>NC_136068.1:658669559-659869559 GCF_964261635.1 Lissotriton helveticus | reverse complement strand
GAACACAAAATGGCCTTTAAGCTAGTCCTAGAGGAATACAAGGAAGCATTCAAAACAGCCAAAATGGATTATTTTACAACAAGAAAAGATGCAGCCAAAGACTCCTCTTTGGAGCTCTTTAAAACGGTTACCATCCAAATGGCAGCTGGATAACCAGTTCACACCAGACCAAAACTTCTGTAATAAGATGGCCAAATTATTTCAAGCCAAAGTAGTCAGTCTATAACATGCTCCTCAGAACAGCACCTAATTCAACAGAAAATAATGATTATATCACTGATGAGAATGTAAGCCTTAGTAGCTTGTCTAGTTTGTCTACTCTAACAATAGAGAAAGTTAATAATCTGATATTACTAACCAAGTCAGGCTCCCCCCCGACCCGGGTCCTCCTGCCACTTTACATCTGGACTCGGAAAAGATCACCATACATCTAACCCCTCTTTTAAATGAGGTGATTAGCAGTGGGACTTTTCCCGGTCTTGGAAAAAGGCATGCATTAGAAATTTAGAGAAACCATCCTTGGATCTCACTGAGGTGAAGAACTATGTCCAATATCCTGTCTACCAATACCAGCCAAAGTCTTAGAAAAATCAATTAACACTAAACTAACCCCCTACTTAAATTGCAATAAACTTCTAGACTCCGCACAACATGGCTTTAGAACACACCGCTCCACAGAGTCTGCCCTGATCATGGCCACAGAGGAGATTTGCAGACAGGTGGATGGGGGGGAAGAGACATCCTTATCCTACTTGACCTATCAGCAGCATTCAACACAGCTAACCATGTGGTGCTAATGTGGTGGCTGTAATAGGTAATAAAGAAACGGCTCTAACCCTACTCTCCTTCTTCATGGTATCCAGGGAGCAGAGGTTCTGTTGGGAAAAACTTAAATGAGAGAAATTCTGCCTCCCATGTGGAGTACCGCATGGCTCAGCTCCATCACCAACCTTGTTTATGATCTATGTTACACCTCTGGCCAAACTAATCAGAAAACAGTTTCACATTGATCTCATATGCAGACGACACACAGATAGTTATACCTATCTCACAGAGGGTTGAAGTTACAGCTTTTAGCTCCCACAATTGTCTGAAGTGTATCACGGCCTGGATGAATTTAAATTTCCTCAATCTTAAAACAGATAAAACAGAGGTCATGGAGTTTGGATAGGGTCTATCTATATGGAATCACACATGGTGGCCAACTGAGGCAGGTAACTGCCCCCTTCCATCTACTAAGGCTAGAAATCTGGGAGTAATGTTTGACAGACAGTTAAAATGTTCAGGACAGATCAATCACCTGACTTCCTTATGCTTCTTTTTATTGAAGATTCTGCATAAGATCTTGCCTTTCATTCCTCAGGACCTTAGGAAAATGTTAATAGGAGCTTTATTCCTCTCAAAAATTGACTACGGCAATGCATTATTGTTGGGCATCGACTAGTATTAAACTGCCAAACTGCAGTGATCGCAGAATGCCGCAGCACCAGTACTAATTAACATCCCTAAATATCACTCAATCTCTGCTTGCATTAGGTAGCTCCATTGGCTCCTGATACAACAAGGTGTTGAATTTAAGGCTCTTTGTTTGGTACATAAGGTGCTGTATGGTGGGGAGCCATGGATATGCAGAAACTATTTCTCTGGTATTCCCGGCGATGGAAGGGCTAGTTCAGGTTCCCAAAATCCAAAAAGCCAGATGGGGAGGGAATCGCCCATCCAACTGGGCAGCCAAACTTTGGAAAAGGCTGCTGATTACTATTAGGCTACAGCCTGATAGGCTTCCGTTTAGTAAAATGGTTAAGACCTCGCTATTCCCCCCAAATATACTCTGGAACTGAGCCTGGTTACTTCAATTCAAATCAAAATCAAAACGGCTTTATTCGGTGACAACAAGGCAAACACCATAAAAGCATACTAACACGAATATATCTAAAACAAAAGACATTCAAACTTTTACTCATAGGCAATGATTAGTTCTAATAAAATATGTACAAATTTGGATTTCATTGAGAGAATGGCACAATAAAATAGCGAATCCATTTTCCAAGGTTTTATAAAATACAATCTACCACAAATTCATGCGATAAAGTGCAAGTGCAAACTGCAAGAAAATATGATTACATTTCTTTTATATTAATCATCTTCTTTTCATACAGCAAAGCATCCAATAATGCATAGTCTTTTCTTTTTCTAATTGATTGCTGTATGAAGCAGATTGCAGAGCTTATAATTTTCATGGTGTCTAAGGTGCATATATAGTTGAACGCATCCTTATAGTTAAAAAGCTTTTTTTTAAATAAAAAAGCGTTTTCAATACAGATTTTCGGATAGCCATATAAAAAGGACAAAAAAGAATGAAATGTAAGATGGAATGTAGGGTTTTACCATCACATGGGCAAGGTGGCAAAATACTGTGGCATTTCTCTGTGCTTGGGAATGCAATTAAATAGTGTAAAGTACTCATCCTTAGCCTGGTCAGATAAAATCTGTGCTGAACATTCTGGACCAAGGTAAGATATAACTGAGTACCCCTCATGTATGGACGTTCACAATAGGCTGCCACTGTCTGTTTTCTCATAGCCATCCTATCCCTATCATGTTCTACGGCAGTAATATATCTCAATTTCAAATCACTCTTGCTGTGTCAGAGTCGGAGGAGAAATCGCCATCGTCCACAAGAACAGCATCAGGGTCTCGACTAGCACCGACGATGCACTCAGCACCGCCAAATACATGCATTTCCAGATCCACACAGACCCTAATTCTACCCTCAGTGGCATTCTTGTCTACCGACTCCCCGGACCCCGCCCCCAGTTCAGTGACTCCATCGCCGACTTGATCAGCACGCACGCCCTGACCTCCACCGACTACATCCTCCTTAGAGACCTGAACTTTCACCTTGATAACAACAACAACTCCCCAATCCTGATTGATAACCTCGCCAACCTCAGACTGAAGCAACTCACCACAACACCCACCCACACGCTCGACCCAGTCTTCTCCTAAAGCCCGTACATCTCCATCAGCCATACCACCGAACTCCTCTGGACCGACCACCGCTGCATCCACTTTGCCTTCCAGAAACCCACCACACACCAGCGCACCTAACAGATCCCCCGCCGCTGCTGGAGCAAAATCAACGAAGACCAGCTACACAAAAACTTCGCTCTCAGCCCACCCACCGAACACTCCAACAGCGACGACGCTGCCCACAGCCTCAGACGCTGGATCGAGGACTGCGCCAATACCCTCGCCCCGCTGAAGAAACCACCCCCACAGAGACACCAGCAAGAGGGCCAGCTGGTTCACCCCAGAACTTCTAGCCTCCAAGCAAGTCGGTCGGAAACTAGAGAAGGAATGGCACAGTGAACAAACTCCGGACAGCCACGCAGCACTCAAGGACGCCATCCACAACCACCACCACCTCATCAGGATGGCCAAGAGGACCTCCTTCAAAGACCGCCTCGAAAACAACACACACAATAGCAGGGAGATCTTCATCATCGTATAGGAACTCTCCAACCCCAGCTCCAACACCAACGACATCCCTCCGTTGCAAGCCCTGTGGGACTCCCTCGCCATCTTCTTCTACGGCAAGATAGCAGACATCCACGACAGCTTCAATACCCAGACAGCCTCAACAGACAGCAACACAACAGACCCTCCGTACACCATCGACCACGACCACGACCCCCTGCTAGCCTGGGCCAGTGTAAGCATTGATGACACCATCAAGACCATGCGCTCAATACACTTCGGCTCTCCGTCGGACCCATTCCCGCACCAAGTCTTCAACAGAGCAAGCAGCACCATCGCACCCCACCTGCGCAACTTCATCAATCTCTCGCTCGAGACCGCGACCTTCCCAGAGATCTGGAAACACACTGAGAGCACGCACTACTCAAAAAACCTGAGGCAGACCCAAGACACCTCAAGAACTTCCGGCCCATCTCTCTGCCCCCCTTCCCAGCCAAGGTCATCGAGAAAACTGTCAACAGACAGCTAACCTGATACCTCGAAGAAAACAGAATCTTGAACCCTTCCCAGTCATGGTTCCGCAGCAACCACAGCGCCCTCATCGTAGCCACCGACGACATCAGGACTCTGCTGGACAATGGCGAGACCGCAGCACTCATCCTCCTAGACCTCTCTGCCGCCTTCGACACCGTCTGCCACCGCACACTACGCGCACGCTTCCACGCCGCAGGGATCCAAGACAAGGCTCTGGATTGGACCACCTCCTTCCTCTCCGGCAGAACCCAGAGCATCCACCTCCCCCCATTTCGTTCCAAAGCCTCTGAGATCATCTGTGGCGTACACCAGGGATCCTCCCTCAACCCGACGCTGTTCAACATTTACATGGTCCGCTCGCACATGTAGCCCGACAGCACGACCTCAACATAATCTCCTACACCGACGACACTCAGCTGATCCTCTCCCTCACCAAGGACCCCTTCACAGCCAAAGCCAACCTCCACGAAGGAATGAAGGCCGTCGCCGACTGGATGAAGGCCAGCCGTCAGAAGCTGAACTCGGACAAGATGGAGGTCCTCATCCTCGGCTCCAACCCTTCAGCCTGGGACGACTCTTGGTGGCCGACAGCACTGGGGGCAGCCCCGACACCCACCGACCATGCATGCAACCTGGGAATTATCCTTGACTCAACGCTCTCAATGACAAAGCAAGTCAATGCTGTCTCCTCCTTCTGCTTCAACACCCTCCGCATGCTCCGCAAGATCTACAGATGGATCCCGACAGATACAAGAAAGACAATCACCCAGGGCCTCGTCAGCAGCAGATTCGATAACGGAACGCCCTCTGCGCGGGAGCCCCGACCAAGCTCATCAAACGACTGCAGTGCATCCAAAATGCCTCAACACGACTGATCCTCGACATACCACGCAACGGCCACATCACCCCCCCCCACCTGAGAAACCTGCATCGGCTCCCCGTCAACTAGAGGATATCCTTCAAGCTCCTCACCCACGCACACAAGGCACTCCATAAGACTGGCCCAGCTTACCTCAACATACAGCTGTCTGCCGACCTCTCACTCGCCATCGTCCCATGCATCCGAAGAACAACCACCGGTGGGAGATGCTTCTCCCACCTCGCCGTCAGGACATGGAACACCCTCCCACTGAGCCTACGACAGACCCAAGTCCTGCTGACCTTCAGGAGGATACTCAAGACCTGGCTGTTCTATCAGTAGCGCCCCCCAGCGCCTTTAGACCCTCGCGGGTATGTAGTGCACTTTACAAATAATTGATTGATTGAATGTGTTCCCGTATACTTAGGGGGTTATCTGTGTTTACTTCACATTTTGTCAAAAGTTTAAAAATGTGACACACCCATGGTATTTTCATTCCATGGTCTAAAGCTAGGCAGTCTGTAATTAAATCCTTAGAGAATTGTGTTTCTTCCTTTGTCCATAAACCGTGCCAGAGGGTAAGAGGAGCTATATTTAAATTATCACTTAAATATTTGCAATTGCACTAGGAACTGTGATGGAGCAAGGTTTCACTCGTAAAGAGACTTGCTTGGATTCAACCCTCTCGAAATAATATATAATATTTTAATCAACATATTTTGTCTTATTAACAATGCACCAGATGAAATTTCTAGTATCTGGGGGAAGCTTTTCAATATGCTTTCTACTAACTGTTCTGCGCATGCATCTGTCACACTCACATGTCATGACGTACTTTCTGCTTTGGTGGGAAAACTTTGCTTCTGCGCACTAGAACTAAAGATGGCTGCTCAATGTTTTCATGTGCTAACGCTTGCATTGCTACGTTTTGTTCATTATTCTTATTCCCTAACGCTGTAGTTAAAATAAAATAATGGGACTAGAGTAGAGATAAGTGGTATACAGTGCATTCATTTATACTTTGTTCTAAAATTGTTCTTTTTGACTTTGCTATTAGCTCGAGTTTGGACCAATCAAGTACAATGTTGCTCCATCTTGGGTCCTGCGACTGCGCATGTGCCGTGTTCTCAAGAGTAAACAGGCCATGGCATTGAATCCATGCCAACGACAGTCTTGCCTGAAGATGCGCCTGGGAAACTCACCCCGCGACCTCTCGGGAGGAAGAAACTTTGATAAATTGTTTAACATTGTATTTACTAATAGAACATTCATTGTTGGGTGGAAGAAAATGCATGGGAAAATGAAAGTTATGGGTGAGAAGATAATTTGCATTATTAAATCAAGTGCCCTCATAACTGGTATGGTATGATGACCACTCCTCGTCTTTTGACCAATCAAATTGAGGGAATACACAGATTTGAAACATTGGGGGGGTGGTACACTGCCCTGGAAAATGATATATCTAAGGTAGGTTTAGCTAGTTAGATTGTCCGACTTGTCTGAATAGCTGACCTATCACTGACCCACCGCACTCAATAGGCGATCGAGAGCAGAGGTGCTGGCTGAGCACTCTGTCAAAAGATTCGAGAAGCAGAGGTGCTGGCGGAGCACTCTGTCAGAAGATTCGATAACCCAATCTGGGTTCTGGGAAGGAAATTTGATAACCCAATCGGGGTTCCTGAAGGAGACGATTCGCTAACCCAATCGGGGTCCAACTGTTAGCCGCAGTAAGGGGTGTAACGCTGTTGTTGCACTTAGCTGAGGGTACCTGATTCCAACGTGAATCCATCCTAATTTGGTCATCACTGGTCCTGATCTACACCTGTGCTGTCTTATTGGTATCTGAACTGCAAGAAGTCCTGTCTTTTATCCAAGGCCGTGGCCGAGGGTTGGTCTTCACACCATTCTAGGTAAATATAAAATTCATCTGGGTATGTCATTGTATTGTTTCCCTTTTCTAACCCTTCCTATGTTTCAATGCTTTAAAGAAAGTCTCATATTATTTTTGCATCATCTTGCTTTGATTATATTCTTCCTAATTGTACAAGTCGTGACTAATTTAGTACGGACTCTGAAATCTAAGAATTTACTTAGATAAAGTGTTCAAATCTTTCGCGAGTCTGTGGTTATTTTAATGAGTGCAAATGTGTAGTATCCTGCATATTATAGTGTAAGGTGTTTTACCAGCCCTGCTCTGCCAGTGCCTGTGCTCTGACTCATTAGAATGTTGGAGTCTGAGGATGCCTCGGAATGTTGGGACTGAGGGAGGCAGAGTGACAGTTGGTCATGGGTTGAGCATCTGACAGGCAGCTCCTGGTGGGGCTATGATCTACCACATATCTACATGATGTCCTGTACCGTACAACCTGTTATCTTCATGAATAAAACTATCTTGAAATACTACCTTCTTGAGTGGACCTTCTTCACTACAAAATGTTTATTAACTACCTATTTTCCTAACTTCCTTGATCCCTTAGGACTTTAGGTACTGGTGACAAGGATTGGTATGATCAATGGAATAGGTCCTAAACTGTAAAATAATATTCTGATTTTGCGTAGGTTTACCTGTTTAAAGTGTGTATGTGTTTATGGGCCTAGGTGAGTATGGTAAAACGAGCAGGTGAGCCTGCGCTCTATCAACTGCCAATAATCTTTTTAAGAACTTATTTTCATTAGTTTGAAGGATTGTTGTATTTGCTCTCCCCCATATTGTGGCTCAAATGGGTCATATAAATTGTTTCTTAGGGATGGCTCGTGGCCATCTTAATATTTTACGACCACCGCTGCTCCACCATTTCAACAATACAGTTGTAATTCTGTCTATAACTCAAGAACTAAAAAGAAATATAACGATAAGCTCTATACCTCTCACTTTCGAGAATAAAAACATGATGGCCTTTGCTGAGTTGCCTTCAACTCAATAACATTGTAACTGAAGCACTATATTGAAACAATGAGAATGCCCAGTAACCCTTAGCTATCATAATCCTAAAATGCAACCCTGGAAAAAACCTCACCCTGAGTTACAAATACGAATATGTGGCTCTGAAATAATGCTGAAGAATGAATCTCATTGCTAATGATGCATTAACGGTTGTTGACTTTAAACCAATCTATCCATCACCTCCGATGCAAGCCACTCATGGCCTGTAGACGATTCAAACGATCATGGAGGGTTGACTACAGAAAGGAACACAAAATGGCCTTTAAGCTAGTCCTAGAGGAATACAAGGAAGCATTCAAAACAGCCAAAATGGATTATTTTACAACAAGAAAAGATGCAGCCAAAGACTCCTCTGTGGAGCTCTTTAAAACGGTTACCATCCAAATGGCAGCTGGATAACCAGTTCACGCCAGACCAAAACCTCTGTAATAAGATGGCCAACTTATTTCAAGCCAAAGTAGTCAGTCTATAACATGCTCCTCAGAACAGCACCTAATTCAACAGAAAATAATGATTATATCACTGATGAGAATGTAAGCCTTAGTAGCTTGTCTAGTTTGTCTACTCTAACAATAGAGAAAGTTAATAATCTGATATCACTAACCAAGTCAGGCTCCCCCCCGACCCGGGTCCTCCTGCCACTTTACATCTGGACTCGGAAAAGATCACCATACATCTAGCCCCTCTTTTAAATGAGGTGATTAGCAGTGGGACTTTTCCCGGTCTTGGAAAAAGGCATGCATTAGAAATTTAGAGAAACCATCCTTGGATCTCACTGAGGTGAAGAACTATGTCCAATATCCTGTCTACCAATACCAGCCAAAGTCTTAGAAAAATCAATTAACACTAAACTAACCCCCTACTTAAATTGCAATAAACTTCTAGACTCCCCACAACATGGCTTTAGAACACACCGCTCCACAGAGTCTGCCCTGATCATGGCCACAGAGGAGATTTGCAGATAGGTGGATGGGGGGGGAGAGACATCCTTATCCTACTTGACTTATCAGCAGCATTCAACACAGCTAACCATGTGGTGCTAATGTGGTGGCTGTAATAGGTAATAAAGAAACGGCTCTAACCCTACTCGCCTTCTTCATAGTATCCAGGGAGCAGAGGTTCTGTTGGGAAAAACTTATATGAGAGAAATTCTGCCTCCCATGTGGAGTACCGCATGGCTCAGCTCCATCACCAACCTTGTTTATGATCTATGTTACACCTCTGGCCAAACTAATCAGAAAACAGTTTCACATTGATCTCATATGCAGACGACACACAGATAGTTATACCTATCTCACAGAGGGTTGAAGTTACAGCTTTTAGCTCCCACAATTGTCTGAAGTGTATCACGGCCTGGATGAATTTAAATTTCCTCAATCTTAAAACAGATAAAACAGAGG
This sequence comes from Lissotriton helveticus, assembly GCF_964261635.1. Taxonomy (NCBI): domain Eukaryota; kingdom Metazoa; phylum Chordata; class Amphibia; order Caudata; family Salamandridae; genus Lissotriton; species Lissotriton helveticus. The sequence goes on along the minus strand of NC_136068.1, from coordinate 659,860,342 downwards.
TCATGGAGTTTGGATAGCGTCCATCTATATGGAATCACACATGGTGGCCAACTGAGGCAGGTAACTGCCCCCTTCCATCTACTAAGGCTAAAAAACTGGGAGTAATGTTTGACAGACAGTTAAAATTTTAAGGACAGATCAATCACCTGACTTCCTTATGCTTCTTTTTATTGAAGATTCTGCATAAGATCTTGCCTTTAATTCCTCAGGACCTTAGGAAAATGTTAATAGGAGCTTTATTACTCTCAAAAATTGACTACGACAATGCATTATTGTTGGGCATCGACTAGTATTAAACTGCCAAACTGCAGTGATCGCAGAATGCCGCAGCACCAGTACTAATTAACATCCCTCAATATCACTCAATCTCTGCTAGCTTTAGGTAGCTCCATTGGCTCCTGATACAACAAGGTGTTGAATTTAAAGCTCTTTGTTTGGTACATAAGGTGCTGTATGGTGGGGAGCCATGGATATGCAGAAACTATTTCTCTGGTATTCCCGGCGATGGAAGGGCTAGTTCAGGTTCCCAAAATCCAAAAAGCCAGATGGGGAGGGAATCGCCCCTCCAACTGGGCAGCCAAACTTTGGAAAAGGCTGCTGATTACTATTAGGCTACAGCCTAATAGGCTTCCGTTTAGTAAAATGGTTAAGACCTCGCTATTCCCCCCAAATATACTCTGGAACTGAACCTGGTTACTTCAATTCAAATCAAAATCAAAACGGCTTTATTCGGTGACAACAAGGCAAACACCATAAAGGCATACTAACACGAATATATCTAAAACAAAAGACATTCAAACTTTTACTCATAGGCAATGATTAGTTCTAATAAAATATGTACAAATTTGGACTTCATTGAGAGAATGGCACAATAAAATAGCGAATCCATTTTCCAAGGTTTTATAAAATACAATCTACCACAAATTCATGCGATAAAGTGCAAGTGCAAACTGCAAGAAAATATGATTACATTTCTTTTATATTAATCATCTTCTTTTCATACAGCAAAGCATCCAATAATGCATAGTCTTTTCTTTTTCTAATTGATTGCTGTATGAAGCAGAGTGCAGAGCTTATAATTTTCATGGTGTCTAAGGTGCATATATAGTTGAACGCATCCTTATAGTTAAAAAGCTTTTTTTTTTTAATAAAAAAGCAGTTTCAATACAGATTTTCGGATAGCCATATAAAAAGGACAAAAAAGAATGAAATGTAAGATGGAATGTAGGGTTTTACCATCACATGGGCAAGGTGGCAAAATACTGTGGCATTTCTCTGTGCTTGGGAATGCAATTAAATAGTGTAAAGTACTCATCCTTAGCCTGGTCAGATAAAATCTGTGCTGAACATTCTGGACCAAGGTAAGATATAACTGAGTACCCCTCATGTATGGACGTTCACAATAGGCTGCCACTGTCTGTTTTCTCATAGCCATCCTATCCCTATCATGTTCTACGGCAGTAATATATCTCAATTTCAAATCACTCTTGCTGTGTCAGAGTCGGAGGAGAAATCGCCATCGTCCACAAGAACAGCATCAGGGTCTCGACTAGCACCGACGATGCACTCAGCACCGCCAAATACATGCATTTCCAGATCCACACAGACCCTAATTCTACCCTCAGTGGCATTCTTGTCTACCGACTCCCCGGACCCCGCCCCCAGTTCAGCGACTCCATCGCCGACTTGATCAGCACGCACGCCCTGACCTCCACCGACTACATCCTCCTTAGAGACCTGAACTTTCACCTTGATAACAACAACAACAACTCCCCAATCCGGATTGATAACCTCGCCAACCTCAGACTGAAGCAACTCACCACAACACCCACCCACACGCTCGACCCAGTCTTCTCCTAAAGCCCGTACATCTCCATCAGCCATACCACAAACTCCTCTGGACCGACCACCGCTGCATCCACTTTGCCTTCCAGAAACCCACCACACACCAGCGCACCTAACAGATCCCCCGCCGCTGCTGGAGCAAAATCACCGAAGACCAGCTACACAAAAACTTCGCTCTCAGCCCACCCACCGAACACTCCAACAGCGACGACGCTGCCCACAGCCTCAGACGCTGGATCGAGGACTGCGCCAATACCCTCGCCCCGCTGAAGAAACCACCCCCACAGAGACACCAGCAAGAGGGCCAGCTGGTTCACCCCAGAACTCCTAGCCTCCAAGCAAGTCTGCCGGAAACTAGAGAAGGAATGGCACAGTGAACAAACTCCGGACAGCCACGCAGCACTCAAGGACGCCATCCACAACCACCACCTCATCAGGATGGCCAAGAGGACCTCCTTCAAAGACCGCCTCGAAAACAACACACACAATAGCAGGGAGATCTTCAACATCGTGAAGGAACTCTCCAACCCCAGCTCCAACACCAACGACATCCCGCCGTTGCAAGCCCTGTGGGACTCCCTCGCCATCTTCTTCTACGGCAAGATAGCAGACATCTACGACAGCTTCAATACCCAGACACCCTCAACAGACAGCAACACAACAGACCCTCCGTACACCATCGACCACGACCCCCTGCTAGCCTGGGCCAGTGTAAGCATTGATGACACCATCAAGACCATGCGCTCAATACACTTCGGCTCTCCGTCGGACCCATTCCCGCACCAAGTCTTCAACAGAGCAAGCAGCACCATCGCACCCCACCTGCGCAACTTCATCAATCTCTCGCTCGAGACCGCGACCTTCCCAGAGATCTGGAAACACGCTGAGAGCACGCACTACTCAAAAAACCTGAGGCAGACCCAAGACACCTCAAGAACTTCCGGCCCATCTCTCTGCCCCCCTTCCCAGCCAAGGTCATCGAGAAAACTGTCAACAGACCTCGAAGAAAACCGAATCTTGAACCCTTCCCAGTCATGGTTCCGCAGCAACCACAGCACCTAGACTGCCCTCATCGTAGCCACCGACGACATCAGGACTCTGCTGGACAATGGCGAGACCGCAGCACTCATCCTCTTAGACCTCTCTGCCGCCTTCGACACCGTCTGCTACCGCACACTACGCGCACGCCTCCACGCTGCAGGGATCCAAGACAAGGCTCTGGATTGGACCACCTCCTTCCTCTCCGGCAGAACCCAGAGCATCCACCTCCCCCCATTTCGTTCCAAAGCCTCCGATATCATCTGCGGCGTACACCAGGGATCCTCCCTTAACCCGACGCTGTTCAACATTTACATGGTCCGCTCGCACATGTAGCCCGACAGCACGACCTCAACATAATCTCCTACACCGACGACACTCAGCTGATCCTCTCCCTCACCAAGGACCCCTTCACAGCCAAAGCCAACCTCCACGAAGGAATGAAGGCCATCGCCGACTGGATGAAGGCCAGCCGTCAGAAGCTGAACTCGGACAAGATGGAGGTCCTCATCCTCGGCTCCAACCCTTCAGCCTGGGACGACTCTTGGTGGCCGACGGCACTGGGGGCAGCCCCGACACCCACCGACCATGCATGCAACCTGGGAATTATCCTTGACTCAACGCTCTCAATGACAAAGCAAGTCAATGCTGTCTCCTCCTTCTGCTTCAACACCCTCCGCATGCTCCGCAAGATCTACAGATGGATCCCGACAGATACAAGAAAGACAATCACCCAGGGCCTCGTCATCAGCAGATTCGATAACGGAACGCCCTCTGCGCTGGAGCCCCGACCAAGCTCATCAAACGACTGCAGTGCATCCAAAATGCCTCGACACGACTGATCCTCGACATACCACGCAACGGCCACATCACCCCCCCCCACCTGAGAAACCTGAATCGGCTCCCCGTCAACTAGAGGATATCCTTCAAGCTCCTCACCCACGCACACAAGGCACTCCATAAGACTGGCCCAGCTTACCTCAACAGACAGCTCTCTGCCGACCTCTCACTCGCCATCGTCCCATGCATCCGAAGAACAACCACCGGTGGGAGATGATTCTCCCACCTTGCCGTCAGGACATGGAACACCCTCCCACTGAGCCTACGACAGACCCAAGTCCTGCTGACCTTCAGGAGGATACTCAAGACCTGGCTGTTCGATCAGTAGCGCCCCCCCAGCGCCTTTAGACCCTCGCGGGTATGTAGTGCACTTTACAAATGATTGATTGATTGAATGTGTTCCCGTATACTTAGGGGGTTATCTGTGTTTACTTCACATTTTGTCAAAAGTTTAAAAATGTGACACACCCATGGTATTTTCATTCCATGGTCTAAAGCTAGGCAGTCTGTAATTAAATCCTTAGAGAATTGTGTTTCTTCCTTTGTCCATAAACCGTGCCAGAGGGTAAGAGGAGCTATATTTAAATTATCACTTAAATATTTGCAATTGCACTAGGAACTGTGATGGAGCAAGGTTTCATTCGTAAAGAGACTTGCTTGGATTCAACCCTCTCGAAATAATATATAATATTTTAATCAACATATTTTGTCTTATTAACAATGCACCAGATGAAATTTCTAGTATCTGGGGGAAGCTTTTCAATATGCTTTCTACTAACTGTTCTGCGCATGCATCTGTCACACTCACATGTCATGACGTACTTTCTGCTTTGGTGGGAAAACTTTGCTTCTGCGCACTAGAACTAAAGATGGCTGCTCAATGTTTTCATGTGCTAACGCTTGCATTGCTACGTTTTGTTCATTATTCTTATTCCCTAACGCTGTAGTTAAAATAAAATAATGGGACTAGAGTAGAGATAAGTGGTATACAGTGCATTCATTTATACTTTGTTCTAAAATTGTTCTTTTTGACTTTGCTATTAGCTCGAGTTTGGACCAATCAAGTACAATGTTGCTCCATCTTGGGTCCTGCGACTGCGCATGTGCCGTGTTCTCAAGAGTAAACAGGCCATGGCATTGAATCCATGCCAACGACAGTCTTGCCTGAAGATGCGCCTGGGAAACTCACCCCGCGACCTCTCGGGAGGAAGAAACTTTGATAAATTGTTTAACATTGTATTTACTAATAGAACATTCATTGTTGGGTGGAAGAAAATGCATGGGAAAATGAAAGTTATGGGTGAGAAGATAATTTGCATTATTAAATCAAGTGCCCTCATAACTGGTATGGTATGATGACCACTCCTCGTCTTTTGACCAATCAAATTGAGGGAATACACAGATTTGAAACATTGGGGGGGTGGTACACTGCCCTGGAAAATGATATATCTAAGGTAGGTTTAGCTAGTTAGATTGTCCGACTTGTCTGAATAGCTGACCTATCACTGACCCACCGCACTCAATAGGCGATCGAGAGCAGAGGTGCTGGCTGAGCACTCTGTCAAAAGATTCGAGAAGCAGAGGTGCTGGCGGAGCACTCTGTCAGAAGATTCGATAACCCAATCTGGGTTCTGGGAAGGAAATTTGATAACCCAATCGGGGTTCCTGAAGGAGACGATTCGCTAACCCAATCGGGGTCCAACTGTTAGCCGCAGTAAGGGGTGTAACGCTGTTGTTGCACTTAGCTGAGGGTACCTGATTCCAACGTGAATCCATCCTAATTTGGTCATCACTGGTCCTGATCTACACCTGTGCTGTCTTATTGGTATCTGTACTGCAAGAAGTCCTGTCTTTTATCCAAGGCCGTGGCCGAGGGTTGGTCTTCACACCATTCTAGGTAAATATAAAATTCATCTGGGTATGTCATTGTATTGTTTCCCTTTTCTAACCCTTCCTATGTTTCAATGCTTTAAAGAAAGTCTCATATTATTTTTGCATCATCTTGCTTTGATTATATTCTTCCTAATTGTACAAGTCGTGACTAATTTAGTACGGACTCTGAAATCTAAGAATTTACTTAGATAAAGTGTTCAAATCTTTCGCGAGTCTGTGGTTATTTTAATGAGTGCAAATGTGTAGTATCCTGCATATTATAGTGTAAGGTGTTTTACCAGCCCTGCTCTGCCAGTGCCTGTGCTCTGACTCATTAGAATGTTGGAGTCTGAGGATGCCTCGGAATGTTGGGACTGAGGGAGGCAGAGTGACAGTTGGTCATGGGTTGAGCATCTGACAGGCAGCTCCTGGTGGGGCTATGATCTACCACATATCTACATGATGTCCTGTACCGTACAACCTGTTATCTTCATGAATAAAACTATCTTGAAATACTACCTTCTTGAGTGGACCTTCTTCACTACAAAATGTTTATTAACTACCTATTTTTCTAACTTCCTTGATCCCTTAGGACTTTAGGTACTGGTGACAAGGATTGGTATGATCAATGGAATAGGTCCTAAACTGTAAAATAATATTCTGATTTTGCGTAGGTTTACCTGTTTAAAGTGTGTATGTGTTTATGGGCCTAGGTGAGTATGGTAAAACGAGCAGGTGAGCCTGCGCTCTATCAACTGCCAATAATCTTTTTAAGAACTTATTTTCATTAGTTTGAAGGATTGTTGTATTTGCTCTCCCCCATATTGTGGCTCAAATGGGTCATATAAATTGTTTCTTAGGGATGGCTCGTGGCCATCTTAATATTTTACAACCACCGCTGCTCCACCATTTCAACAATACAGTTGTAATTCTGTCTATAACTCAAGAACTAAAAAGAAATATAACGATAAGCTCTATACCTCTCACTTTCGAGAATAAAAACATGATGGCCTTTGCTGAGTTGCCTTCAACTCAATAACATTGTAACTGAAGCACTATATTGAAACAATGAGAATGCCCAGTAACCCTTAGCTATCATAATCCTAAAATGCAACCCTGGAAAAAACCTCACCCTGAGTTACAAATACAAATATGTGGCTCTGAAATAATGCTGAAGAATGAATCTCATTGCTAATGATGCATTAACGGTTGTTGACTTTAAACCAATCTATCCATCACCTCCGATGCAAGCCACTCATGGCCTGTAGACGATTCAAACGATCATGGAGGGTTGACTACAGAAAGGAACACAAAATGGCCTTTAAGCTAGTCCTAGAGGAATACAAGGAAGCATTCAAAACAGCCAAAATGGATTATTTTACAACAAGAAAAGATGCAGCCAAAGACTCCTCTGTGGAGCTCTTTAAAACGGTTACCATCCAAATGGCAGCTGGATAACCAGTTCACGCCAGACCAAAACCTCTGTAATAAGATGGCCAACTTATTTCAAGCCAAAGTAGTCAGTCTATAACATGCTCCTCAGAACAGCACCTAATTCAACAGAAAATAATGATTATATCACTGATGAGAATGTAAGCCTTAGTAGCTTGTCTAGTTTGTCTACTCTAACAATAGAGAAAGTTAATAATCTGATATCACTAACCAAGTCAGGCTCCCCCCCGACCCGGGTCCTCCTGCCACTTTACATCTGGACTCGGAAAAGATCACCATACATCTAGCCCCTCTTTTAAATGAGGTGATTAGCAGTGGGACTTTTCCCGGTCTTGGAAAAAGGCATGCATTAGAAATTTAGAGAAACCATCCTTGGATCTCACTGAGGTGAAGAACTATGTCCAATATCCTGTCTACCAATACCAGCCAAAGTCTTAGAAAAATCAATTAACACTAAACTAACCCCCTACTTAAATTGCAATAAACTTCTAGACTCCCCACAACATGGCTTTAGAACACACCGCTCCACAGAGTCTGCCCTGATCATGGCCACAGAGGAGATTTGCAGATAGGTGGATGGGGGGGGAGAGACATCCTTATCCTACTTGACTTATCAGCAGCATTCAACACAGCTAACCATGTGGTGCTAATGTGGTGGCTGTAATAGGTAATAAAGAAACGGCTCTAACCCTACTCGCCTTCTTCATAGTATCCAGGGAGCAGAGGTTCTGTTGGGAAAAACTTATATGAGAGAAATTCTGCCTCCCATGTGGAGTACCGCATGGCTCAGCTCCATCACCAACCTTGTTTATGATCTATGTTACACCTCTGGCCAAACTAATCAGAAAACAGTTTCACATTGATCTCATATGCAGACGACACACAGATAGTTATACCTATCTCACAGAGGGTTGAAGTTACAGCTTTTAGCTCCCACAATTGTCTGAAGTGTATCACGGCCTGGATGAATTTAAATTTCCTCAATCTTAAAACAGATAAAACAGAGGTCATGGAGTTTGGATAGCGTCCATCTATATGGAATCACACATGGTGGCCAACTGAGGCAGGTAACTGCCCCCTTCCATCTACTAAGGCTAAAAAACTGGGAGTAATGTTTGACAGACAGTTAAAATGTTAAGGACAGATCAATCACCTGACTTCCTTATGCTTCTTTTTATTGAAGATTCTGCATAAGATCTTGCCTTTAATTCCTCAGGACCTTAGGAAAATGTTAATAGGAGCTTTATTACTCTCAAAAATTGACTACGACAATGCATTATTGTTGGGCATCGACTAGTATTAAACTGCCAAACTGCAGTGATCGCAGAATGCCGCAGCACCAGTACTAATTAACATCCCTCAATATCACTCAATCTCTGCTAGCTTTAGGTAGCTCCATTGGCTGCTGATACAACAAGGTGTTGAATTTAAAGCTCTTTGTTTGGTACATAAGGTGCTGTATGGTGGGGAGCCATGGATATGCAGAAACTATTTCTCTGGTATTCCCGGCGATGGAAGGGCTAGTTCAGGTTCCCAAAATCCAAAAAGCCAGATGGGGAGGGAATCGCCCCTCCAACTGGGCAGCCAAACTTTGGAAAAGGCTGCTGATTACTATTAGGCTACAGCCTAATAGGCTTCCGTTTAGTAAAATGGTTAAGACCTCGCTATTCCCCCCAAATATACTCTGGAACTGAACCTGGTTACTTCAATTCAAATCAAAATCAAAACGGCTTTATTCGGTGACAACAAGGCAAACACCATAAAGGCATACTAACACGAATATATCTAAAACAAAAGACATTCAAACTTTTACTCATAGGCAATGATTAGTTCTAATAAAATATGTACAAATTTGGACTTCATTGAGAGAATGGCACAATAAAATAGCGAATCCATTTTCCAAGGTTTTATAAAATACAATCTACCACAAATTCATGCGATAAAGTGCAAGTGCAAACTGCAAGAAAATATGATTACATTTCTTTTATATTAATCATCTTCTTTTCATACAGCAAAGCATCCAATAATGCATAGTCTTTTCTTTTTCTAATTGATTGCTGTATGAAGCAGAGTGCAGAGCTTATAATTTTCATGGTGTCTAAGGTGCATATATAGTTGAACGCATCCTTATAGTTAAAAAGCTTTTTTTTTTAATAAAAAAGCAGTTTCAATACAGATTTTCGGATAGCCATATAAAAAGGACAAAAAAGAATGAAATGTAAGATGGAATGTAGGGTTTTACCATCACATGGGCAAGGTGGCAAAATACTGTGGCATTTCTCTGTGCTTGGGAATGCAATTAAATAGTGTAAAGTACTCATCCTTAGCCTGGTCAGATAAAATCTGTGCTGAACATTCTGGACCAAGGTAAGATATAACTGAGTACCCCTCATGTATGGACGTTCACAATAGGCTGCCACTGTCTGTTTTCTCATAGCCATCCTATCCCTATCATGTTCTACGGCAGTAATATATCTCAATTTCAAATCACTCTTGCTGTGTCAGAGTCGGAGGAGAAATCGCCATCGTCCACAAGAACAGCATCAGGGTCTCGACTAGCACCGACGATGCACTCAGCACCGCCAAATACATGCATTTCCAGATCCACACAGACCCTAATTCTACCCTCAGTGGCATTCTTGTCTACCGACTCCCCGGACCCCGCCCCCAGTTCAGCGACTCCATCGCCGACTTGATCAGCACGCACGCCCTGACCTCCACCGACTACATCCTCCTTAGAGACCTGAACTTTCACCTTGATAACAACAACAACAACTCCCCAATCCGGATTGATAACCTCGCCAACCTCAGACTGAAGCAACTCACCACAACACCCACCCACACGCTCGACCCAGTCTTCTCCTAAAGCCCGTACATCTCCATCAGCCATACCACGAACTCCTCTGGACCGACCACCGCTGCATCCACTTTGCCTTCCAGAAACCCACCACACACCAGAGCACCTAACAGATCCCCCGCCGCTGCTGGAGCAAAATCACCGAAGACCAGCTACACAAAAACTTCGCTCTCAGCCCACCCACCGAACACTCCAACAGCGACGACGCTGCCCACAGCCTCAGACGCTGGATCGAGGACTGCGCCAATACCCTCGCCCCGCTGAAGAAACCACCCCCACAGAGACACCAGCAAGAGGGCCAGCTGGTTCACCCCAGAACTCCTAGCCTCCAAGCAAGTCTGCCGGAAACTAGAGAAGGAATGGCACAGTGAACAAACTCCGGACAGCCACGCAGCACTCAAGGACGCCATCCACAACCACCACCTCATCAGGATGGCCAAGAGGACCTCCTTCAAAGACCGCCTCGAAAACAACACACACAATAGCAGGGAGATCTTCAACATCGTGAAGGAACTCTCCAACCCCAGCTCCAACACCAACGACATCCCGCCGTTGCAAGCCCTGTGGGACTCCCTCGCCATCTTCTTCTACGGCAAGATAGCAGACATCTACGACAGCTTCAATACCCAGACACCCTCAACAGACAGCAACACAACAGACCCTCCGTACACCATTGACCACGACCCCCTGCTAGCCTGGGCCAGTGTAAGCATTGATGACACCATCAAGACCATGCGCTCAATACACTTCGGCTCTCCGTCGGACCCATTCCCGCACCAAGTCTTCAACAGAGCAAGCAGCACCATCGCACCCCACCTGCGCAACTTCATCAATCTCTCGCTCGAGACCGCGACCTTCCCAGAGATCTGGAAACACGCTGAGAGCACGCACTACTCAAAAAACCTGAGGCAGACCCAAGACACCTCAAGAACTTCCGGCCCATCTCTCTGCCCCCCTTCCCAGCCAAGGTCATCGAGAAAACTGTCAACAGACCTCGAAGAAAACCGAATCTTGAACCCTTCCCAGTCATGGTTCCGCAGCAACCACAGCACCTAGACTGCCCTCATCGTAGCCACCGACGACATCAGGACTCTGCTGGACAATGGCGAGACCGCAGCACTCATCCTCTTAGACCTCTCTGCCGCCTTCGACACCGTCTGCTACCGCACACTACGCGCACGCCTCCACGCTGCAGGGATCCAAGACAAGGCTCTGGATTGGACCACCTCCTTCCTCTCCGGCAGAACCCAGAGCATCCACCTCCCCCCATTTCGTTCCAAAGCCTCCGATATCATCTGCGGCGTACACCAGGGATCCTCCCTTAACCCGACGCTGTTCAACATTTACATGGTCCGCTCGCACATGTAGCCCGACAGCACGACCTCAACATAATCTCCTACACCGACGACACTCAGCTGATCCTCTCCCTCACCAAGGACCCCTTCACAGCCAAAGCCAACCTCCACGAAGGAATGAAGGCCATCGCCGACTGGATGAAGGCCAGCCGTCAGAAGCTGAACTCGGACAAGATGGAGGTCCTCATCCTCGGCTCCAACCCTTCAGCCTGGGACGACTCTTGGTGGCCGACGGCACTGGGGGCAGCCCCGACACCCACCGACCATGCATGCAACCTGGGAATTATCCTTGACTCAACGCTCTCAATGACAAAGCAAGTCAATGCTGTCTCCTCCTTCTGCTTCAACACCCTCCGCATGCTCCGCAAGATCTACAGATGGATCCCGACAGATACAAGAAAGACAATCACCCAGGGCCTCGTCATCAGCAGATTCGATAACGGAACGCCCTCTGCGCTGGAGCCCCGACCAAGCTCATCAAACGACTGCAGTGCATCCAAAATGCCTCGACACGACTGATCCTCGACATACCACGCAACGGCCACATCACCCCCCCCCACCTGAGAAACCTGAATCGGCTCCCCGTCAACTAGAGGATATCCTTCAAGCTCCTCACCCACGCACACAAGGCACTCCATAAGACTGGCCCAGCTTACCTCAACAGACAGCTCTCTGCCGACCTCTCACTCGCCATCGTCCCATGCATCCGAAGAACAACCACCGGTGGGAGATGATTCTCCCACCTTGCCGTCAGGACATGGAACACCCTCCCACTGAGCCTACGACAGACCCAAGTCCTGCTGACCTTCAGGAGGATACTCAAGACCTGGCTGTTCGATCAGTAGCGCCCCCCCAGCGCCTTTAGACCCTCGCGGGTATGTAGTGCACTTTACAAATGATTGATTGATTGAATGTGTTCCCGTATACTTAGGGGGTTATCTGTGTTTACTTCACATTTTGTCAAAAGTTTAAAAATGTGACACACCCATGGTATTTTCATTCCATGGTCTAAAGCTAGGCAGTCTGTAATTAAATCCTTAGAGAATTGTGTTTCTTCCTTTGTCCATAAACCGTGCCAGAGGGTAAGAGGAGCTATATTTAAATTATCACTTAAATATTTGCAATTGCACTAGGAACTGTGATGGAGCAAGGTTTCATTCGTAAAGAGACTTGCTTGGATTCAACCCTCTCGAAATAATATATAATATTTTAATCAACATATTTTGTCTTATTAACAATGCACCAGATGAAATTTCTAGTATCTGGGGGAAGCTTTTCAATATGCTTTCTACTAACTGTTCTGCGCATGCGTCTGTCACACTCACATGTCATGACATACTTTCTGCTATGGTGGGAAAACTTTGCTTCTGCGCACTAGAACTAAAGATGGCTGCTCAATGTTTTCATGTGCTAACGCTTGCATTGCTACGTTTTGTTCGTTATTCTTATTCCCTAACGCTGTAGTTAAAATAAAATAATGGGACTAGAGTAGAGATAAGTGGTATACAGTGCATTCATTTATACTTTGTTCTAAAATTGTTCTTTTTGACTTTGCTATTAGCTCGAGTTTGGACCAATCAAGTAAAATGTTGCTCCATCTTGGGTCCCGCGACTGCGCATGTGCCGTGTTCTCAAGAGTCCACAGGCCATGGCATTGAATCCATGCCAACGACAGTCTTGCCTGAAGATGCGCCTGGGAAACTCACCCCGCGACCTCTCGGGAGGAAGAACCTTTGATAAATTGTTTAACATTGTATTTACTAATAGAACATTCATTGTTGGGTGAAATAAAATGCATGGGAAAATGAAAGTTATGGGTGAGAAGATAATTTGCAATATTAAATCAAGTGCCCTCATAACTGGTATGGTGTGATGACCACTCCTCGTCTTTTGACCAATCAAATTGAGGGAATACACAGATTTGAAACATTGGGGGGGTGGTACACTGCCCTGGAAAATGATATATCTAAGCTAGGTTTAGCTAGTTAGATTGTCCGACTTGTCTGAATAGCTGACCTATCACTGACCCACCGTACTCAATAGGCGATCGAGAGCAGAGGTGCTGGCTGAGCACTCTGTCAAAAGATTCGAGAAGCAGAGGTGCTGGCGGAGCACTCTGTCAGAAGATTCGATAACCCAATTCAATTCAATTCAAAAATCCTTTATTCGACTGTCTGCAATGCAGTCATAAAAGTACAGAGAAAAACATATATATATGTTACATTGTTAAAAAAATCGATTCGTCAGGAGCAGGAAATCACAAGGAAGCATATAGTTAGTACAACCAATATAAATATAAATATACTAACAATCGATGACATATTTTACAAAAGGGGGAGTAAATCGTAGCAGTTAACCTTCCATACTTTTTCTAAATTTCAGGGCTGTTTTTAAAAAATTGCATAAGAACAAAGTGCTTTCACAGTGCAGCATTTGAAGATAAAATAATGCAGGCCTTATTTGCATAAAATTCAGTTGTTTAAAAAGGGGTTTTAAATTTTTTTTCGTAGAAACGTATAATAGGAGCATACAAATAAAAAGTGTTCCAGATCTGCGGAGACTTACTGTCGCAGCCGCAAGCTGGCAACACTTGACCCTTGTGGGCCCCGCTGGGCACAGCTAGCATCAGATGAAATAAATCAAAGCGAAATCTAGATAACAGAAAACGCTCATATCTAGAGATGGGCCAGGATAGATAGGGTTCAATTAACAATGTTGTTTTTGTTAGAACATGTCTCCTCACGCTGCCCTTTTTCAACTCTAGCTCTTCTCTAGCAAACTGTCGATTCAGCAAAAAAGTGTCTTTCACGTAGATTATATCGCGTTCAGTTACTTGCTGTGGGGCTAGGAAAAGTTCCAGCCGACCCAAATCGTGAAGACAGTTTCTGATGTATCTTAACCAGGGTATCTTAAATTTCCCTTCCTAGTTAAGTGCTTCGAGAAGAATATTTTGTGTAAATGGTATTTCATCATTCATCCAGCAGTTTAGCCAGCACAACAAGGGTTTTACTGCAATCTTGTCGCCTAGGTAGGGCATACCCAGTTCCTCATGAGTAGAAAAGTTGGCTGTGCCTTTAGGTAAACACAAAATTTGTTTTAAAAAATTGTTTTCAGTAGTTACGAGATCGCCCACTGGAACAAAACCCCAGAGATCGCTCCCATAACAGGCCACAGCAATGCTTTTAGCTTGATACAGTTTCATCAAAGCAACCACTGGTGTATTTCCCAATTTACGCGCAAAATCAAATATAGCAGCATTAGTCCTTACTAATTCTCCTTTCTTCTTTTGTGGTAAATAAATAAATAATTACCGGTACTATTTTTCTATGCATTAACTGAAAAGGATAGCTCAATAAATAAGAGGCAAAAATCCGTGGTATCTGAGTCATACGGGCTTTAATCAGATGGCTCGAGCCAATGGACCATCGGGTTCCATCACCTGCAAAGGTTCAGGAAGGGACAATCTCAGGAAAAAGAGGGACAGCTAATATCTCATTAACATCATACAGTATATATAGTAAAACAGTATAATTGCATTGAATACAGTAGGCGTAACAAGTGACAAACGAAAGATAAGAACATATGGGCGTGAAAAGAAGGCGTGCACAGGGCGTGCACGGAGGTGTGTGATGTAGACGTCACAGAAGTGTCATAAGTGGGTGGATACATGGAGGGGGCTACCTGGGCAGCTGGAACCTTTAACCTACTGGTGCGCGCAAACGGGTCATGACGTGTAACTGGGGAGAGCTGGGGGCTCTGACTTCTAGCACTAGAAGAGGAGACTGAAGTCTGGGATGTCAGAACAACCTGTACCTATAGCGTATCTGATATCTTGTGTTTGGAGTACATGTTGCTTGAATCTAAAAGTCATCAGGGCAAAGGCTACTTGTCACTAAAGCTAGTGCATGCATATATTTCTTCATGTATTGCATGAGCTATGGATCTTCTATGGGTACTAATTCAGGAAATCACTTGCATGGAGACAGAAAGACGAGACTGTAGATGGAGATGTTTATGTAGTTCGTTAGCTAGGAATGTGAAGCCGGGGAGCAGAACTGATAACTGTAGGCATAACATATTCTTGGCAGGCAGGCCAAGCCGAGCCGGGCACCGCGTTGCTTGGCAGGAAGTAAGTGAAGGGTCAGGGATGCGGGCGGGGCTGCATCGCTCCTCGGAGTGCTTCAGGAGACTTGAGGCCTGAATCTGGTGTCCGGGCCCTGTGAGGCCTAGAAACGGGTGCATCTCGATGATTTAACGTGCACAATGTAAAGACGTTGGCAACATAGGCCTAATACTTGTTGCTTTCAGGAGGGACTGGATAACTAACATACTAACGTTGGACACAACTATAATTGCGTCTTTATTCGGTCAAGGGGGTAAATATGCATATTAATCATGCACATATAACATATGATGGGGAACACGTAGGGACACATAACAGGGCAAAATTCAAATTTCCTCATTCCCTCCTTGTTCCCTACGTTTCCTTCAGGAAACATCAATATTCATGATACCATCTATCTGTTCATACAGCATAATTTGCTCGTCTCTTATCTTTTGGGAATAGGACTTTGGACGTGGAATACAAGATGTAGCGCACAAGCCTCAAATCGCAGGGCCACATTGTAAACAGAGACAACAACTGAATATGATCATTACTACTACTCCTAGGAATGACAGTACTTTCCATCCCCAGGCAGATATTACACTCCAGAGCCAGCCGGACCAAGTCCAGGTGCCTGGATTCTGGTGTAGCTGATGTGCTATTTTATGAAGTCTAGTTATTGCTGAATATACAGACGGTGCGTTATTAGGAATGAAAACGCAACAACTAGATCCGATGACTCTACAAGCTCCGCCCCTATCGGCCAGAATGACGTCAAGAACAAGGCCGTTCTGAAGAACAACAAATCTCAAAGCAGACTGTTCTTCTGTTAAGTTACCTAGGGCGGAAGTAGTCTCATTCACTACTGCTTCAAGGGTTCTGGTTAACCTGCGTATTAATTTACTATTCTGGACGGGACCTATGAAGAAAAAGAAACCTTTATTGAAATCCGTATACTGCTCCAATGCAGTTTCAGTCTGATCGACAATTGGGGACTCGATCTCCCTTCTATGTCTGACGAGTACTAGATGTGTATTTCGGTGATAATCGGATGGGGCTAGGAAAACTGGTGGCAGTAGGAATGCAATGTCCGTCAAGTCTTGTCTTGGCTTTGTCATGATGTTAATAACTTCCACACAATCATGTGTTACAGGATCTGATGTAATCGCGGGTAACAATGTAGCAGGATTTAATACGTTGCAGCGTCTGATCTCTATGTGTGGCTGGAACAGTGTCAGTTCATATCCTGTCAATCGTGCAATTGTCAAGTGCTGAGTCTGTGTTCCGTTTAAAAGAACTTCCACGGAGTGTGGAACCTGTACTGTCAGGGAGTGTCCTAACACTATGGAATCACTTTGTCTAATAGCTAGAGCTGTGGCTGCAACTGATTTAAGGCACGCAGGCAGAGCCTGGGCTACTGGATCTAATGTGCTAGAAAAATAAGCACAAGGCTTGTGTTGTCCTGCTTGATCTTGTGTGAGAACAGATAATGCTGTACCATCGCGTTCAGTGACAAAAAGCGTAAAAGGCTTACTGTAGTTTGGTGTCGCTAACACAGGTGCATTACATAAAGCTTTCTTTAATTCATTGAAAACAAGTGTATGTTCCTGGGTCCAAGGGAGGACAGTCGATGACGCTGCCTCCTGTGTTGTCAACTGTATCAGTGGCTTGGCTAGATATGCGTACTGAGGGATCCATTGTCTGCAGTAAGAAGTGAGGCCGATAAAAGCTCGTACCTCCTTCTGTGTCTTGGGCTGTGGAAGATGTGCAATTAACTGGATACGGTCAGGTGTCAACTGTCTACCCCTCTTGGACAGCAAGTGTCCAAGGTATACCACTTGCTGGACACAGAATTGCAGTTTCGAAGGGGACACCTTGTGCCCCATTTCTGCCAGGAAATACAAGACTGTCAGTGACGCACGTTCGCAGTCACGTTCTGTACGGGCTGTGATCAATAAATCATCGACATACTGGATCAGGGCAGTGTCAGTTGGCATGTGAATACTGTCTAGTTGTCGTTTCAGTGCTTGACTGTAAATACTAGGACTTTCTGTGAAACCTTGAGGTGCACGTGTGAATTTATAGCTTCTTCCATTTAAACAGAATCCGAAAAGGAACTGGCTGTCCGGATGGATGGGGACACTAAAGAAAGCGTTCTTGAGATCAATAACAGTAAAGAACGTAGCTTCGGAATCAATGGCAGTCAATAGGGAAGAGATATCTGGAACCACTGGGTACTGGGGTATGATACATTTATTAAGTTCTCGAAGGTCAATTACTAGTCGATAAACTGGAGGTGAATTTGGGTCAGTACGTTTAAGAATCCGGATGATAGGAGAATTACATACATTGGAGTCAGTTTCTACAACCACTCCTTGAGCAATGAGCTCGTCAATGATTTTCGATAAGGCTGCTACAGCCTCAGGTGGTAATTTGTATTGTCGAATTCGGGGTAATACAACTCCTTGCTTTAGAGTGACACGATATGGTGTAATGTGCATACAACCTACATCAGTTGGACCTTGCGCCCATAAATGCTGTGGTACATTCAATAATCTTGGATCAAAATCTCTTAACACATAATGTCCTTTAAAATCACGTAAAAACAATCTCACTCCTTCCGGAGAACAACAAATTACAGCTCCTAATTCTTTCAATGTTTTAATACCAAGTAAGTTTTCAGGACATGACTTCGTAAGTAACAAGTCTGTATTTCGGGACAATGGACCAACTTCTAGGGAAACTGGTTTCGATATTTCATTAACAATAGGCTTTCCTGAAAATCCCAGGGAAACATTTCTTGAGCCTGAGAGTGGAGCCCCTGGAACCTCGTCATGACTGATGGTAGTCCTACTTGCCCCTGTATCAATCAGAAATGTTCTGTCTTTCCCTAATACTTGACTGTGTACATAGGGACCCTCTTGATCTACAGGAACCTCGATGAGAGGCAAGCCAACCTCCCTCTCTAGGCTGTTTCATGAATACTGCTGATATTCTGGATAATCTGACTGTGCATACTGGTACATCTGCTGTGTAACGTGTTGTGTGGCAGCTATAGGCTGCGGTACTGTTACTGTCTGTTGTGCGTTCTGCGGTGGTTGCGTGTTCTGCGGAACATGTTCCTGTCTAGGAGGACGCGGTCTCTCTTCCGTCTTACCAGTAGCTATGTTGTGTTTCAGAACTGCACATTCGTTTATATAATGACCTGGCTGTTTACAATAATTGCATGTCCCTTTAACGGGAGCTGCAGAATGACTAGTTTGATTCGTACCCCTCTTCTGACTATCTGCTGGAACAGACTGTGCCACTAGTACTTTCATTTTCGTGTCTTTCATACGTCTCCTTTCGTGTTCTTGCTCTTCTCTGATTCGGTTCTGGTGATACTGTAACATTTGTAGCATTTGTGACGGGGTATTAGCTTGCCAGGTACTCTCGACTTTCAGTACTCGATTTTTAACTTGAGGTAAAGAATTTTCTACTAATTTGGTAACAAAGAGATGGGGATACGATTCACTACTTGTTTTCAAGCCGCTATTAATAATGAAACATTTCTCAAATCTGGAATAAAAATCACTAGTGTCTTCGTCTTGTTTCTGTTTACAGGCTGAGATGGCATCCCAGTCTTCCTTTTTTGTGGTTAATAATCTTGGCAAGACTTGTATTAACAGTTCGGGCAATGCTTTGGCTTTATCCCCAAGACCAGTACCTGGAACTCGTGTATTATCTTCGTTCTCTAATGCGGTCCAGTCAATCTTTTTCTCTCCCACCTCCCATTCTTTTTCTTTAAGTTTTTCCTATATGCCCGCAGGCAACAGGACCTTTAACATTTTAATGATATCAGGATACGTGTATTCTCCCATACGGAGCATGTCTTTTAATTCACGGTGGAACCCTGCTGGATCTTTATCGTGACAGGGCACTAACTTTTTCATTTCTAGTAGTTCAATTTTTGTTAAAGGGGTGTAAACAAATACTCGTTCGAGCTCACCCCCCGTTCCCTTAACAGGATGCACTTCTCGCAACGGATTCTGTCTATCTATGTAGAATGGGGGTGAAACAGGAACAAAATGCGGAGTCAGGAACGTTCTGTATTTGTGGCGCTGTTCTAAAATGACACTAATTAAATCGGTACCTCACCCTTTCCATCGGTTTAGGAGTAACTCGTTCAATACATTATATAATGAACCTGGATCAGAATGCTGATCCTCGTACAGTGTAATGAGGTGCTGGATCATGTACATACCCACCAGTCGCTGCTCGGCTGGGGGCAGCTTCAGAAACATTTGAGCCACTACTTCGTCTGGAAATGTGGTAGAATCACTAGTCCATCGAACTGCTGATCGGGCTAGTTCTTGTTCATGCATGGTACTAAGCTCACTGTAACCTATTCGTAGTTTCAGGACTCTATCGGTGGCCTGGAATAATTGTTCAAGAGAACACTGTTCTGGTCTGGGAGGAAGAAAAGCTTTCTTGCATTCTAGGCATGTGTGTCTGTCAAAAGGTCTCGTCCTACCTACATACGCTATTCTATCTGGACTCTCGTTGTCTACATCTTCGTCTGAAGAGTCATTCTCTTTCTCTGCTATTATTCTTGCTTTCTCCCTCTCGTGTATGCCTATGATTTCTTTACGAATCTTTCTGTACATCGTTTCTATACTATTCTGTGTCTTGTGTTTTCCGTCTGCTATATTGTCACTCCATCTTATCAGGACTTTCATCTCTTCTGCATTTTTATCAGGACGATCCTGTTCTCTTATTAAACAATTTATCAAAAACTGCAAAAGCATACTTTGAATCTCCACTTTCCTGTGTGCCATAGCCTCGTGAATACTTTCTGGTTTTTCCCCTGTTCGGATGAAATGATATATTCTGTCTAAATGTTCCTTCATATCTGGCATGGTAGTCAAAAAGTTGGCAACTCGTCGTAAACGTACGGAATATAATATCATGTGATCTTCACCTGGCACTGGATCATATCTACAATCAGTAAGGTACTTCTTGAGGGCTTCGTACGTGGCCACTTTTGGCGTACGCTGTAATGCTGCGTCTCTCAGCGTCAGGCGCTTTGTTTGAGGCGGGGTGATAGGAATACCTCCCCCTGCTCCTCCTGAACTAGAATCGCCAATTAATACTGAGGGTGCGGCTGCTGGTAACGTGACTGGTAAAGTAGGTGTACGTAATGTGGGTTGGTCCTGGGGTATTGGCGGATTCCCGGGACCAATAGCGGGAGGAACAGTAATTACGTTATTAACAGGGTGATGGGGTTGAACAGGCGGAGTAGGATTCGGATTTGCATATTCTGGAACATTGTCGTCTAAATAGGAAGAAAGGAAAATTTCAGCTGCGGTCGGTTTATGACGTAGCTTAGTCGGGACCAATGGTGGCGGTAAATTACCGGGTGCTTCCGGGGTCGCCTTAGGCAAACCCTCGGCAAGAAGGGGATACATACCTTTAATAAGGGCATTTCTTTGTCTGTCTGACTGTTCTGCTCTGACTCGTTCACCTTCTTCTAGTAATTCCCTTTCTTGGGCTTTTTCTGAGGATTCCCTACTTAGTTCTGCTTTTCTGAATTCCTTTTCAGTTCTTTTATGCGATTCTTTACGCCACAGTTCTATGGCATCTTTCTGGGATTGTCTGGCTTTCTTTTTCCATAATGCTTCTTCTACTCTCATGATGCACTCGGCATCCCATGTTCCTGAAACAGGCCATCTATATTTCTCTTCGAGATCTTTGGTGTAGTCCACCCATAAATCTAGATACAGTATGGCATCTAAGCCATGCTTATGATACATGAAATGTCCAGGACTGTCCCTAGGAGGGACAGGAACTGATTCTTCGAGTAACCCTTTTCTGGTTTTTATCTGACGTAACTTAGAAAACAGCGGCATATTTGAACCGTACTTGAACTTGAACACAATACACAATGAACACAGTAATGACTAGCGCAATGACAATCATTCATACCACGACATCAAAACTACATTGACAACAGTTCAAACAGATAGTACTTAATACATTGAAAACATAATACTTGAATTTCTCGAGAACAGACTTACTAGAATTACTGGATGCACTGCTAAAACAGTACAGAACATACCGGTCTCCTAAAGAGACACGTCATACCGTATCCACCTAAGTGAACACGTCGGACCGGATCTGTGTACCCAAACCCGTCGGACCGGGCACAAATTAATGAACCCGTCTAGATACTTCCTCAGCAACGGTACTCACCGGGAAGCAGAACTGAAGGCCTCGGACTGGACTGGACTGCTACGACGTCTGGTTACTGCTACGTACTACGCATGCGCCTCGGGCTTCGGAAACAGGTGGGCCTCCGGATACCTCGGACCTTGCTCTCTCGGCTTGGGCTCTGGTTGGGACGATCCGCCTTCCTCAACGCCTCGTCTGGATGCCGGACCGCAGTCTCCGTCTCCTCCGTGGGCCTGAGGGAGACTTGAAGCAGAAATATCTGCACGTGCACAGTAGGGGTCCGTCACGGCTGTAGAAGGGTCAGGGGGCCTGCGTTACATCGCCGGCGCGTGGGGAAGGGGCTCGTCCCTATTCGGGCGCCATTATGTGGTAAATAAATAAATAATTACCGGTACTATTTTTCTATGCATTAACTGAAAAGGATAGCTCAATAAATAAGAGGCAAAAATCCGTGGTATCTGAGTCATACGGGCTTTAATCAGATGGCTCGAGCCAATGGACCATCGGGTTCCATCACCTGCAAAGGTTCAGGAAGGGACAATCTCAGGAAAAAGAGGGACAGCTAATATCTCATTAACATCATACAGTATATATAGTAAAACAGTATAATTGCATTGAATACAGTAGGCGTAACAAGTGACAAACGAAAGATAAGAACATATGGGCGTGAAAAGAAGGCGTGCACAGGGCGTGCACGGAGGTGTGTGATGTAGACGTCACAGAAGTGTCATAAGTGGGTGGATACATGGAGGGGGCTACCTGGGCAGCTGGAACCTTTAACCTACTGGTGCGCGCAAACGGGTCATGACGTGTAACTGGGGAGAGCTGGGGGCTCTGACTTCTAGCACTAGAAGAGGAGACTGAAGTCTGGGATGTCAGAACGACCTGTACCTATAGCGTATCTGATATCTTGTGTTTGGAGTACATGTTGCTTGAATCTAAAAGTCATCACGGCAAAGGCTACTTGTCACTAAAGCTAGTGCATGCATATATTTCTTCATGTATTGCATGAGCTATGGATCTTCTATGGGTACTAATTCAGGAAATCACTTGCATGGAGACAGAAAGACTAGACTGTAGATGGAGATGTTTATGTAGTTCGTTAGCTAGGAATGTGAAGCCGGGGAGCAGAACTGATAATTGTAGGCATAACATATTCTTGGCAGGCAGGCCAAGCCGAGCCGGGCACCGCGTTGCTTGGCAGGAAGTAAGTGAAGGGTCAGGGATGCGGTCGGGGATGCATCGCTCCTCGGAGTGCTTCAGGAGACTTGAGGCCTGAATCTGGTGTCCGGGCCCTGTGAGGCCTAGAAACGGGTGCATCTCGATGATTTAACGTGCACAATGTAAAGACGTTGGCAACATAGGCCTAATACTTGTTGCTTTCAGGAGGGACTGGATAACTAACATACTAACGTTGGACACAACTATAATTGCGTCTTTATTCGGTCAAGGGGGTAAATATGCATATTAATCATGCACATATAACATATGATGGGGAACACGTAGGGACACATAACAGGGCAAAATTCAATTTTCCTCACTTTCTTAATGCAGGACCCCATGTAAGTTTCTGATCTGATTGTTGGGTGGAATAAAATGCATGGGAAAATGAAAGTTATGGGTGAGAAGATAATTTGCATTATTAAATCAAGTGCCCTCATAACTGGTATGGTGTGAGGACCACTCCTCGTCTTTTGACCAATCAAATTGAGGGAATACACAGATTTAAAACATTGGGGGGGTGGTACACTGCCCTGGAAAATGATATATCTAAGGTAGGTTTAGCTAGTTAGATTGTCCGACTTGTCTGAATAGCTGACCTATCACTGACCCTCCGCACTCAATAGGCGATCGAGAGCAGAGGTGCTGGCTGAGCACTCTGTCAAAAGATTCGAGAAGCAGAGGTGCTGGCGGAGCACTCTGTCAGAAGATTCGATAACCCAATCTGTGTTCTGGGAAGGAAATTTGATAACCCAATCGGGGTTCCTGAAGGAGACGATTCCCAACCCAATCGGGGTCCAACTGTTAGCTGCAGTAAGGGGTGTAACGCTGTCGTTGCACTTAGCTGAGGGTACCTGATTCCAACGTGAATCCATCCTAATTTGGTCATCACTGGTCCTGATCTACACCTGTGCTGTCTTATTGGTATCTGAACTGCAAGAAGTCCTGTCTTTAATCCAAGGCCGTGGCCGAGGGTTGGTCTTCACACCATTCTAGGTAAATATAAAATTAATCTGGGTATGTCATTGTATTATTTCCCTTTTCTAACCCTTCCTATGTTTCAATGCTTTAAAGAAAGTCTCATATTATTTTTGCATCATCTTGCTTTGATTATATTCTTCCTAATTGTACAAGTCGTGACTAATTTAGTACGGACTCTGAAATTTAAGAATTTACTTAGATAAAGTGTTCAAATCTTTCGCGAGTTTGTGGTTATTTTAATGAGTGCAAATGTTTATTAACTACCTATTTTTCTAACTTCCTTGATCCCTTAGGACTTTAGGTACTGGTGACAAGGATTGGTATGATCAATGGAATAGGTCCTAAACTGTAAAATAATATTCTGATTTTGCGTAGGTTTACCTGTTTAAAGTGTGTATGTGTTTATGGGCCTAGGTGAGTATGGTAAAACGAGCAGGTGAGCCTGCCCTCTATCAACTGCCAATAATCTTTTTAAGAACTTATTTTCATTAGTTTGAAGGATTGTTGTATTTGCTCTCCCCCATATTGTGGCTCCATGGTTAACTGCTGGGACACACTTGCTCCTGTACACGTTTACATTTTCTCATAGGGGTTTGTTCCCAAGTTGTGACATAAACCTAACAATTCCCCCAGTCATTTTTAAGAATTTCATTTTGCATATTTCCATGTGTGGATTCCATGTGCCATTATTGCAAAATAAAAACCCCAAATATGAAAAAGTCGGAGCTCTGTTTATTAAAGCCCCACCCACATGATGCTGTCTAAACTTTTGTCTCTTGCCTCCACATGAAATTATACATGTTTCTTAGGTCCAGCTGTAAGTCTATGTTAGTCACATATTGAGAAAAGTTTTCTTTTAGACATTGTAGGCTGTTTGCAGTTTTGGACATTAGAACAGCATAATCTGCATATAATAAAACGGGGTGGGGCGTATTCCATTTTTTGGGGCATCTACAGCCAATTTTTGTAAAAACAGGTCCACATTATTTATATACAAGGAAAATAAAAGGGGAGCCAATATACATCCTTGTCTTATACCTTGGTTTACTGCAAAGTCAGGAGTGCATTCCGCTATTTTTGTTTACCTTACCCTTGAGGTTAGATAGGTGTAAATTTACGATAAAAGTAGAATTATTTCTATGGGAGCACCAAGCCCTCTTAACATTTGCCATAGTTTTTGATGATTAACTAAATCCAAGGCACTGGTCAAGTCGAAGAAACATAACTGGAGTGTACCCTCCTTAGCTAATGTATACTTCGCAATTAACAGGTCTAGATTTAAACATTGCTCTACCGTCCCAATACCCCTTCTGAAACCATACTGTTCCTCTGTTAATATGTTATTTTCGCTGGCCCAGGCTGCAAACCTTTCCAGCATAATTCGACCCATGATCTTGAAAGAGGAATCAAGAAGGGATATTGGGCGGTAGCAGTTTGCCTTTTCCCTGTCCCCTGTTTTAAAAAATGGGAACGATAATACTTTCAGCCCATGTGACTGTCAAAGCTCCTCCCAAAGCAGCACTAAAAACTGTCACTAATATTGGTGTCCAGAAATCCAAATCATGCTTAATAACATCTACCGGCACTCCATCTGA
Source organism: Lissotriton helveticus (assembly GCF_964261635.1). Taxonomy (NCBI): domain Eukaryota; kingdom Metazoa; phylum Chordata; class Amphibia; order Caudata; family Salamandridae; genus Lissotriton; species Lissotriton helveticus. Next base: position 659,834,971 of record NC_136068.1, on the reverse strand, counting down.
ACTTTACAATTTCCCACTTGCACTTTTTTTGAAGTGCAAGTTTCATTTCCTCTGGTGTAATTGACGTTGTTTTAACAGAATTTACCTTTATACATTTTTCATTTTTCCAATCTATGATATTTATGTCTTCTGGGTTAAAAATACCCTTAAAATGTAACATCCAATCTTTGGGTGGTACTACGTTATCAATCCTTACAGCATTATTATTTCTAAAATATGGATGGTTAATTATCCTCCAGAAGAGGGCTGGGTCTTTCAGTTCTGCTTCCTGGTTTAACTTCTCCCAAGCCTCCTCATGGTTCTCCCTTTTTCTTATTTCCAATGTATTTTTATAGTCTCTCTTGGCGGCACACATTTTTTTGGGATCTCTAGGTTTTTGTTTGAGCACAAGTATCAGTTGCCTATTTAACCTTGTGCATTCATGGTTGAACCATCTTTGTGTTGGGCTACTCAATTCTTTCCTTCTTTTAGATTTTAGATCGCCTGAGATTACTTTGGTGATGTTAACAAAGGCAGTTATAATAGCTGTTCGAGTAGACGAACCATCCAAACAGATTTTTAGATCTTTTTGTGTTTTCCCTTTGAGGGTTTCCATAAATATGGATGGATTGACACCTGTCTATTTTATTGAAACACCATTATTACCTTGGGCGTCAATATCAGCATCTGCATACTTGCCCCTTTGTTTTGTTAACATGTCTACCTTCAATATCAAACTTAGGGAATGATGGTCACTAAACATACTAATATTTATCAAAACTTCCTTGACCAAATCATTGCCATTTGATGATATTATGACGTGGTCTATATTTGATGATGACCTTGTGCCCACAAAGGTATGCGTGTTTTCTTCACCATCTGAGGATATTGGTTCTAAAATTATTAAATCATTTTTATGTATTACATTGTTGCTGGCTTCCGCATAACTATCATGATTAAAAGGTGGGATCTTGTCACGAGAATAGTCACAATACCCACATGGCTCGCCACCTTCGATATCACATGTAACACAATTAAAATCCCCTGACCAAATTAAAATATAATACCCTACAATTCCCTTCACAAAAAGGTCCAAGTTTTTTTCTAATAAATCAATTAGGTGTTCCTTGCATTGGTAAAAAGATTATTATAAAAGTTTATTATAACAAACAACTGGTTTTCGTTGGAAATTAATTGTACAAACTGGTAATATTGTGATTCAGTAAATATTTTTCTAACTATCAAGGGGGCAGCAACTGGAATTAATATAGCCAGATCTCCCTTCGCCCTTCCCTTTCTGGATGGTGTTACACTTGCGCAAATGTTTTGGTACCCATCTAAGTGGAAAGATTCAGGGCACCAAGTTTCTTGTAATAGTATGACCCCAAAACCCTCCAGTATATTTTGACAGTTGACATCATTGATCTTGTTTTTGATGCCAGCTATATTCCATGTCATCATTTTTAGACTGTTACTCAATGGTGTTCCAGGATCAGCTATCGGCAGGTTAACAGGGTTGTCACTATAATCATGCTCAAGTGTGTCCTCTGTCTCTATTTCACAAATATCTGTTAAAATAAACTTTCTTGTATTTATTTTAGGATTACCATTTCCCAAATTAGTACTTGTAGTGCAATCGTGATCGGTTCCCTCCACATTAAGGGAGTTACACATATTCATCCCAGACACCACTGCCTCCCCTGAAGTTAGCTGGTGGGAAAAAGGAGTTAGACAATCTTGATTTTGCTGTGTGTTTGGCTGATATTTATCACACTGTATTGGATCTTTTGGGGTGCCGCTCGTAGCCGTTCCTGGGCGCATTGCGGATTGTTGGGTGATTCTGAGACCCGAGAGACCCTGCCCGGATTCCTGGTGACATTCTTTTGCAGAGGCTGGGCTGCTGTCTTTTGTGAACCGAGGGAGCGGGACTGCGAGTCCCAGGTGCTAGTGCGCGAAGGAGATCCAGCGCACCTGGGACTCTTCCCGCCCCCCTCCTCCCCGGCGGTATTTCACGGCTCGCAGTCCCCGCTCCGCGGGAGCTGCTCGTAGCCGTTCCTGGGCGCATTGCGGATTGTTGGGTGATTCTGAGTGCCGAGAGACCCTGCCCGGATTCCTGGTGACATTCTTTTGCAGAGGCTGGGCTGCTGTCTTTTGTGAACCGAGGGAGCGGGACTGCGAGTCCCAGGTGCTGGTGAACGCCTCCCCTCCACTCTCCCCACTATATAATTAAATACCTACGTGCCTCGCGCGTCGCGCCCGTGCTAAGCCCGGGCCAAGGGCGGGCTCGTTATAGCCCATTTGAGCCCGGTGAGACCGGACCGGGCCACCCCCCTAAGTTTGTGTCTGGTGGACTTATTTGTATACCTGGATTAGGCCCTGTGCAGCAGGTGCAGAACAACATGGCAACAAGGGAGACAAGGAGCAAAGCGGTCACCCTGGTAACAGGTACTCTTATGTTATGTATAGGTCTCTTCTATAGCGCACGGCTACCCGGAGGGGTGTCCCGGCGCTTTGGCAAAGAGAACTACAGCGGAGAACAACTCTTGATAGTTTTCTCGTCAAGGCAAATACTGTGGTTAACAATGGACTCACAGCCCTAGAAAAACAGATAGCAGAGGGGCTTGAAAGTTCGCAGCAAGTTTCCCCGGGCACATCCATGATTGTTAGATCCCCGAACTGTTGGATGTTACCCATCTATCCCTTCTGGATAGCATCGACCAAACAATAGAGTCAGTGTTGCAGCAGCTGAGGACACCATCTAACTCACAAAGAGATCGAGATTCACTACTGACTATTCAAGAGTCGACGCCTCCCCCAATATCTCATCCAGTTCCAACTCGGGTAGAGGGGCATGTCTCTACTGCATCACCCCTAAGGGCCCTCCGGGAGGGTGCAGTCCAGAAAAGAAAAAGACCTAGGCTGTCAAAGGGTGCTAAGAGGGCAAAAGTATATTACACCTCAAACACCATTGGTAACACTACTGACGCCACGGAAACATCTTCTGCCGTGACTCCCACTGAAATGGTGAGCCCTTCACACCCTGTCTACACCCATACGCCACCGCCCCCTGGCCCGTTCATCTTTGGAGAGGGATTCTCTAACAGCTCGTACCATATTATTTATTCCTTTACTAACATTCTCAAGAATTTGTTGGACCCCCTGCTGGTTAAACTCGACTGTATCGATGCTAGACTCTTAGCCATAGAAAAATTAAGCGGGGGTAGGGCTGTCCAGCAAGGGTTGTGACTTAGCACTAATGGAGTAAATGGGACAAATAGTGGGATTCCCCTTCCACCTAGTGCTCCTACTGCCGTGAATCCAATTCAGCCCACTTCCTCTTTCACGGCGAATATTCCCACAGTCACCCTACCTCAACCCGACCCATTACCTCTCCCAAGGCAAATCCCTCTGGTGCCTCTTGTCAGGAAGTCGAAGTTGCCTTCTTCGACCACTGCAATGAGGCAGGAAAAATTGTCCAATGCAATGGCCGACCGCCCTACCCAGACTAGTAACAGCTTAAACCGGACAAAAGCAGTTAATCTGCCTCCAGAGGCGGCGGCCTATACTGTAATCTTGACTGGGGTACGCGAGCTTTCTAGCCATGCGGTGGAATCTTTTGACTCCTTCCGCAACAAAGTCATTAGCTGGCTGAATGTTCACCGGGCCCTACCACCTAATTTGCAAGGAGAAGTACTGATGGTTAGGAGGGTCCCATGGGTTGGGTATACTGTTAAGAAAAAAGGGGGAGATTGTATCCTTGTAAGCTTTAAAAATTCCCAGATTGTCCCCCATATATGCAATTGGTTTGGGAGTACAGGGAACACATCCATAGAACTGGTCCTGCTGTCGTTTTTCTATCCAAGTGCCGACGATTTGCACTTGGGGGCAAAGGACGGCTGGACTAGGGCGGGATTTGCTATCGATGGGTCAAGGTATAGGCCCCCTCGTCATGACATTTCTGCATACAGCAATTATGTTCATGCCAATAGATATAGCTGCCTTGACCAGGTTGACTGACTCCCGATGGTGGCGTGTACTGGGGATAGTGAAGGGGTAGTCCCCCATATCGCTTTGCTGGAAACAGGGACAGTTGCCACTGTTAATATCAACGGTAGCCCTATCGCATCATCATCGGAGAGCTTACCTACCATTAGTACCCAGGGCTACCCCGCCAACCCGTCGCTAAGTTTATTTCATTATAACTTAACATCTCAAATTGCAACTGATCTGGGGGTCGTTGAGGGGGAAGCATTACTGGATAGGTGTTCATCACCATCCACAGAAAATGTTGGTGAGAGAGCGAGGGGAATGGCACCAAAGTCAGGCTCGGGAATTATGAAGGTCCTTTCCTGGAATGTTGCAGGCATGGCCAATAAATTAGATTCTAATGACTGGGGCTCCCTAGTAGACAGTAACGATATCTGTCTCTTTCAGGAGACTTGGGCTAGGGAAATTTACCCCAGGGCGGGTTATGCAACCTTCTATACTCATGCTAGGTGGAGTGGCAAAGGCAGACCTTCCGGTGGACTCGCTGTTTGGGTGGCGAGTCACATTGGCTGCAGAGCGGAGACAATACCAACTTTCTCGGAGGACATTCAATGTCTTCTTCTTAAATGTCCTCACGCCATTAATCTGGCGATTGTCAATGTTTACTCGCGCACAGTCAGTGTGTCGTTGGAATCATCCACTTTGGATGATTTATCTTTATTTCTGGGGCAATTACCCGTCGATTGTAAGATACTGATGGGCGGAGATTTCAACTGCCACTTCGAACCATTGAAAGGTCTGAAGGAGGGTGCCTTAACTGCTGAGGGTGACTATTGGGGGATTTCCCCTTGTCAATTCCCTAACCCGAAATCATGGACTCCTCTAGCGGTGCAGATTACTCTCCTAACTTTGGATTATGCCCTGAGGGCCTGCAATGGGCGTACTCCGATGTGGAGCGGCAGCGGCACCTACCTCGGCGCAACAAAGTCCGAGCGCGGGGGTCCCGTCCCCCGCGCCCGGTCACTTAACGTCCCGGACACCCAGGACACCTTCTCTTTTTCGTCCCCTGCAGGTACCGACACTGGAGCACGAAGGACCGGAAACCCTCGCCAGGAACTCCGAAAGTGACGGTGGGTCGACCCCTAGCGACCCGGAAGCGATCGACCTCGACCCCGGAAGTGGACGGCCAGACCAGAACCCGGAAGTTAGAAAAAGCCCCGAGGACGAAGGAGAGGCGTTCGGAGCAACCGACTCGTGGCAGGAGGCAGCGGACAGCGACGGACCCCAGAGAGAGAGAGGAGCAGCACTGCGAGACCGAAGCGAGGACGAGGAAGAGGACGTCTGGACGGAGGACTGGTGGCGTCCTCAGGAGGAAGCTAGAGAGCGGCCGCAACTCGGACGAGAGTTGCGGCGGGGCACGTGAGTACCCGTTACCCTTTCTCCGTGTCCCCTCCTGTATATAGTTATAAATGTAAATACCCTTGTATATATTCCGTAGACTGCACGAGCACAGGGATATTTAGTGATTTCTCACGCGCACTGTACAAAGACCGAGCACTGCCCTGCACCATCCCGACTTCATCCCTCCCACCTCTTTCTTGCCTGTCCCATCTCCCCCCCCTACCGTCCCCTCCTCACTGGCCTTTCTCAGTACCCTTTCACTCCCCGGTGTAGGTGGTGGGGTGTACTGCTGGAGTACTCAGATTAAAGCCCTACGCTTCTCTCCTTTCTTTCAAGCCTCCAAGGAGCCCCAGTACCGCACCGAGGAGACTACTGGCGGAACAAGGAGAAGCAGATCCTGATCCCCAACATCCTCGCCGAGCCTGGTCCACCGCCGTTTCTATCAACCCACCACCCCTTGGATTCTACACTGCATCCCTCCCTCATTGTGACTTTGTCCTTCTGCTGCAATAAAACACTTGTCATAGCTCACTATATCCGGCCTCCCCGCCTGTTATTCCGGTCCGCCCGCCACCCAGCTCCACAAGTGGTGTCAGAAGTGGGATATCCCGGAGGCATGGAGGCCGCTGTCAAGCAACTGGCACAAAGCCAGGAAGAATTGGGAAAAATGATGGAGAGGTTCCTCAAGACGGCAGAAGATGATCGGGGCCAACTACATGACTTGCTGAAGGGACAGGGAAGCGCACAGGACCAAGCCCTCGAGAAGCTCACTACAGTCATGGGGCTTCAAAGACCAGCCACCTCCCTACCCTCAGTCGTTCTACAGAAGTACGTACCCGGAGAGGACCCCGACTACTTCTTCACGAACTTTGAGCGCCTAGCCCAGGCGGCGGCCTGGCCCGCTGATCGGTGGGGCCACTACCTGGGTCCTCTGTTGACGGGTGAGCTGCAAGCTGCCTACCAGCAAGCCAACATCCAGGGACAAACCCCCTATGCCGACATCAAGACCTGCATCCTGGAACGGCTAGGAATAGATGACGAGACCTATAGGGTGAGGCTGCGTCAAGCCAGGGAAGGGCCCCAAGAAACGCCTAGGGCCTTGTCCTTCCGTATACAGGATCTGGCAAACCGGTGGTTGAAACCTGCTACGGCCACCAAGGAGGACATTCTGGCCAAAATATATTTGGAACAGTATTTGGCTTCCCTGCATCCTGCCACCCAAAAGTGGGTGCGCCAGCATGCTCGCCTAACGCTCGACAGCGCTGTAGAAATTGCCAGCGCCTACAGCCGAGCACAGGAAACCCAGCGACCAAAGGAGGAACACCCTTCCCGCATAACTCCAGGAAGCCATCCCCGGGTCCCTCGACCCCCTCAGGTGGTCAGGAAACCTGACCCCGCTCCCCTGATGCCATACCCTATCCTGCCTCGACCCCACCCACCGGGCCCTCAATGTTACCACTGTGGTGGGTTCGGGCATATTGCTCGCGTCTGCCCCCAAAAGGAGGAACCCATGGACATAGGGTTGGCAAGAAACTATGCATGTCTCACCGCGGACACCACCCCTCCTCCTTTTCGGTGCCCGGTGCGGATAGACGGACACGGAATGATGGCCCTGGCCGACACGGGATGCCGACAAAGCGTTCTAAGACCCCAGGAGTTGCCCCATCCTGTCGGTCCAATGACAGGCAACGTGGCTATCACGTGTGTGCATGGCGACACTAAGAACTATCCAACCACCCAGGTCCATGTGCAACACCCCACAGACGCGGGCAGTCTGCTAACGGTGGGCCTGATCCCCAATCTCCCTGAGCAAGCGATATTGGGCAGCGATTATAGCGGTCTTCCTCGTCTGCTCCAAGACACCACCGATTCCCTGAGGAAATGGTGGGCCGAGGCTCCTTTCTCCCATGAACTTTCTCCTGTGAATCCGGTGACCAGACCTACCAAGACCCGAAGACAGAAGAAAAAAGAAAAGAGAGAGTTCGCGATGGCCTTCCCTGCTCAAATAGACGTGCATCCCTGGGAAACCGACCGGGAATTCCGCGCCACACAACAGGAAGACCCGGTGTTGCAGGAAGCCTGGGCCCATGCTCTGGACGCTGAGGACCCGCTACATGTAGGTCCTTATTTCTTCCGAAAAAACGGGCTCCTCTACAGGAAAGGGGGACCCCAACAACCAACCCAGCTGGTTATCCCCGGGTTATTCCGCGATAAAGTGCTGTTCCTGGCCCATAGCCACTTGCTGGGAGGTCATTTCAGCGATGAGAAAACCGGACGCACGATCCTTGATAAGTTTTATTGGCCCGGGGTTCACGGACAGATCAAACAGTATTGCCGGGAATGCCCAGTATGCCAACGAAACAGCCGCTACCGTCCCCCCAGGGTTCCTTTGCAACCTCTCCCCCTTATTGATGTCCCTTTCACAAGAGTAGGCATGGACATTATCGGACCATTGTTGCCCTCCCGAACCGGTTGTCGGTATGCTCTTGTGTTGGTAGATTATGCCACCCGCTTCCCTGAAGCGATACCCCTACGCCATCCCACAACACAAACCATATCCAAGGCCCTCATATCCATCTTCTCGAGGGTGGGTTTCCCCCGCGAGATACTCACCGATCAGGGGACACCCTTCGTATCCTCCCTTATGCGCCAGGTCTGCTCCCACCTAGGCATCAAGCAGATAAGGACCTCGGCCTACCACCCCCAGACCGATGGGTTGGTAGAGCGCTACAACGCCACCCTCAAAACGACGTTGAAGAAACTCCTAGGCCTCGAAATCAAAAGGTGGGAGGAGATGCTTCCCCTGGCGCTGTTTGCCATCAGGTGCAAGCCGCAAAGCAGTACTGGTTACTCTCCTTATGAGTTGTTGTATGGCCGAGCCCCACGGACGCTCTTGGATATGGCTAGGGAAGCATGGGAAGCCGAACCCGACAGAACTCGACCCCTTCCTGAATACGTGGACAATCTAAAGACCCACCTTGAACAGATAAGGGTCATCGTGAGGCAGAACCTGGTGGCCGCCCAAAACACCCAGAAACACCAATATGATAAGGGAACCAAGGCCCGGAAATTCAACCCTGGGGATCTAGTGTTGTTGTTGCTTCCTTCTTCCGACCATAAGCTGCTAGGGCAGTGGCAAGGCCCCTTCCCGGTGCTAAGAGCCGTGACCCCTGTAACATATGAAATAGAAACCGAATCCACCAGAGGAATAACCCAAATCTATCACGTGAACCTCCGAAAGAAGTGGGAGGGACCCCGTCCTGTACTGTCTAGCGCAACACCCCCTCCCTTCGAAATGTGCATAGATCCTGACCTCCCAGAACAGAACAAACGGGACCTCAGACGGGCCTTGTTCTCCGTACAACCCGTATTTTCCTCCCTACCCGGACACTCCATGGTAGTGGAACATGCTATCCACACGGAACCAGGAAAGATAGTAAGACAAAGGCCTTACCGCATCCCCGAAGCACGTAGAGCCATCATACAAGAGGAAACGAACCAAATGCTGAAAATGGGCATCATAGAACCCTCCAATAGCAGCTGGAACTCCCCGATTGTTCTAGTCCCCAAGCCAGACGGATCCACAAGATTCTGTATAGACTTTAGGGAAGTGAACAAGATATCGGCCTTCGACACCTACCCCCTACCCCGCGTAGATGAAATGGTGGAACGAATAGGCAAGGCCAAGTATATAAGTACCCTGGATCTTTGCAAGGGGTACTGGCAGATCCCCCTCAAAGCAGCCGACAAACCCAAGACCACCTTCTCCACGCCTGAGGGCTTATTTCAGTTTAAAGTGATGCCCTTCGGACTTCACGGAGCCCCGGCTACTTTTCAAAGGGCCATGAACTTGGTGCTACAACCACATACCAAGTACGCCGGGGCCTACCTTGACGATATCGTTGTTTATAGCGATAGTTGGGACCAGCATCTGCGCCACCTAAGAGCCGTTGTCACCTCACTAGGGAACAATGGTTTTACCATCAACCCCTCCAAGACCACCTTAGCGGCCCAGAGTGTGAAATACCTGGGCTACCTGTTAGGGGAAGGGCTCATCCGGCCTCAGGACAATAAAATCAAGGCCATACAGGCCATCCCTTTTCCCCGAACCCGGAAGGAACTCCGAGCCTTTCTTGGATTATTGGGGTACTATAGGAGGTTTATCCCATGTTTCTCCCAAACAGCGGCCCCTTTAACCGACCTGTTAAAGAAAACCACGAACACAGAAGAACTACTGCAACATCCCCCAACCCTGGTGGTCCACGCCTTTGAGCGTCTGAAACAATCCCTGGTAACCGAACCAGTGTTAGTCAGTCCAGACTATACACGAACATTCATACTACAAACAGACGCCTCTGATCAGGGCTTAGGGGCGGTGCTCTCACAGAGGGATATCACAGGGGTCGAACGGCCTATCCTCTACCTCAGCAGGAAACTGTTTCCCCGGGAAGTAAACTACGCTGTGGTAGAGAAAGAGGCCCTAGCCATCAAATGGGCAGTGGAAAGCCTTCGGTACTATTTGGAGGGGCGGGAATTCGAACTCTACACAGATCATGCCCCTCTGGAGTGGATGGCCCGCAATAGGGGCCACAATGACCGAGTACTCCGGTGGTTCCTCTCCCTACAGCCCTTTAGGTTCAAAACATTACACAGGAAAGGACTGCAACAGGGCAACGCTGATTATCTGTCCCGATACCCACCTCCCAGTTCCCCTACAAGAAAGACAGCTAGGGAAAGGGGATGTGGAGCGGCAGCGGCACCTACCTCGGCGCAACAAAGTCCGAGCGCGGGGGTCCCGTCCCCCGCGCCCGGTCACTTAACGTCCCGGACACCCAGGACACCTTCTCTTTTTCGTCCCCTGCAGGTACCGACACTGGAGCACGAAGGACCGGAAACCCTCGCCAGGAACTCCGGAAGTGACGGTGGGTCGACCCCTAGCGACCCGGAAGCGATCGACCTCGACCCCGGAAGTGGACGGCCAGACCAGAACCCGGAAGGTAGAAAAAGCCCCGAGGACGAAGGAGAGGCGTTCGGAGCAACCGACTCGTGGCAGGAGGCAGCGGACAGCAACGGACCCCAGAGAGAGAGAGGAGCAGCACTGCGAGACCGAAGCGAGGACGAGGAAGAGGACGTCTGGACGGAGGACTGGTGGCGTCCTCAGGAGGAAGCTGGAGAGCGGCCGCAACTCGGACGAGAGTTGCGGCGGGGCACGTGAGTACCCGTTACCCTTTCTCCGTGTCCCCTCCTGTATATAGTTATAAATGTAAATACCCTTGTATATATTCCGTAGACTGCACGAGCACAGGGATATTTAGGGATTTCTCACGCGCACTGTACAAAGACCGAGCACTGCCCTGCACCATCCCGACTTCATCCCTCCCACCTCTTTCTTGCCTGTCCCATCTCCCCCCCCCTACCGTCCCCTCCTCACTGGCCTTTCTCAGTACCCTTTCACTCCCCGGTGTAGGTGGTGGGGTGTACTGCTGGAGTACTCAGATTAAAGCCCTACGCTTCTCTCCTTTCTTTCAAGCCTCCAAGGAGCCCCAGTACCGCACCGAGGAGACTACTGGTGGAACAAGGAGAAGCAGATCCTGATCCCCAACATCCTCGCCGAGCCTGGTCCACCGCCGTTTCTATCAACCCACCACCCCTTGGATTCTACACTGCATCCCTCTATCATTGTGACTTTGTCCTTCTGCTGCAATAAAACACTTGTCATAGCTCACTATATCCGGCCTCCCCGCCTGTTATTCCGGTCCGCCCGCCACCCAGCTCCACATCCATCTGACACCCCCTCATTGTGTACCTTTAATAGAAAGGACCACGAGTCTCGCTTGGACTACATTTTTGTAGATATAGGCATGTGGTCCAAGGTTTTGGATTTTAGGGTAGTTGAAAGATCAGACAGTGACCACAATGCCCTTTGCTTAGATATGGCACACCCTGTGCCCGAAGAAGGAACGCCACTTACAGACCAAAGTGAGGACACAGGGAACCTAGTTCTATCCAACAATAGACACATGGTAAGATGGGGGAAATTGGTAAGCTCAACAGAGTGCATCACAAAAATTTATGACTTGGCACTCCCAAACCTAGTTGCAATGGATGAACTAATCAATAAACCAAGAGCCACTGATTTTAATGAAAAACTAGCCCAAATCCATGCAGATTTAGTGGGAAGTTTAGGAGAGGTTTTTTACCCCGAGTTGGGGACTAGGAAGAAGAGGACATCAACCTCAGCTTGGTAAAATTCTACATGTAAAAAGATAAAAACCTTTTCTGGGGAATTGCTGTTTGATTTCTGTGCCCGTCCGAACCTGGTGCTGCCACTAACCTTGGGAATCTGTGCAGGAGCTTAACATCTCGCCGGACCCGCTTCGCGGGTCCCGCAGCGCCCTGCACCCGGAGGTGTTGTCTGTGAGGTGCAGCAGCTGAGAGGTCATCGGGGTGTGTGGTGTTACCGGCAGGGCTGCGAGCTTCGAAGCAGGGACTCCAGCTACCAGGAGTCCCTGCGAGCCCCATTGGACACACCTGGGCTGCTCTACCTGCCGGCCCCGCCCCCCCCGTCCACGGAGTGAAAAGGGTGCTTGGAGTTCCTGTTTGTGGGACCCTTTTCTGGGGAATTGCTGTTTGATTTCTGTGCCCGTCCGAACCTGGTGCTGCCACTAACCTTGGGAATCTGTGCAGGAGCTTAACATCTCGCCGGACCCGCTTCGCGGGTCCCGCAGCGCCCTGCACCCGGAGGTGTTGTCTGTGAGGAGCAGCAGCTGAGAGGTCATCGGGGTGTGTGGTGTTACCGGCAGGGCTGCGAGCTTCGAAGCAGGGACTCCAGCTACCAGGAGTCCCTGCGAGCCCCATTGGACACACCTGGGCTGCTCTCCCTGCCGGCCCCGCCCCCCCGTCCACGGAGTGAAAAGGGTGCTTGGAGTTCCTGTTTGTGGGACCCTTTCCTGGGGAATTGCTGTTTGATTTCTGTGCCCGTCCGAACCTGGTGCTGCCACTAACCTTGGGAATCTGTGCAGGAGCTTAACATCTCGCCGGACCCGCTTCGCGGGTCCGGAGCGCCCTGCACCCGGAGGTGTTGTCTGTGAGGAGCAGCAGCTGAGAGGTCATCGGGGTGTGTGGTGTTACCGGCCGGGCTGTGAGCTTCGAAGCAGGGACTCCAGCTACCAGGAGTCCCTGCTAGCCTCATTGGACACACCTGGGCTGCTCTCCCTGCTGGCCCCGCCCACCCGTCCTCCATCCTTCCTTATTGATAAAAAGGAGGTCCCTTTGCCGCTGCGCGGGAGCGTCCCGGGAGAAGCCTGGGACAAGGGCGGGACCGTTTTGTGGCCGTTCGGGGGCCGAAGGAGGCCGGGCTGGGCCAGCCCTCCAACATTTACTTTTCCGCTCAACCATTCTCATTTACAAGTAAGCTGTTTGTTTGCTCACCTTTTTCATAGACATTGACTTTGTTTCATCTAATGGCTGCCATGCATGGGAAAATTTCGTCGCCTGACCCTGGGGGAAACAACAAAGGGACTTTGGACAAGTACTTTAGAAAGCCCGGTGGTGATACAGACAGGGAATGTGATCTGGCAGAACGAAGGGCAGAGCGCCGACGTTCCATTGAATCCATTAAAAACAAATCGATTAGGGGCGTATCACCGGAGAATAGTCTAGTGCAAAGGGTAGAGGGTTTGATACAAGTAAATGAAGACTCACAACTATCACAGGGATATCCCATGCTCCTACGAGAAATGACCCCTCCACCATTATTAGTCATCAGCGGTATAGAAGGAAGTAACACTGTGGGTACTAGTGATACTACCATTTCAAATGAAACTATACCTACTAACACACGAATACCACCACCTGGGAAAAAGAAACTTGGGAAACAGGGGGTTGGCCAAATTGTTGGGCCACCACCAAACAAGAGACAGAGGAAGGGAGGGGTTCAGCAAAGAGCCAAAATCAGTCATACTGATTTCGGTAAGGGAAGATTGGTGACAGCTGTTCCCGTACCCACAAATATTGTGATCCTACCCTCTGACCTGGCCCAGGTCGCACCACATGACTTATCACCCTCCCCAAATACTTCTATACTGCCTGAAGTCGGACCAAACTTAACACCTGGTAATATTTCTCTCCCTACTGATAATTTGTCAACACTCTCCCTCGAAAATATTGAACATCTATTGAGGGCATTCACATCCCCCATATTAGAGAGGTTGAAGAGGTTAGAGGATCGTTTGGGGGTCATAGAAACAACGATTACTAAAAAAACAGGACAGTTGGCAGTACCTGTAAAGCAAGTTCTAACGCCTACAGCTGTAGTTCCTACGCCCACAGTCCTTATACAAAAGACTTTAAAGCCTCAAAGTAACCCTGTGAGCAGTACTGACCAAGGGGTGAACCCATTCAAGGCAGCTCATCAGCCCACCCAAACTAGTAAGAAGGACAACAACAAAGGGGTCAGCACAGTGGTTGCTAGAAATAGTTAGGAGGTAGGTGGGATAGTATACTCAGGTAAAGTACGGAACCAGAGGGTCCGCCATGTTGAACTACCACCAGAGGCAGTCCCCTACGTGGTGGGACTTTATGGGGGTCCCTAGGTTGGCAGACAACAAGAGGGAAGGGTTTAGCCAATTAAAAAATAAAACTATACATTGGCTCGGGCAACATAGACCGCTCCCATGTTTCATCAACAACGAGATAGTCCATGTAAGGCGACTCCCCTGGCTGGGGAGTAGAGTAAAAGATTTAGACGGGGATTTAATAATTATAAATTTTAGAGATCCAGGGGCAGTGACACTCATCCTTAATTGGATGCCAAGGACCACTGGCTCACTTATTGTCCCCTGTGATTTAACCTATTTCTACCCTAGATCCCAGGTGCCTGCAATAACATCCATTGGGGTACCTTGTGGTCCTCCTAAAAACCCTCCCAGAACGTTTAATAACCAACATATGTGGCAGGATCCAAAATACAAAATTTCAAATCCATTTGGATGGAATATTGTACCACATAGGGAGAACAGGAATAATTACAGAGGCATGGACCATTCACAAAGTGTAGGTGGAATGAATAATTTGTTGCCCTTTACCCCTTTTGAAACCTCAAATATGTTCGAAGCGTTCTCTGGGCTAGACGATTGTGAATGACGGTCGGGGCCCCCTGCTAATAGGTCTGAGCCGAGGCGAGTGTCAAGCAGTGGCCTGAGTTCCCCAACTGCCTCTATTTCTGGGCCTATGCAGGAGATCGACACGCACTCAAGTAAATTCCTTAGTTGGAATATAGCTGGTCTAAGAGCCAAAAAGGATGATCCGCTATGGACAAATTTCATCACCTCCTTTGATGTCATAGCTTTACAAGAATCCTGGGAAACCTCATGCGATGTATGGTTGGATGGTTTTGTTACCTTTTTTGTTCCAGTGATACCCAGTCAAGCTGGGAGAGCTAAAGGGGGTTTAATTTTTCTTTTTTCCCTTAACCTCGCAGGGTCTTTTAAACAGTTAGACTCGGGTTCCCCTAACCTTTTGATTGTAGAATGGACTGTTTCTTCGACCCATTCAATTTTATTACTTAATTTTTATAATTCCTGGGAGAGGGCAATGGATACTGATCACATTGCACACCTAGAGACATTTTTATATAATTTCAGTCTTAACAAGCACACTGTACTTGAGCTCATCGTGTTAGGTGATTTTAATATGCATTTATGCAATTTTCCCTGTCACTTGGGTGAACATTTGGGACCAACTGGAACATTCACACCCCATTTTGAACATACAAAATCTGGCGAGGCCCTGGAAGTTCTAATGGCCAGTTTTAACCTTTATGAACCGCTAAACACAGATGGGAGGGAAAGAGTCCCTACATACAAAGGATCTCCGCAAGGGTCTATAATTGACTACATATTTGCCACGCCGGTGTTACTATCAAAGGTACTAACCTACAGAACAACTCAGTCACCTTATAGTGATCATAACCCTGTGGTAATGAAGATGAGTTGGGGGAGCTTAAACGAGTGGGGACGGGCTGCCAACAGGTGCAGGCAATACCTGTGCCCTCTGATTAAGGGAGAAGGCTCAAGTGGGGCAAGGTGATTCCAGATGACTTTATGGCAATCTTATCGCCTAAAATTGAGGGAGAAATAGAGGTATGTTTGGATCAAGAGGCCTCTAATAGCTCAATTGTTCAAGCCTTTGAATCCATATGTGCCCAAGTCAGGATGGATTTGACTGTTATGCCCTCTAAGAAAATTTCTAATATGTCAAAATGGTTTAATGCTGATTGCTCACGGATACATACCCGTTTAATGCATGCACTGAAAGCTATACCAAGGGATAGGCTGCTTATTGCCAACTTGAGGAGGGAATATAAAAATACTCTAAGGGGAAGAAAAGATGAAATCAAAAGTGATGCATGGGATAGACTTCTTTCTGTTGATGTCCTGCGTGACAGCAAAAATTTTTGGGAAATTATTAACCATCCTTTTTTTGCAGATGAATCAAATGTAGCCACCGACTGTGTTATCCCGGACGAGAAGTGGGTGGGTCACTTTAAAGATATCTACAGTGAGAAGAATGGCATAGTCCAGCACTGTCAATTGACAGCGCAGGCTGCCCCCCCCGATAGTCTTTTTAGAGGAGGAAGTTTTAAAGGCCATATTGGAGACATCCAAAAATAAGGCGCCGGGGGCTGATGGCGTACCTGCGGACTTATATAGACATTCCCCGAAAATCTGGTCCAAGATATTAACCAAAGTCTTTGTGGCAGCAAATGATAAGGTGTTTCCAAATACCTGGGCAATCTCCATCATAGTGCCAATTTTTAAAAAAGGAAAACTTGATGACCCGGGGTGTTGTAGACCCATTTCCCTTCTTGACTCTGCCATTAAGATCTTGGGCAGAGTCTTACTGGCTAAACTTAGGGAAAATTTGGAGATCTGCGGAGGGCTATCAAACATACAATATGGCTTTAGGGAGAAACGAGGCACCCTGGACCAATGTTTGAATTTGCACCTTCTAATTGCCAAATATGCGGTGGCCAGGGAGGATTCCCTTTATTTGGCCTTTATGGACCTCTCCTCGGCCTTCGATTTGGTAAATAGGTCAAAATGATGGTCAATCCTACTTGAGATGGGGATAGATTCTTCCTTGGTTGCTTTTTTAGCCTCCCTACACCAGGAGCTATTCGCCAAAGTAAGGGTCACAAATGAGGGGAGATGTACGGGGACCTTCAGGTCAGAGAAAGGGGTCCGCCAAGGGTGCATCCTGGCCCCCCTCCTTTTCACCATTTATATAAATGGGTTGGAAAAACAGCTGGAGGAGGGGGGTGCAGATGTGCCTCGGGCGGGAGGACAGTTGATTCCGGCCCTCCTATACGCAGATGATGCGGTACTGATTGCTCGTACAGGCATCGGTCTGCAGACATTACTGGATAGTTTTGGCTCCTTTATGGAAAAACTTGACCTGAAAGTAAATGCGAAAAAATCCCACACAATGATAGTGGGAAAGCAGAAAGGGAAATTAAGATCTAAAACCTTCAAATGTAAGGGGGAGGTGGTTTCCAGGGTTCCAGTTTTTCCATATTTGGGGGTCCTTTTTGATGAAAGGGGGTCGTGGGCCCCACAGCTAAAGGCAAAGGGTTTAGCCCTAGCTCGTTCAACATCTGCTTTGCTGGGTTTTACCAAAAGGCTGGGGGTCAGGCCGATGGAAGCACTTTTGAAGGTTTATAACACCAAGTGCATCCCTATTGCCTCCTATGGAGCTGCCCTGTGGGGTATGTTAATCAAGAAAAAATCCAAAGGGTAGAAAACAGGCTAATTAGAACATTGCTCTCAGTGCCAAAATCGTCCCCCACATTTTCTATCCATGAGGAAGTAGGTTTGGGTTACATCACAGACAAGCTGAATTTGGCACCTCTTTTATTATGGGCAAGGACATGGCTGAATCCAGAATTAACTTTAAACCATCTTATTCTAGAGGACGTCATGTCCTTGGACCATGCTATGAAAATACCCTGGTTGAAGTTTTAAAAAAACACTTTTTCAGCTTTGGGTAGAGAGGAACTTTTCTTATTCCCTCGCAATATTAAGAGAGAGGACGTAAGGTGGATTAAAGTCAATTTTACAGATAGGGTCCACCTTAGTAGAGAGGGGAGGGAAATGATGAAACCATTCATAAGAGCCCATGCTATGTTAATTACTACCCCAACCCTGGAACCATATTTGAATTTTGTTACAAAACCCCTACACATATGTTTATTAAAAAGATTCAGGTTTAATTTAATCCAATTCTCTCTCGGTTACTACCCTTCATGGAATCACCCGAAAGATGCACCCCCTTGTGACTGTGATAAATTTTCTGAGCAGGATACCATGCATTTTACGATGTTTTGTGAGTTTTATACTGCTGCCAGGAAAAAACATCTATTACCTGTGCTGAGGGAGGCTGGTTTTACTCAAGTTAGACCTGCCTTAATTTACCTCCAGATGTTGGGCAATATCTACATTACTTTTAGTGTGGCCAGTTTCCTAGCAGAAGCCTTCCATTTTAGAAAAAAACGAGCTCCACTGAACATTTTATTGTAAATAAGGTATCTTTTATTAGTATTAGACATGATGTAGCTTAGTAAAATTTTAGGTCATCCCGTTGTATTATTTAATTATGAAATGTGATTTTAATTTATATGTATCGTATGTGCTTTTTATGGTTTCTTTGTAAATCGAATAAAGCGTGCTTTGACTGACTGATAAAAACCGAGCTGATTTTTATGATAAAGTCTGGCACCAATAAGGACAAGGTAGTTGAGTTGAGACGCAAATATAGGGAAGCCATCGCCCAGGCAAAGTCAGATTGGGACTGGGATAGATGGCAGGACCCATCCCTGGCACTGGAAAGCAGGGATTCAAGAAAATTCTGGGCTCTAGTCCATACAGGTACAGGCGAGCTGAAATCAGCGGTGGAGCCAAATATTGCTGCCTCAGTATGGGAATCTCATTTTAGTAAATTGTATCAAGACACTCCCACATTTGCCAATGAGGTAGCACCCGACACCTCCTATGAGTCCGCAGACAAATTAGAATTTACACTGGGTGAGGTGGTAAATGCTGTGGAGAGATTGGCGTTGGGGAAGGCCCCAGGCCTCGACAAACTCCCTGGAGATTTGTTTAGATACCATCCAGAGATCTGGGGTCCTTACTTCCTAGTTATATTTAATTCCATTTTGGGAGGGATGGAGATCCCCTGTACTTGGATGGGGGCAGAGATAGTACCGATTTTTAAAAAGGGCTCTCCTCTGCTCCCAGCCAACTACAGGCCGATCAGCCTCATAGACGTACCCCAAAAACTCTTTGCCCGCCTTCTCCTGGACCATCTCCTTGACTGGATGGAGGACAAAGCGATCCTCAGTCCCCTCCAGGTGGGCTTCAGGAAAAACACGTCCCCCATGGACCAGATTTTCCGCCTCGTTCTTCTTTACTGGAAAACAGTGGTGATCGAGGGGGGAGTCTGTACATGGTACTTGTGGACCTGAAGTCCGCATTCGATTTGGTACCCCGCGAGAAATTATGGGCGGTTCTTAAGGAGCTAGGCGTTCCTCCACAATTGCTACAGGCAATAATCATGCTCCACGACGGCAATTTTTCCCAGGTTAGGTGCGGGAGGGATGGAGCGTTGTCTTCTAGGTTCCCAGTTCTCAGGGGGGTAAGACAGGGTTGTGTCCTTGCACCGACCCTGTTTTGCCTCTTTGTTAACAGTGTCATATTCCATCTTGATAATGTCAGGGACAACGATGCACCTAGGCTGGCAGGTAGGAGGGTTCCGGCAATTATGTTTGCCGATGATACCATCCTGCTCTCCAAATCCCCGATGGGGATCCAACGGATACTGGATGGGTTTGGGGATTTCTGCAGGGCGCATGGCCTGGAGATCAACGCAGAAAAAACCAAATTCATGGTATTCAATCCCTCCTCAACAACTAGGCCCAACCCAACCATGGGATCCGAAAGGCTGGAAAGGGTTAGAACGTTCCAGTACTTGGGGGTAACTTTACATGAAAATCTATCATGGGGTCCACAGATAGCAAGATCCCGTTTAAAGTTATCCCAAATGGTGGGAGCAATTTGAAGGTTTTGAATACATCAACCTTCAAACCTTTTAGTCCAGCCTTGGAGATGTACAAAACCCAAGCCAGAGCTGCCTCATCCTATGGTGGTGAGCTATGGGGCCACAAAGCTGGGACAGAACTCATCAAGGTGGAAAACAACTTCCTTAGACGCTTGTTGGCCCTTCCCCAAGGCACACCCCTGTGACCTCTGAGATTAGATCTGGGGCTCCCCTCAATAGGGGATGAATTTGCCATAAAACCATTGAGGTTTTGGCACAGGCTCTGGACCACGGGCAAACTTTCCCACTACAGGCAAGATCTCAAGCATATCTTGGACCTAAACCACTCTGACAGAATTCCATAGGTGGCATATGTCAAGCGAGAATTCTACCGCCTGGGACTGCCTGAGTTGTGGGACGATCCCGAAAGAGGTTGTCTAGGGGTCTCACGCAAGATGGTTACTAAGATTTTTAAGGACAAAAGTCTAACCGCGCTCGTGTGTACATCAAAAATCGGCACCCGAACAGAACAATTTTTGGCCACCAAAAATTCTTTTTAATTTGAAGGTTTTATGGACATCATATTTCCTATTCTTGCAAGGAAGCTTTTCATCCAATGGAGGTTTGGAACGCCGCCCCTTAAAGCCCTTACTAGTAAATGGACAATGTCGGACGATAAAATCTGTCCTGGGTGCAGTGAGAATGACGAGGATGAACTACATGTGTTGTTTTTCTGCCCTGCCTACAACAGACCGAGGAAATATTGGCTAGTGCCACTGTGCAGGAATCTGGGCATCAGAAACTATTTACAATCATATAGAATCCTGAAGACAAGTACCCTGCACTATATAGTTTTTGCAGTTGCCAAGTACTTAATGGCCATGTGGCAGATAAGGGGAAAAGTATTGAAAGGCTAATTTCCTACTAAATGTGTGTTGGACTGTAACGAAATACAGCTAACTGTGTTCGCAGTACATTTGACCTCCGTGGAAATTGAACTGATTTGTCTGTTGCTCCTTGCCCTGATTTTACTGCATGTTTTATGTCTTTTAAATGTTTTCTAATGAATCTTTTATGGTCTCAAATGGCCGAAATAAAGAATTTTTGGATTGGATCTTTTCCCAATATATTCCTAGGAGCTGCGTTAAGTCCCAGAATTTGAGACCCCTGTAGTCTGTCAAGTGGCTGTGGGCTATTACTTAAAGTAATGGCTGAAAGGGATGGAGTCCCTCTACTCTCTGTTGGATTTAATGGTACTACCTGTACACTGTCTCCGGTGGGAGAGACTATTGGTGGTTGGCTCACGCTCTTATCAGGGTAATACAGTTGTACTGGCTGTAGTCAATCGCATGCTTCTAAATCAGAAAGGGGGGAAAATCTATTTTCACAGCTTAAATTATAAACCATGGGTGAACCTCTTGGGACCGCCCAGGTCTGTCTCCCCGGCATCATACATAATTGAAGAGTCCCTTATAATTTTAAGGGGAATGGCCTGTAAAAAAAGCCCAATGGTAACGCTATGATATTATCGGGATTTCTATCAAGGTCAGTACCCAGAATATCCAATAAATATGTTACAATTAAACCATTGTTAAAATTTAAGACCACAGAATCTCCGCCCTTTTCTTTCCTTGTAGGCCCTATACAGGTGGCTCTCCTGGCCATTATCAAAGCATAGCTCTAGTCATTAATTGGGCTGTAGATTCTGCCTGGCCCTCTCTCAGTAGTGGCCATTTCCCAGTACCACCACCAAGGGGGAGACTGCCGGTGGAAAATGCAGGGTCAGAGTCTGGATACCAGTCTTTTTTGTACCCTGGTCGGATCTTTCAATCTTTCTATTGGCTCCTGTACTTCCTTGTCTTAACATTGTTAACGCAACCTGCCCAGTGGGTGTGTTAACAATGTTAGTCGTTAATGACTTGTTTACGGCATCTATATTATTTAGTTTGTTAGCACCAATTGGGTTCGGTATGCCTTGGGCAATCTCTCCGGATGTATCGGCTAAAATGTTGGATTCGCCCACGTTCTTAGCTAAGTTGGTATCAAAGTGGGCTGCCGAGTTTTGGGGTACAGGCTTCGTCCTTTTAGATACTGTTGGATTTGCGACGAGCGCATGTTTACTCCTCTCTTGGTTGATGCCTTCAGGGATCCGGACATTTTCATTTAGCAGGGTTGAAGACCTATTTTTAATTAGTAAAGCCTCTGTAATATGGAAATTTTGATTTAGTTTGTAATTCGAGACTGATTAACTTGTCTTCAATGTGCACCAGTCTCAAGATAATTGGATATAATATAGTAAACATCGGGGTTTCCAACCATTGCCATGAGGCTACATCTTGGAATAGGCAAGCTGCTTGAGGAATATTGATATTTGATGTATCCGCAGGATTTAAAGCCCTTTCATTTGTAACGTCCCCCCCTTTTTTTGACTGCGTAGCAAATTTTGCAGGTTTAGGTCTCTGCGGGCCCTCCCCCCTTTTCCTCTTCATGACGGGGTCAGAAATTATTTCCGAGCTTGTAGTTTTAGTCAGTCTTGAAGCCCTGGTGGATGATCTTTGGGTAATACAGATTGACTCTAACTCTGGTGCAGGTTCACAGGGTATCGGGCCAGTAGCTATATCGGAGACTATTTCAGGGACTACATAGGGGGCTATTTCACTCGCTAAGTCGGTGCTGGGCCCACCATCCTGAAGTGAAGATCTGTTATTAACTAAAGGTTCCAGGGATAGACGTCGTTCCACCCTCACAAACTCTTGTTCAAGTACAGAGGTGGCTCATATCAGAAATTGATCAAGAGTCCCGCGATACTCCAAGCTGGCTGCACACCTTTCCACTTCCCCTCTTGTTTACTCATCTTGATATTTTATCACTAAGCAGGTATATATTAGACAGGGGCTCTCAGCCGTTTGACAAAATTGTTCAAGGGATGATGTACAAATAAAAGGAGCCGTCCACAATACCTTCTTTTGATGTAATCTCGGGGGGGGGGGGGCCCAGCCCAGTCTCCTCCGGTTTTTGACGGGCAAGGACGGGCCCGCCCTTGGCCCAGGCTACGCCGCACGCGTCCCGCACAGTGGGATACCTGCAGTGAATTTAATGGGCGTCCAAGCACGCTGAGCGACACAACAGGGAGTGCTGGGAAGTATAGTTCAGGGAAGTTCAGGAGGCCGTTCTCCTCACGGCCGGTGAAGGCAAAATCCTTGCGCAACTGCTGGTTCCCTCACAGCAGTGATGGTATGGTGGTTATGCCCCTTCAACTGCTGGTCAAGTAGAAATCTGCATTAGCAGTGTCCCGCGCAGCAGGATACCTCCAGTGATTGTAACGCGCCTCCGGGCGTGCTGAGCAGCATCAATCCGGGCGACACAGCAAGGAGTGCTGAGAAGTGTAGCTCAGGGAAGTTCAGGAGGCTGTTCCCCTCAAGGCCGGTGAAGGCAAAATCCTCGCGCAACTGCCATTCCCCTCACAATGGTGATGGTGTGGTGGTTATGCCCCTTCAACTGCTGGCCAAGTAGAAATCCGCATTAGCATTGTCCCGTGTATATATACTCTGGTACTGAACCTGGTTACTTACTTCACGTTGCCCCTAGCACCAATATGCCTCTGCATTTGTGCGCCTTACAAATACGCTACTTACTTACTTACCTCCAATGTAAGCTGCTCATTGCCTGTTTCTGAGGGCAGGTAGCATGGGTTAGTCTCGTAGTTCATGGATTTTTGTTACCAGTCTGCATGATTGCCATGATACTAATCTGATTCACCTCCACAGAGATACCTTGAGTTCTAATTGTAACAGAAATCACAACAGCAGACACAGAGGGGTAAAGGTTTAGGGGAAGAGGGGGGAAACAATGATGAGGGTCGTGTCACACTTCAGAACTGATAGAGAGGTCTGCAATGAAATAATAAATGATTAGAAAAGAACCTTGTACCATCCATATCATGTACAATCCTTCTACCTGATTACCTCAAGTAACAAGTTCTCTAGCTCAGCCTTTTCTTCTCTAAATCTTAAGCAGTCTCTCACAAGAAATATAAGAAAAAAATATGTATTTGTCCTCTTGAAAATCCTTGTTGTTTAATGTTTGTGTATGGCTTATATTCATATTAGAGAGTTCAGTGTTATTACGTTCAAAGCCGGTTCCAGTCTTGTAAATCCAGGGAAAATAACTGTATGTACAATCCTGACAATGAGAATCGGAGAGACACAAAGAGAAAATTAAGATGGTACCAAAAATTCAAAAGTTATAGAAAATAGAGGGCACACAATATAGCTACAAATGTACAACATACTCAAATGGTGATGATTGAAAAAACGAGTTGCAACATAGTGCATAAAGTAGAAAGTAAAAACTTCCGATCAGCCAGTCTACCGCAAGGCACAGGCTCAACAATGATCCTTCAGCAATTGCCAAACACAAACTGCTTTGGGAAGCGGTGAGATTTTGACTTCCCTCTACTTTTATAAGATCTTAGTCCAATATTGCTGCCATATTTGAAACCCTGCTGCTCACGTAATTCAGGTTGATTTCGTTTTGGTTTTGGTGCTCACCACAATGCACACTAGCTATTGTCTGAATTTCAATATCCTTTGATCTAACACTCCAGGTATTTGCTGTAGCATTTAACAAACACCGTTTGGACTTTTTACCACCAGTAACTTGACAATAATTAATACCTGTACATTGTGTAATCATTACAGTATCCCCTACTTTAGGGCCTACCTTAGGTATTTCAGGGTTATTTTTATGAAATTTCCTGGTGGCCTGAGGGGCAGAGACATTTTGTGCTAACTCCTGAGAATTTTCTTCTTTACCATAACACTTCAATTTAATCAAATATTACAATTTCCTTTTCAATATTCGTGGATCCGGGATAGTCTGAACATCATCTTTCACTTCAGAATCTTGCATTATAGGATACAGTATTTTTTCAATTTAAATACCTTTCTTACCTGGTTTTAATAAGGTAACATAAAGCACTGGAAGAATTGTCATTGTCTCTGGTAATGCCAACTTCATTGCCACTGGACTAATCACCTTACTCATAAAAATAATGGTTTGATAGTTGTGGGCTGAATTTTTCTGTTGCTATGCCATTTTTAAAATACAGGATGGAAAATCATACTAAATCTCCTATCTGATACTGATGTTTGTTTCCCTGTTTTGATCTGCCTTCATCTTTAACTCATGCTTTGCTTTCATTAAAGTGTTTAATGCACATTCATATATTATCTATTCACAAAATTATTTCTCCAACAAATGGACATTTAAAACTTGTGAGTGAAATATAAGCCAAGAAATGTGGACAGAAACCCTGCATGATAAAAACGGACCATGACCAGTAGAGAAATTAATTGTGCTACTGTGATAAAATTCAGCCAACCTCAAATGATCCAACCATGAATTCTGATTTTGGAGAAAGCATCCTTAATATATTTCCAACTCTTGGTTAATTCTTTTATTTTTACCATCTATCTGGAAGTGATTGCAGGTAATACCCTGATCTCCAATTTTTCTACAGGTTTCTTTCCTACATTTTGAGATTAACTAAGTTCTGTGATAAACACTCCTGTGGGTAAAGGCATGAAGTTTTACTATATGTTTTAAAAATTGAAAACTAGTCTCTAAAGCTCTAATGCTGAAGGCAACTCTATAGTGGGTATATGATCCATCTTTGAAAAGGAACCAATAATTGCAGGAATGGCTGCAAACATCTTATCTGAGGGAATATCTACATCAAAGCTATGGAAATCATTTTTCAAGATTGTTTGTGCACTTCTAATGTTTGTAACAATTATTGTTATTATTATGATCATTCTTGGTTCTTGAGCAAATATCACAAGTGGAAAGATACTCTTTTATATCTGTACTCATGTTTTCACACAAAATTAGATCTTCATCAATTCATTTGTTTTAGCTATACCTGGATTGTCTAGCCATGGAGAATCACATACTTCCTTTAATGCCCTATTTCTAAATTCCACCATAGCTAAATATAGATATTGGTTAAAACATAATAATTGATTTTCAGTTCTCAGTCTCTCACCCATGTCAGCTTAACCTATCTTTTTCTCATTGGATATATTTCTCTGAATACTCTAGGAAATAGGTAACATAACAATGTGTTCTTTTGGAATCATTGAATAGGTTTATGTTCCTTGTCTGCACTCTCATGATTTCCAGAAGACATGGAGTCAGCTTCATGATTTTGTTGCCCTGCTCTGAAGGACATTACAATATATTATTGTCTGAGAAAAAGAATGACAACCTCACATGTATAGCTATTACTGTTTTGGCTGATCATAAGAACAACACATTACGATGTACTGTATAAGCTTGTGCTCCAAAGAAATAGTGCCTCCATTCTATAAATACTGCTTAAATAACCAATAAGTCTTTTTCAGAAATAGTATAATTCTTTTCAACAGCAGTCGGTGTCTGGATACATAAGGTAGTGGAAATAATTTACCTGTATCTGAAACTCTCTGAGATAATACTGCTCCTACAAATACATCTGATGCATCAGCTTCAACATAGAAAGGTAAACATGTGTCAGGATGTCTTAGTAGCAGCCAAGAATTACACTTTGTTTTAATTCCTGGAGTTCTTCTTTTGCCTCCTGATTCCAGATAAATGGAATCCATTTCTTTAACAGATTATTAAGGGGTTATATGAGCTGAGAAAAAAATCTTTATAAATTGTAGACGTTTTCAGAGCCTAAAAGATTTCAGTTTTTTACCTTCGGACGTCTAAAATAATGCACGCAACTTAAATGAAAAAAAATTCCAATGAAACTAATTAGTGTGGAATGCACTCTCTTAGTTTATGAAAATTCAATTGATTAAGTCGATCACTGCCAATGTCCATTTGTGAGACCAGCCAGTCACAGATTTGAATCCCAGTTAACGCAGTGTGGAGTAGCAGAACTATGCTATATCAACTAAGATATAGCATATTTCTGCAGCCTCCTAGCACTGATGCACTGTGTGCTGCCTATTACCAATGTATGCGACCTTTCACCATGGTGAAAGGGTGCCTGCGAAACAGGCAGGATTGTTGTGCACTAAAACAATCAGTAGCTGCATTTTCCTCTTTCTATGTGAAATGCAACTTGCAAAATAAAGATGAGAAAGAAACATACTTCTCTTCATCACGCCTAACTGCTGAAGGCCTAGCATTTTACAAACAAAGTTTATAAATCTTTGTAAATATGGGAAGGTGCCAAATTCCATGGGTGGATGCATGGGAAAGCTCATGTTCCACCCAAGCAAAGCCTTTCCACTCAAGGTAATGCAAGAAAGACTGAAGTCAACCCCCTTCTGTGGTACCTTCCTGAAGGCTAACAAACGCCATGGTATATTGATGTTTTCCTTCTGCCTCGAGGACTCTGACAGACCAATGATGATGCCTTTGATTTTCTTTATAAACTTTTGAACAAGTCAGTTGGTTTAGTAATGGTACAGTGTGGAGTACTTATAGTTTGCTTCACACTCTTGTCACGAGGACTTAAGGTACACAGATATAAAGTTGGTAGCGTGGTCAGAGGTGACCTTTTTGGGGAACCCCACGTGAGTAAAGATTCCATCAGTGCCCTGGCCACTGTGAGTGCAGTCACTGAACTCAGAAGTGCAGCCTCCTGATACTTGCCGGCATGATCCACCAAGACCAGGTTGAACCTGTTGCCAAGGGCTGTCTTGGAGTCTAGAGGCCCAACAATGTTGATGCCCACCAATTCTAAAGGAGTGCCAAGGAAGTGCATTTAATAGTAGGACATTTCATTTTACGTTTTACATGTTCTGGTAGTGAAAAACTCTTTAATATGTTTTGCTCTACTGCAAGGACTACCTCTCTCATTGAATAACATTGTATTACCTTATTACATTTAATCGGGTGTAACTTACAAATGAGAACAGATAGCTGTTTCATGATTGGTTTCTTTGTTATTATAATGAAAAATCCTAACATTTGGTGAAGTCAAATTTTAAAGTACAGTTTTGGAAAGGCTACTTTTAGAAAGTTAGAAAAATCGAACAGATAATATTTTTTTCTAGAAAGATTGTATTTCTCAATCAATCAATCAATCAGGGGTTTGTAAAGCACGCTACTCACCCGTGAGTGTCTCAAGTCACTGGGTGTGGTGGGGGAAGCGGCTCCGGATCAGTCGAAGAGCCAGGTCTTGAGGTCCTTCCTGAAAGTGTGTAGGGTTGGGCAGTGTCTGATGTTCACAGGGAGCTCGTTCCAGGTCCTGGCTGTGATGTAGGAGAAGGCTCACCCACCGGTTCTGTGTCTGCAGATGTGAGGGACCTCTTCCAGGATGAGGTCGGGGGAACGGAGGTTCCTCATGGGTACGTGGATCCGATGTTGTTGAGGGATTTGTAGGCGTGGGTGAGGAGTTTGAAGGTGATCCTCTACTAGATGGGGAGCCAGTGGAGGACTCGTAGGTGTTGGGTCATGTGTTTGTGATGCGGTGTCCAGAGGGCGAGTCTGGCTGCGGTGTTCTGGATGGTTTGGAGTTTGTGTAGAAGAGTTCTGTTTACTCCTGCATAGAGGGCGCTGCCGTAGTCCAGTCTGCTGTTTATGAGTGTGTGGGTGACAGTCTTTCTGCATTCGGGGGGATCCATTTAAAGGTCTTACGGAGGATGCAAAAGCAGTTGAAACTGGTGGATGCAATGACGTTGATTTGGCGGTTCATGTAGAGGGAGGATTTAAGGATGGTTCCGAGGTTCTGAGTGCGGTCTGTCGGGGTCGGTGGGTTTCCGAGGGTGGAAGGTCACCAGGTATTGTCCCAGGGTGAGCTGCAGGGTCCGAGGACGGGGACTTCCATCTTCTCCAGGCTAATACGACTCTTCATTCCTTCCTGGAAGCATAGTCTAGTGTCTTCAGGATTTTTTGTGAGTGAGAGGATGAGATGGGTGTCATCGGCGTAGGATACCATGCTGAGCCCATGCTGTCTGGAGATGGCGGCGAGGGGGCCATGTAGATGTTGAAGAGCGTACGGCTGAGTGATGATCCTTGAGGTATTCCGGAATTGATGTCAGTGGGTACAGAGAGAAAGGGTGGGTTCTTCGGGAGAGGAAGGATTGGATCCAGTCAAGGGTGGCTCCTTGTATCCCACCATCGTGGAGTCTGGCTGTGAGCGTGCGATGTGAGACGGTGTTGAAGGCAGAGGAGAGGTCTAGAAGGATGAGGGCCGCAGCGTGTCCCTGATCTAGTAGCATGCGGATGTCGTCAGTGGTGGCGAGGAGGGCAGTCTCGGTGCTGTGGTTGCTGCGTAATCAAGAGTGGATTTCTCTTCGATGAAGGCGGTCAACTGGGCGTTCACGATTCTCTTGGTGACTTTGGTTGCAAAGGGGAGGAGCGGGATGGGTCGGTAGTTTTTCAGGTTCATTGGGTTGGCCGTAGGCTTCTTGAGGAGGGGTTTCACCTCCGCCCGTTTCCAGTTGTCAAGGCAGGTGCCTGATCTGAGAGAGGTGTTGATCATCTGTCTTAGTTCTGGTGTGATGGCAGTGGCGGCCTGTGGAAGATGTGGGGGGTTGGCAGGGGTCCATTGGGGCACCTGAGTGAGTTTTCCTCATGGTCGCGGTGATGTGTGCGATGGTAGCGGGGCCCCAGGTAGTGATGTTTGGCTTATCGGCGGCGGTAGGTTGGGGGGTGGTGTCCGGCGCTTGTTCACTGCACTTGTCATAGATGGCATTGATCTTCAGATGGAAGTAGGAACTGAGCTTGTCAAGGGTGTGACGTCTGTGGTTTCGCAGGTGGATTTTGTGAACTGCTGAGTGACGTTGAACAGTTCCTTGATGTTATTCGCGTTGGTCTGGACTTTGTCTCCTATGAAGGTCCGTTTGGTGTCTCTTATGTGCTGGTGGTATTCCTTCAGGGTGCTCTTGTGGTTGTTCCATGCTTCCGTGATTTTCTGTTTTGCTAGGTTTTTTCTAGGTGTCTGCAGGAGCGCCTCGCTTCCTGTAGTTCAGTGGTGAACCAGGAGGCCTTTAGGGGGCGTTGTTTGGCGGGGCGGCGGAGGGATGCCAGCTTGGAAATTCCCCGGCTGCAGAGTTAGTGTCTGTCGTAGCGCTGAGGGGTCTTGGAGGAGGGTGGTGCTGAGGTGTTCCTCTGTGACCTTGCTCCAGTTCCATTGTGGTGCGTGCGGTGCAGGCTTGAGTGCAGTGGTTGTGCAGAAGGTGAAATGGACGCAGTAGTGGTCCATGCAGGTGGGCTGGGTGGTGTAGCTGAACCGGATAATTGATCCTCCCGTGAAGATGGGGTCAAAGGTGTGACCCGCTCTGTGAGTGGGCGTGTTAACGAGCTGCTTCAGTCCTAGGTTGGCGAGGTTGTCAAGGAGAGTGGTAGAGTTGGGGTCGTTGCTGTTGTCGAGGTGAAAGTTCAGGTCCCTGTGTAGAATGTAGTCTGTGGAGGTGATGGTGTGGGGTGCAGCGAGCTCGGCGATGATGGTTGCGTGCAGGGTGCGAGGTCCTGGCGATCTGTAGATGAGAGTGTTGTGTAGCGTGGTCCTGGGGCTGGTCTGGATCCATAAGTGAAAGTGTTCTGTGTTGGAGTGGGGCTTGCTTGTGCTGGATGTGGAGAGTCAGAGGGGGTCTTGTGTGAGACGGCGAGTCTTCCTCCTGGGCAGTGCAGGTGGTTCTTTTTCTTGATCTTGTAGCCATCAGGGATTGCAGTGGCAATGTCGGGCCGGAGAAGGCGTTGGTTCAGGTTTCCGTGAAGAAGGCAACATCGGACGAGAGGCTGTCAATCACATCCCAGATTTTGATGGCTTGTCGGTACAGGTAGCACCCG
Organism: Lissotriton helveticus; assembly: GCF_964261635.1. Lineage (NCBI taxonomy): Eukaryota > Metazoa > Chordata > Amphibia > Caudata > Salamandridae > Lissotriton > Lissotriton helveticus. The sequence continues at coordinate 659,804,719 of NC_136068.1, read as the reverse complement.
TTGAGAAGGATTTAAATCAGGGTTTCAGTGGTGCAAGCATCAGACGGCTCTTTGGCGGCTGTAGGTATATTGTCGGTGGTGAAGGATCTGCGGCACTGTCTGCACGAAAACTGTCCATGGGTCATGGTCGGTAAGGCTCTTACGCAGTCGGTGTGTCTTCCGTGATTGGGAGCATGGAGGGTGGCTGAGTCGTAGCAATGGGCGTCCAGGGGAACCAGGTTTTCTGGCTCTAGTCACGGTTGAGTCGCGGCCAGGCATAGACGGGCTTGACAGCGGAGCGACCGCATAGTCGCCATATGAAGGGGAGGGGGGGCGGTAGCAGATGCAGGGAGGCAGGATCTGCTGAATCGGGGGTGGGATCACCGGGGCAGCAGTGGCGTGAAACAGAGGGGAAAAAGAAACAACTGTGGACAGTACAGCAGGGGCAAAAACAACCCTAAACAGTCAGCAAATGTGAAATAAAATGAGAGTAACAGTGAGCAAAGCGGAACACTGAGGAATACCGGAAGGTGCCTAAAGCGAACATGAGGCACAGGGAAAGGTTGCTGGCTCGAATCCAGCTTAGGAGAGGGGCTCGGTGCTTGCGCCGTCGGCACTCAGGCGGAGCTGCTCGGGAGAGTTCTGGTTTTGGCCTAGAGGTCAAGGTTTCACCTGCCTTAGCCATTTGCTTCATGGAGCTTGTCCGTGGGTCACATGACTGGGCATAGTTAACAGTTGGGCTTTGTGCATTCCTCCTAGACAGCCACACACAGTAGTTTGCTTAGTGGCTCCATGATGGCCATCACTGGCAGAATTGGAGGGAGGAGCTGGGTAAAGCCCAACTTACACTTGAATATGCAGTGTCTTGACTCCACATAAATGGCAGCATACCCCTTGTATTTAGTCTGGAGCCAGGGCAAGGAAGATAGGTCACCTGTGCACTTCAAAGGCATGCCTCTAGAAGCTTTTCCCACTTCAAAGGCAGAACTGAGTGTAAATATTGGACCTCAGACACCAACTCATCAATGCATGTCTGGAACTCTGGATACTCTGCCAGGTAAAAGGACTGATGTGCTGCTGAAATGACTTCCACTCTGCTAGACTGCTGGTCTGAAGGATTGCTGCCCTGCTGTGCTGACCTGCTGTCTGCTGCCCTCTTGCTTGTGTGAGATGAATTGGACCTGCATATGTTGAACCTAGGACCGAGAGTGACTCCAAGGGCTGGTTGGCTGTCCTCTTGACTTGATCTTCAGGGACTGAAGGCTCAAACAACCTCAACCTCAACACCAGAACTTTACCGTCTGTGAGTCTACCCTGCCAAGTGGAGTACCCTTTTCCTGGACCCTTGGAAGAAGGCCTAAGGTTCTTTGCCAGCCTATGTGGATTGAGCAGAAGCAACTCATCTCCTCTCGTTTTCAGCACAATCCCAAGCAGAATCGGCTCCCCTGCATAGCTCTCCTCTGTCACAAAATCCCACATACCATCACAGCTTGCAGTTTCATCCGAACCACCACTGTGTGATGCATCCTCAGCGCACACTCTACCATTCCTCATTGACAGCAGCTTCGGCGGCGATGCCGGATTCTGCATCGCAGCTTCACATCTCCTCTGTACCAACGCATCTCTTGGACTGCACAACGCATCTTCGATCCTTGATTTCCCATCGCAAGCACTTGTCGATGGGATGCTCAATGAAGATGCAGGACCTTGCATTGCAGCCTTGCCACATATCCGAACTGATGCACTGATTCGGCTGCACAATGCAACTTTGACACGTACCCTCACAACACTTTGCAAACCAGGATTTAAAGTACTTTGTTCAGCAGGCCTAATAGGGCTCCTATAGCCACCCCATTCCCCATCACACTTAGCCTGAACTTGTGACTTTTCCCATGTCGGACATGACCAGATATCCACAGATGGCATTTTGTGCTTTTTGACACACTTTCCTCTGAAATCTCTAACATTGCATATCTTTGAGTCTAGTGGTTGGATATTTGCCCTTTTTGGTCTTTTTCTATTCATTACAAACTAAAATGTTTTTCTAATCTGGTGTTGGGATCTTTCTTGTGTGGTGTTTTCACCATGCAAAACGACTTTACACATTGCCTTTAAGCTAAACCTTACTGCTCTGTGCCAAGCTTCCCGAGGTTTGAGCACAGATTAATTTAGGGTTGGCTTGTGCTTAACCTTGACAAGAATGATGGTTGTTTTTTGACTAGGGTTCACTCCCCAGTCAAGCAACAACCCAAGCAGTGATTGTCCAATACCCCCTTGCTATGCCAGTGGTGGTTTGTACCTCAGAACAATGAGGGGCAAATTGAAGCAGAGGAAACACCTTAGCTTAGGCCTCATGGCCATGGCACAGCGAGGAGATGTTTCAGGCCCAGGCTTTAACAAGGGGCAGAGGAGTCTGCCTGTTTTGCATGGCAGAAGCTCTTGTTAGTAAAGCAGGTGAATTGGCAGACGGGTCCATGAGTGTTAGGGGCCCACTGCATCACAATTATGACTCTCTGAGGCATGGGGACTGATTATCATTGCCACCATTAAGGCTGTGCGTCACCTTTGCTCCAAAGAGGTGGGCAACATTTGGGAGCTCATTTCAAGTCTGTCTCAAGATTGGAGTTAATGCGATGCATGGTAGGGGAGGGGTCAAAGAGGTAGAGGAGAAAGCTTGCTACTCAGAGTCACAACTGGCATTATTTGAGAAAGTGCAGTTTCACTGGGGCAGAGAAGTGTGAGGGGCTCACATCACTCAAATTATGGGGAGTATATTTTTGGATCAATTTCTGTTTCTGTTTGCTGTGTTTGCTCATTTATAGATGCACATTTATTGTGTATTATGGGTGACTAATAAAACACCCCTGAAATGATCTCAGAAAACCTGCCTCTCCCACGCCATTAAGTTTTGGAGGAGGACCCGACTCCACAAGTTTTTGCTTAAGGGAAGATCAGAGCAAAACGTTTTGAAGAACTCTACTCTATGTATTGTTCCAAATGTTCTGTCTTGTTATCTGTTAATGTGTATATTCTTTTACAAGACAATTGGTCCTCAGGTTCAAGATCAGTTGTACAGTCATACTCTCTGTGAGAGGGAAACTGTTCTGCTTGCTGTTTACTAAAAACATCTAAAGAAAATATTGATATTTCTTAGGAATCTTTTTTAAGTAAAACAGTCTCTTACTCAGCTTTATATACAGACATCATGGCTGCCATTTCAAATGAGTACTAAGGATTTCTGACATTAAATCTAAATCTTGATAACATATATTTTTTACAATTTGATGACTAAAATTGTATTCTACCTTGCTTCCAGTTAATCCTTAGGTTCTGCTAACTGACCATGGAATTCAAAAGAATATCTGGAATTGAGGCGCAACAATTATGTTAAAGTTCAAGGCTCAATGAATGTCCTGCATATTAACAAGGGTTGGGCATAACCTATGCAATTTGCTGTAGCATAATTATGTGAATTTGCCACAAAATTCCATGAGATGATACAAGAAGCACAAGCCTGCATTGAAAGCAATTTTCTTATCTCCCACTGCATCCTCCCATCCAAAATAAACAAGACGAAGCATTTGTGCTAAGAAAAAAAGTAGCCATAAATGCAACAGAACAGAAACTACAGCAGCCAGCATCGGACCGTGCTCTCTTACTGTGCTTTGGGGAAGGCACCTAATCCGGAAATTTCTTAAAATACGCCACCAGAGATAAATGTGTAATTTTCAGTAATTTCAAGTAAAACAAAGTTATTGAAGTTACTCTGATTACTCCAGCATAGCTTACGTTCCCCCCAGGCCAAATAATGACTAGTAATGAAGCAGTGGAATGGGTGATTCATCCTGATGACAGGACAAGCCTATCTTTTTATGTACGACATACTCTTGTGTTATCGAGTCTCAGCAAGGCCTAATTATGCTGCATAAAGTCCCCAAATATTAGAACTGAAGTTGGCACGGGAACTGGAATAGAAAAGACAAGTTTATTAAGACATCATGAGGTGGAACCACATTCATACAGTACACTTAGGCAATGCATGAAGTAGCACACAGGATGGGAGGCACATGGTCCTTTTATACCTGCAGAGGGAATCAAAAGAAGGCGGTACACATACAAGAATGAGTTTTATGTACATATAATAATGTACATATAAGGTCATTTTCAGCGCACATTCAACAAATGGGAGGAGCTACCGGTTTGACTAGTTGGGGTAAACACATCTCGACAGTGATTGATCAGAAACATATGTGGCTCAACTGAGCATGCGTGTAATTGGCAGAAGCTAAATATAACTTGTTTTTAGGCAGAATAGACAATCAGCTAACAGAGAGGTAGGACAGAGCACATGGTGAGCATAAGGTAGCACATGGCATACAAAATGGCTGACAGAAATACAAAATGGCTTCCAAGAAACGGGCAAGATAACATTGAAAAACGGACAGGCTTCAGTGAATGCTAACCTACTCGCTGTCAATTTACGACACTCTGCCCCAACTGTGGAGTCTCCACAGTCGTAAATTTACTAATAAATCAGAGTTTTAAATAACAAAAAATGTGTAAACTTACACAAAAGTACACGTTTAACTTTGTGAATTAGGCCACCTATGTCTATACCTAAAACCTCACTGTTCACCAGATTATATTAAAATACAGTGTCAGTTAAATCAAAACACATTGTTTTACCTAGTGTTCAGTAGGCATGCAACAATGTGGATGAGGCTGAGGAATTGTGCAGCATATCAGGTGACAGAGGGAGAGACCATGAAGAAAGGTTTTTATAACTAATGTTTTCTTTCTAAATTGGGGTCATTCACCAATTATCCATGACTTCATGAACAAGCTGTTAGATGTTTATGATGGAAATATTTCCATTGCAGGATTGATTGTGATCCTCGTGATTGCACTCATTAGTAATATGTATGACTGTGTTTAAGCAATAAAAGAATGAATGAGAAGGAGATCACTAAGCATGTGATAAGATAAACTGGTATAAAGTAAGACTGTGTTTTTCACATAATAATTTGTGTTGCTAAATTAATCAAAGATTCAATGACTTATTATTCAATCATTAAATTGTATTGATCCAAAATATTCTAATTGTGCTGTAGTATATACAATGGACTTTGTTTGCCCTGTACACCAATACATTCTTGAATGAGCACTTCTTTGGGGTCAAGAAGGGATATTCTTGAATGTATGAAGGATAACATGAACACACTGACTCCGAGGATCATTTTAATTGCGGCAATTGGCAACACATTGCACTAGAAGTACCTTAGGAACTACCTCATTATTTTGGGAATTTTGATAACCGAAATCTCCAGAGAATAGAAATGTATGACTCTAGGAGACACATATGATGCTTTTGCCCAGTATCGCTAGGGGGCATGGACTTTTGCTGGTAGGTTTTCTGGGTTGCTAAGTGTTGGAAATGGCCCTTTTTGCAGGGTTATCCCCAAACTTTTTGCTTCTTCCTCCTATTTTTCCCTGACTTGTTTGTGCTGGTTTTAGGACTCTGGGCACTTTACCCCTGCTAATTAGTGCTAGAGTGCATATGTTCTCTGTGTAAATTGTGTTATGGATTGGTGTTTCCACGATTGGATATTTGATTGACATGTTAGTCCCTAGTAAAGTGCACTGAGTGTGCCAGGGCCTGTAAATCAAAGACTACTAGTGAGCCTGCAGCACTGATTGTGCCAGCCACGTGAGTAGCCTTAAAATGATAACTCAGACCTGCCATTGCAGAGTCTGCGCGCAGTTGGTAACTGCCATGTTGACTTGGCCAGTGCACACACTTTCCAGGTCCTAAAGCTTCTCTTTTCTACGTGTCAGTAACCCCTGGCGAAGGCCCAAGGTACCCCTGTGGGCAGGGTGCAGTGTATATGAAAGGCAGGACATGCCTGGGTGTTTGTGGCATGTCCTGATAGTGAATAACAGCCAATTTCGTTTTTCACTGTTGCAAGGCTATCTGTTCTCTTAGGCCAGAATGGGCAGTTTGATTATACCATCCTATAATCCTAAAGTGACCCAGGGAACAAGGTAGAAATTCGAGTTTAGTATGCCTGAACTCAGAATGTGAAAATACATATTTTAGTGAAGGTGATTTTTACATTCTGTGTTTGAAAATACCACTTTTAGAGAGTAAGTATTTTCTTGGTCAGTCATCCTGTGTGCCTCTGCTGGAATTTGGATTGCCTGTCTGGGTTTCGAATGACAGAAGGCTGGGGAGCAGGAGGGCTCCAGATAGTCTAGGTAGGGTCAGGAAAGGGCTGAATAGACCTGGACAACAATGGGGGAAGGGGGAGGAGATTTCCTTGCACCTCAGAGGGCCTGGTCTCCCTCTGACAATGCGGTCTCCACCTCCTACCAGGAATTCACACTAGAGAAGGCAGAATTGGTGCTGGCTAGGGCAAGACACCCTTTGCCTAGAGGATCAAAGGATTTTTGGATACAAATCCTGGGGCCCAAACCTCTGAACTTCAGAACTCCTCTAGAACAAGAAGACTGCCAAGAAGGAGAGTCGAAGAGGCTTCAAAAAGGAACGACTGCTTTGCTGGGTGCCTGGCTGGGCTAACCTGTAGTGGCTGATTCTGTCTTGGGCAATGAAATTCCTGGACTGGACTTTTCGCAATCCAATTTGTGAGTCTCTCCAAGGGCTTAAGGTAGAGCTTGCCCCTGTTCAGGAAGTCTCAGGAACAACAAAGACTTTAAGCTCTTCTGCCTGCAGCACTGGGGACTGTGTGTTTTGTGCTGCAAACAGAGAAAAAGCAACTCAACGACGTTTAGAACGCCGCTGCCGACTCCGTTTCCTGAAGGCACCACAGAGGGCACCGCCCCAACTTCGCACTGTGACCTTGGTCTCACCGACGATGCCTGTAGATGCAGCCAATTAGTTGCTGCTTGCACCGTGACCTATGGGCACCGCACTCCACACCGCCTGGCTTGAAGCCAAAGCTTTGGCGCCGCAGAGAGCAATGCTGCAATGCTGCACCACGACCTTGGTCTCACCGACGACGCCTGTTGATGCTGCCACCGAGTCATTGCTCACACCATGACCTGTGAGCACCGCACTCCGCATTACCACGCTTCACGTTAAAGCTTTTGTTCCTCAGAGAGCACCGCCTTAACGCCGCAGTGCGACTTTGGTCCCACCGACGATGCCTGTTGATGCTGCCATTGAGCCGCAGCTCGCACTGCGACCTGTGGGCACCGCACTCCACACTGCCTCGCTTCACGAAGACGCCTTGGCCGGCCTGATGCCCCCACTTCCCACCGAAATTGATGCCGCTGCTTACACCCTGGTTTGAGGGCACCGCTGGTAATTCACTCAATGCATCGCCCTCATCCCGCACCGCAGCCTTGGCCTACCGACGCAGGCACCATCAACTCCAGTTCATTAGCCGACGACAGCGCTTCAGCAACGACGACACCGCTGCTTGCACCGTGGCCTGCTAGCACCCTGGCAAGCACCGTCTTCATCTTGCACCGTGACCCTGGTCTCACTGACGACGACATCTGACACCGCCACCGAGCCACTGCTTGCATTGTGACCAGGGGGCACTGCAGGCCGCATTGCTGCACTTCACACCACAGCACCCGACACCTGCCGGTGCCAGCGCTCCTGATTCCACCAGAGAGGAGCACGACCTGCAATGCGAGTGACTTCAAGGGTCTCATCACCCTGCATTACCCACAGGTACTGTTTGTGGGTCTTTCCGACACCGTAGCTGGCCCACGACCCCACGACCAGCCAGGACTGTTTGATTTATTGTTCATGACACGTGGTAGCCCTGATGGAGCTACCCACACAAGGAACTCTTTTTAATCAACCTATTTTTGGAACTGTGAACTTTAAAGTATAGTATTGTGGATTTGTATCATATTTGGTCTTGTCTTAAGTATATAAAAATTGGATATTTTTCTAAACTGGTGTGGTGTCCTTTTGTAGTGCGTACCCTGGTTTACTGTTGGTTATGTGCAAATGCTTTACACTCTGCCTCTAATATAAACCTGACTGCTCGTGCCAAGCTACCAAGGAGGTGAGCAGGGGTTATTTTAGGAGTGTAACTCCCTTATCCTGACTAGCTAGGTGGTTTCTGCCTGGCTTTGGCACATGCCCTAGCCTGCCATTTCTAACATTGATTGTCAGTGGTGGGGATATGACTTGCATTTGCACTTGACTTACAGTGATTGGGGTGCACTACTACCACATCGCAGGCCATTACGTGCCACATACTGGTTCTTTTTCTTTTTCGCCTATTTTTTTCTTACCAGTTTGAACTTGCTACTTCATCATGCCTGAATCAATTGCATCATCTGTTGAATCCTTGGAAGTGGCCTTTGAGGAGGAGAGGTTAGAAACCTACAATGTAAAGGAATTGAAGGTTATCTGCAAACACCTCAAAATCCAAATCAGGGGCCTCACCAGAAAAGTGGAGCTACAAAAGGCAGTGAGGGCCTGAGTAGCAGCCAGACATGCTAGTGAGCTGTGTGGAGAGCTTGGCATGGAGGCAGAAGAGCCTTTTCCAAAGGTGAAGGTGCTTTTGGGAAGGGGGTACCCTCTAAACCAATCAGCAGCAGTCTGTCCCCAGAGGAGCTGGAGGACAGGCGGGAAGTGGGGAAGTTCGAGTTGGAGAAACTAAGGATGCAATGTAGAGGGAAGACAAAAGAATAGCCATGGAGGAAAGGAGGATGGTGTTAGAGGAAGACATTAAAATGAGAGAGCTGGACTGGGAAGCCAGTAGGACTAGGCACAGCCCAGATGGTGGTAGCAAAAGTGTTAGGTCCAGTACTGAGGATGAGGTACACACAGATTTGGGGCCCTGCTTCAAGGAGGTGGTTGACATATACCCGGGGGTTCAGGATTATGAGATTACTCCAGTGGGGCACAGTGTCCCTGAGGTGATTGGGGAAAGGTCACCGGGGATTCTTTTCCTGGTAATGGGAGGGCCACTCTACTGCCTCTAGATGAGAGGCACAGGGAGAGGGGTTCCCCCCTGATAGAAACCCTAGTAAGTGGTTACGGAGACCAGCCAGAAGAGTATGGGTTAAGAGACAGCAACAGTCAGGCACTGTCTCACCCGTCTTTTGAGAATGATGTGGGTTACGCTTCTGAGGCACTGAATGGTTGGGTGAAGGGTAGTTTGGTTAACACCTGTGTGGGGCTGTGTGATTCAATTATTAGAGAGAATATTTTAAGTCCCTGTTTTCCAGAGCTATGCCAACACCTGGTGGATTGTGAGTTACCTGACCCCAGGGAGCTTGCACTGGAGTCTCTCCAAGGGCTTGAGGTAGAGCGTGCCCCTGTTCACGAAATCTCAGGAACAACAATGACTTCAAGCTCTTCTTCCCACAGCACTGGGAACTGTGTGTTTTGTGCTGTAAACAGAGGAAAAGCAACTCAACGATGTATACGACGCCGCTGCCAACTCCGTGTCCTGAAGGCACCGCAGAGGGCACTGCAGCAATGCCGCACCATGGCCTTGGTCTCACTGACGATGCCTGTTGACGCCTCCAACGAGTCGCTGCTCACACTGTGACCTCTGGGCACTGCACTCCGCACCACCTCGCTAGCCACCACAGCTTTAGCACCACAGAGAACACAGCTGCACCGCGACCTTGGTCTCACCGACGCTGCCTATCGCACTGCGGCCTGTGGGCACCGCACTCCACACCGCCTTGCTTCACGCCCAAGCTTTGGTACCTCAGAGAGCACTGCCACAACGCCACACCACAACCTTGGTCCCATTGACGATGCCTGTTGATACTGCCACCGATGCCGCTGCTTGCACCTCGACCTGTGGGCCCTGCATTCCACACCACATCTCTTCACACCGAAGGTTTTGCAGCGCAGAGAGTAACACCACACTGCTACCCTGGTCTCACCGACCCTGTGGGCACCGCACTCCGTACCGCCTCGCTTCACGAGGACACCTTGGCCTGCCTGACACTGCCACTTCCCTCCGAAATCAATGCCGCTGCTTGCACAGTGGTTCGAGGACACCGCTCGTAAGTCACACGACGCACCGCCCTCATTACTATTACCACTCCAGTGAGTGCAACAGTAGGGACAGTGTTGGATAGCGGGAGGGTAAAAATTACTATTCCCACTCCAGTGAGTGCAACAGTAGGGAAAGCGTTGGATATCGTAGGAGTAAAAATTACTATTCCCACTCTGGTGAGTGCAACAAGAGGGAAAACGTTGGATAGCGGGAGGGGAAAAATTACTATTCCCACTCCAGTGAGTGAAACAGTAGGGAAAACTTTGGATAGCGTAGGTGTAAAAATGACTATTCCTACACCAGTGAGTGCAACAGTAGGTAACACGTTGGATAGCGGGAGAGGACAAATGACTATTCCCACTCCAGTGAGTGCAACAGTAGGGAAAGCGTTGGATAGCGGGAGGGTAAAAATTACTTTTCCCACTCCAGAGAGCGCAACTGTAGGGAAAACGTTGGATAGCGTAGGGGTAAAAATGACTATTCCCACTCCAGTGAGTGCAACAGTAGGGAAAGCCTTGGATACCATAGGAGTAAAAATTACTATTCCCACTATGGTGAGTGCAACAGTAGGGAAAATGTTGGATAGCAGGAGGGGAAAAATTACTATTCCCACTCCAGTGAGCGCAACAGTAGGGAAAGCGTTGGATAGCGGGAGGGTAAAAATTACTTTTACCACTCCAGAGAGCGCAAAGGTAGGGAAAACGTTGGATAGCGTAGGGGTAAAAATTACTATTTGGGGGGCTCTAAATAATAATTTTAGTTGGGGAATTGATGTAGGCACACTGACACCTTCTTTCACGCTTTAATTCCTTTGTTCTGCCTCGCCCCAGCCGTTTTTTGGAACTTGCTGTTTGCGGCGGTGGGCGCCATCTTAGGTAGGGCTGGGGCTGCGCTCTAGTCGCGCTGCCCTCCCACCCTCCTCACACACTATAAAATGTGTATACCGGCCAGACGGCGCAGCGGGCTGGCGCAGCGGGCGCGCCGGATGCGCGCCGAAGCCGCGCCTAAGCCAAGCCCGTCTGCGCCCGTCCGCGGCCGGCCGGGACCAGGGGCCATGACCCCTGCCCAAATTATCAGTTTGGTCCCAGACACAAGTGGAAATATTACCTATACAAGCCGCGAACTGCTGGATGTAATTGGTAAGACAACCACAAACTCTCTTGAATGTGCTCACATGGGTCCGATGGATACTTATGGCCCATTTAGTTGTTACAACTGCAGATGGGAATGCACCCCAACACTGAACCCTGTGCCATTACATCTACATACATTCCCTCTTAAATGCATTTATATGAACGTAAGATCACTACCCAAACATTCAACGTATATCTGGGACCTTCTTAACGAACACCAACCTGATTTAGTGTGTTTATCTGAAACATGGCTCGATGAGCATAATATCCCAGATATAGTTATAGCCCTTCCTCCAAACTATAAGATATTGAATGTTAACAGAGTTAAGAAAAAGGGTGGCGGTGTAGCTCTACTGTTCAGAGACCATCTTTCATGCAGACAAGAGAGTATTGCACCTGTTGGAAACTATGATGTTCTGGCAGTTACGGTGTCCATAAACACCAGTGTGCTATTTGGAGGCATTTTAATCTATAATCCTCCGGGCTGCACATTAAATTTTAGTTCACAGTTACTCACACAGATTATGCCTGTCTGTTTGAAGAACAAGAACATCCTCCTCCTTGGGGATTTTAATATACATCTGGACAATAGTAGCAGCTCCTTGACGAATCTATTGGTGGAAGATATGGCTATCCTGCAGCTATCTCAGAGAGTCCATCAACCAACACACATTGCAGGACATACATTAGATTTGATATTTTCCAACATCGAATCTATTGACATCGACCCTCTAATTCCATTGGTATGGACCGATCATTATATGATCACCTTCCGTATTAATCTCCCCATCCCCCAGACCAAAAAACATAGTGCATTCATAGCAAATATGAGAAACTGGAAATCCTTTACATTGGAGAAATTCAGTAATCATTTCTCACACCCATCTTGTATAAGCACTAATATCCATGAGGAAATAGACCTGCTTCAGAACAATATTAAAAATGCACTGGAACATTGTTCGACCACCCAATCCCGTCACAAACCAGGCAATAAAAAATCAGAGAGATGGTACGGACCTGAGCTCAAACTTTTAAAAAGAAATTGTACCTCTCTTGAGCATAAATGGAGAGTATCCAAGACAGATGAAACTAAAGATAGTTTTAGAAAAGCTCAAGCACTCTATCATAGAGCAATTAGAAAGGCAAAAAAGGACTATTTCACACGCAGAGTATCTGAGAATAAAAATTCATCAAAAGAACTCTTTAAAATTGTTAGAGAATTATGCAGCCCTACTAATCTCTCCGTACATCTTACTCCCTCACAGGAGAACTGTAATAAACTTAATGATTTTTTCTGCGAAAAAATTGATACCATCTATGCCTCCTTTTCAAAATCAGGGATGGAAAAAAACGAACAATATGCACCAAATGTTGCACATACCATCTGTCATACTTTTGGTCCTTTTTCAGAAGAAGAAGTAGAAAAAGTCATGCTTGAGGTCAAGTCTGGTTCACCACTCGACCCATGTCCACATCACATTTTCTCCCAGCTCACCCCTGTAATATGTCCAGTAGTCACCAGAGTATTTAATCTTTCCCTTAGCTCTGCCGAATTCCCGAAATCATGGAAACAGGCTCTAGTTACTCCTTTAGTAAAGAAGGCTGGGACAGATGTTAACAATCCAGCCAACTATAGACCAATATCCCAGTTACCTTACCTATCAAAGGTTCTGGAAAAGCTGGTCAATAGACAACTTTCCACATTTTTGGAAGTTAATGGTTTGCTGGATGCCTCACAGACGGGGTTTCGGGCAAATAACAGCACAGAAACTACACTCTTAGCGGTGACAGACAGTATTAGGACCAAGGTAGATCAAGGTAGTACAGTTGCTCTGATACTCCTTGATTTATCAGCGGCTTTTGATACCGTACCCCACCATCAATTATTGAATACTCTGGCAGAGAAAGGAATTCAAGATAAAGCACTTGGATGGTTAACATCGTTCCTAGCGGATCGAACCCAATCAGTTCGCCTGGGTGACTATACATCTCCTCCGCGACCTATAAAATACGGAGTTCCTCAGGGGGCGTCGTTGAGCCCAACTCTGTTCAACGTGTTCGTCTCCTCATTGGCAACCATCGGCAAAAAATGGGGTGTCGAAATGTGTTCCTATGCGGATGACACCCAGCTGATGGTCACCATTGATGAAAATGATGATTCTAAAACTAGACTGACAAACTGCCTGACCGAACTGGCAACATGGATGCAGGACCATTGTCTTAGACTTAATGCTGACAAATCCGAAATTCTATTGTTTGGCAGATGCACACAGGTCTGGGACAACAGTTGGTGGCCGAGCGATTTGGGCTTGCCTCCTAACCCGACTACAAAAGCTAAAAACTTAGGAATAACACTGGATAAGGACTTATCCATGAAATCCCATGTCTCCATAGTTTGCGGCAGAGGCTTTGGCCTTTTGAAGATGCTCAGACGATTATTTCCCTGGGTTCCGACAGATTGCAGGAGAACACTAGTCCAATCACTATTGCTGAGTAGGTTGGACTATGGTAATTCACTGTTTGTGGGAATGGCAGATTACCTATTTTCCAAATTGCAGTTGGTTCAGAATGCCGCTGCCAAAGCCATCTGTAATAAAAGAAAATATGACTCAGCCAAAAAATGTATGCGTGAGCTCCACTGGCTCCCAATGCGACAACGAGCCATTTTTAAACTGTTGTGTATTTCACACAAAGTACTCCACGATACAGGCCCCATCATCCTACATGATATGATCAGATTTCATAAACCCTCTAGAAACCTACGATCTATGACGTCCGGAAGAGCATCCATCACCCGAGCTCGGACTGTCAGGATGGGAGAGAGGGCTTTCTCTCACATTGCCGCAACAAAATGGAACGAGTTACCCCACAAACTCAGAACAACTGACTGCTTCCTTTCTTTTAGGAAACAACTAAAAACATTCCTTTTCCCCAGCCCAGATCAATAATTTCTAAAGTGTTGCCGTTAAATCACTTGTAATTCTTCTTTAGCGCCGTGATGTCCTTTTAGGATGAATGTTAGCGCTTTACAAATAAAATAAATACAAAATACAAATATTTCCAATCCAGCGAGTGCAACAGTGGGAAAGCATTGGATAGCGTAGAGATAAAATTTAATATTCCCACTCTGGTCAGTGCAACAGTAGGGTAAACGTTGGATAGCGGGAGGGAAAAAGTTACTATTCCCACTCCAGTGAGTGAAACCATAGGGAAAGCATTGGATAGCGTAGGGGAAAAAATATTTTCCCACTCCAGAGAGTGCAACAGTAGGGAAAGTGTTGGATACCGTCAGGGTAAAAATTACTATTCCCACTCCAGAGAGTGCAACAGTAGGGAAAGTATTCGATAGCGGGAGGGTGAAAATTACTATTCCCACTCCAGAGAGTGCAACAGTAGGTAAAGCATAGGATAGCGTAGGGGTAAACATTACTATTCCCACTCCAGTGAGTGCAACACTAGGGAAAGTAATGATTTAATATTTAAATAAAGATAAATTAATTATCAATTACAAAATATTGAATAATTAATTATGAATACCAATACGTATTATGTATTAAAAAGCGATTACCTATTAATAATTAATTAACAACCAATTAACGTTCAATTCCAAAAATGTAATAAGTAATAAAAAATTACCGATTATTAGTTAATTAACAGTAAATTAATTATCAATTCCCAGAAATTCTTTAAATAATTACTGAATTATAATTAAATTACTTCCCACCCTATTACCCTATAAACCCAGAACCCACTCTGAATGATAAATTAATACAATTAACATAATTATCAACTAATCAATTATTACATATTAATTATCAATTAATAAAAATAATTACCAATTAATCATTCATTAACAATACATTAATTATATATGCCAATAAATAAAAATGTATATTTACTTAATTACAATTAAATTACTTCTCTCCCTATTCCCCTATAAATCCACACCCCGCTACAGAACTAAAGCGCAAAATGAAATTAAAAATAATTAGTAATTCCTAAAAATTAAAATTTAACTCATTATAACTAGATTGCTTCGCATCGTATTTCCATCTAAACCGACAACCCGCTACGGAAATAAATTACACAAAAATTAAATAACATAAAATTCATTACTTTAAACACATATTCTAACACTTAAAATACTATAAAAAATTCGACTTTTCTAGCAACCATATTATGACTGTCGATATTACTAGCTTCTATATTATTAAAATCGATATTTCTTACCTGAATTTCGATATTCTGCACTATTTTTTTGCAATTCGATATTCTGTCCATTCTATATTAAAAACTCGATATTCTGTCCAGTCAATATTTTTTTCTCGATATTGTGACTGTTCACCATCCCTGTATAGATGCATTCACCCAGATTCAACATAGTGCATGTCTTCTAATTTGTAGTTTTTACTGGTATCTCAGTGCTGGCAGCTCTACTTGGCACCCACTAGGCGAATCTCTTGTAAAGTGCATAAGTTCCACAGTGGTGACAAACATACATCACTACTTACTTGTAGGTTTCACTTGCATATCACTACTGCCACATCCACCCTGGGCTTATAGAGAATGACTTTCGTAGTGTGCACTTATGTCCTAGTTCTGAAACTTGCTCATAGTTATTTCAAGTCGCATCACATTTGAGTTCTAGTGTGCACTGGTATACCAATCTTGAGATCTCTACTGAGCCTCCACAAAGAACATCTATTACTAATTGTTGTGTTAACAAGTATCTCAATGCAATTTCAAAGCAAGCAAAATAGTACATCTAAAGACAATTTTAACATTTGCTATAGCATACAGATATTGTTAAAAGATTTATTTTCATTTCTTGCACTACAGCATAATACTTTTCCCCCGTTAATCAATTTCAGAATAAATAAAGCAACATTATAACATATAAAGGAATCATCTAATGTCAGCAGATATTTCATTGCTATTATGTGTGACCTAAGGTTCTGTGCAACAAGCAATGGTTTAAGATAAGGGCACCAGAAATTCTGATAATATTTGCAAAACAATAGAAAGAGCAATGTGCTTTGTTTACTTCAGTTATCACAGGGGCATAAAACCGTATCAGGCGGGCAGAAGTTCATGGCTGGGAAGGCAACTAGATGGGGCACAATACTGCATCTCATTCTTATTAGCACGAAACAATGCTGTGCCTTGGTCACATGTGATAAATAGTTATTTCGTCCCTCCATCAAATTCAGGGATTTGTACAAAGTGACCGTTGATTTATTCTGCTCATCCATCGATCGGCAGTCCAAACTATGCTGAAGAAAAGTTTCTTAATTACTTTTCTTTGTAAACGATAATACTTTTGTGAGATCCGACCCAATAGATATCTTAAACAGCCTTACGAGGGACGAATTAATGTACAGTAGCCAGGGAATACTTAGTACATTGTTCAGGGTTAGACAATGTAAAATAATTGATTTAGTAAAAGCAGTTTCTTCCTTGCCCATAGTAAAGCCCACAATACCAACGAGTTAACCAATAAATGATCCTCTAAAAACTTTAGTCCCATCTCATGGTGTATGATAGTGTTTGATGCAGAGGAGGGTAGACATAATAAACGTTTTAAAAAGCAGTTTTCTTCTGTTTGTAAGGCCGTGCTATTTGCATAACCCCAGAGGCCCAACCCATAAAGGGCTATGCTCACTCCTTCGGCTTTGCAAATGGCTACAATTTCATTAATTGGTTGGTTCCATCATTTTGAAAACAAAAATGTTAATCCCTCAGGATGCCCTGCTCATTTTAGCTCTAGTGTTTAATACATGTTGTGACCATGAGCCGCTACCCGAAAATAAAATACCCAAATAACAGAAAGATTTCACTGGGCTAATTGAGGTGTTTTCAATACAGAACAATTTGCAGGGTTTATGTTTTGGCCACCAGACCATGGTAAATGTTTTGGATTTGTTGACTACTATTTTCTTTTGCATCATGAACCCACCAAAATCATTCATCAATCTCCAAATGCCCACTGGGGCCTGTGCCCATAAAAGTGTGTGTCATCCTCATATAACAACACTGGTACTGGGCGGCCAGCCACCCGGGGGCATCAATCTAAATTATCTGTAAGTGGTTGCATACCCCATTAATAAAAAGAGAAAATAATATTGGCGCTAACACACAACCCTGTCATATACCTCGCCCTATTTTAAATTTAATTGAACTTTCCCACTGAGGGTTACAATGGACTTGGCTGGTTAAGTTCTCGTACAAACCTAAGAATCAGTCTAGGTGCTCCCATGGAATTTAGGGTTGACCAAAGTAGGTTATGAATGATCGACCAAATTGAATGCGCTACTTAAATCGGCAAAACACAGATACAGTGTCCTAGTATATTTTTTTTGATAAGTAGCTCTAGATTAATAGATTTCTTGACAGTCCTGAGCCCTTTTCTGAACTCAAATTGCAACGGGGATAAGATAGAAAGCTCTTGCACCAATTCCTCCAAACTTAGTAACAAGACCCTACTCATTACTTTCAGGGAGGTGTCTAGGTGAGAAATCGAACAATCATTTGCTGGATCTGTTTTATCCCCTTTTTATATGGGTATAATAATGGAGTCCCTCTGAAAATGGAATTGTATCTGTTACAGCTGAATTAAATGCTCTGGTCAAAATAGGTCCTCAGTATTTAGGAACATATTTGAAAACATCGACTGTGACCCCATCAGGGCCTAGATCCCGGCCTCCAGCACTGACCTGTATAGCCTGAATCTTTGTTAGTAGTGTTTAGTGGGAGACGTCCCCCCTTACACAATGACTCCCAGTAAGGCCCTATAAGTGTCTCACCACTATTATTAAACATTTCAGAGAAATGGGTACCTCATCTATCACAGGGAACAAAAGAGCAAAACTCAGGCATGTCATCATTCTTTCAAAAAAGGGCATTTACTGTATCCCCAAAAAGTTTGGTATTCCTGGTTTATATAGAAATGACCAGGTTTTTCATGCTTCCTCCGAGAGTGTCTTTTTCCTAGCTGCTATAGCTGATTTATACTTGCTATGAAGGGATTTGATAATTGAATACTCAAGTGGGCGATTAGACGGGGCATATTTAAGGGACTGTAATGCTTTAGTAGAAGCACTATCAAACCATCCCCAATCTATTGTTCCCTAATGTATTTGTGTGCTTGGTTAAAAATGATTTGATTGAGATTACAAAATGACCAAAGATTTCAATTATCATATTTGGGTCAATTTCATCCTAAAGACAGTAAGTAATTTCCTTGTGGTTAAACCTTACTATTTTCTGCATAATAGTACGGGGATCAACACCCGGCCACTTAATTCTTACACCATTCATTCTAATGGGGTTGATACTATTTACTAGTTGGAAAGAGGTCTGTCTTTGGCCCCATAAAAAGAACGGTAGTCTAAGTAGATTGTGGTTGCTACAAATTGAGGGTACAATACTAAAATTACTACACATATCAATAGCGGAGACAAACACTAGTACATGAACTATGGTAGAAAAATAATTTCTCCCAGTGAAGGTTGGTACTATTTCCCCACTAGGACCGCAGCTACCTGTAAGTAATTGGATCTCATATTTGAGGATTTTCTGATTTAGGGGTTCCCTATACTCGTTGTGGCAAAAATGGTCGTGTCCCTCCCCATCCTGGTAAACATGGTCATATGCCTGGTGATAGGTACTGCACATATCTGAATGTTAAAGTCTCCTGCTGCTGAGCTAGAAAGGTTTCATGGCAGTGGTCAAGGGCTGTAGCCACACTACTACTTGTTGGGTCAAAGATATTATTATACAAATTTACAATTATCATATCTTTCCCTCCTTTTTTATTTAGCCACAAGAATTGTCCATAGAGGGCCACTGATGAAACCATTTAAGGGAGATTTTGACAGAAATAAGTATCTGTAATCCCCCTTAAGCCCGCCCTGCTTGCGACCCTTGGGCTTCTACATAATATGAGGAATACCATTCTACATGCACTGGATTTATGCACCATGTTTCTTGTATGCATATGATATCATAATCAGATATAGTATTAGTCCAGTCTTAATTCCCTATCTTGTTCAATAGCCCATTCATGTTCCTTGTTGCGAACTTAAATCCTACATCAAAGGGCTGACATGCTGAGATTATACTTGGTGCATGCATGGGTACATTACAGGTACTGGCATTATCATTGTCAATCGCAATAGTGGGCTTGGCTACAGCCAGCCTAAAAACTGGATGTGTCCCAAGGATAGGTTTATAGTGTTTAAGGGATAGTTGACTAGTGTCTCAGTACTGATACATTCACTCTGATGGCCCAAAGTGTGCCTTCTCAAACTTGCAATGTGCATTATTCTGTTATTTTTGGTACTTTAACCATTCTTAACATGATTTCTTGATTGATTGATGCTTTCAGAGTTCAAAGAAGTTACCCACAGAAGAAAGTTGCCTGCACTAAAAAAAAGCTATTACCAATGGAAATAAGGGTAGTCAATAAAAAGAATAGCGTCTGGTGCTAAAATTATAAAAGAGGAATGTTTATAATTGTCATCTGAAAGGTAATAGTACTTTCTGTTTGTGTAGCTCCAAAGGACATTTGTTGCAAAATGTGGCCGTGACCAGGGCAGTGGATCCACCCTCGTTCTCGCTTTCCTAAAGATCAGCACCTTACAACAACAGGTGTCTTGTGATCTGAAGACCCGAGGTGGATCAATTAAAGAGAAAAGGGCGACCATATAAGAATTTGCTATACATGAGCATGGCTGCCACATAATTTTTTTTTAGCATGGGGAGCTAAGGTAGTTTACCCAGAATCACAGGATGTTGAGTCGATGGCGAAACTTAAACCTGGTTCCCCTGTTAAAAAGTTGAGATCTCTGATTATAGCACCACATCCTCTCCAAGTAGGCATAATGCCATAAAGAGACATCTTTGATGCACTGGGCACCAGTGTAATGCTTTTATCTTTAGGGAGATGGTGGCATATTTCCTGAGTTCTAAAACGAGACTGGCTGCTGTATGTTGTAGGATTTGGATCTTTTGAATGAGATATTTGGGTAAACCCACCAACAACGCATTACAGTAATCCATCCATGAAAGGAACAAAGCTGGAATCCGGTCCTTTCTGCCTGCAGTAGGAATGGATGGAAACATCTTTCTGATGTTTTTAAAGAGGGCAAAGCCCACAGGTCATAATTTATTGATGAGAGCCGTAATGGATATATTTGAACTAAATATCACCTAAAGGTTTCATGCTTGTTGAACCGCAGAGAGTGTTCTACCAAGTTTATTAGGCTAACAATCACTGGGACAATCCCCGGTGGAGCCAAACAAAGCCAGTTTTATTTCTGTTATGACCAGGAATACATTTAGCAATGCTACAAAAGCAGCCTTTTAAGTTGGCTGATGTCTAGTTGGTCTTGCATTCAATATAATATTGCTGTTGTTGTATAGGCTTTATTTTGACACATGTGTCATAAAAGCTCAAAAAACTGTTTACAGATAAAAACTGAGAATGAGCTATACATACAATAGGCATTACAATGAACATGCAAATTTTTCCTTAACAACAATGTTATTTAGCATTGTTCTTCCTATTATGGGACCTCATAACGGACGTTGTACAATGATTTGGGACTCGCGATGCAACTACGGTCAACACCTCAGCTGGAGGAAGATCCCAAGTTAGCCTAGTGAAAATGTGCCATGCTCTATCATTAAGAGTCAGTTGAAATGCAGTTTGTCATCCAGACTCATTTTTTGCAAGCAATAATGAATATCATTCAGTTTAAAAATACAACATGTATAAGGATAAAAACAAACATTTTTATAACAGCAAACTGGTTAATTCAAAAGGTAAAATATACATAAAACGGCCTCAATGGAAAGAAGAGTCCATCCGAATGTTAAAGCAATGACACTCCAGTAGTATACTTTACCTGCCCTACTGTCATGTTATTTTATATGACTTTTGGGCACTCTAATGGGGGAGCTGCACAGAAGTTCTTTGTGCTAAAGCTCTTTTACGTTGTGTCTACGAGTATCCCGGATTATATGGAAGGGAAGCTAGTAATTAATTGGACATCTAGGTCCAGAAGACAGCCTGATTTTACAAATGGGGTTCTTTCATTAGTGCCTTCCTCCTAGGCCTGGGCGTAGTTTGCGTAGTTTTGCTACGTGGAACTTGCATAGTTACAAAAAAACCTATCCTAGGGGACCTGGATTAAGTCTAATTAGTCTAAGTAGGGTTATGAAGCAGTTGAAGCATAAAGCATATATACAGTCCACCATATCAGTCCAGACTCGACTACGCCAGCGCATTGCTTCTGGGCGCCAACCAGGCGGAAGTCCTGCGATTCCAACGGGTCCAGAATGCGGCAGCTAGAGCCCTGGTAGGCCTCCCGCGTGTCTGCTCAGCCCGCAGCACAATTGTTAAACTACACTGGTTGCCAGTCATCAGACGCATCGAATTTAAGGCCTTATGCTTTGCTTTTAAAATTCTGAAATCTGACACTCCCGCTATCCTCCAGCATCTCCTGACTCCTTATACTCCTTCGCGTAGCCTGCGCTCTGCTGGCCAAAGCCTGGCACTTGTTCCCCGATTCCATAAATGCAGAGTGGGCGGTCGATCTTTCATGGTGTTGGCCGCCAAACTGTGGAATGCACTTCCTGTCCACATTCGTTCTTTGGAAAATCTCTTTGCTTTTAGGAAAGTCATGAAAACCTATCTTTTCCCCCTGCCTTACTAGTTTCCTTTTGACTTCCGCTTGTTTGCTATGTTCCTTTTCAGACATAGCGCCAGGACGCCCCTTCGCTGGGGCAGCTGTGCGCTCAAAAATACACTTAACATAACATAACATAACATAACATATGTTCGACGTAATCGGAAAAAAAAACCTGGGACAACAATTCTCTGCTTCCTACAGTTACTGCCTCCTTTATTTCTTTTGTTTTTCTTTTAATAGCTTCCTATTTCAGTTTAATTGTTCACCTCCATCTCTTCTTTCTTTTACTCCTTTGTATTTTTCTTTGTTTTTCTTGTCTTTCTTTCATCTTTGCTGCTTTCCTTCATCTTTCCCCCTCTAGCTTCACACTTTATTTTGCTTTCTTACATATTTACCGAGCATAGCTCTATTGTGTTTGTTGTTGTTCCTCTTTCTCTTTCTTTCTTCCATATTACACATATGTGCTCTCCGAATTTATTTCCATAACTGCAATGTGTTCAAACAAGTGAGTATCTCATATGGAAGCTGTAAAAGTTTGACCTTAATACACTTTGATGTTTTGTGCAAATGTAACATGTGGATTGCTGGGGTTTGGATAGCGCTCAAAAAGCTACCAGACACATTGATTTATGTAAACTGCACAGAGTTGTCTTCTAAATGAAAGGCGCTAGGGCAGTCCGGGTGTAAGGCGCTAGAGTTACCAACCTCATCAAAGTTCGATTCTGTGAAGCCGAACGCTCCCAGTCACACACTGATCTCCGCAGCAGGTGCCCAACAAGCTCATCTGCCTCACCTGACATTTACTGTAGCTTAAATGTATGCAGCAAGGTAGCTTATATCGCAACTGAAGGGTCAACAAATGGAACCTCACAGTATTATAATGTAAATATAATTGTGTGTCCCTCTTATAGAACAATACAATGGGTACTAAGGGGTAAAAAAGCTTTAGTACTGGAGACTTTGTCTTACAATGATGAGCTTGCATATAAACGGAGCGGGCTGTGACAAAGAGGTAGGTGATCGGGTGTGGGGGGGGGTTGTTATTTTAGTTTGTTTTGTTCTATGGTCCCTTTCTTCTTTTTCCGTCTGTCTCTGGGAGGGTTCTTTACCTCTTTAGTAGGGTTGGCTGTCTTTCTTTCCCTTTTTCCTTTTCTTATGAGGCTTCTACACTCAACTATGCCTTTAGGTTACTGGGGGGCGGGTTTTCAGAAAGGTGCTCTGCTATATTGCTTGTTGTTGTATTGTTTTTGCTCTAGGTCCGCCTCGGCGACTGTATTGTTTTGACAACTGTATGGTTCATCACCTGATTCTGTTTGCTCTGCGGGGTACGTCCCCCCTTACCTCTACATTGTCGCAAAGGATTTGCAATGCTTAGTGATGTTATTATCTGCTTCATAGCAAGATATATTTAAACAGTTGAAAACCATCTCTAATGGGATTTCGAATTCTAGGATATGATTTGAGAAAAAAGGTGGCTTTATATTTTGTGACGACTTTGTGATGTAAATGGCCTGAGTATACTGTCTTGTGAAGTTTAGCTTTTCTCCAGATTCTTTACAGGCTCTTGTCTTTTCTTTTTGTTGGTTTAAATCTTTTATTGATTTTCAAACAAATATAAAAGACAAGACCCTCAGCTCCTTGGAGACTGTGCAGATGAGACAACAAGGTCGCAATACATATCATTACCAAAGGCAATACGCGTGGAGTGGGCCCACAAGATTTAACAAGGGAGAGAAACAAATGAATAAAAACCAACAAAACCCCCTCTGCCTTCCCCCTCCCTCTCCCTCCCCTCCCTCCCCTCAATTATCCTTAACAAAAAAATAAAGGGAAAGCAGCCTAATGATCAGCGCCATTGTTTACGATGCTTTGTGGAGTAGCTACTTTGAACCTGTGTGTCTGGAAGGTGGAGTAGTCGGGGGTACCGAGGGCATGTCAACTCTCAGAAGTCGGACTGTAGTAAGGTTAGGAAGGGCACCCACAACTCTGGGAATTCAGTCCCTCTGCCGACTAACGTGAGAGTTAGCTTCTCCATGACTAACACCAGCCAGAGTCTCTGGAGCCAACCGGAGTGTTGGGAGTTGGGTTGGCTCCAGAGACTCTGGCTGGTGTTAGGCATAGAGATGATGCTATCTATGTCTAAGATGTGACCTAGGGACCTGCAGGAGGAGGAGTGCCAAGTCTGAAAGGTCAGGGCGTCTGTGAAAGGCTGAAACTCTGGGTTATCAAATAGCGGTGTGAGGGGTGAGTGGAAGGGGGTTAGTTGGTTTAAAACTTTAGTGCGGTCCAAGGATTCCATAATAGTGCTTGTGATGTATGAAGCAGAAAGATTAGGTGGTCTGTGTTATTTGCGGAGAGAAGGAATACCCTGTAATGGCCTGTGTTTCTCCGATTCCAGGCGATGCCAGTCCACTAGGAATCAGAGCTGGGCAGCGTGGAAGTATAGTTGCTGGTCAGGCACCCCCACTCCCCCCTTCTCTGGTGGAAGAACCGCAACCTGGTGTCGAAATCGAGGTTTACGGCCATGTCAGATAAAGCGTGCTAAGTACGCTTGGGTGTTGGATTAAACCCAATTAAGGGCAAAGGGAGAGTGCCTGGAAGAGGTACAGAATCTGGGGAAGAATAGTCATTTTGATAGCTGCGATCCTAACTAGCCAAGACATCGTTCAATGTTTCCACCTATTTAGTTCCTTGCGTATGTGGGAGCGGAGATTGGAGTAGTTGATGTCAGTGGTGGCCTGAATGGTACATTCTAGGTGAATTCCTAAGTAGGGAATTGAAGCAGATGCCCATTGCATCGGATTCTCCTCCCGTAAGTGGGCGAGAGTGGGCAGAGAGAGTGAGATATTAAGAGCTATAGATTTATCCATGTTAATTTTAAATCCAGACCCTTGCGCAAAGCTGTACAATTCAACAAAGAGGGAGCGCAAAGCTGTGAACGAATCTGAGAGGGAGAGCAGGATATCGTCTGCATAAAAGCTTATGGTATGGACGTCCCCCCCAAATTTAATACCGGAGATAAGCGGGTGCCGTTGGATTCTAAGTGCCAAAGGTTCCATATAGATTCCAAAGAGGAGGGGTGACAGAGGGCACCCCTGCCTAGTGTCCCTCCCGATGGGGAAACAAGAGGAGCAGTGACCGTTAAATTGAACTGTCGCTATAGGAGAGCCGTAGCAATTCAGGGTCCGAGTGCAGAGCTTCTCACCAAAGCCAGCAGCCTTGAGGACCATATCCAGATAGGACCAATGCACTCAATCAAAGGCCTTCTCCACGCCCCTAGAAGCACCGGAGATGGAAATGCTGGCCCTCAGGAGGGCGGCGGGCGACCCACGTGTTGTCCAGGTTGCCAGGCAGAGGCTGGTATAGGGGGAGCTGGCCTCGGCGGTCTCCGTCACGGGCCACCGCTTTGTCGATGCCTCCACAGCGCGCCGGTAGTTGTAGGCCGGGCCGCTCTCCACGCCACCCGTTTCGGGCCGCTGGTGGTTGTTGACCACGGCCGTCCGCTGCGACCACCGAGGGCAGAGGTGCACCGGGGAAGCCCTCGGCCGGTGGTATCAGCTTTCCCTGGTCTTCTTTGAGGCTTATAGATGCTAGTTTGGGCGGGCGGCAGGAAGGAGCTCCCAAGAACACGTCCTACCTCGCTGCCATCTTGGCCATGCCCCGTCTTTTCTTTTTAAACCTTTTTTCCAAACAATATGTTATTAGGTAATTAATAGCATAAAGGGCAAACGGTGCAAACCAACCATAGAATCCATGCAGCTTCTAACATCGAACAAATATCTTATAACGTTGTATGGAAAGCTTGACAAGAGCAAAACATTGCATAATGTCGACAAAATCTTGATTTTGATACAGAGCCATTTCCGTCCGCAGTAGACATTGTAAAATTAAAAATATGCAAAAAATAAGAAACACACTAGGAAGAGAAAGGAATTACAATAATAATGTAGTGTAAGAGATTGGGTTTCTGGTTGCAGACGTATGCACCCTGTTGTAGTAGGAACCACAGACCTAGTCAGAGTAAGAAAGAAACACAACAAAGTGGAAACAACACAAAAAGTCTCCACACCAAGTTAGAAATATAAAGTGTATTTTTTAAGAACAAAAAAAAACGAAAATAAAAACCCAAAAATGTATGACTGGAGTTCTAACTTTTAAAGAATTAATGAAATTGTGGCCCTTAAAAGCTTTCAACACCAACTAGGGCGATCTGATCGCACTGGACAGGGACAGCTCTGAAAGTTCAGGCCGACCACAATGGAATGCGAGTCAGATACAGGGACCAGCCTTGGCCTGCTGAAAAGTACCTTAGGTGCTACGTCAACGGGGCTGAACTGCAGGCTGCAAAAGGGGATGCTTCATCTTCAAAGCACAGGATTGTAGGCGATGAGTTGTCATCGAACTGAGCAAATCGAGAACACATCATCGTCAAATCGCAGGATGTAGGCAATGTGTCAGGAACTGGAGGAGATGCACTGTGCTGTCTTCAATGCAAATGGTTTCAGTCCTTGCGGCAGTGGTGTTGCGTAGATGTTGAGGGTGATGCACCGGTTTCGATTGGCACAATGGTGTTAATGAGTGGATTCTGGTTGTGGCAGTACTTTAGGCCCACTTCCAGGGGCCCCTGACTGTAATTGCACCACATAGCAGGACAAGATTGCAGCAAGCAAAGTCCATGTGTTGTTGCAGGTTGATGAAACAATGTTAATGTCTCTGAGGCTTAGAACAGGGAACTGGAGTTACTCTGGGTTCAAGTGAGATGGGTCCAGTACTTCTTCAGCAGCACAGATGGTAGAAGGCAGGACAGAACAATAGAAAAGCAGTTTTTCCAGGGCAGCAGTCCAGCGTATTGGCAGTGTGTGTAGCAGCATAGCAGTCATTCCTCCTAGCAGAGTTCTTCACATGGCCTGTAGTGTACTGAAGTGGTAGGGTCAGAGACCCAATACTTATACCCGTTTGTGCCTTTGAAGTGGGTTTGACTTCAAAGATGGTCTTTGAAGTGCCCAGAGAGAATCTCTGCCAGCTCTGGAGCCAGAATTGCTCTAGGGTAGCATGCAGCCCTTGGTGTAGGAACAGGACACATCTATTCAGGTGTAAGTGTCAGTTAAATAAAAAACATATATAAATCCGGTATTTGTAAAGCAAGAACTACTCACCCTTATGGGTCTCAAGGCACTGGGGGCCATCGTGGAAATTAAGTGAGCTATTGCCCAGAGTCACATGGTGCCTAGCTGATCTGCTGCCGGAGCCGGGGATCAAACTGTGAGCCCTGTGCTCTGAAGTCAGCTGCCCTGGCTGCTGCACGCCACCTCTCCCAGCAATCCTGCCCAGGATGACCCATCAGGATGTGAGAGAGGTGTGACGCAGTGGCCAGGGTGCCTGACTCCGGACCACTAGGTTCATGGTGCCGGCGGCAGGATAGCCCAGCACCATGTGACTCTGGGCAATAGCTCTCTTAATCTTCCTGATGGCCCACAGTGCCGGGACACCTCTCCGGAGGTAGCTGTGTGCTTTACAAATGCTGCGATTTGGTATTTCGATGGCCACTCAGTCACACTTAAGCTCCCTTTGTGTGTGGCTATTTAGAGAGAATGCACAAAGTCCAGCTGTCACCTACTCCAGACGTGTATTGGAGACAGGCTGTAGCCACACAGGGATAAGAGCAAAAAAAATCTATCTTTCCTATAGTGATATTTTAAAAGGGTAATATTAAATTCAACTGTACCAGTAAATAGGATTTATCATTCCATTTATAAATAGCATGACAAATCCACCGCTTCTCAATCAGCTATTACAGGTTTAAAAGGAACATATGATATCCCAATGTAACCTAAGAGTGTTAAGCCTCAGAGTTGTAAACAAATCAACTTCGGAATTTTTCACCACCAGGACATGTAAAACTTGAAAGTACATGTCCACCTTAGTGGCAACTTATGTGTTATGAAATGGGAGTTTTAAGCTTTGCAAGCGGTTTTACATGTCAATTCAACATGGCCGTGTACACTGCAAACACAGGTTGTGAAGTAGCAGTCCTGAGACATGTTTGAAGAGCTCCTCGAATCCACTGGTAGCATTTAATTTACAGGCCATAGAAATGTGTATTGCACTCTACTAGGGACTTAATGATGTATTAATATGGCAATACCGAATAAGTCAATCAAACCATGTTTTAGGGAAGACGTAAATGTACATTAGCACTAGTCAGCAGTGGTAAAGTGCTCAGAGTCCTAAGCCAACAAATTAGCAAGAATATGAGGTAAGCAGGCAAAAAGTTTAGGGAAGAGCACCCTGAGGCATTCAGGTTTAATACACGTCCCCTCAGCCTAAGGTGGGGAGTGCTACCCAACCTCTTGGGAGCTCTTTTCAAGAAGGTGGAAGAACCTGGAAAGGCCGTCAGCATTGGTGTGATCTCCCCCAGGTCTGTGTTCTACCATAAAGTTCATTCTCTATAGGGAGTTTGGCCACCTCAACAAACTTGGAATCTCACTCTCCAGTTGCATTAGCCACCTGAAGAGGTGGTGGTCTGTATGAACCTGGAAGTGAGTCCCAGAGGATATGGTCTCAACTTAGTCAGTGCCCCAACCACAGCAAATACTTCCCCTTTCAACAGCACTCCACCTCTGTTCCCTGAGAAGCAATTTCCTAGAGATAAAAGATACCGATTGGTCTAGGCCTTCTTCATTCCACTATGAAAGAACTGTCACCATGCCATGCTCTGAGGCATTAGTTTGCCAATTAATTGTTTAAAAAAGTTATGGACCTTAAGCACAAGGGCTAGGCATATGGCCTTCTTTAGGGAGACAAATGCTTTCTGGCATTTCCTCTATCCAAATCAAATTCTGGGTTGCTTCTTTGGTGCCAAATCCCTTTACAAGTCTCCTTTAGTACCCTACGAAGCCTAAGAAGGCTCACTCTTCAGTTTGGGTTTTTAGGTGTTTCCAGGCCATGATAGTCTCTATGCTGGCCTGGAGGGGTTGCATCTTACCCCTGCCCATCAGGTGCCCTAAGTACTGTTGTATGGCGTTTTAGATTCTGAATGGATTTTCCCGATTCATGCCTTTATATAGGTACAATTCACGTTGCCTTTGTATAGGCATATAAATCAAGCCCTTATTTAGGCATAGCCCAGCAAACCCAAATACAGGCATGGCTGCTTCCATCTGTTCACCAAACATCTCAATGATTTCTTGGAAAACATTTTTAAGCCCTTAGGGACTTTCCCTTGCTTCAATATTGATTTCTCCAAGAACTCAGTTAATTTTACAATGAACAACTATTCCTTAGGGGTTCATTCATGACGTTCATATGCCCGACTTTACGTCAAACATGGCATTCCTAAACACCTTCAAGGTATAAATATACCTTCACTTGCTTTGGCAAAGCACAGTGGTTTGGAGCAGTTTGATGACCTACTTGCCCGACGCAGCTCGCTACAGCAAGTGCCGAAGGAAGCCGACTCTCCAGCTGACGCACTGATCAGGAAGCTGCCCTCCTCTGCTGAAAAATCCTACTCCAGCGTTTCTGACTACCCTTGCGGGTCCCGAGACAGAGATACCAGACCTCCTTCATTCTAATTTATGGAGCTGATTAGAACCTAGAGAAACCTTTGGCAGATTCTTGACAAAAACTAAACCTATGCTAAAGACCATACTTACTTCTTCCCTCGTACTAGACTTAGGTTAGGTACAATGGGGTAGGCATATTTTAGAAGCACCAGTTGAGTATTTTAGTCTGTGTTATTTATGTATGTATTTGTATATGCCTTAGAAACCATACAATGCTATTACATTATTATTTTATAATACTATTCTCGCTGTACGCATTATACTCTGCATTCTGTCTAACGATTGTAGCAGTTCACCTCTCTTGCATGAGAAAGAAGACTGTTCAATAAACCTTTTATTGAAAATGCCTGTCTCTCTATTTTCTCTGCAACTCTGTAGAGTGAAATACTTATCTATTGTTTCCACGACTCTGAAGATAGTTATTCCAGTCCTAGGGAAACAGAGTTGTCATGTTTATGTGTTTGTCAGAAACTAATCCCTTCTTGTGAATTCGAGAAAGTTTCTAGTGATCTCTGAGCTAGCTGGCACTCACGATTAAGTTTAATATATTCGATAGAGACCTACTGACCTAAGTCCTACGTTATATATATAGGATATATTATTCCAATGCGCAGAGCCTAATGGGAATATAGGAACTACACTACATGGCGCAAAACGTTTGGTAAGGCACTAATTTAATGCTGGATACTAAAGTAACTCAGTAGTGCTTTTCTTAGAGACCCCTTTTTCCGTAATACTCCAATAGACTTCTGGAGTGGGTAAAGGGATGATATCCGCCATAGCTGAGTTGGACGAAAATCCTATGTATTAGCTTTTTAGTTTGCTCAGCGTTGAAGGATACAGTGTTCCAAAATATTGTGCACCTTATCTATGTTTCCTTGAAACTTGCTCTGCAAACTTTCAGTCAACAAAATGATGGATAGCGAAACCGAGAACGGTGGACCTGCAGCTGATCCGGTAGGTTTTAACATAACAGGTTTACAAGAAACCGACGATGATGCTATAATCACTGCTCCAAATTTAGGGAGAGCCATCACTATAAAACTTATGAAAAATGGCTTCACTTCAAGAGGTGGTAGGGCAGTTTTTGTGATAGCGGCACATGAATATCATCAGACAGAGGTATTCTATTCATGGATAGCCTTCCCTGAAGCAGATCCAAGTACACATGTGTTTCACTTCTACAAAGAAGATGAACCACCAACGGAATACATTCCTTTCGAGGATATAGAAATTCCACTAACTTACCAAGAGCATGCTCCCTGGTTTCAAGGCGCCCTAAAACATATAAATCACATTACCAGGCTCGGTCTACTAGGTAAACCAGGAGCAACGTGGCTAGCTTTAGCCAACTACAGACCTGACCCAGACATTGAATCAATGTCTGATGAACAATTACTTAGTAATATACAAAAGTTAATAGAATTACACAGTAAAAGGTCTTTACTAAAACACTCCTACTTCTATTAAAAAGAAGTGGGAAAACACTAAACAAACTTCTAAAGAGAAGTTTTCTCAATCCTGAGGTAGGTATCCTCAAAAGGAGCCCTTTGAAAGGAGGTATAACCTCAAGAATAGGGATAATTTGAGAAAACCTGATAGATATCAAGATACTGATACACGCTCCTCTCGTACCTTTCAGACTTCGTCACAGAAATCCGAAAGAAGAGGACGGTCAGAAAACAAGGAAGAACGAGTGAAGTCCAAAGACGATCAACACGTTCAGAAAAACAAGAAACCTCAATTCACCAAAAAGAACGTAGCAGGTCTAAAAATCAGACATGCCGAGTAACTTGAGGACACAACTCAAGAACGGGGAATGGGCTCAGACAATGTTAGACAGCGCAGCAGAAGTCACCATAGCTTGCAAAAACTTGAAGGATCATCTGGAGACAGTGGACTTGAATGAATTCATTCAAATGGAAACTGCAGATACCAGGGTTAGTTGTCCACGAACGTTATATGAAATAACACTCTGGATGGAGGGGGACATACCAAGAAAAGTGAGAGCACTCTTTTGGGAGTGACTTTCTAATGGTTATGACATTCTTATAGCTGAACAAGACTGGCCACCACAATTTGTCAGGGAGTGCCCACATGGTGAAAAAATCAATATGCCAGCCTTCTCCAACCACATTCCATTTCATTTAAAATATACCTATGCCAGGAAATGGGCAGTCGCCCAAGCTCCTGCATTATATAAAAATTATGTAGGATGGGATGAGGATTCTCCTCACCATAAAAAAAAGTTACAAAATCAACCAACTGCACAACGGCAGTACCCAGTTAAGCAAAAAGCTAAAAAACAGGTCAGGGAGATCTTAGATCAACTTGAATACCAGGGAGTGATTGAAACATGCACCTCATCAATGAACAATCTTTTGTTTCCTGTCTCCGAACCAGACAAGATGGATTGTCTGGTATTGGATTACAGACATCTAAACTATTGTTGCAAAACTTTTGCTGTACAAAATGCACACAGTACATCAATAATGAATAACATGCGTAAAAAGTATAAAGCCACATTAGATATTTCTAATGTTTTTTCTATCAAAACATTGCACCGGAAAGTAGGTACTTGACAGATTTCTCAATTATGGGGACATTGCGTCACTTCTGTCGTCTCCCACAGGGATTCAAGAATATTTCTGGGTTATTCTCAGCAAGGGAAAGAGTTACTACAAACATATGATGATGTAGCATTATCATACATTGATGACATCTATCTGTCAGACGATGACTTGGATAGGCACTTGAATAGGGTGAATACAATTCTACTGGGATTCGCCTCTGAAGGGTACAAATTCAATTTTAAAAAATCTAGAATTACCCATTTAAACGTCCTCTTTCTAGGATATGAACTTTCAAGTGAAGGCAAAAGCCTGGCAGCAAACTTTCTAAAGAAATGTGTGCTGCTCCAACTTCCAAAAATGCTGGAAAACTTACAGTTGATTCTAGGTTTCCTAAATTTCGGAAGAACTTAAAATAATATTTTTTTTAGTATGCAAGTATTTCTTAAAGATTGAAAAATGTAGTATAAATAAACTATCAATGCAAAAAAGAAATACTTTGGAATAAAGGAGAATACTCTTTCTCTTCTAGAGTAAAAATGGGGTAAAGGTATTTATATTGAGTAGTGCTTTTACCAATTTTCACTCGTGAAGAACAGGAGGATTATCTTCGTAAGCACATTTAAAAAAATATATATATAATTGTGTCTTCAAATATTAATCAATAATGCTTTACATTTTTAAATATGATTGTAAAATGTAATAATGACATGAAGTGTACATAAAAAAACTGAAAGATGAAGTAGTGAGGGAGTGTTTGTCATAGCACTTCTATTCTACTTTATCTGAAAGTAAAAAAAGCCCAAACATATAAATAAAGACAATGGGGCAACACTTATATAATGTAAACATAAGGAATGAGTGCTTATGATAAAATAAAATAAATGTGGTCCAACACGTGGTACCAATGAATGAAAAAAAGATTTTGTATTTCACCCATGTGATGAATATAAAGGACTCAATAAAATATTTTGAAAACTTGTGCATTTTTCTTTCAAGGATTGTTTGAAGAATTATACATTTAATGAAAGGACAAAGTACTCCACGCTAAAGGAGAAAAGTCAGCAGAATTATGATAGAATAGAAAATAGAATAATATTTTTAAATACCTTTACAGGCAACAAACTCGTAAGCAGAGTACACAGTTTAAGTTAAAAACAACCTACCACAACTAGTTTTTGAAACGCATTGTAAAATAAAGTGCTTCAAAAAATGGGCTACGTACATGGTGAGGGTATCGTAATGTCACTTACAAAAAACAAACCAATCAACATTAGAATCAGGAAGGTAGAGTTAACCACACAACAGCCAATCAAATGTTTTTGAAGATCTGCGCAAGGAAAGGGATTGGTCAGTAATACGTCTTCTTACAATGCTTCACAACCAATAAAAAAGAGGTGTAGAAAGTTTCTGTTTTTAAAATACAAGCAAATCAGATGACCTTGCAAGTACATGCAGGGGGTGGCACCACTTTCCAATAAAAGCCCCTGTTCACACCAGAACATGGGTTTCTATTGGAATTCACAAGGCCATATTATCAAGCCTATTAAAACGGCGATATTTTTTATCGCCCTGCTTGATAATATGCCCCTTGGTTTGGATTTTGAAAGACAGAGGAGTGAAATCTGTTCTCACTTTCAAAATCCAAACCAGATTGCTTTTCCACATGCAAGTTAGCATCGCCCCATGTGGAAAAGCAATGCCGGCTCCCGAAATATGCAGGCAGCGGGCGGGACTATTGGGCATTGTAGCTCCCCCTACGGTCCCCAACATTTTTTATAAGACCCGAGGGATAGGGTCCCTGGGGATATTAGAAATTACTGATAGGTGCTATTTTTTACGGTAAAATTAGAAGTTGCGCACCCAGCGCGTCGCTCAGTGCGGCCACCTGGTGTGCACGCGCTGGATACACAACTCATAATCCATAGGGTGCATGACTCCAGCGCCTTTGGTGCACAACTTCTATGCGTTTGTACGCGTTTGAGAGCTGGCATTGCTTTTCCACATGGGGAGCTACTAACATGCAGCTCTCCATGCGAAAAAGCAATCTGATTTAGATTTTGAAAAAGAGAACAGATTTCCTTGCTATGAAAGGGCGGGATGGACACTCCAGGACAATGCAGGAGCCGGCCCTCCCACAATACATAAAACCCCGGGGAGTGGTGGTCCTCGTGGCTTTAGGGACCTTGGACCCCTCCCCCCACCATTTTTATTTTATTTTAACCCCGTGGGTGATGATCCCCGGGGCTGGGGGTCCCCTCTGGGCTCCCAATAAAATGTAATCATTTTGCCCCCGGTATTTAGCCCCCTCGGGGCTAATTATATGAAAAGATCCGTTTTTTTTTATTTTTGTTTTTTTATGGCAGAGTTCGCATACCCTACACGCACCTGCCGGGTCTTTTAAAAAAAAAAATTGTTGGCCCTGGGGGTCCTTGTGGGACCCCCTAAGCAGGTCTAGAGGATCAGGATATTTCTACCCCGCCCCCTTTATACGTTTTGCACACTTTTTCCACTGATTTCTTAAGCCTCGCTTCTACAGTTCCTGTTGACAATCACTTGACAGCCAATTAGCATTTCAGTGTGTGATTGGAAGGGTGCACTTATGGTGCACTCATGGTGCGCTCATGGTACGCTCAGGGTGCGCGGATCAACCGCGACCATAGATATATCAATGCTTTTAACTGTAATTTTCTCAGGTACTACTGAACAGATTGACACCTTTTAAGTAAAAGGTACAAGTCTGAACTGAGGATTACATCTTTGCCAAATTTGGCATAATTCCGTTCAGCAGTTCGGGCTGTAGCTGTGGCTAAAGGTCCTATGGGAAATTGCATGGGGAAAACGTTTTGGGACCCCCATTTCGTCTGGGCTCCCGCTTGAGGAATCATCCCAAAACTTTCAGGATAGGAACAGACCAGAGCTGGCCAAATGATTGGAATCTTTCGTAAAGATTCATCAATCAGCGCCAAAGGTTTTGGAAATAGAATGTTGAGGATATCCTATGGATAATAGGTCCTAACTATAACTACCTACTGGCGACTGCCAGAAGGTAATATAGATATATATATTTATATAAATATGCCATAGTGTATTGAAGAATGAGTTGGTGAATAAGTGTCTAAATGAATGATTTAGTAGATGCATGGCTGACTGAATAAGTAAGTGATTAAATGTGTCTTACTGAAAACGGTGGTTGGTGACTAAACTGTGTGAATGGCTGTATCAGTCTGTCAGTTGGTGTGTAAGCATCTGCTTGGGTTGGTGAATAGCTATATCAGTGTCTAAATGGGTTATTGATTGGTTGTCTGAGTATCTGTATGGGTGCCTGAGTGTCTGTGTGGGTGGGGGCAGCAGCGGTCTGTGGGGGTAACAGCGGTGGGGCCAGGAAAGGGGGATTTTGAGGGGTGATGCTGAGGGAAAATGAAAAAATATATTTTTCTTGGCTTCATATCTTAAATCCCCCCTTACTGCCCCACTGCTGTTACCTGCATGGACCACGGCTGGTGGGGGGTGTATAACTGTGCATAAATGTGTGAGTGGGTGATTCACTGGGTGTATGGGTTCTAGAGTGCGTCTGTGAAGGGCTATACAGGTGGGTGAGAATGTGTATGGGTATGCTGGTGAGTGAATGGATGTCTCAGTGGCACATGTGTGAGGAACTACATAAGTAAAAGGCAGTTAATGTGAGTGTTGGAGTATATAAATGACTATATGTGAGAGTGAGTGATTGTGAGAGTAGCTGTATAGATGAGTGTGTGCTTGTATCAGTGATTGTATAACAGAGTAAGTATGTGTTAGTAGCTGTATGAATAAGTGAGGTGGTGTGTGTATAACTGTATAGGTAAATAAATGGGAGCGTGATTGATTCTTTGCATGTCTGACTAGGTGTGTGAGTAACTCTGGATGAGTGGTGGTGTGTGAGTGTATATACCTGTATGAGTGCATATGATAGTGCTGTATTGATGAGTGACTGCATGTATGAGTGACGGTATGGGTGAATGAGTGGATGTGTGTGTAGACCTAGCAATCAGTAAGTGAGTATGTAGTAACTGGTATTGGTGTGTCTATGGTTTCAAAAATGGTATTCTGTATTTTAGAGTGGGTTTATCAAAGGTTATATTAGGAAATGAGGAGGTGCATCAGATTATCATGTGGCTGATGTCATCAGTGATGTATTTTGAGATGTCATCGGTGATGTCACCAGTGATGTCAATTACCATGTCATGAATGATGTAATATGAGACGTCATTAGAAGTGCAGTGTAGGGGTGAGAGTTATAGTTAGCTCAACTAACTATAATGCCCACATTTTGATGGTTTGTGTGAGTGAAATGTCCAACTAACTATAAAGTCCCTAAACCCTGTGATTTTCCAGTGAATTTCTAAGATTTTCTAAATGTTAATTTCTAACTATAATGTACCTGAAACCTATGTTTTTTCAGTGAATATCAAAAGATTTTTAACTGCTATTTTCTAACTATAATGTCTCCGAAGCCTATGTTTTTTTCAGTGAATTTCTAAGGTTTTTTTAATGACATTTTTTAACTATAACATCCCTGACACCTGTGTTTTTCAGTGATTTTCGAAGGTTTTTTTAATGCTACTTTCTAACGATGCCTACAGAGGTAGGACATGTGCAGAAAAAGGTAGATAGGCGCAGATAGAAGCAAGAGAAATGCAGAAAAAGGCAAAAGAAGTCCAGAAAGACGAAGAAATGTGTAGAAAGAAGTAAGAGATATACAGAAAGAAGCAACAGAGGTGCAGATTGAGGCCTTGTTGCATAGTCATCCTGTGCCCTAGGCAACCCACAACCTTTTGCTGACTGGTACTGGTGGTAACGGACTCTGACTGACCCTGGGCTCTGCCTAACCAGGCCCGGAGACAGTGCTATAATGGAAGTCACTTAGAATGCAGTGAAAACACCTACATACACGAGGATACACTATGGGTTGGGGTACCCCTGTGATTGGCATGACCTCTACTATAAGGTCCTAGTATATAATATGGCAGGGGGATTAAAACTACCTCTAAGTCCCTAGCATATTATGGGACATGGCAGTTTAGAGGCCAGCGGCCCTTTCTGCACTCGCATGTGTACACTGCTGATCCTGAGGTCAATTTAACCCCTTGCATGCTGATGACGGCCCCCAGCCGTCATGCACTACAGTGCTCAGTGCTGATGAGGAGTGGGGGCCATCATGACCGCACCCGCGCTGAAATCTTCAGCACAGGAGCTGAATCGCGTCAGCATGGAAGGGGTTAAAAGAAGCCCTGTGTGTGCCGAAAGAGGTAAGAGCAGTGTAGAACGAGGCAAAGAGAGGTCCATAAAGAAGCAAGAGAGGTAAAGAAATAGCAAGAGAAGGACAGAAAGAAGTCTTGGAGGTGCAGAAAGAGGGAAGAAGGGTGCAGAAAGAGGCAAGGGAAGTGCAAAAAGAAGCAAAAGAGGTGCAGACAGAGGTAAGAGAAGTTCAGAAAGACGCAGCAGAGGTACAGTAACAGGCAGAAGAGGTGCAGAAAGAGGGAACTGGGGTGCAGAGAGAGAGAAGAACTGTGCCAAAAGAGGCAATATGGGTGCAGAAATTTGCAAGTGAGGTGCAGAAAGAAGTAGGAGTAGAGCAGTAAAAAACAACAGATATGCAGAAGGAGGCAAGAAGGGTATGGAAAGAGGCAAAAGAAGAGCGGAAACAAGCAAAAGAGATGAAGAAAGAGGCTATAGGGGTACAGAAAGAGGGAAGCGAGGTGCAAAAAGAGGCAAGTAGGATGCAGAAAGGAGCAAGAGAAGTGCAGAAAGAGGCAAGAGAAGTGCGGAAATAAGCAAAAGAGGTGTAGAAAAAGGCAAGAGAAGTTCAGAAAGAGGCAGCAGAGGTGCAGAAACAGGCATTAGAGGTGCAGAAGAGGGAACAGGGGTGCAGAAAGGGAGAAGATGGGTGCCAGAAGAGGCAAGAGTGGTGCATACATTTGCAAGAGAGGTGCAAAAAGAAGCAAGAGCAGTGCAGTAAGAAACAACAGAGGTACGGAAGGAGACAAGAGGGGTGCAGAGAGGCAAGAGCAGTGCAGAAAGAACCACAATGTGTAGGAAAAGGGAAGAAGGGTGCAGAAAGAGGCACGAGGGGTGCAGAGAGAAGGAAGAGAAACACAGAAAAAGCAACAAAGGTGCTTTAAGAGGCACAAAGGGTGCAGAAAGAGGCCAGAGAAGTACAGACAGAAGCAACAGAGGTACATAAAGAGGGAAGAGTGGTGTAGAAAGAGGGGAGAGAGGTGTATGAAGAGGCAAGTGAGGTGCAGAAAGAGGCAAAAAAGCTACAGAAAGAGGCAAGAGAGCTACAGAAATAGGCAAGACAAGTGCAGAAAGAGGCAAGAGAATTGCTGACAAAATTAACTGAAGTGAAGAAGCAGCAAGAGAAGTGCAGGAAAAGATGAGTGAGATACAGAAAGAGGCAAGAAATGAGCAGAAAGATGGTAAGTACAGAATGAGAAAAAAGGGGTACAGAAAGAAGCTGGACAGGTGCAGAAAGAAACATTGGATGTGCATAATGAAGTAACAGGGGTGCAGAAAGAGGCATGAGAAGTGCAGAAAAAAAACAACAGAGGTGCAGAAGGAGGCAGGCGAACTGCATAAAGAGGCAAGAGTGTTGCAGAAACAGGAAACAGAGGAACAGAAAGAGGGAACAATGGTGCAGACAGAGGCAAGAGAGATGCAGAAACAGGTAAGAGGGGTACCGAGAGTGGCAAGAGGGGTGCAGAAATATGCAAGAGCAGTGCAAAAGAACCAACAGATGTGCAAAAAGAGGCAAGTGAGTTGAGCTCAGCTACACGAACATTTCTGTTAACTTGACTAAACGTGCGGGGGCCATTTTGTATTTGGTGGCTTCCATTTTGTATGAACATGCGGCCTCGTGGTCAGCATGCCCTTTCGTCCTTCCTTCATGCCAATGAACCTTTACCCTGCTGTGGGGATGAGGAGCGGATGGAGCACTCAGAGACGGACGAAGAAGAAGGAAACACCACTTCCTGGTTGCCAAGAACACAGAACCAGGAAGTCAACGGCCGCGGTCTAGTTGTTGCACTGCGGAAGGGGGAGGAGTCCAGTCAGCCGACGGAACCCGGAAGGATAAGAAGGAGAGGCGTGGAACGGACGTTGTGCGAGGTCGGAGAGGAGGTCGAGGAGCACCCGGAGGCGGAGGAGATCAGAAGAGCGGAGAGCGTGAGAGCGGAGGCGGAGGAGATCAGAAGAGTGGAGAGCGTGAGAGCGGAGGCGGAGGAGACCAGAAGAGCGGAGAGCGTGAGAGCGGAGGCGGAGGAGACCCGGAAGGCAGAGAAGACCCAGCGCGTGCTGCTGAGCGACGTTCCCGACACTGCTACCATACCCGGTGGGCTGAAGGGAGAAGACGCCACGGGTCCAGCTGCTGTGGTCCGAGAGTCGGGCCACAGCCCAAGGCAAGTGCTGTTGAAAGGGGCATTCTGGTGGGGTGTTTGGGGAGGCGGGAGGTAGCAAGGTTGGGGAGGCGGGAGGCCCCGCGGTGATCCATGCACGAAAACACAACCCTTTCTTTGGTGAATCGGTGAAGGTAGCACTATAGTAGAGACTGAGAGCAGATCAGTAAAAACCCGTTTGTTTTTCTCTTTTCCCTGAGGCCACACGAACCGGGACGACGGACCGAACCCTGACGTTCCCAGCAACCAGCAATCAACCCTTTGGGAAGAAGGACTGTGGTCAAAGCCCCACTTACAAACAAAAAAGCAATAAAACACTATTGTTGACTATTCGTGCTCTGGTCTCATTCTCTGTCCCCGACTGGCCTCTGACACCTGCCCAGCAACAGGCTATTTTTAGTGATGGTCAGTCTCGCGCATGCGTACATCTGATCTTTGGACTGGAGAGCGGTCACTCCTTAGGAATGTTCCCCTAACTGACCAGTGGTATTAAGCTCCTCCCACATGTTGGCTGTGTTCCAAAAATGCCCTTATATGTACCTAAAACTGTTCAAATGTATACCGCCTACCTTTTTATTACCTTTAAACTGTATAAAAGAGGTCGCACACCGATGTTCGGGGTGATAATTCTTGCATTGCCGAAGGGTGCTGTATGAATGTACCACCACCCCATGGGGTCCTAATAAACTTGTCTCTTTGCATTTTCAGTTTCCGTGCCAACTTCTGTTTTATGGTATCTGAGTGTTTTTGCAAGTATGTAGACCTGATAGAACCCGATACCACAATTGGCGACCACGAAGGGACCTCATCGGCGACTCGGATGCCCGAAGGAGAGGTCACGACGAAGGATTGGAAACTCGCTATGGACGCATACGCTGCCACTGAGTGACCCGAGTCTTGGCACCCACGGTGTTTTTTCCTTTCCTTCTGATCTGACCTTCCAGGTGGCGCCGGTCCTCGACTGAGGTTCTGATCGTTTGACTTGTCGTGTAGTGCCTGTTTTGGCTGATTCGGCTACGGAACTTGGCAGTTGGAATCTGGACATTTTTGAAGATATTTGGTAAGCTTATGTTTGGTAAGGTAGTCTACTGACACTTACTGTGGCTTTTTGAATTTGAATTTGAATTTGAATTTGTATGAGTTAGCTAACGTTTGGACCTATGATTTGAATTATATGTGGAGTGCACCTCACATAGGCAGGCATGTAGGGATATTTCTCTGCTTTTGAATCTGTTTGAACGGCACATCGTGCGTAAGTACCCTAAGTGCCATTCATGTAATAATGCGTTTTTTTCGTTATATTTTGAACATGCCTGTTCTCAGCACACTCCGAGGAATGTACTGCTTTGGAAATGGTACCACTTATCGATTAAATGAATCTCAGCCGGCTCCCCCAGAGGGGACTCCTAATCGCGAAATGTACATTAAATTTGGCCTTCCTCCCATAATGTATAGCACGTTATGGCACAAATACACTAAACCTGATCGTGAATTGCAATGGCCACTACATGGGTCATTCGATTTGCAAAAAGTCCAGTATGTAGAACAGTGTTTGTTTCAGCGCAGTTCTAGACAGGATATGTTTGATTGTGTGCGTATGTGGGAGAAAGCGGTGCGTGAACGAATGAAGCGTGCAGAAGCCTTGGCGGACAAAGAGCAGCGAAAGGCTGCTCGGGATAAAGCTTTACAGCTACAGGAGAAGGAATTGCAGGAACAGAGAGAGAAAGAGAGTCGAGAACGTAATTTGCAGGTTAATGGTCAGTTTCCTATTAGACGTCCTCTTTATCCTGTCCTTACTAATGAATTAGATGATTTTTCATTGTTAGATCGTTGCCCGCCTCCGTATGTTCAGCCTACGGCTCCGGATGTGGAATCGGATGAGGATAATCAGGACAAACAACGTACCAGGTTACATACCGAGCGTATGACGGAATTGCGTTCGATTGCCCGTAAACTTAATGTAAATTCTATAACTGTTTCAGAGGTTGATGATTTTATGAGCAAGTGGTCCGACAAGGAACGATTGTATTTTTTTAGATCATTTTGCAGGTGAAGTTGTTGGGCGGTTTAGAAAACAATCTCCTGAGTTTGAGCCTAAGGATATATCAGTTGGTCGTGAGAATTTCCGTAAAGGTGTTTTTGCTCTTTCAGATGCGGAGGAATTTTTCCGACGGTTGATTTGGTTACGGGATGAGGCGACACGATTGCGAGCGGTGAAAAAGGCATCGAACCCACCAGCGTCTGAATCGACGGAAACTTCTCGAGCGTGCCCTATCTATGGATCAGATAAGAGTGTTGCGATTAATGTTTTACCTCTGTGGGAAGCCGCACCTTTGTATGTCCCTCCCAAAGGGAACGG
The DNA here is from genome assembly GCF_964261635.1 of Lissotriton helveticus. Lineage (NCBI taxonomy): Eukaryota > Metazoa > Chordata > Amphibia > Caudata > Salamandridae > Lissotriton > Lissotriton helveticus. The sequence continues at coordinate 659,762,982 of NC_136068.1, read as the reverse complement.
TACGGATGATGATAAGATGTCTAAAGATTCAAAGGGCTATTTTGTGTATAATTGGGTAATACGCCATGGAATCGAGCAGATGTTATGGCACTTAAGAATGCCTTGCCTGACCCCCGCAAAAATCCAGCAGCTTTCTATGAAGGTGTGGAGGGTGCTATTTCTTCGTGTATTATGACGTTAGTTGATATTGATCTTTTCTTTGGGCTGATATTGCCTCCCGATATGTGGAGGATGATTCGTAAGTTTGACGATCGAACGATATTAGGCGCAGATTGGAAGGATATAGTGAGAGCTGATTCAGATAGGGAACCTGCATGTAAACCGTGTCAGTTGATTTTAGATTTGCCAACAGCTATCTTGAATAAATTAAAAACGCTTGTCCCCCCTAAGAAAATAGATTGGACAGTGTTAGCGTCTTGTAAGCAGAAGTCAGACGAATCGGTTTCTGATTTCCTTTCACGTTTTGAGGAAGCATTCCATGATTACAGTGGCCAATCATTAACGGAGGACACGGGCAGGCACTTATTCGTAGATAAGTATGTGGCCAATCTCCTACCGGAGATTGCAAAGCGATTAAAGGCTAGTGAAAGTTCATGGACCACGGCAACGTCTGCCTCCTTATTAACTATGGCTCAGTATTATGAACGTCAGGAACTAGAGGCTAAAGAAAGTAGTGATAAGAAAGCGAAGGACTTAAAGACGAAAGTGATGTTGGCACAGGTTTGTGCTACGCAATCGAGAGGGAACGATAGGGGTAGACGAGGATCGTACATTACAAATCCCCCTCGTTCCGACATTTCTGAGGATCAGTGTGCATACTGTAAGCAGTTTGGGCATTGGCTCGCAGATTGTCCGGTGCTTCGTGAACAGCATAGTCAGAGGGGTCGAGGAAGTGGAAGGTCACGGAATAGTTATTCAGGACCAAGAGGCGGAGCGAATGATCGTGGTAGGTTTGAAGAGAGGAGTCGTGGTCAGGTTGAGCATAATACTTTTGATCGGCGGAATCAATACCAGATAGCTGAAGGAGAAAATACTGAGTCACAGGATAATAGATATGCATAGGATTGCGTAGGATGGGGTGTGGAATCGGTTGAAGTACCAGTCGATCAAAGGGGTCCATATATATCAGCACATGTTTTGGGTTCTACTGATCACTTTCTGGTCGACACAGGAGCTACTCGTAGTGCTCTGTCTAAACACTTGGTTCCAAGGGCTCCCCTGTCTGGCGAAACGATTACAGCAATAGGGTTCGATGGAACACCTTCACTAAGCCCATTGTCTCAACCCCTTACATTTCATGTTGATAAATTCACTCCCCCATGTCCATTCTTATTATCTCCAAGTACACCAGATAATATTATGGGACTTGATATGTTAAAGCATTTCCGTGCAAGGGGTGCGGGTCATTTTGAATGAAAACTACCCAGAAATTGAGAGATCGTGCCTCATGCAAGAGGCCGACTCATTAGCTTCCCTTCCAAGTACGTTATGGGCTACTTCCGATACTGATGTGGGTCAAATGATCATTCCTCCTGTGCGCATTACTGTGAAGGAGGGAGCGGTTTTACCTCGTGTTCCTCAGTACAAGATCTCTAGAGAAGGCGAAATAGCTTTGATACATATTGTGAATGACTTGATAACGGCAGGGGTGGTGGAGGAAGTTCCCTATAATGTTTGCAACAGTCCAATTCTTCCGATCCTAAAGAAAGACACAGATACTAAGATCTATCGTTTTATTATTGATTTGAGGGAAATTAATAAGATAGTTGTACCGCAGTATCCAGTAGTATCTGACATTACCACTTTACTTACTTTGGTTCCACCCACGGCTACTACATTTACAGTGATTGATTTGAAAAACGCTTTCTTTTCAATCCCTATTCATCCTGATAGCCGATATTTGTTCGGCTTTACATTAAATAATAAATCTTATAGATTTTGTCGAGTTCCTCAAGGATACACTGAAAGTCCTAGCATTTACAGTCAGGCTTTGAAAAGACAACTTGATTCATTTGATTTACAGTCTGGGGTGGCACTAATCCAATATGTTGATGACATTCTGCTTGCAGCAGACACACAGGAGCAATGCGAGGAGAGTACACTCTCCCGGCTTTCTTTCCTTGCGGAACACAATCACAAGGTTTCGCGGAAGAAGCTACAATATTGTAGACCAAAGGTGACATATATTGGTCATCTTTTGTCTAAGGAGGGACGTGCATTAACATCAGACCGAATTCAAGCAATCTTAGATACACCAGTCCCTTGCACACAGAAGGATGTTCGTGCTTTCATAGGTTTGACGTCCTTCTGTAGGCAATGGATACTAGGATTTTCGTACATTGTAAAACCTTTGTTAGCATTGCTGTCCAAAACTGCACCACTCCCCCTCGAATGGACGGATGAATGTCAAAATGCTTTTGAACAATTGAGACAAGCTCTTTGTTCTGCGCCAGTGTTAGGTACACCAGATTATTCAAAGCTCTTTACACTGTATGTACATGAGAAGGATGGGTGCGCATTGTCAGTCTTGGTACAGTTACACGGAGATAAACAGAGGCCTTGCGCATACTTTTCAGCGGTACTCGATCCTGTGGCTCGAGGACTGCCTGGATGCCTTCGAGCAGTTGCAGCAACAGCAGTAGCTATACGGCAGAGTGAGGGAATAGTTTTGTCACACAAATTGTTGGTGTTAGTTCCCCATGCAGTAGATGCGCTATTGAACCAAACGAAAACGCAGCATCTAACCAGTGCCCGTTTAACAGGATACGAGTTAACATTGCTGGCGCCACACATTACATTGAAGAGGTGCGCCACTTTGAACCCCGTCACTTTATTGCCATATCCTGTTACTGAGACCCAAGAGGAAGAAGAACATGATTGTGTTTTTCTGACTGACGAACAAACAAAGGGTTGTGTCGATTTACAGGACACGCCACTTCCAGATGTAGATGGGGAATTGTGGGTTGATGGATCGTGTGTGAGATTGCCAGATTGTACAGCTTCCGCAGCCTATGCGATCACGACACTTAAGACAGTGGTAGAAACAGCACGGATACCGCAGAAATCGGCTCAAGCAGCTGAATTGATAACCTTAACAAAAGCATGTGAGCTAAGTGCTGGATTATGTGTGAATATCTATACCAATAGTCGTTACGCCTTTGGAGTAGCGCACGATTTTGGCCTACTCTGGAGGGAACGAGGGTTTATGACTTCGCACGGAACACATATTATGTACGGAGAGTTGGTATGCGACCTCCTGAATGCACTATTATGTCCAAAGAAGGTGGCGATAATAAAATGTAGTGCACACAAGAAAGTGACAGACAAAATAGGGCAAGGAAATGCTTTTGCAGACCGCATAGCGAGAGAGACTGCCATGTTGCAAAATGACTCCCCTATGTATGTGGTGAGATCGCAAGCCGAGCGATGGCATGATGCTAGAGAGGAAGTTTTAGACATACAGAAATCAGCGTCTGAAGCGGAGCTTGCAGCATGGGCAATAGAGGGAGTGTTGGATGATGAGGGTTGCTGGAGAAGCAAAGACATGAAGAGATGGAAATTACCTGCTGCTTACTTGCAGGCAATGGTTCAAATGACGCATGGGCTGGCACATATTGGAGCTCTTGCGATTACTAAGTTGCTTACACGAGTTTGGGAGCATCCTGAGATTACCAGCACGGCTAGGAGGATAGTACAGACTTGTCTGATATGCCTACAGTACAATCCTGCTAAAGGGACCTCTACTCCTAAAGGAGGGTTTGTTCCACCTACTGCACCATTCGAAGTACTGCAAATGGATTACATCCAGCTGGAGTGCTGTAATAACCTCAAGTATGTCCTAGTGGTGGTGTGTGCTTTCAGTAAATGGGTTGAAGCCTACCCCACGAAGGATAATACAGCGTTAACAACAGCTAAGGTGTTACTGAAAGAGTACTTCCCACGTTATGGTGTTTGTAAATTTTTGGGGAATGATAATGGTCCTCATTTCGTTGGGAAAATAGTGGAGCACGTTCTGAAAGGATTGGGAATAAGACAAAAGTTCCACGCTGTATTCCACCCGCAGTCAGCAGGTCTAGTAGAAAGGTATAATGCGACTTTGAAGCTGAAGCTAGCAAAGATCGTGGCATCCACGTCTTTGAAATGGCCGGACGCTTTGCCATTGGCATTATTGTCTATTAGATCAGTGCCACACTCTCGAACTGGCCTCACACCCTATGAGGTGGTGTTTGGAAGGCCTATGAATATCTGGGGAGTTCCAAAGCCTCGTTTGATACATGATGTGCCTTGTGTAATGATGAACGATTATTTTGCACGATTAACAAATGATTTACTTTCTATTCATCAACAGGTTCGAGAAGCGCTCCCCGACAACTCCATTGGAGAGGCTCACAATCTTCGTCCTGGCGATCATGTTATGATCGGGGTGTTTGAGAGATCCAGCAGTTTGGAGCCGAGGTGGCGTGGCCCTGAACAAGTGCTGCTGGCAACGCGAACGGCTGTGCGCGTCACGAATAAGAAGCGGTGGATACATTCGACACACTGCCGACGTGTCTCTCCGGATCTGGTGAACCCTACTGTCCTGTCTGATTACCGAGACATCTTGGATGCGGAGAAGAGCCCAGCTGTTACCCCTCACGAGTCGGAGGGAGCCTTCCCGGACCACACTATTTCTGGCGGAGTGAAGTACAATCTACGACCAAGGAAATAATTTTTTTTGTATTTTTCATGACTGGTTGGTAACCGTTCCGAGGTTTGTGAAACGGAAGCCGGGAATATCAAGCGGGGGGGATCAGTTCTGTCCAGTGTAGCGACACCCGTCTTGAATCTCGGAGAAAAACTCAACGGCAGCCTCGGTTCTCAGCACCATATTTTTATTTTTTTTGTTTGTTTCTTGAGACTTTTGTTCATTGTACCATGGCACCTATGACATTGAAAAACAGAAGAATTCTGGGTGCGGTTCTTTTTGTTGCAACAATAGTGGTAATAGCAGTAATAGCTTGGACTATAGAAAGACCATTTCCTGCACGGGACTATTTACTGCTTACCACTCCAATTCCATCTGAACATTTCCATTTTACTTTGCCCTATCACGAAGAAAGACATAGACAGACCTATTTGAATAATAGTTTCATTCAGATATTGCACCACACGCATAATATGACCAACACGTCCAATTGTTGGGTATGTGGGATGTTACCTGGGCATCAGAAGAAGGGAGGAACCCCACTTATTCCTCTTCCTTTTTATCACAATGGGTCATGCAATGCTTGGTACACTCTTCTTTTTACATTGAGATGGCCAACAAAAGGTGGGCTACTTTTTCGATTGAACAAAGTTTGCTATAACGATCGAGATGGCTATCGACAAGCAGAAGGAACTAAATTCGAGTGGGAAGAATATCGACCGGACAATGTATCTACGCCTCGTATCTTCACCAATCAGAGACTTACAAATATGACCAGTTTACACATAATTACCGTTATTGATACAAAAGCAGACCTTTGTATTAGGAATAAGGGAACAATTCCGGTGGGGAGAAGTGAATGCAATGTTACTCTTGCCTTTGATACTCCCAATGGTATTTCATTTGTGGCCTCACGAAACACTTACTTTATTTGCGGTAATAAAGGTTATCATCGTCTTCCTCTTGGATGGTTAGGTACATGTTATATATCTTTTATATTACCCCCTGTGTTTATTGCCCCACCTATGTACCATAATGATTATGTATTGTATCACGATTTTATATTGAATAGAGTTAAGAGAACATTGGACATTGATGACGTTGACCAGACCTACACATCACTATAACAATATGTGGGTTTTAATTTAGGGCTGTTTTCTTTTATGGGTGCTGCCCTAAACAGCAGGAAAATTAGACGGTTAACACGTGTTGTGGAGGCAGTTGCTAATGAGACTGCTTCTGCTTTAGGGAATATAACTGAAGAGCTTCAGATTACAAGAATTGTTACGCTTCAGAACAGGATGGTTCTGGACGTAGTTTTAGCTGATCGTGGGGGTGCATGCCGCATCATCGGAAGTAGTTGTTGTTTTTATGTGCCAGATAATTCACCATCTGTGTATGATGCCATTTCCAAATTGCACAAAATTGCCTCTGAAATTCACACTGACAATGGTACTTGGACTTTTTCTAGCTGGTTTTGGACTCTGCTTAGTACATGGGGTTGGAAACTGCTAACGGTTCTATGTGTGATTATTGGGATATTTTTCTTTTGTTGCCTATGTATTCAATGTGGTCCTACTTTATGTACTGTATGTATTACAGCCTGTATCCCTTCCAAACGAGTTATTGCTAAAAATGTACAAATGAGTAATGCAGAAGTCAAGCAAATTATGCTGATTGATATTAACGATGACCCTTCGGATTACTTCCATTATGAGGTAGCTTCAGCTAAACGCTAAAAGGGTCGTCTGTCGTAATTTGGCAGTACCTGAGTTAGCGTTAAGCTCAGCTACACGAACATTTCTGTTAACTTGACTAAATGTGCGGGGGCCATTTTGTATTTGGTGGCTTCCATTTTGTATGAACATGCGGCCTCGTGGTCAGCATGCCCTTTCGTCCTTCCTTCATGCCAATGAACCTTTACCATGCCCAGCAACAGGCTATTTTTAGCAATGGTCTGTCTCGCGCATGCGTACATCTGATCTTTGGACTGGAGAGCGGTCACTCCTTAGGAATGTTCCCCTAACTGACCAGTGGTATTAAGCTCCTCCCACATGTTGGCTGTGTTCCAAAAATGCCCTTATATGTACCTAAAACTGTTCAAATGTATACCGCCTACCTTTTTATTACATTTAAACTGTATAAAAGAGGTCGCACACCGATGTTCGGGGTGATACTTCTTGCATTGCCGAAGGGTGCTGTATGAATGTACCACCACCCCATGGGGTCCTAATAAACTTGTCTCTTTGCATTTTCAGTTTCCGTGCCAACTTCTGTTTTATGGTATCTGAGTGTTTTTGCAAGTATGTAGACCTGATAGAACCCGATACCACCAGAAGGAGGCAAGAAAACTGCAAAAAGAGGCAGGAGAGTTGCATAAACAGGCAAGAGAGGTGCAGAAAGAGGGAAGAGGGGTGCAGAAAAAGGTAAGAGGGATGTAGAAATAATTTGGAACAGAGGTGCAGACAGAAGCAGGAGCAGTGCAGAAAGAACTAACAGAGGTGCAAAAAGGGGCAAGAGGGGTGCATAAAGAGGCAAGTGAAGTGCAGAACAAAGCAAAAGAGATGCAGAAAGAACCAACAGGGTGTACAAAGAGGCAAGAGCAGTGCAGAAAGAATTAGGAGAGGTCTGACATGCAGCTCCCCTTGTCAAACAGTAATTCTGCTTTGCTTCATGGAAGCGAGGGCAGTATTCCTGCTGTTGCTTCCAAGAAGCAAAGCAGTGTTTGCTATGACAGGGCAGGAGCCGTGCTCCCACCCTGCCATAGCAAAAGGCAATGTCCTGGGGGTGGGCACACCAGGACATTGCTGAAGCTGGCCCTGGGGGTGGCGGTTCCCAGGGCCATTAGGGATACAGGAGGGGGTTGTGCGCCCCCCCTCCATTCAAGTGAAACACCCCAGGGAGGAGGTGTTTCTCAGGGCTGGGGGTCCGCAACTGACCTTGCACTTCATTTACCTATGCCCCGGGGAGGTTGTGGTTCCCGGGGAAGTCTGGGGCAGGCTCAAGCCCCCCAGACAGTATTCGAAAAAAAACTCAGGAAGGTGGCGGTCCCTGGGGCTGTGGGGGGGCACATGGACCCAACATTTAAATCCTTTAGCCCTCGGGAGGAGTTGATCCCCAGGCTTGGGAGGCCCACAAGGCCCCTTTCCCTAAAAGATTAAATGCCCCGGGAAGATGGAATTCCCCGGTGCGTGGGAGGCCCATGAGGCCACCCACTCCTAATTATCAATACCACAGGGAGGTGGCTGTCCCTTCATTGTTTGGCCCTGGGGGTCCTTGTGGGACCCCTGAGCAGGCCTAGGGGGTCAGGGTATTTCTACCCTGCCCCCTTTTCTTGATTTTAATCTTTTTTCTTTACTGTTTTCCTATGACTCAGTTACCAAGTTACAAGATGGCTGCCAACATTTCCTGATATGGAGTGTTGACAGCCAGAATTATCAGAATGAAGCTCATGCTAGGAAGAGTTCAAGAATCCTCCTCGCTGCTCAGATAATAATATTTTTATTTTTTGAATTTTTCAGAAACTACTGAACGGATTTTTGCCATTTAACAAAATGGCACTTTCCAACCCAAGAGCTACCTTTTTGCCAAATTTGGTGCAATTCCGTTCAGCAATTCAAGCTGTAGCCATGTCTAAAGTTTCTATGGAAATTAACATGGGGAAAATTAGTTTTGGGACCCTCCTTTTTTCTCGGCCCCCACTTGACAAATCATCCCAAAACTTTCAAGACAGGAGCTGACCTGAGAAAACCATTAGTTTTGAAAATTTTGCAAAGATTTGTCAAATGGCGCCAAAGATATTGGCAAAAGAACAAAATATTTTTTAATAGAAAGAAGGTCCTAACTATAACTACCTACTGGTGACCGCTACTCCCGCCCTACACCCGCCCCTCCCCACTGCGCTCAGTTGCACTGGCTGTGACTTCTATACACTGATTTACACATGGATGAGTGTCTCTGTGCAATGTGTAAATGATGTAAAGTGACCCTACACTGGTATGAGTGGCGATATAAAACTAATTTAATCAGAGAAAGAGAGTGGTTATGGAGACTTCAGAGGCACTGTCAAATGGTGGCAATAAGGGAATCCTTGGCAGAGGTGGTCATTGGGGGAGCGCCAACTAAAATTGTCGCACAGGGGGCCACCAGTGCTAAAGCCAGCCCTAATACCCCAAATCCCACCTAAAACAAGTATAATTCTGAGGATTGCTATATGGTAGAAGTGGCACAATCTTCAGGACTTCACTTTAGCAAAATAGTGCTTTGTCAACCAAAGGAAGATAATGAATAGAATTACTTAGAACCCTCTGCCTAGAAAATCCAGTTTCATAGCACATTGCTGTGAAAACAAAGTATCAGTTGTAAGGGACACATTCAAGAATTCTTTAATCTTAGGGGTAAAATGGCCTATATGCTACCCACTAAAGTCATATTTCATCAGGGGCAATGGAGACATCCAAATTGTGGGGCAAGAACTGCCATATTGTTGTCCATCTCTGTTTTTCTATTTTCCAATTGTGTCTGGAAGCAGAGAGAGATCGATTGAGCTGGTCTGTCTGAGCAAAGCGGAACGAGGTGAGGCGAGGCGAGCGGGAGCAGCAGGAGCAGGCGGGCAGGCACGGAGACACGGAGCACCCGGAGCTTGCACCCGGAGCCCGCACGGAGACACGGAGACACGGGGGCAGATTGTATGCGGCTTGCTTGTGGCCGGCTTGCCAAGGTGCAGGAGTAGGAGTGAGCCGCGGGTGAGCCGTGAGCCGTGAGTGAGCCAGGAGTGAGCCAAGAGCCGGTCGTGACCTCCTGCGACCCCCGAGACCTCCCATGACCACACCGCAAGCGCTTGTGGGCGCACGAGCTGCAACGGGGGCAGCTGGTTGATGCGTTCCTTGCCTGCTGGCGAACGGAGGGTACAGCCAGGACCAGAACTGCGGGACCACTGCGGGACCATTGCGGGACCGCTGATTACTAACGGACTACTGTAAGTACCTGCAAGGCTGCTGGGGCTAAAGGACTGTGGGTCAAGTGCACTTGTCTATTAACTGAACTAATTTCCATCGCACAGAGAGACCCAAAACTCTGCCTCTGCCTCTGCCTCTATCGGCGATCGCTACGTTTGCATGAGCTGCGAGCTGAGTGCAGTGTGCAGCGAGCATCTTGCAGAGGGAACAAGGAGCACGGCTAGGGTGAGGCTGCGAGGGTTCGACAGGGGCCGGGATAAGGCAAGGAATCCCTCACCCCCACCCCGAAAAGCCGGAGCCGAGCTTCAGTCCGTGCGGTATCTGGCTCGGCGCCCAGGTGCAGCAAGAGGAGCAAGAGGATCGGTGGGAGGCGAACGACGAGCAGTGAGCAGTGAGTGGTGAGCGGTGAGCGGGCAGGGAGAGCTTTGTTCGTGGTTCCCTGCCTGCGGCCGTGACCCCCGCTCTGCCTGCTTCACCCTAGACCCCGCGCTGCCTGCTTCACTTGAGTGCCGCAGAAAGCGCGAGAGGCCGACTGAGCGGTGAGAGCGGGGAACCACAAGCCGCAGGAGCCACGAGCCACGAGTCGTGTGGACATATCACCCAAAAGCCCGGACTCGTCCAGGACTTGAGACCCCTCCGAGGTGCCGGACCTCACGCTTACCCTGCCACTCCACTCCATTTTGACCTCACCTGTTTTCCCTGGGGGTCACCTGCCTCGCAGTTAGCACTGCTGCGAGGAAGACGGCCAGGTGGGCCAACATCATCCAGCAGGCATTACGGGGACGGAGAGGAGGTCATCAGAGAGCGCGACCAAGCAGATAGACAGGAAGCAACCATTTGAGAGGTACTAACCTCAACCGCAATCCAGCAAACTTCTGACAGCGGGATGAGGTCCGGAAAAGTCAGGAAAGCAACCAACAACGCCCAGACAAGAAGGCGTGGGAACAAATCCAAGCCACTGGACGAAACAATACACCTGCAGGAACAGGAGCTAGCAACCCCAGAAAATCAGTCGCGCGAGGACGACAAGGCAGACACACTCAGCAAACTAGCACATAAGGACAACCAACCAAAAATGTACTCAATCTTTTCTTTCATGAAAGATCCTGGGTCGTTTCTAAGCTCTTCAATCAGCGAACTCAAGGGTCTCCCCTCCCCACTGGAACCTGTGGGATCTACTCAAATAACTGCCATTGGCTCAGGAGGAGAAATAAGTGAGAACAAGAGACAAGAAAAACCGGCAACAGAGAGAGACACTGGGGATGGCTGGGAGGAAGATCAAGAAAGGAAGAGGGAGAGCTACACCGAGGGCAAAAGGGGAACACACATAACCAAAGAAAGCTCAACCCAAGCAGATCAGACCGGTACCGGCACCGGCAAGGACGGACAAAGCGCAGTCCATAGCTCCAACAACAGTAACAAGGAGGAAAGGGGCTATCCCCTTGAGCCAAGGATAGCTATCCTGCCAATGACACAACCACTAATAACAGCCACAGCCACAGAGAAGGGGCAAATTCATCAAGAGCCAACAAACAATAGAAAACAATTTTTGCCTATAAAATTGGAGTCACCATCTCCATCTCCAACAAAGCCAACAAAAACGGACTACAAAACACAAGATCAGCCAAAAGTAAACACAGGACCCATCACTAGCAAACAAGCAACACATTTTTTTTAATTTTTTTTTTTTTGCGGATTTATAGAGCGCGTAGCTACCCTAGGGCGTCCCAGCGCTGTTGATCGACCTATGTATCCAGAGGGGGAGGAAGACTAAGGGAAGAGCCATGTTTTGAGTTGTCTACGGAAGGCCAGGAGGTTGGGTTCTCTACGGATGGAGATTGGCAGGGAATTCCATAACTTTGGGGCGTTGTATGAGAACAATCTTCCTCCAGAACGGGTCTTGTGGATTCTGGGGGTGCTGGCCAGGGAGAGGGCGTCTGATCTCAGTTGCCTATTGGACTGATGGGGTTTGACGAGAGTGCTCAGAATCGGTGGACCTCTGCCGTGCATTATCTTGTGTGACATGCAGAGGGTCTTAAAGGTAATCCTTTGATGCACTGGAAGCCAGTGCAGGCTTTTGAGGGCTGGTTTCGCTGAGCATTTTGACTCGGACCCTGTTAAGATTCTGGCCGCCGCATTTTGGGCACATTGTAGTCTATAAATGACCGAGGCGGGGGCTCCCAAGTAAAGGGCGTTCCCATAGTCCAATCTGGAGTTTACTAGGCCCTGCATGAGCAACTTCCTAGATTGGAGGGGGATTAGATGGAGGACCTTCCTCGCTGTCTTGATGAGGCCAATGCAGGTACCTGCAGTTTTTCTAGCCTGAGATTTGAAGTTACGGTCTTGGTCTAGCCAGATACCAAGACTCTTGACTTCTGTTTTGGGGGTGGGAGGAGGGCCCATGCAGTCTGGCCATTTGAGGGATGGCGGTAGATTGCGAGGGTTACCCAGGAAGAGGATCTCGGACTTCTCGCCATTCAGTTTAAGGCGTGATTCGCACATTCACTGGAAGATGTTTTCCAGGCAGGCTGCCAGGTTGTCTAGGCATTTATTGGATTGGTTGATGGACACCACTAGTTGTGTATCATCGGCATACATAACTGTTTTTATGCCGAATGGTGATGTGATATCTTCTAGCGGGGACATGTATACGTTAAAAAGTGTGGGGCTCAAGGATGAGCCCTGGGGGACCCCACACTGAAGCGGGAGTGCTTTTGATTGGACCGTGCCGTAAGACACTTGGAATGTTCTCCCTTCCAGGAAGGACTTGATCCAGGACAGGGCAGTGCCAGACATACCTACCATGCTGAGCCGATGGATAAGGATCGCATGGTCTACAGTGTCGAAGGCGGCACTCAGATCGAGGAGGATCACTGCCACTGATCCTCCTCGATCTATGATGGTTCTTGCCTCCTCGACCACGGCAAGTAAGGCAGTGTCTGTTCCCTGTCCTGGTCTGAACCCCGTCTGGGAGGGGTGCAGAAGTTTGTTGGACTCCAGGAAGAGAGACAGTTGGTGGTTAACGATGCGCTCGGCCACCTTGCTGATGGCGGGGAGGAGGGAGATGGGTCTGAAGTTTGCTGGTTCCAAGGGGTCAAGGTGAGGTTTTTTTAAGAGTGCCCTGACTGTGGCTTTTTTTCTAGTTGTCTGGGACTATGCCCAGTGCTAGGGAGGCGTTGATGAGACTGGTGACAGGAGGGGCAATCGTGGGAGCGACCAGTTTAAGTTTACTCATAGGGGCTGGGTCAGATGGAGCCCTACTCTTAACTGATTGCAGAGTGGACAAGCAAAGTTCGATGGTAATCTAACCGAAGGTTTGGAGGCAAGGGGCATTTGAACCGGGGAGGGGGGTGATAGGAGACATGGGGGGGATGGGTGGGGGGAGGGAATTGAGGATGTTAAGAATTTTTGTAGAGAAGAACTCAGCTAGCTGGTTACATCTCATGCCAGACGGGTCTGGCATAGGTGGGGGGACTGGAGTTTAGGTCAGGAGACGTACTATGTGGTACGTTTCTTTGGCCGAGTTGGCAGCAGCTAGAATTTTTTTCTCAAAGAAGGATGCCTGGGTATTTTTTATGCAGGTTTTATATTGTCTGAGAGCAGTCCTGTACTCGTTCTTGCTTTCGGTAGCCCAGTCTCTTCTCCAGAGGCGTTCAAGCCTTTTACATCGTTTTCTTAGTCCGCGCAGTTCCTGCGTGTACCAGGGGGACTTAGGAGTTCTCTTTTTACTGGGGAAGGGTTTGACTGGGAGGATGTTATCGAGGGATTGACTGATCCAACCGCGGAGTTGGGTATCAGCTCTGGAAGGGTCAGCGTCAAGACTAGGAGTAGTAGAGATGAGTGCTTGAGTCCAAGAAGTTGTGTCCAGTTTATGCCACGGGCGGGCTGGTTCTTGCGGAGGAATTTTAGCCAGTACTTCGGAAGGAAGTAGAATCTTAAACGGGATTACGAAGTGGCCTGACCAAGGGACAGGGAGGGGGGTGCTCGCTACTAGACTCGACACGTTGGTAAAAATTGGGTCTAGTAGGTGGCCCTTGGAGTGGGTGGGCAGATTACCTACCAAGTGGAGGTCAAGGGAGGCTAGGTCTTTTTTTAAATCTGCGGCGGAGTTCTCCAAGGGGTCGTCGAAATGGAGGTTTAGATCTCCTAGGATCGTAAAATTCGCGAACAAGCATGAAAGAGAGGAGGTTGATTCCAAAAGGGAGTTGCAGAAAAGTTTCTGCTGCCCTGGGGGACGATAAACTAGGATCCCTGATAGGGTTGTGGATGGGGGTAGGTGAATTGAGAACAAAGTGTTTTCGCAGTCCTGGATTGGGCTTTCCTTAAAATGACAGGATAGGTAGTCACGATAGACGATCGCTATTCCGCCTCCAATCCCCGAGGATCTGTCATGGAGTTTAATGAGGTAGCCCGGAGGTAGAGCTTGCACCATGTCTGGGTCTGAGTTAGGGTTGATCCAAGTTTCGGTTAGAAAGAGGACCTCGTACTCCGAGTTTAGCAGCATCATGTTAATTTCCGTTTGATGTTTGGGAAGTGATCTGCAGTTAAGGAGGGCCATCTTGATCCAACGTGGTTTTGGAGGAAGACGAGGTGTTAGCCTGTAGGGTTAGATTAAACAGCAAGATTGTCCGTCCTTTAGAGGGGTCGTGCTGTGACAGGGAGTGGGGATAGAGTCCTTGATATTGAGGAGGGCTTCCCGGGTATACCTGAGGGGAATGGGACTGGCTGAATCAGGGGTCCTGGGCCTCGGGCTCGGTCTGGCGCGGACGGGCGCAGACGGGCTTGCCTTAGGCGCTCCCGCTGTGCTCGTCCGCTGCGCTTCCTGGCCAGGCACATTTTGTGGCTGGTTGCTGAGGGGGAAAGGCCAGGAGGCGTGGCCTAAAGGGGGCGTGGCCACCGTCCTCGCGGTGCCGAGTTTGTTGGTGGCGTGGGAGAGGGTCAAGGCAGCGTGGTCACGCTAGGGTCTGCCGCCCGTGCCGAGTCCGCTCTGCAGTGCCCAGGTAAGAGTGCTGCTGTTAAAAACACACAATAGTCTAAACACAGTAAAAGCTTTTTTAAAGAGGTTCTTTACACAGATAAAATTTTAAAATGGCGAACAACAGTCCCGGCTTTCCGCCTCAGGACAAGCAAGATCTGAGCGCCAGACGCTAGCAATCAGCGTTTTATACTGGTCGCTGGGAGAGGGCGTGGCCTAAAGGGGGCGTGGCCGCCGTCCTCGCGGTGCCGAGTTTGTTGGGGGCGTGGGAGAGGGTCAAGGCAGCGTGGTCACGCTAGGGTCTGCCGCCCGTGCCGAGTCCGCTCTGCAGTGCCCAGGTAAGAGTGCTGCTGTTAAAAACACACAATAGTCTAAACACAGTAAAAGCTTTTTTAAAGAGGTTCTTTACACAGATAACATTTTAAAATGGGGAACAACAGTCCCGGCTTTCCGCCTCAGGACAAGCAAGATCTATTACCACTAATCAGGTCCATGAGCACCCGCAACATCGAGAACATTCACAAGAGGATGTCGGAAGAGAGCCAAGAACATCACAAAAAAATGAAGAAAATGTAGAACCGGAAGAGACAGAAAAATCTGTGATCGACCAAACAGATATCTTCAAACTAGAGAACACCGGCCAGCTCACAGCAGAGGAGTGGGAGAGGCTAGTAGCATCTTACTCCCCAGTTGTCCCACAGGAGGAAGATAGTCAAAAAGTTCCAGTTAAAATCCCAATCACAGAAGAGTCTTCTAATGGACCAGAAATACTATGGTCATCCCTGCTAAACACCCTACAGCTATCAATAAAGGCCATGCAGTATCACTCGGACAAAATGGATATGCAACTTTCCCTGCTACATTTTCTAGCGATACATGTAGCAAACATCGACAACAAGCTAGCTGACATGAACGACATGATCAAAAGAGTACAAGCTGAAACAAAAATAGAGCAGCCAAGCTGCGCTTGCTACACAATAATGGACAAACTCTCATCGATTTCACAATCACTGGGGGCATCCAGCAAGAATCAAAAAAGACAACTGACAACCCAACAAAAGGAGGAACTCAGGACATAGCAAACACACCACCAAACCCAAATCACCAACGGCCGAACAAACAGCTTATGACCTCTGAAGACAGATACGGCATTGAGCGGCACAAAAAAGAGACGAGGAGCCCACTCAACTCACATAATCCCGGAACTAAGAAAGGGCAGAAGGCACAAAACTCGAGTAGAGACGGTCCAACATGCCAGAATAACTCAGGAAAAAAAAAAGTTGAAACCTATGCCGAGGTGGCATGGAAAGTAACACAAACACCTGCAGAACCAGAACAAAAGGTCAGCTTGGAACAAAAGAACACACAGCTTAGTGACGCGCAGGGACAACAGGGGCAGGCTCCAGAAACCACAAACTTTAACAGCCCTCGAAACAACAGCTCGGGGATAGAATGTCTAGAAAAAACCAGGGTCTAAAACAAACAAGGTCGAAAACAGAAAAGAAAAGGAAGAAAAAAGACAAGCAACATAAAAGCTTTCTTCAAAGTGGCAAATCTAACATCGGAAAGGGTTCAGGAAGCAGACACAGTCAGGCAACCAGCGACCATAACAACCTCACCGGCTAAAGAAATGAAACAAATTTCATTAAGTCAAAACTCCAATCACAAAGGCAGAAATACGACCAATAAGAGCGAAACAGAACTCAGTCAAGATATAAGCAAGCCCACAAACGAAGCAGAGAGGACAAACTTCATAGCAAGGTCGGGAGCTTCACTAACAGTCACTAAGGGAATCCCTGAGTCACAGGGACCAACGCAGGAAGAAGACAAGGAGGCCAAAGAAGCCCGAGACGTAAAGCAATCACCTACAAAAAGAGTCAAGCATACATCGATTAAACCAGACATTGAAGAACATAAACAATGGGGCCACAAGCAGAAGGATGTTGAAAAAGGCACAATCCTATTTATCCCGGAGTATAGGTCAAGAGGCAGAGGGGATATACTCAACAGAGGCAACATACTACACTTATTGTCCACCATTAGCAACCTGAAGGACATAAAAACACACAACCTTGAATCTGTGGAGTTTGAACACCACAGTCACCTATCCGAACAAGAGGTAACCAAAACCATATGGGCTATGCAGGAAATAACCGAAAGAATCATGAAGTCTGAACAACGCTTTAAATCATGGGGGATTCGCCTAAAAATACAGGAAAAAACAGGATACCCAGAACCACTAAGCCAAGCACAAAAAAAGAGCATTGACTGCTTCAAAAACAAACAACACCCAGAGAAAAGGACAAGCGTCCTGAAAGGGCCTAGTAGCATTTCAGTCTCACAGACAGATATATACCCACAGACAGATATATATCCACCGAGCGCAAGGAAGGCCCAAGGACCTATCCGAGACGAGGATTGGCATTGGGTAGCAAGGACCATCAACACAAGGCCTGAGAAGAAATGACAAAGCTCGCAACAAAACAATTCAAAGAACCATCAACTAAGAATTTGTTCCTGGAACATAAACGGCTTAGGAAATAAGGCTGACGACGCTCAGCTCTTACTTTATCTTCAGAAATTCGACATAATTGCCCTTCAAGAGACCTGGTCGGAAGAGCCGTACCAAATACAGGGTTTTAAGGCATACCACATACCAGCTTCAAGAAATGCCAAATATGGCCACTCAAAAGGGGCCAAACAACATACACCTCAATAAAGAGCATAAATGAAATAAAGAGTAAAGACGCCATACAGTCGGGTAACAACAGTATAAAAACAATAGAGCTGGAACTAGGGGGAAAACATAAAAACCAAAAGCTAATACTGCTAAACGTATACGTTCACCCCCGGGAAAAAAAAGCCGGGATGAAACTACTAATTGAAGAAGTAACAAAGATACTGTCAGAGGAGTCAACAACTAATCTCTTAGTAACAGGGGACTTCAATATGTACTTAGGCGGGCCCCAGCTAAGGGATTCTCTCCTGGAAGAACAATTTAACATATGGGGAATCCCCCAACAGGTGGCCAGCAAATGGGGAAAACAAAGCAGATTATCAAGAGACAGCCTGAAAGATTTGGAACATCTTAACCTTGTAGCTCTAAACGGCCGTTTCACAAACGACATCCCATCGTCAGCCACTTTTCACAACACAACAGCAAGCTCCACAATAGACCTCACATTCTCATCTCTACAACTGTTTGGCAAAATTCTGGATTTTCGAATTGGAACAACTGCAGCCAGTGACCACCTACCACAAGAGATCACTCTCGACACTTATGGGACAGCGGTCACCTTACCAGTAGCTAATGAGGGCTTATCATATTCGGTTACACAAAAAAGGATAAAATGCAAAATGCATAACTTAGAAGGTTTCGAAAAAGAAGCGAAAAAAATGTGGGAAAAAAGCATAGAGTCCCGGACAGATAATCTAAGCCGATGGGAACTATTCACCAGCAGCCTTGGAACTGCCCAAACAAACTCAAAAACGGCACTTAAAAACTTGGAAAATCAAAATCAACCAAGTCTCAAAAAGAGATCCTGCAACAAGGAAGAGGAAGATAAGAAAATAAAAGGGAACACAAACTTAAAGATCTACAAGAAAAACATTAACAAATTATTGAGGCAATTACACCGAGAAGGTCCGAACAAAGAAGTCCAAAAGGAACTGCGAAAACAAAAATCAACCAAGAAGAAATTAATCTGGAACCTGAAAAGGGAGGCAGAGGAAGACCTATGGGCAAAGCTGCTCCACGACGCAAAAGGAATTAACACCAGCGGAAGATTCTGGAAGACAGTAAATGACCTCCAGGACTCCAGAAAACCCAGCATAAACTCACACATCACCGAAGAAGTCTGGTCTGAATTTTTAAGGCTCCATTTCAATACAACAACAAATAACTCTGCCGAGAAGCCATCAGAACACAACAGAAAAAACTTAGACTGCATACAACAAATAGAGCCAACTACAATGCGCTTTTCAGAAAAACAAATGATAAGCAGGATAGCAAAAGGGAAGACAGAGGGGGCGCCAGGCCCCAATGGAATTCCTCCCATTCTGTACAAACGAAATCCGGAATATTGGGCAGCAGCCCTACTGCCACTATTCAAACAGATCTCTGAAACGGGAACGATTCCCGACTCATGGAAAGGCTCAATAATAGCTCCCATTCATAAGAAAGGCAGCAAAAACGAACCAAAAAATTATAGACTTGTTGCCTTAATTGATAATGAGGCCAAATACTATGCTGGTCTATTACTAGAGGAGCTCACAGAATGGGCAAACGAAAATGCAGTAAACCCCATCACCCAAACTGGGTTTCGAAAAAAACTAGGAACAACGACAAACATTCTGGCCCTAACTCTGCTAATTGAATCTGCCAAACTCGCCAGATCCCCTCTCTATATATGTTTCATTGATTTCACATCGGCTTTCGACAACATCAACAGAAACTTACTATGGGAGAAGCTTGCCAACAAGAAAATGCCGACAACTTTACTATCACAACTGGTGCTACTACATACGGACACATGGGTACAAATCAAGCTAGGTTCAGGAGACTGCCTGTCAAGAAAAGTACAGACGACCAAGGGCCTCAAACAAGGGTGCGTTCTAGCCCCGACCCTTTTTAATATTTTTATGTCGGATCTTTCTCCAACGCTAGACGAATGCAATCCTCACGCCCCAAAACTAGGAGGACTTATAGTCTCAAACTTGATGTACAACGACGACATCGTGCTGATAAGCCGGACGCCGATAGGGCTACAACGCCTAATCAATACAACTTACACCCACGCAGCCACGAACGGCCTCAGCATAAACCTCTCCAAAACAAAAGCCATGAGAGTAAACGAGAAGTCGGCCACATCCAAATTTCACTGGCAAATGGGAGGCCTAACAGTTGAAACCGTGGACGAGTACAAATATCTGGGTGTAATTGTTGACAGAAAAGGGACATTCCTCCCTCAGAAGGAAGCAATATCAAGGAGGTACCACAATATCAGCCGCACTGAGAAACCTTAAAAAGAAAGTATCAGGTCGCAGTTTCACTCCACTCCTACAAATAATCCAAGCAAAATTAACACCGGCTATCACCTATGGAAGCGAATGTCTCCGAGGAAGGGATGCACAGATACTGAACAACACAACAGCCAAGGCAATGTGCATGCTATTTAATCTGCCCAAATACACCTCTCAAGCACAGATAAGACTCGAATTTGGCCTGAGAAACCAAGTAACAGAAAGAATGGGGGCCTACGCCAAAAGTTGGCACAAAATACGAGGAGCTGATGCCTCATCCATGGATTATCATCTCTGGAATGAGCTATCAGGGAGAAACACGAGTGCCGCCGCGACTTATCTAAAGCACTCCATAGAAACTTTGGAGCTACAAGAAGCCTGGAAGAGCAATACCTCACACAATTTGTTCAAACAAATAGCAAATAAATCTGTAAGGACCATGTCTCTAATAGAGGACAAAGCTGCGTTAAGGAAAAGGGCACACGGTTGGACCGTCATTCAAAACTACACCAGCAGCTCATGCCAAAGCTACTTAGGAGTTGGTTTTACACGGTCTACAAAGGAGAAACTTATACAACTAAGGCTGGGCATCCTCCCATCTCAAATCCATCTTCCCCCGTTGAAACGGCCAAAAATTCAATCAAGTTGCCGATTATGTGGGAACACAAAAGAGGACATCCTTCACTTAATATGCATCTGCAAAGGTCTGGACAAGGAGCGTCGACAACATCTAAAGCCAACCCTAAAGAAACTGGGAATAAGGACATGCTGGCAGGCAGTCAAAGCATGCTTCGATGGAAAAAACATCCAACTAGCAAGTCATCTGGTGAAATTCCTGGAAAAAGCTGGTAAGAAGCAGAACGACAGAAGGGAGAGCCCGGAAGACACTAACCCACACAACACTTAACTCCGACTACTGCCCTAGCAAGCCTCTACCACAAACTCAAGCCACAATCACCATGGACAGATTACGAACACCAAAGAATCTGTAAAGGCTGCAGGGAGCCTGAGAGCTTGCCTTTTATTCTTTCATTTTCTTCCTGTTCACATAATGACTAATCATTCAGATAATCGAAAGCCTAATCGCCCTCCAACATATATTTAATTATTTTTAATATTCTTTTTATTTTTTTGCCCAAGTAAGTTCTTAGAACATTTTAAAGTTTATTTAACTGAAATGTTTGATAGTAACATTTTACTAAACAAAAGTTTTATTTTAAGTTCACCTACATGTAAATATGCTGATTGCAATGGTTTTAATTAAATGAGCAATAAAGAATTCTTCTTCTTCTTCTTCTATTTTCCAATTGATTGCACACCTCCACTGTGCGTGCCCCGGCGGTAGAGTAGGATTAGCGGTAGTGTTCAGACCTGGGTGGAATCAGTTCCCACCACTTCTTCTAAAGTGAGGCCTTGTTTGTTTATCACTGGCCTATGAATCAACATTTCACTGGTGGCTTCTTTAAAATAGTAAATATAATGGTAAATATATTCATTGGATGGCTCTTTCAATTTAAGATAAGGACATCATCATTTTCAAAGGACGCAAAACCGTTGTTGATGCCACGGTCCGTCTTTTGGCAGACGTAAAAAAACATAATGTATGACTGGGTTGTGCTTTAGGTCAGACAAGTCCAAGATGAGCAGCCTATATTTCATTTGAAAAACGCATCAATCGCCAATGTGATTTTCATCAGTGATGTAGAGATCTTTCAAAAATCTACTCATTGCAAATGATTCACCAAAAACATTGTCTTGCTTTTTAGAATACATCTGCTAAAGAAATGCCGACCTAAATAAATGCAGCTTGCTTGCAAATTGTAGACGCATAGAAAGAGAATACTGGATAGCCAAATCATCATCGAGAAAATCCCCAAAGACAGCAACCACAAGCAGTAAAAAACAGTCAGTGATGCCTGATGAACATTCAAACAGCGAAGGAATTAACACCTTCCCTCTACTCAAGACAGTAAGGAAAGGAGCTGAGTGGCTCCTGCACCCCCAAGGGTTTTTTGTGGCTTCCCCTACAAAAACACTTTAAACATGGGGTGAAGTGGTGCAAAAAGAAACTTACCCGCAAGTGGAAAGTATGTACAATTTACGAGCTGCTCTAATTGGGCACGTATAAATGATTACATTTTGGTGCTAAATGAAACCTACCCTACCTGTCAGAATTTGGTGGGCCAAATGCCCGGAGATATTACAGTAAGTTGAGCAAAGTAGATGACCAATTTATTTATTTATTTGTAAAAAAATTAAAATTAAAGTTTGAAAGCCTTTGATTTGAAATTATGCTGCAATGTCAATGGTCTCTTTACAGACATGCTCACTTCCTTCCATTTTGATATCACACTCTGCTACCTAAGAACATTCTTGGAAATGGCAGCAAGGGAAAGGAAATCTCTGACCGTAGAAAGAATCCTGAATAGGCATATTTATATACACATGCAGATAGAGCTAATGTTCAGGTTGCAGTGAAGCTTCAGATCCACACACTTCTGCTCCTGACTTCATGGGTATTGTATGGATAGTCATAAAAAGCTGACAATTTAAAACATATGTTGCCAACATATGTGGCCTTAGGATGAGTAATGAAATCACCGCAGAACCAAGCGACCAAAACAACAAGAAACTGTCATACATTCACAATAATATGGCCAATATAGAAAATAACGTATCATGAGAATGAAAGTACTATAGAGCTGCGTCATTTAGGGAGGCCAATGAACTGCAGAAAGAGGCAGGAGAGTTGCAGAAGGAGAAAAGTGAGGTGCAGAAGGAGGCAAGATAACTGCAGAAAGAGGTAAGAGAGTTGCAGAAAGAGACAAAAGGGATGCAGAAAGAGAAAACAGGTTGGCAGACTGAGGCCATAGAGGTGCAGAAATAGGGAAGAGGATTGCAGAAAGGTACAAGAGGGGTTCAGAAAGAAGCAACAGAGGTACAGAAATAAGCAAGATAAGTGCAGAAAGAAGCAACAGAGGTGCAGAAAGAGCCAAGAGGGGTGCAAAAAGAGGCTAGAGAAGTGCAGAAAGAAACAACAGAGGTGCAGAAAGAGGCAAGAGAAGTATAGAAAGAGGCAAGAGAGGCACAGAAAGTGGCAAGAGAGGTACAGAAATTGGAAGAGTGGTGCAGAAAGAGGCAAGAGGGGTACAGAACGTGGAAGAGAAGTGCAGAAAAAGACAAAAGAAGTGCAGAAAAAAATAAAGTTGCAGAAATAAGCAACAGAAATGCAGAAAGTGGCATGAGAGGCACAGAAAGAAGCAAGAGTGGTTTGCACACCATCAGTACCTATTTAAAACCCACATTTAGCGAAAAGTAACAGGTGACTATTCTAGGTTTGCAAAGGGATTTCCACTACACTTGTCACTGCATTTTTTGTAACGTTTGAGCGATTTGGGCTAGAAAAAAGGCTTTTTTGTTCAAATCTGCAGATTAGGCAGCAGACGATGGATTATGTGGCAAATGTGGAAAATGTATAATTGTGCAAAAGTCGGTGCAGCAAAACAGTTGCATAATTCCAGTGGCCTTGCTCATACCTCTGACTAGGTCCAGAAGTGTTCCTCAGTGATTCCTTCTTTTTTTGTCTCATTGAGTTTCTAATTTAGCTTCCATGGAAACAAGGAAGACTAAACCTGAGGTCACCACTCCACAACACAGGCTACCATCACACATAATTACTCTCCACAACACATAATGCCACTCTACATAATTCCTATACACTAAATACCACAAACTTTCCATCCACATAATTTCACTGCACAACATATCACATAATTAAACTACACAAAAAAGTACATCCACTCCACTCCAAAAAACATGAGTAAAAACATTTGATTTGCAATGCCAATAGTTTTAACTCTTGCAAATGCGAGACCTATTACATTACAAATGCTTTTTTAACTGGTAGTCATGTTAGCAGAGTTGTGGAGAAAGGGGGCGTAGTACTTACAAGAGGTGTCAGGTAGGCTACTTGTCCCCACAGTCCCTCAGGAGTAAAGTGGACTTCATCCGCCATCCAGTACTGTGCCAGGAGGCACATTTGCAGAGTGGTGGAGAAAGGGGGGACATGGCCTCCAAAGACCCCTTAGCAATCCCACTTGGGGGCCAACTACCCCTCCTATTACCTCCAGGTAGTCCCACAAAGCAACATTGCTAAGTTCTCATAGCAGGCCATGCCCCCTTTTCCAGCACTCTCCAAATGCATTCCATGACGCGCTGTTGCATGGGGATTAAAGTCCACTTCGTTGCTGGGGGTCCATGGTGCCAACTAGCCGACATGTTACCTCCAATAAGCCCCAAACAGTGGGATTGCTTAGAGGTGGACACAGGCCATGCCCCCTTTGTCGACAACTCTGCAAACAGGTCTCTTGGCGTGCTCTTGTTGGGGGGGTGAATTCCCCTTTGCATCTGAGCATCCCTGGAGGCCTACTAGCCCTCTTGTTATCTCCAGTAAGTCCCCCACAGCTGAATTGCTGAGAGTGGTCTGAGGCCACGCCTCCCGATATTTTTTTCGTGTCTCGCCCCGCGCCAGCACATATTAGCTGAGGGCCATCACACCCCCACAGCCAGGAAGTTAGATGCTGCTCTTCTTGGCGGTCATCTGGCGGCCTCACGCCCTATCCTCCAGGGCGCTCTTCAGGACAATGTCACTACATTTTCAAGTTGGATTGGCAGCGCAGTTACGGCCTTTCAGCACCGGGTGCCTGCAAATTGGGGAGAGAGACCCCCTCTAAGCCTTGGTTTACCTCAGAGCTGAAGGCTCTTAAGCACGCCTGCAAGGTTTTGGAGAGAGCATGGCGGTCCAGTGGCTACTGTCCTATCACCAAACAGGTGCTCAGAGCCAAACAGAAAATGTACTACTTAACCATTGCCACAGCAAAAAGCAAGCATTTTGCCACCCGCATTGATCGGGCGAGTAACAATGCAAAAGAAATCTTTGCCAAAATGCAGAGTTTCGTTAAGCCCCGTGCCCAGGAGGCGGCGGTTCCCCCCTCGGACAATTGGTGCAACACCTTGTCCAAACATTTTAGGGTGAAAATTAGTGATATCCAAGAATCTTTTCCAAAAAACTCTATGCCGACCCTGACTACTCGGCTGAGTGGTCCGGAGAGGGATACGGGTGTTTCCCTCTTGGCGTTTAGTCCTATATACCCCTTGGTCTCTCGCAGAATCCTTGGAGAACTGAAATCGGGCTCCCCGAAGGACCCCTGCGTGGCTAGGTTGCTGGCCGAACTGGCCGACACAATCAACCCGGAAGTCAATCTCCTTATTAACCAGTCTCTTCGTGAGGCGTGTGTCCCGCTCTCTTGGAAGCAGGCGCTGTTACTCCCCCTACTCAAGAAGCCTACCCTCGATCCGGCGCTTCCCATCAATTATCGACCCATTTCTCTCCTGCCCAGCTTGTCTAAGGTCTGCGAAAAGGCAGTCACCTCGCAGCTTACCAACTATGTGGAGAAGGCGGGTTTGTTGCATCCGGCGCAATCGGGGTTCCGTGCCTCCTATAACACAGAGTTTGCATTGTTGGAGGTGGTGGAAGCAATCCGTGACTGTTTGGATGCCGGCGGGAGAGCCGCCCTGGTGATGCTGGATCTCTCAGCGGCATTCGACACGGTTCCCCACTCTCTCCTTCTCGAACGGCTCACAGCCATCGCATTGCTGGTACTGCTTGAAGTTGGCTCAGATCCTTTCTGGAGGACAGGTCACAACAGGTCTGGTTGCCCCCGTGCGACTCGGCGCCGACTCCTCTTTCCACTGGCGTCCCGCAGGGTTCCTCTCTTAGCCCCCTTTTGTTCAACATCTATGTGACTCCCCTGGTTTATCTGGTGGAGTCATTGGGGGCTAAGGTGATGGCATATGCGGATGACACGCAGTTACTGTTCACCTGGAAAAGGGGAGAGGAATCGGTCAGCACTGCTCAGCGGTGTCTCTCGTCGGTGTTTCGATGGTTGTCTAATGCACAGCTTAAGTGCAACGAAAAAAAATCGGAGGTGCTCTTGTTTGGCTTGTTTCTAGGATTCCCCCAGGGCTTGGGAATTCTTTTTTATTATTTTCTATAAATTGAAGGGGACCGAGTTGCCCCCCTCCTGGGTCAATTCTGGTCCTGGGGACCCCATCCCCCAGGGACGGCCCTCATGTTGGGGACCGTGGGGGGAGCCCCAATACCACCACGGTCCCAGCCAGCTCTCCACCTCTTGCAGGAGCCTGCATTGCTTTTGTGCAAGTGGAGCTGTTGGCAAGGAGAGCTGCTGGCATGCTGACATATCAACAAAGTACCTATCTAAAATAACAAACATTCTTAAGTGGGTGTTGTTACATGCCACACCTATACACCACTCACTAAAGAAGTTGAAAAAATGGAAATAAATCCTTTCTATAAATAACCCTTGCCCATTCTAACAGTGGCATGCTTCATCATTGGGTTAAACCTGATCCCTACAAGTCCGGGAAGTCCCTCGGACTTGAAAATATTCCAAGGAGTGCTATTATTAAAGTTTTCTAAGGGGTGTAAAATAAAGATAACAATTCCTCATTCACTCCCATGCTTCCCTCTATTACCTGGGTGGATGGGAAAGATTAAAACAAAAGCACATACAGGACTGTAGGATATAATGGTCCTATGACCCTTTTGTTCACCAACATGTTTCAGTCCTAAGCTATTGGCCTGTTTCTGTCCTAGGTTTTTGTCAGGGTGGGTTAGTTTTCCTATCACTACCCCAGTGACGTATTTTTACGTGGGATTTCTTTTGTGGTAAACAAGCTAACTCAAGGCATGCACAGGCAGTGTTATACTTGTTAATCCTGTTTATACCCTGTACATGTGTATGTCTAACCCCTCGGGTGGTTGGGATTGGCCCTGTAATGAAACTGTTGTTAAGGGTCCCTAGCCTCCATACCACCTATTTGGCTCCACTCTTCCCAGCTTGTGTCCAACCCCTTAACTAAATATCTGAAAGGGGATCAACAAGTCAGGAACTGAACCCAAATTATCTTAGCCTACCTCCACAGCCCATAACCTTTGGCCATGGATAGCAGGATTTATCCACAGTGTCTAATGTTCAGAGAGGCCCTACAACCAATTGCCTAAGGGAGGCCAACACTCACTGTGCATTCTGAAGGCCATGTGCAGCAGGAGTTGGCTTCATGGACCAACTTTAGATTCAACCCCCCACATGTGGCAAATACCCACACTGTAGTGTTTTGCATATGGACTGTCTATTTGCTCAACCCACCATAAGTGGAGTGTTGTGTAGTTCCTATAATACCCATCAAGACCTGCACATAATCTGTGGATTGATGACAGACTGGTTCTGTACACACCCACCGAGAAATGTTAGCCTGTTTGCCTTTAAGCTAGCTCACAGTGCCGCTAGTGTCTCCTCTTATCGGGGAGAGTTTCGTTTGTGGCAACCTTAGAACATGACAACCCTGATCCCTCAAGATCATGGAAACAATGTACTACTTTTAGCTCAGTCACTCGTGCTCATTTAGTTTATCTCAAAGATACACAAAATAAACAGTCTAGAGGTTTCAATGAGGATTTATTGAACAATTGTGATTCTCGTGTAAAATATATGAGCTGCAACAACCTTTAGACAGTAGCAGAGATATATGATTAGCAGTATAGTGAATATAAAAGGATAGTACAGTTCTATCATCTTGCAATAAGAATGAATAAATACATGGAAATAAAATGCTTGATAAAAGTCTGCGTACTCCTACAATGCCTCTCTAGACGCACCTAAGTGTACCTAGCCTGTGAGTAGGTGTAAAGACAAGAATCCCTCTAGGATTTAGTTAAACCCCGTTACCTAAAGTGTGAAAATATTCAGACCACTGTCAGCTTGAGCGTCTGCATGCAGGAGCCTCAGCTTCTCTGGTAAGTGTGTCGGTTTGGAGGTCTTGGTTACCTCTGACTAATACTAGCAAGAGGGGCTATATTTATACAGAAAGTATCTAGGGCTTCTTTGTCCCTTGTTGCTTGCATTAGCAATTGTTGGATATGAGGCTGACGTATGGGATGAACCTTGTATGTAGATATGGGGAGGAAGTTGGTGTAGCCTCAGCTTGGTTTCCAAGAACCCTTATGAATATTCATTTATACTGTGTCAGTCTAAAGATCGAGTCATAGAACACCTTTGTTCAGGTGAACCCTCCTTCTGCACCCAGGACTGTGCCATCAGGGGAGCAGAATGCAAGAAGAACAAGTGCAATCAGGGGAGCTGAGCAGGAAGAACGAGTGTAATCAGGGGAGCAGAAGGCAAGAAAAACGGCACAATCAGGGGGCAAAAGGCAAGAAAAACGGCACAATCGGGGGAGCAGAGGCAAGAAAAACGGTACAATCAGGGAAGCAGAGGCAAGAGAACGGCACAATCAGGGGAGCAGATGCAAGAAAAACTAGCACAATCAGGGGGGCAGAGGCAGGAAAAACAGCACAATCAGGGGGGCAGAGGCAAGAAAAAATGAGTGCAATCAGGGGAGCAGAAGGCAAGAAAAACGGCACAATCAGGGGAGCAGAAGGCAAGAAAACGGGCACAGATAAGAGTGGAGGAGGGCCTCAACTTCTACAGCAGCGGCAGCAGTTTGGGCAGACACACAGGTGGAGCTGTGTGGGGGGGAGTGACCTATCAGCAAGATACCCTCCATCTTCCCATTGGACCCTGTGGGTACCGCCGACAGCTCTATCTTCTTGCCTTGCAGTTTGTAGACCTACAAGAGAAGGGCATGACTTTTGTCCTTGGCTTAGGTCCTCTTTGCACATCCCCGCATGTAGGAGCTCTGCCAGGACAGGCAGGCTCCTTCAGATGCAGATCATCTGTCTTCAGGCACCATGACATCTCCCGCAGGAGACCTTTACCCCTGGTCCTGTGACCTCTTTGAAACTGCCACTATTCAGTCCTGATTGCACTCGTTTTTCTTGCCTTCTGCTCCCTTGATTGTGCCATTTTTCTTGCCTCTGCCCCCCTGATTGTGTTTGTTGTCTTGCCTTCTGTGCCCCCTCACTGCCCCTGATTGTGCCCAGCTGCCTTGGTGCCCTCGCCGCTCCCGCCACTGCGTCCCATACATCCCCCCCCTCACTGCCCATTCGATGCCCCTGCCTCCCAGCTGCTCTTCCCTACCACCTCCCCATATAGGCCGGCCGCTGCGCGGTGAGGAGAGCGACCCTTGACCTTCCTGGTAGGTCGCTCCCCCACCACACCTGTGTGTCCTGACCCAGCTGCCACTGCGGTAGAAGTTGAGGACCTCCTCCACCCGCAGGCTACCACCTGCGCCTCATCCCTGGTGGCCAGTGGTAGGCCTTAGGTTTGTATCACTGTCGCTGTCTGTCTGTCTTCCCTGTACTGCCCATTCGGTCTTCTGGTGTCTGTGACCGCTGTTGCCTGCCTACCCCCTGTGCCAGCATTCTTATCTGTGCCCGTTTTCTTGCCTTCTGCTCCCCTGATTGTGCCAACTTTCTTGCCTCTGCTCCCCTGATTGCACTTGTTCTTCTTGCCTCTGCTCCCCTGATTGCACTCGTTTTTCTTGCCTCTGCTCCCCTGATTGCACTTGATTTTCTTGCCTCTGCTCCCCTGATTGCACTCATTTTCTTACCTTCTGCTCCCCTGATTGCACTCTTTTGTCTTGCTTTCTGCTCCCCTGATTGCATGCATTTTTCTTGCCTCTGCTCCCCTGATTGCACTCATTTTCTTGCCTTCTGATCCCCTGATTGCACTTGTTCTTCCTGCCTCTGCTCCGCTGATTGCACTTGTTTTCTTGCCTTCTGCTCCCCTGATTGCACTCGTTTTTCTTGCCTTCTGCTCCCCTGATTGCATTCGTTTTTCTTGCCTCTGCTCCCCTGATTGCACTTGTTTTCTTGCCTTCTGCTCCCCTGATTACACTTGTTTTCTTGCCTTCTGCTCCCCTGATTGCACTTGTTTGTCTTGCCTTCTGCTCCCCTGATTGCACTTGTTTTTCTTACCTTCTGCTCCCATGATTGTGCCCGACCCCTGACCTTGCCAGGTAGGTCTCTCTAACTGTGGGCCGAAAATTCATTCTGCTCGCAGAATTTGCGGATTTTGTGCAATTTCGCGATCCGTGAATCTCGCGAAATCGCAGAAAATCCGCGAATCCGCGAGCGGGACAAGTTTTCCATGAAGCACTTACAGGGTTACAGCAGCAGGTGCCCAAGTTGAAGCTAATTTCTTTGTAACCCTTTACAAAAGGGTTACAAAGAAATTAACTTCAACTTGGGCACCTACTGTAACCCTGTAAGTGCTTCCTGACCGGCGCCTTGTTGCCTACTTGCAACTATTCTCTGACCCTGCTCTGACCCTCGAAGCAGGGTCAGAGAATAGTTACAATTAGGCAACGAGGCTCCTGTCACAAGATTAAACCTCAGCAGGAAGCACTTCAGATATAAATAAAGCAGGTGCCCGAGTTGAAGTTCAAATTCAGTAACGCATTATTATAATCAGCCCAAGAATCTAATGAGCACGGTCGATGCTAGGCAGGTGTGCTTTCTCCCCAAATCTACCGTCTACAAATAGCTGCAACCCGTGATGGAGGTCTAGGCATCCACGAGTTTCTCGAGCGCAATCCCCTTGTACTTCCAGTGACCAGGAGGCTGCTTTCTCCTCATCTGCTGCTCTGATCGGTCTCTGACCCTTTATAAACAAGAGGTATGTGAACTCGCACAGAAGCCCGGCCCCACACACACTAGGCTACATGACCTCTTCCCGGCCTTTCCCCCACTGTGATGGCCAGCTCACTTGAGGGACCTCGTCACCTATGGGCGTGGTGGCAAAGTTACAGACACACGTGGTGACTGACAAGAGGCATGTGAGCTCGCACAGAAGCCCGGCCCCCGCAACCTCTTCCCGCCCTTTCCCCCACTGTGATGGACAGCTCACTCGAGGGACCTCGGCGCCTATGGGCGAGGTGGCAAAGATACAGACACACGTGGTGACTGGCAAGAGGCATGTGAACTCGCACAGAAGCCCGGCCCCACACACACTAGGCTATGCAACCTCTTCCCGCCCTTTCCCCCACTGTGATGGACAGCTCACTCGAGGGACCTCGGCGCCTATGGGCGCGGTGGTAAAGTTACAGACACACGTGGTGACTGACAAGAGGCATGTGAACTTGCACAGAAACCCAGCCCCACACACACTAGGCTATGCAACCTCTTCCCGCCCTTTCCCCCACTGTGATGGACAGCTCACTCGAGGGACCTCGTCGCCTATGGGCGCCGTGGCAAAGTTACAGACACACGTGGTGACTGACAAGAGGCATCTGATCTCACACAGAAGCCTGGCCCCACACAGACTAGGCTATGCAACCTCTTACCGCCCTTTCCCACACTGTGATGGACAGCTCACTCGAGGGACCTCGCCGCCTATGGGCACGGTGGCAAAGTTACAGACACAAGTGGTGACTGACAAGAGGCATTTGAACTCGCACAGAAGCCCGGCCCCACACACACTAGGCTATGCAACCTCTTCCTGCCCTTTCCCCCACTGTGATGGACAGCTCACTCGAGGGACCTCGGCTCCTATGGGCGCAGTTGCAAAGTTACAGACACACGTGGTGACTGTACAATTCTTCTGGGCCTTTACCCAGCTGTAGTGTAGGAAAAGAACAATACATTTACCCAACGAGGTAGCACTTACTGATTAGCCAGTAGAAAGTACTCCAGTTGAGTATAGTGCAATTGCAAAAAAATCCGCTAATTCGTGGGGAAATCCGCAAATTTGTGGATTTTTTGGTGAATTCACAAAATTCTCCCATACTTAGGTCTCTCCCCCCCGCTTCAGCTCAGCTCCACCAGAGCCTTGCACCCTCGGTCTCTGCTGCCCATTCCTGAGCGCTGTCTTTCCTCACCCCCCGTGCCCCTGATCGCAGTTTCTGCCGCTACTGCGGCCCCGCCCCCCCACGCCCATTTGTTAACCCCTGCCTCCCACCTCCCAGCTGCTCCTCCCTCCTACCTCCCCTTAAAATGATGGCAGCTGCACAGCCGCGCAGCGGACGCGCGCAGCAAGCACACCGAAGTCGTGCCTAAGGCAAGCCGTCTGCGCCCGTCAACACCTGGACTGCGCCTAGTGCCAGAACCCCTGGACCCCGCGAATGCCACGACACCAGACTCCACTACGACCCCAGCAGCCTCCACGCACTCAACGCCGGCCTAAACCACACTTGCTTCCAGGCTACCCCAAAACGGACCCACGGACCCTTCTCCTGCCACACCTGCAACTTCACCTGCGACCGAACCACCAAACCTCCAAGGACTGGACCCAACCACCTCCGCTGCATACTCCTCAACACCCGCTCAGCACTCAAACACGCAGTCGAGCTCTGGGATCTGCTCGACACCTCCGCCCCAGACGTTGCCTTCCTGACCTAGACCTGGTGGAACGACTCCTTGGCGCCCGACATAGCCATAACCATCCCGGATGGCTACAAGATCACCCGCAGGGATCGCACCAACGGAACCGGAGGAAGAATAGCCATCGTCCACAAGTCCACCCTCAAGGTTGCCACCCATGCAGACGACACCATCAACACTGCCAAACACCTACACTTCCGGATCCACACCGACCCCAACACCACCCTCAGAGGAACACTCATTAACAGACCCCCTGGACCCCGGGCTCAGTTCAGCGACTCCATCGCCGACCTCGCCAGCACCCACACACTCGCCTCCATGGATGACATCCTCCTCGGGGACCTGAACTTCCACCTCGAGAACAACAACGATGCTAACCCAGATCAACAACCTCGCCAACCTAGGCCTCAGACAACTCGTCACTGCACCCACCCAAGCCGCTGGCCACACACTGGACCCTGTCTTCTCCACAAGCACCCACATGGCCTTC
Organism: Lissotriton helveticus; assembly: GCF_964261635.1. Lineage (NCBI taxonomy): Eukaryota > Metazoa > Chordata > Amphibia > Caudata > Salamandridae > Lissotriton > Lissotriton helveticus. The sequence continues at coordinate 659,730,495 of NC_136068.1, read as the reverse complement.
GACCACACCACCAAACTCCACTGGAACGACCACCACTGCATCCATTTCACCTTTAAGAAACCAACTACGCACCACCGCACCCAAAAGCTGCCTCGCCGCTGCTGGAGCAAAGTCACTGAAGACCAGCTTATCACCACCCTCGCCCAGAACCCACCCACCGACCTCACCGACCCAGACACCGCAGCCCGCAACCTTAGACAGTAGACCAACGACTGCACCAACACCCTCGCCCCGCTCAAGAAACCCTCCAACAGCCACGCCAGCAAGAGAGCCACCTGGTTCACCGACGAACTCCAGACCTCCAAACGTGCATGCCGGAAACTGGAGAAAATATGGCTCCACGAATGCACACCGGACAACCACGCAGCCCACAAGGACGCCACCCACAGACATCACCATCTCATTAGACTAGCCAAGAGATCTTCCTTCAAAGACTGCCTGGATAACAACGCAAACGACAGCAAAGATCTCTTCAGCATCGTAAAGGAACTCTCCAACCCCAGCGCCAACACCTATGACATCCCGCCCTCGCAAGTACTGTGTGACTCACTACCCATCTTCTTCCATCGCAAGATCACTGACATCCACGACAGCTTCAACACCACGACCATCCCGACTACACCAGACTCCACCTCCCCTGTGAACACCACCAGCAACATCCGCCTGACCTCCTGGTCCAACGTCAACGACGACGAGACACGCAAGGTCATGAACTCCATCCACTCAGGGTCTCCATCAGACCCATGCCCACACCACGTATTCAACAAAGCAGACAAAGCCATCGCACCCTAACTACGGAAGGTCATCAACATCTCCTTCAAAACAGCGACATTCCCGGAAAGCTGGAAGCATGCCAAAATCAACGGACTCCTCAAGAAGCCCAAGACGGACCCCAAGGACCTCAAGAACTTCCGGCCCATCTCCCTGCTCCCTTTTCCGGCAAAGGTCATCGAAAAAATCATCAACAAGCAACTTGCCCGCCACCTGGAAGACAACAACATCCTGGACCCATCCCAATCCAGATTCAGACGAAACCACAGCACCAAGACAGCCCTCATCGCCGCCACAGATGACATCAGGTGCCAAATAGACAACGGCGAAACATCAGCTCTCATCCTCCTGGACCTGTCGGCCGCCTTCTACACAGTCTGCCATCGCACTCAAAAGACACGCCTCCTAGAAGCCAGAATCCAAGAGAAGGCCCTTGACCGGACCACGTCCTCCCTCTCCGGCAGAACCCAGAGCGTCCGCCTCACACCCTTCCAATCCGAAACCACATACATCATCTGCACCATCCCCCAGGGCTCATCCCTCAGCGTGACTCTGTTCAACATCTACATGGCCCCCCTCGCACAAGTGGCCCGCCATCATGACCTCAACATCATCTCCTACGCCGACGACACCCAGCTCATCCTGTCCCTCCCCAAGGACCCACACACCGCCCAAACCAACCTTCATGAGTGAATGAAGGCCGTCGCCGACTGGATGAGGAGCAGCCCTCTGAAGCTGAACTCGGACAAGACGGAGGTCCTCATCCTCGGACCCACTCCCTCAGCCCGGGACGACTCCTAGCGGCCGACCAGCCTGGGAACAGCACCAACACCCACCAACCATGCACGCAACCTAGGAGTAATCTTCGACTCCTCCCTCTCCATGTCTAAGCAGGTCAACGCCGTCTCCTCCTCCTGCTACAACACCTACCGCATTCTCCGCAGGATCCAAAAGTGGATCCTGACCAAAACAAGAAAAACGGTTACACAGGCCCTCGTCAGCAGCAGACTGGACTACTGCAACGCACTCTATGCAGGAATCCCAGCCAAACACCTACAATGACTACAACGCATCCAAAACGCCTCCGCCCGACTGATCGTCAACGTCCCCCACCGCATCCACACCACCCCCATCTGTGAGACCTTCACTGGCTCCCCGTCGACAAGAGGATCACCTGCAAGCTCCTCACCCACGCACACAAAGCACTCCACAACGCCAGACCAGCCTACCTGAACAGCAAACTCAGCTTTTACACCGCCAGCTCCGCTCTGCCAGCCTCGCACTCGCCGCTGTCCCCCGCATCCAACGAATGACCTCCGGCGGCAAATCCTTCTCCGAGGCCAAGACCTGGAACACCCTCCCTACCCACATACGACAGACCCAAGATCTACTCGCCTTCAGAAGACTCCTCAAGACCTGGCTCTTCGAGCAACCCCCCTCTCCTCAGCGCCTTGGGACCCTCACGGATAAGTAGCATGCTCTAAAAGTACTCTGATTGATTGATTGATTGATTACTCTGAGGCCAGGGTCCTCAAATCAGGGGCAACTAGTAGAGTGGTGGCCCCCAAGTGTACAAAGAGTTAATTCTAACAGCAGGTCATTACAACCCCAGCGACATCTGGGACAATCTAAAAGCTGGGATAGGTTAGTTGCCCATTTTTATTGGCCCCAGATGTCTGATAAAGTGAAGGAGTTTGGTCGCTCCTATGTCACCCATCAACCACGTGGCAAGACAGGTAGGCAACCAAAGGCTCCCTTAATTCTACTTCTAGGGGTCAGAACTCCCTTTGAGAGGGTAAGTATTAGCATTATTGGTCCCCTTGACCCTCACACTGCATCTGGGAAGAGATTAATTCTAGTGGTAGTGCACCATGCAACTAAGATGGCACATTTCCCCTTAGGACTGTCACTGCTCCTGCAGTAGCAAATTACCTCCTTCGCATTTTCACAAGAGTGAGGTTTCACAAGGAAGGGGTGTCTGATAGAGGAGTCAACTTCTTGTCTGCATATCTAAAAGCTATGTGGGATGAATGTGGTATAACCTAGAGGTTTACTACCCCATATCACCCCACAGACAAATGGTTTAGTTGAGAGATTCAGAATAACCATGAAAAGCATGATAATGTGCCTCCCTGAAAAATTCAAAAGGAGATTGAATGTCCTGTTACCTTGCCTCTTGTAGAATACAGAGAGGGGGCACAGAAAGGGGTTGACTTTAGCCCATTTGGCCTTCTGATTGGCCAACCTGTGAGGGGTCCCCTACGTTTGGTGAGGGAAGGCTAGCAGAAGCCACTTAAAGAACTCAAACTTGACATAGTGGACTATGTACTGGGGTTGCATTCTATCTTGGCCGAGTATGACCAATTGTCAGCACTGGTTGAGAGTAAATCAGGTAATTTGGTGAGGATGTTGAAGCCTGTGGCTCTCAGGGTTCTCTAATGCAAAAAAGGGGAAGTCACCTACTTTGTGGACTTAGGCACCCCTAGGACTACCCTCAGTGCTCTCCATGTAAATTGCCTAAAACCACACCAATACAACGCTTACAAGACCATGCTCATGGTCACTGATGGATGTCAGGAATGGGAAAGTAAACTCCTCCCTTACCTACTGGCACATAAACCAAAAGATAGTTGGTGCAGCAGAGGGGGTTATCCTCTCAGACTCTCTCACTACACACCAGCAGATTGATTGCAGGCATGTCCTAAATCAGTTTGCTGAGCTATTTTCTTTTACCCCTAGTCAGACAACATGATGTGTTCATGATGTGGACACTGGTGGCATCCTTCCTGTGAAAAACAAAATTTATAGACTGTCTGATCAAGTTAAAGTCTATATCAAGGCTGAGGATAGAAAGATACTGGAGCTAGGGGTGATAAATCATTCTGATAGTCTCTGGGCCAGCCCAGTGAAACTGGTCCCCATACCTCACTCAACAGGTGAGGAATCAGAGATGAGGTTTTGAGTGAATTACAGGGGTTTAAATGCTGTCCCGAAACAATTGATGCACACATCACACCATGAGCAGATGAGCTCATTGATAAGTTGGGTGCAGCCAACATCTTGAGTACTTTTGATTTAACAGCAGGGTATTGACATATTTTTCTCACATAGAAAGCCAAGGAGAGATCAGATTTTTCTACCACTGAAGTATACGTTTAATTTTTAAGTGATGCCTTTTGGATTATAACATGCATCACCTGATCCATCTGACAAAACTACTACAGGCCCAGCAGCAGGCAGACCTAACTCTCAAGTCCAGTAAGTGCCATAGAGGGCAGAGTTCAGTTGTCTACTTGGGCTACCTTGTAGATCGAAGTTATGTGTATCCTCTCAAGGCTAAAATCCAGACCGTCTTGGATTTGGGGGGCTGCCAAGACCCAGATGCAAGTTAAGGCTTACCTTGGATTGACTGGATATTACAGGAGGTTTGCGAAGCGGTATGGTGCCATTGTGGCCAATCTCACTGAGCTCACCTCCAAGAAGCAGCCTAAGAATGTCATCTGGACCATAGGATGTTGAAAGGCCTTTGATACCCTGAAAGAGGCCATGTGATCTGCACCTGTCCTAAAAGCACCAGACTATCTGAAAGAGTTCATTGTTCAAACAGATGCTTCTATACATAAACATGGAATGAGGGGCAGTGTTGTAACAAACAAATGATGCGGGCCCAGGATAAACAGGTGCCTATATCAGTAGTAACTCTTACCTAGAGAGCAGCATTGAAATGCCATTGATGATGGAGCCTATGCTGTGATTTCGTCCCTGAAGAAACTGAGACCATCCTTGTTTGGAACTCACTTCATGAATCAAACTGACCATAGTCCTCTCAGGTGCTGAAACAAATGAGAGAACCCCAAGCTGTTGAAGTTGTGCATTTCCCTACAGGGGGTAATCTTTCCAATGGACCACAGACCTGGGACTGACAATGACAATGCAGATGACCTTTCCAGGTTCTTTAACTTAGATGATGAGAACTACCAGACCATAGGTTAGTTGCTAATCATCTTTAATCGGAGTGTCATGTAGGAATATGCTCTTTTTTATGGTCACCACCACATTTTTCTCCCCCATGCTGATGGTTATGACTCTGAAATTGCACTGCAGGCTGTTATCCAGGTATCAGGTGCCAGTTCTCATCCCCCCCTAGGTATGATGTAGGTGTAACCCCAATTAGCAAGGATTTTAACCCCTTTTGTAGTCCCTGCTAAGTGGTACAAGTGGTACCCAGAGCGTGATAGTGACCTGGGCCTGCAGCACTGAATGTTCCACCCTGCTTGACCCAAATAAAGAAATTACAGCAGGCCTGCCATTGGAGACTACAGTAGAAGTGCAAGCTTCTTCAACTCAATATTGCCCTCACCGAGGGTGGCAAGGTTAAAGCATTGTTTGTAACATATGCCATTCATCCATAAGAAAGGCCTCCTGAGCACAGGAGACAAGGGGCATTTTAATAAAGGTACAGCAATATAAATGCAAACGTATATGTCCCTATAGTAGCCTCTTGCTATTAAGGGCACCCCAAGGTTCCTAGCTCAATTATTATACCACTAAAAAGTGGCATGTTTAGTATCAAACAATTTGCCTGATCAAATCTGATTTTTTTTTAAAGTAGGAATTAAAGTTAAATGCACCCAGGTGGGTACCTTAGAGGTTCCTCACCTGGTTACCCCGGCCTTCTTTGTGCCCTGACTGACCATCTGTATCTGCTGCCACTAAGACAAAAACCTGGTATGCAAACAGGCTGCCTCGCAAAGAAGGAAACATTGAGCCACCTGTCCCCAGGCACATTTGCACCCGGACAGGTGGGAACATTAGTTAAAAAATATAGAAAGAGAATGCAATTCCTAAGATGAGTCAAATGGGAAATCCAAAAGACATCACACCCATCTCAAGAAAGGCTGGAAGAACCTGAATATTCAGAAGCAAGAGCACTCACCCACCCAGTTGGGTGGCATGCTTAATCATCTGGCAGCTCCTCTACGAGCTGGAGTTCCAATAGCCAATGGGAACGCTGTTTGCCGGAGATCTTTTAAGAATTGTGAAAGTATAAAAATGACCATGAGCCACCTAATGACAATTTATTGTGGCAATGGATCTTGTCATATCTAAAAATGACATGAAGCTGTGAAGGAAATATTATTCCTTGTATCTCATGTGATCTCTCTAAAAGATGGTCAAAATAATTCTTTCCAACAAGGTAGTCTTGGATATTCTAAGGCAATTTGAGAAGATCAATCAAAACTGAATCTACATGGGATTGGGACAGTAGTCCAGTATTGTTAAGTACCCAATCCGAAAAAAATACAACAAGTGTAGTGGAATCAATTCCTTTTTTAAACTAGTTTCAAGAAAGAAAACATGCTTCTTAGGTAATGCAGTGGAAACTGATTGTTGTGCAGTATAGAGCATCTAGTGTGGGTCACTGCCTGTGATCTACCCCAATCTGTAATCCTGCAACACCTAAGGGGCATGCATTATTTTTCCAAGAGAGACCGAGTGTCCCCTTGTAACTAGTTTACAAAAGGTATTCTTTTCACCACACTGGTTAGGTGGTTTTCGGATTGGTCACCTAAGCGTACCAAACTACAGTCCCGATCCCTTGTAGATTAGGTTTTGAATGTGGAGCTGCCCCATGATGAAGCATGCCACCCAACTAGGTGGGTGAGAGCTCTTGCTTTGGAAATTCATGTTTCTCTGGTTTTCTTGACATGGGTGTGATACCTACAGGATCTATCATCTTATGCATCTTAGGAACTGCACACTCTTTGTATATTGAGTCATATTGAGTTGCATGTATGCTACACCTTAATAAGCTCCTAGTCCCTCTCTTTTTGTAGGCAAAATAGGATAGTCAGGAGGTGTACACCGCTGTAGACTAGCCACTCTCCTACGGTATGCTATCTTGTTTGTACAGCTGAGGATTGATTCTGTCATTTTTAAAAGTGGCAGAATGTCATGTTCTGGGTGGAAAACGGGCACCCTTTGGATGCGGTCACCTGAGTGGTGGATTCACTTATCGGGCTATTACTCCTATGGCTACTTGCAACCACACCCTTAACAGCATAATCTAGGATTTAAGGGGTACCTCTGGCACCAGAACTTCAGATCTGCTTGAACTGCAACCAGGGACAAAGTAGAGAACCAAGTCTGTGACTTCAGGACCTGCACCAGGTAAAGGCATGATAATCTACACCTGAGGCAACCACCTGCAAGTGCACGACTGTGACTCGTCCTAGACCAGAGACCTGTTCACAAGCAAAGGGGAACCACTCTGCAAGACAAAGGCAACTCAAGAACTCCCTAGGACTAGAGGTACTAGTATTCATGCTCCTGGAATAAAATAATCACTGGCTATTGGGCCCACAGAGGGATCGCTCACAACTATATGGTCTAGTGCATTCTGGGAAATGCAGTCCTGACTTCCATCAAATTTTAAGCAGCTTTTTTTTCCTCTGGACCAAGGCTTGTTGGTGGCTGGTCAGGCTACCACTACTTTTGTTTGACACTTCACCTCATAGGAATCATGCAGCATATTTAACCCACTGCTTCAGTGGTCCCGCTGTAGAGATTTTGCATCCCTTTCCTAACCCGCACCATCCAAGCAAGAAAAACAGCATCCATGACCCTGCATTCAGCACCAGGGACTGCCAGGACAACTACGCACCCGGCCCTTATGAGCCAGGTAAAATTCAAATGACTGTCAGGCCTGGTTCTGGGACCTGAATCACCTTACCCCCCCCCCCAGTGGTTTCCACTGGACTCGACTTGCAAGTGAAATAGTGTCACTAGTGCATTTTCCCATTGACCACATGATATCATTTCGCAATAGGTAGATGTACTGCATTAATTTTCCTTTAAAAATTCATAACTCTGGTTATACTTATCCGATTGTCTTTATGTTGATGTCTAAAATAATATAAAAGCTACTCTGTTATTGTAATTTGATGGTGGAGTTCTTTGGAGTTGTGCCAATTACTTATTGTCCATGTTGGTACTGTGAAATACCTAACACAGTTTCCTCTTGTAAAGCTTGACTGCTCTATGCCACACTACCAGGACTGAGCAATGGAATCATTAATGTTAATCAAAAGGACCTATTTGTGGGCATCATTTAGGTATTACATGTTGAAGCTTGACCAGCCTCACTGAATAATACCGCACTTTCCTACAGTGCTCTACCACTGGATAAGCAAATAGCCTGCAGTTATTCATGGGAAGAACACCTGCAGCAACATTGTTCTTTAAACACAGTCCCTGGTAACATCATTCCTACAAAATAATGTCAAGCCACCAAACTGACGTTCTCGTTGTTACCTCAACAGCACATTCAGAGCAGGTTAAATTCACACATTCATTTCCTTAATAAAAAAGTACACTTTAAGAACAACTCCTGACACCATCATGCTCTTGTGTACTAAACTTTGTAATTCAACAGAAGGCAATCCGAATACTCAGATAAATTGTGGTGTGGCTTGTGGCTTTATGTTCACATTTATATTTCAAAGAATGCCCTTAAATAACTCCAAAACAATGTCCTTTAAGCTCTTATCACCAGCTGACACAGCCTGGCCCCTACCTTTTGTAGTTGGGGTCACCACGTTGTTTGTTGGAAAATATCAAACCTACACTGTAGTGTTTTATCTAGGAACCTAAATCGATATTTCTATTTTATGCCCTTGTTCGGCTATAATCAATAATATCCCTATAACGGCATAAGGAATCATATCCATATTAGTCGTAGCCCATGCAGTCATATTAAGCAAGGCTACTTCCCCGGCCTCCTAGAAAGCACAACGAGTTCTCTAAACAAACCAAACCTCCAGCAACCTGGGAAATCCCCCTTGCCTTTGCCCTTGATTTTGTCCTAGAACTCCTGTAAAGCACTGTAAGAATGGCCAGTTCTTAGTGACATCTTTATTGACGTCTTATGTCCAACCTTAGGTCAAACCCGGCACCTTTCAGGTATAAATATACCAACGTTGCCTTAAGCAAACACACGGTGGTGGTTTTGGAGCAGAGCAGCTATCTACTTGCCCGAGAGCCCAGCTGATGCGAGAGCCCACGGACGCTGCCCCTCCTCTTTTGACGCACTGAGAGAGACGCTGTCTTTTCTCCTGCCGAGAAATCCAGCTCCGGTGTTGCCAGATACCTTCGCGGGTTACTGGGATATCGAGTCCTGAGAGAGAGATACAAGACCTCCTGCTTTCTAATTACCCAGGTACAGAGCTGACTAAACCCTTAAAGAGAATTCTTGAGTCAGATTCATGGCAAAACCAACTTAACTTAAACTGCTACTTACTTACTCCTTCCCACGTATTAGTCTTAGGTCAGGTACACAGGGGTAGGCGTTTTTAGAAGCACCAGTTGAGTACGTTAGTCAATGTATATAAGTATGTATATATTTTATCTATTTTAAAGTATCATATGGCTAAGAAACCATTTCAATGCTTTTACAGTATTATTTTATAATCCTCCTTTTACTGTATGCACTTTACTTTACTACGAGTATTGCAATTGTGGCAATTCATTTCTCTTGCATGAGAAAGAAGACTGCTCAATAAATAACACCTTTTATTGAAAACGCCCGTCTCTCTTTTCTCTGCACTCTGGTGAAACTAAGTATGCACACTTGACTGAGTGAAATAGCTGTCTATTGTTTTCACACGACTCTAGAGATACACTCTAATTCTGAGGGAGCAAAGTTGTCATGTTATATGGTTGTCGGAAGCTAATCCCTTCTTGACTAATCAGGAAAGTTAATTCCTTCTTGAACATTCGAGAAAGTTCTAGTGACCTCTGAGCTAGCTGGCAAACCTTAAGTCTAATATAGACAGTAAAGACCTAGTCGACCTCAGTCCTACGTCTACACTGCTGAATATATTATTCCAATGCGCAGAGCCTATTGGGAATATAGGAACTACACTACAACACCGTCCTAACATTATTAACTATAAGAGGACACTGCTCACTGAACCACGAAGACTGACATCTCAGTGAAAGCTTGTGTCACATTTGTCATATAGAATACATTGCAAACTAAATCACCTCAAGTATTCTCCATGGGGAACATCCTTTTCAACGCAACTTTTACCACGCAGTGCCTTTACAACGCAACTATTACAATGCATGTTATTCCAACGCATAGCGCTGGGGGGCGCTCTAGGATAGGGAATAGATTTAATTTACTATCCAACACCTTCCTTACTATCCACGGGGACGGGAGTTGGAATAGTAAATTAAACTATTCACTATCCAGCACCCCTTAACGCTATGCGTTGTAACAGCATGCATTGTAAAAACTGCGATGTAAAGGCATGCGTGGTAAAACCATGTGTTGTAATGTCATACATCCGTTTTCCATGAATTAGCAATGTGAAGTGGGTACTTTTATAGGTGGTAGATTGAGAGCATTGGAAAGTGGTATGCTACAAAGCCAGAAGTACTTTACCACGCTGCAACAAACCTTCTCAATTTCAAAAGATCTGATTACTTAGTCCTTGCTCATTCAGTTATTGGCTTCTAAGCTAAGGCAGTGAATTTGTGATGGTGTTTCTGTAAAATTATAAATGTGTTGCTTGGATCAATGAAAGTAATCATAGGATGTTGTTGAATTTTATTTATTGAATGGTCTCAGATAGAAATACGACAATGAGGATGGAGGTTTGAGCATTTGATAAAAAAGTATTTTGTGCTATCCAAAACTAACTGAAGAATAAAGTAGAACATAGTAATAAAAATAGGATTAAAGGGCATTCATCACATCACAAAGGATTTCATTAATTTCCAGGATTAGAGAATATGATGCAACTATCAAAAGAAAATACCAAGTGGCAAATTTAGTCTGCTGCACACATTGAAAGAGGAAAAAGCCTCAGGGGATTTTTTTTGTATGCAGGAAGGTACTCCTTACTGTACACAAAAAATTCTGCTTACAACTCAGGCATGGTGTCTGCGTTGGCACTAGACAGCCAAACGGCACCAGGGAAAAGGCAGAATTTAACTGTTTTGCCTTAAAACAGGGCATGTTCCTGCCCATTCCCTGTCTCGTAATACAGTTCAACAAGGTGACTTGCTGCACTGCTCTGCAAGACTTTGCCATAAATAGGCCCCACGTGTACCCAGACATAAATTACATGCATATTTCATTAAAGGCTCTACAATAAACTTCAGGGTCTATTTATGAGCAGTTTTGCATTGCTCTTGCACCACACAATGTGGCTCAAGAGCAATGCAAACCTTACATGTTACATATGAAGCCTTACAAGGCAACTTTACGTGGCCCTGAGTTGCTCCATTAATCTGGAGTAAGGTAACAGTGCACAAATTACTGCATTGCCTTACTCTGCCCAGGGAAGGCATTCCATGGTCGTTCCCGTGCAACTACCATGGTTTTTAACACGTTCCCAGATTTACCGGAGCTGGTAAACCTGGGAATGCGCCAAAAAGATACACTTTCTCAGGTGATGTGTAATGAGGAGAAATATCTTCATTTCTCCTTGTTACTTCCACTTCTTTCTCTTTCTATATGCATTCTGCAGCACACCTAGAAAGATGAATATGGTTCCCTGGATTATTTTTGTAGAGGAAGGTGTCTCTTCGTGCACAAAAACAGTTCTGGTGTAATGCAGGCACCCTGAAACTATGGTGCAAGGGTGCCTGCATTGGCGCTAACTGGCCAAAAGAGCGCAAGAGTAGAGGAAAAAGCAGGAATATGCCATATTCCCTCAAATACAGCACATTCTTCCCTTTTTCTGTCAAGCAGTGCAGCACTACAAGGTGACTTGCTGTGCTGCATGACATTCTCCTCAACAGGACCCATCACCATGAAAGTATTCAATTGGTGTCAGGGAATAGTACTGAGAATTGTTGAAGGCACCAGATACCAATGTAGTATTACATTGAAATGTAAGATGAACCAATGGGAAATGATGGGAGATTTTATAACGCAAAATGAGAAACAATCATACATGAATTTTCAGATAATACAAACAAAATCAGATAAATTAGTTAGCTGGTGTGTGATAATCATGTTCAGTAACCATGAAACAAATGAAATTCTTCTGTTGCCTAACTGTATTAATATTGCACACTACAAGATGTAAATGGAACAGACAAGGTTTCCCCTAAACAGATCTTTGCCAGCAAACAGGAATGTGGAAAACACATTTTACACAGAGATCAACAAGATCTTGTCCCTGCTAAGATCATTGTCTATATCCCAATGATATGTTTAATTTACCTGTCTTATCTTTCCCTAAGTAGATGGAGCATATATGTCTTTTTTGGAGTCTGAAAAGCAAGTAGGTAAACAAAAGGGAGAGAGACCCCTTGTGAACCCAATGGGATAAGCCACTCTTACAAGTATGAAAAGCTTCCCTTTAGACAGAAACATAAATAACATCTACACCTTCGCTAGATGAAAATACCTAATCAGATAATTCTTATCTCCACTCTTATATATTGAGGGGTCTCATCCAAAACAAAAAATCAAATTGACTTCTAACACTTAAATTAGAAATAAGTACAAACATCGTTTTTATTAAAATCACAAAAAATAAAAGCTAATAGTTCACATATTGTTAAAAATCATTAATACATTTCATATATTTCATAAAATCATTTTCAACATGTATCACAAAATTACACAGGACATAAAATTCATTACACACCCACATATAAGAGAAAACACAATTTCAGACACTTGAATTTGTCATTATTTGTACATATCCCCTACACATATGAAGGTGCGGCATGGTTAGACTCCTATTTATACAATCCCAAGACCGCGTTCCAACAGGGATTTTGTCACCAGAATAGCATTGACGAGTTTCAATGGTTATTCCTTTTTTATTCCATCTTTATCAAGACATTTGATTGATTCAATTCTCTCTGTACTGAACCCTGATTCTTATTAGTCCTGTGCAAAACAAATATGTGAACAGGATTATGATTGTAAATGTCTATTATATAATCACTCCAGTATCTGCATCATATAAAATCTGGAGGCTGGTAACGATTCTATCATTATAAATTAGAGAATATCCCCTTAATATACATGTATGCAAAAAACATCATACCACTGGTACAATTTTCAAAAGCTACTTATGCCTTATTATAATCCATGTTGTTCATACCACCCATTGCTCTTTTTAATATGTGCTACAGAACATACAATGTATTATTCTTAAATCACCCCACTATATGCTTTTCAGTATTGACTATACCCTGAACTGTTCTTCTTTGGATGTATGACATTACAACGCATACATTTACATCACGGTACATTACATTGCGGTTTTTATAATGCAAGTCGTTACAACAACTTGCGTTGGAGGGCGCTGGAATTAGGAGTAGTATAATTTACTACTCCAACTCCAGTCTACGTACAGTAGGGAAGGTGTTGGATAGTAAATTATACTATTCCTTTTCCTAGAGCGCCATCCAGCGCAAGTCGTTGTAACAACTTGAGTTGTGGAAACAGCAATGTAATAGCATTGCGATGTAGTCCCTGCGTTGTAAACGATGTTTCCCCTCTTCTTTTATACTTCTCGACCTCTCAGCTTAACTTACAACCTAAGACTTTATACTTCCTCATGATTACACGTATTCGTTCTGCCTATACTACTTTGATTTTTCTACATTTATGAAGGTAATCCAGAATCATTACCTTCAGAATATAAGGGTTTTGCTTCTATGTATACTCCTTTGGATCTCCGATGGTCCGGTCAGATGAAAAAAGAAGTCTATTAAAATTCAAAACTGCAGTCTATTTTGGGAAAGAGGGATTAAAAAGGGCTATCTTAGTATTAGCTTTAGAATATATCCGTCACATGTCTTTGTTCTTAATGAGAACTAATGAGCTTATACCTTGCTGTTTAGAGGGTAACAATCGGCAGTGTATCCTGTTGTTGTGTCAGTAGCTCAACTGATTAAAGTGCTAGCTATCACCCCTAGGAAGGAATCACAAATAATGAGCCTAGAAAATAACCTCCTTAATCTGCAGCCCCTATGTTTTAATTTATTAAAATAGTGTCCTACCTTATTATCAATGGTTTACTTTATAATTTCTTAAACACGGCTCTTCACAACTTCGAGGGGCAAATACATCCTCCTCCTCCGCGTTGTGCTGCATGAATAAGATAGACACTGAGTGTCAATTCAAGATATAAACATTCACTGAGTTATATTATTCAGCATTTATGTTGCCCTCCCTGCTAGGTAAGATTTTGGCGGGCTGGCAGGAACTTTACTCCTCTAACTGCTCATTGTCCGACTACGGCCGCTATAAAGGACCTTCCCCAATTAACACAGTAATCTCTCATATTGCGTTCCTGCAACCCATGTTTTAAAGTCAGCGGGTCTGAATCCTCTCACCTTCTGTAATGCAGCCTCAGTCCTGCAGCATGTTGTTCTGTTTCACTTGTTAACCCTTATCCTATTGTACATAACTGTGTTCGCCTCGCGCCGCTGTCATTGTCACGAGCCATGCTTGGGGTTCAATGACATACCTGTGTTCTATATGAGAACCTGGCAGGGATGATCGTTGGTGGTGGCAGTTGCGGCAAGGAGCTTCTATTCTGAAGAGGTACCTTGGTGTCAGGAGTTTCATATGAATAAAATACATGGAACTGAACACTGGCTCCGCTTCATCTTTACAATTTGGCGACGTCGGGAGCCCTGACACCATCACGGACCTTAGCGTGCTCCTGATTTTATTTATTTATTTATTTTAGTGTTTTGTAGAGCGCAAACTTGACCCGTTAGAGTATCAGAGCGCTTTAAGAGTCAAAGAGTCATACAAGAGGCAAGATAAAACAAGAGTATACTGTACATTCAGTAAGGGGGGTGCTGATTACAAGAGGAATGGGAGTTAGAGGGATAGTCAATATTATAGTTGCTGAAAAACAGCCCCTGGTTTCTTGGTGGGGTGAGGTCGAAGGAGGATGGCAATAGTCTCTGAGGCGGTTGTGGGACAGAGTTAGCAGAGGAATTTACCTATGAGGAAGGATTTAGCCTCCTTTTTAAAGCGTGCCAGAGAGGGGATTCTTCTAATGACGGGTGGGAAGGAGTTCCATATTCTTGGTGCAGCCCCTGTGAATGCTCGATTATAGTTTTTTTTCCCGAAAGCGTGCAGGCTGGAGAAGGAGGGCATTGGCCGATCGTGAGTTTCTGCAACCTCCGGATATCACAAGTTTCTGTGTAAGATACGCATGCCAGCTTGAGTTGTATTCTGGCCTCGAGAGGAAGCCAGTTCAACGCTTTCAGATGAGGAGTGATGTGATCAAATTTCCTAGTGCCAATGAGTAGTCTGGCGGCTGCATTGAGGCAGGCTTTCAAGGGTGCTAGGGAGATCTTGGGTAGACCAGAGAGGGTGGTGCAGCCATATTCCAGCCTAGAGATGACTAGTGCTTGGACTGCAAATTTTAGGTCGGGAGCATCAAGAAAGGGTTTCAGTTTCCATAGGTAGCTCAGGTGGAATCTGGCAGATTTGCCCATTGAGTTGATGTGGTTTCGCATGTTTAGGTTGTAATCCAAGGTTATTCCCAGGGATTTGGCCGAGTTCACAATGGTCGGGGGACAATTTAACGCTGTGATGGCCTTGATCCATGCCTGGATCTCGGAGGTGCTTTTTGGCGGGGAGATTAGAAGGAACTCAGTTTTCTTAGCATTGAGTTTAAGTGGGTTGGAGGAGAGCCATTGGACGGTCAGCTTCAGGGGCTCATTCAGGGAGAGAATCTTCTTCAGAGATGAGATTTTTATGTAGATCTGAGTGTCGTCGGCGTACATATGGTAGGAGATATTTGCGGTGCGAAGGACTTCGGTAAGGGGTTCTAAATAAAGGTTGAAAAGGGTGGGGGATAACGTTGATCATTGGGGGACTCCAACCGAGACAAAGGAGGGAGCGGACAGGTTACCATTGATTAGGAATCTTTGAGACCGGTTTTGGAGGAAGGATCCAAACCAGTCAAGGACAGGGCCATCTAATCCCATTCTAAGTTTGAGGCGTTCCAGTAGCATCACGTGGTTGACCGTGTCGAAGGCCGAGGATAGATCTAGTAGGATTAGGAGACATGTTTTGTCTAGGTCAACGGCTTGTAGGGCATCATCGACGATGTGGAGCATGGTGGTTTCAGTGCTGTGTCCAGGTCGGAAGCCCGATTGGCAGTCATCGAGTAGGTGGAAGTTGTTGATGTGGTGACTTAGCTGCAGTTGCACACACTTCTGCATCACTTTAGCTAAGAGAGGAATGTTGAAAATTGATCTGAAATTGTCTGGGGAGGCTGGATCCAGCGACGCCTTTTTCAGAATGGGAAGGACTTGACCCACTTTCAGAGAGTCAGGGATTGATTCTTACGAGAGGCCTGTGGAGGCACGGGGGAGAAGGCAAAAGGTCAGAGTTCAGTAGCGGGAGTGAGGCAGAACTAAGTTAATTTCCTAATGTTTTGATTTTGTTAGTGAAAAACGAGGAGAATTCATCAGAAGTGACGAGAGACTTGGGTTTTTCTTTCGATGTTTTGGCCAATTTGTTTGATTGGTGTTTGACCAACTTGAAGAGTTTGCGTGGTTTGTTCTGGGCATTGCCTAGTTCCGCTCTGAAGAACTCTTTTTTTGAGTTGAGGATGTTCTTGTTGTATGTCTTTCTGGCCTGGCGGAGAAGTTTAAGGGGAGCGGCCGAGGGGTGCTGTCTCCAGGTTCAATCGGCTTGTCGGAGAGATCATACAATATATGTGTAGCTTAAATACCAAGCCCACACATACACAATGAGATGGCACCTTATTATGAGAATATCACATGCTGGCACCGTTTTATTGATGATATCATTTTTATTTGGTACGGTGCCAGAATTATTCCTACAGTGGCTCAACCTAGGTGACCCTAATCTCAAATTCACAGCCCATTATAGCAACGAGAAGGTAGAGGTTTTGAAATAGAACTTACTAACTTGAGACTTACAGTTGAACTGAGTTATTGTGTAACTACATTGGTTACACTGTATTTCAATTTTGATTTGCAAGTGTTTTCCCTCTACCGCTCATGTTGCACCAAGAGAGTGTTACTGTGTAAATGGGCCCAGGCTCCATCAGTTGGTAGCTGTAGAGGATGGTTGCGCACTTGGAGTAGAGGGCGACCTCTCCTCCTCGGACCCTCTGGACTCAAATAATACCTATCCCCCTACTGCCATGACTACTGATCTTCCTACTCCTCACTCCGCTATTCCGGTGATCTTGGGGAGATGCCGTATCCCTACCTCTCCAGGCTCGCCTAGACCTCCTCCGCAACTCACCACTATACACTCTTACTCCCCCACTAAAAAAATCCCTAAACCCCTCGACTGCATGCTGGTCAAGTGTCGATCGACTATACAACATGCAACAAAAATCTCACAAACCTCCATAGTGAAGCCATTGACATTGCTTTTCTTATGGAACCCTGGCTCAAGGGAGGCTCACACTTCACCTATTCTTCACCTGCTCTCTCCCCCGGGCTACTCTATCTTCAGAAAAGAAAGACCTTTCAAAATTGGAAGAGGCCTTGTCATCATCTATAAAGATGAACTCCAACTCTCTCCTGCTCTGAACCCTGATTATGCTATGTTTGAATACATCAGAGCTGTACTTAAAGTTTTTGGTTCCCCTCCTATTCAGTTACATAACATCTATCATTCACCTGACGACACTTTGCCGTTTGTGGAGGAATTGTCAGACCTACTCTCCCTAACCTCGATCTCCAACTCTAAAAACCTCTTCCTCAGAGCCTTTAATATTCCCAATTGACTGGTCTGACCACCACCTCATCCTCTTCACCATCAATTGCACCGAGCTTCCCCCTTCCTCTAAAAACATCAAACAAAGGAAATTAACCAGAAATCTTCACCTTATTCTTCCAGGTGAAGTGGAAACTAAGATTAAAGCAAAACTTAAACTTACACCTCCCTCACAAAATGCAAATGACCTTGCTGAACACTACAACAAATCCATCATCGAGGTCCTTGAGCAAATCGTCCCAGCCAAACTAAAACTACAAAAAAACAACCTCGCCAAATCCTGGGTTAATGCAGAACTCCACAATGAGAGACCCTCGCTTAGACTGTCAGAACGCATGTGGAGGCAACACCCTTCACCCAAAAATCTTGCCCTCCTCTGAGCTGCAAGGGCTAATTACAAAAAGCACATCCTTACCGAGAAGGCCTCCTTCTTCAGCGCACAACTCTACCGGGCAAAAAATAGACCCAGGGAACTTTTTAGCATTATCAAAAAACAAACTAATTCACTCCCCCCCCCCCAAATTGACGGCCTCTACCGAAAGATGTGAAGAAATTGCTGACTTCTTTTCTGAAAAAATCTCCAAGATCAATCAATCCTTTAGCTTAATCCCCCATCTACTTTGCTCATCTGCCCTCCATGACCTCCCCCCCAAGTCTCCTTTCTCGCTTTCGCCCCCCGATTCTGTTCCTCTCCCACTTGCTGTCGCCTCTCATGAACACTTCTTTGCCAGCCCCCAGCTAAAAATAATGATTCTTGGCTAACCTTCCGCCCAGTTACAGAGCTTGAAGTCTTCAACATAATTTCCAAGCTCAAACCCTCCTCTCATACCATGGACCCCCTTCCAGCAAAACTTGTTCAAGACAAAAAAAACATCATTGCACCATATTGGACCACCATTATCAACTCCTCCTTGGCCACGGGTTGTGTCCCGGTCTCCCTATAACTTGGCGAAATCACTCCCTGCCGACCCCAATGACCTCAACAACTTGCGTCCTGCCTCTAATCTTCCACTTCTATCTAAAGTCCTCAAAAAATGTGCTTTGCTACAACTGGACATGCACATTGACTCTTATACCTTCTGGACACATTCCAGTCAGGCTTTAGAGAGGGCTGCAGTACTGAAACTGCCATGCTCAGTGTTATTGATGACATCCATCAATCCCCTGACAAGGGTGAGGCCTCCCTTCTCGTTCTCCTTGACTTCTCTGCGGCTGTTGATACTGTTAACCACTCTGCCTTACTGAATACCATAAAATATAATTTCGGCATCAATGGTCCTGTCCTCAATTGGTTCACCTCATTCCTTCAACACAGAACCCAAAAATTCAAATCAAAAATTGCCTCTCTAAACCTATTCCTGTATCCTTGGGTGTTCCTCAGGGCTATATTCTCTCACCTTCCCTATTCAAACTCTTCATGGAACCCCTCAACCTCATTCTTAAGCAATCAGGAATTAACTTCCACCTCTATGCTGATGATACCCAACTTTTTTTTTTAATTCTTTATTCACAGCTGGGAAACATCGATCACAACAGTACAGTAATCATTGTGAGCATTACAGCCGGGTTTTATGTTTTATCCCCAACTCAGATCTCCATTTCGTGCCACCTTAACCGTCACATAGTGTAAGAACAGTACACAGGTATTCCTCTTAAATTGCGTTCAACGTGCACTATATCTGGTAAGAACAAATCATCTATCAGACAACCCTCCACCCGACCCCCTCCCCCACACCCTCTTACAACCAAACAAAAGGAAAATGAGGAAAAACCAACAACTGTTCGTCTCCCGGCAATCCTATATGGGCAATCAATGAGACGGTAGGCTGACCAGGAACCTCGTCCCGGTAAGCCTAGGTGGCAACTCGTGCTAATACGTGTACCATTCCACCGTATAGTATTGTGTGACATAGGGGTATATACATGGGGTCTGGGCCAGTCGTTGCGTATCCACTGTAGTGTAGCTGTTTCTAACTAATTCTCCAGGTCAGTGTTTCCCAGTTGTGTTTGGTCTTCTCCCTCCATCGCAATAAGCATAGCCTCCCACTCCAAGGATATAGGGAACTTTCTGAGGCCCCTTGCTTCCTCCCTCCTGAGTATTGTCCCCTCCACCGGTCCCCACTTAAGTACTTCTGAGTGCCAGAGGTGTGCATCAGGCGGCCTGCGCGACTTCCACCTCATGGTGAGCGTTCTAAGGGCAAGCAGCAGCGCCATATCCAAGAGTTTCAGCCGAGCCTTCAGTTCTTTCGGCCTTCTGCGCAACCCCAAGAGGCAGCACTGTGCCTCCTCCGGTAGCGGGAGGGCCATTACCGCCCTCAGTGTCCGGCACACTTCCCTCCAGTAATCACGGATTCGAGGACATGACCACAACATGTGAAGGAATCCGGCCTCGCTCTCATCACAACGTGGGCGGGTATGGGGGGAGCTAGGAAACATTTTGTGTAGGCGAGCGGGGGTCAGGTAAGCTCTATGTAATATCATCCCTTGGATAAATCGGAACCGGACATTGCGGGAGACTCGCCTGGGATGCTCCAGCATTGCGGACCACTCCGTGTCCGAGATGTCACGGTTCAAATCTTGGGCCCAAGTATTCCGAAAAGTATCAAGTGATATCGCAGCATGTGCTCTAACACCCACATACAGCCAGCGTACTAAGTGCCCTCCCGCTCCCATAAGATACAGTAAGTATACCAGTTGGTGTTGTGGGGGCGGTAGACGTTGAGGCACCCATCTGTGCTGCACATAGTGTGTGACTGTGGCATGCAGTAAGTACATTCTGGGGGGAGCTCCTGTGGCCCGCAGGAAATCGTCATGTGTAAGAAGATGGTCCTCATGAAACAAGTCGCCTACCACTTCCACGCCTGCGTCAGCCCACGGTCTCAGCGCTCTATCCGTCAGTCTGCCCTGCGGCATCGGTATGCCCAGTAGGGGAATATTGGGCGCATACGGCGCTGTCGCATTCGTGTATGCTAGTGCCTTCCGCCAAACCTTCAATGCCGTGTGGAGAAGTGGGTGGCAGTCCGCTGGGATGCGGCTCCCAGGGAGGAGTAGGGCATGGAGCTCCCCCTGTTTCAGTCTGTCGGTCGTGTATCCTATTTCGTGGAGGTTCCGTCCCGCTATCCAGTAGGAAAGCCATTGGAGTTGGCCTGCATAGTAATATCCCCGGAAATCTGGCGCTCCCATCCCACCTGCTCTGGTCCCCAGCTGCAGCTTTCTTAGTCCTATCCGGCGTCTGCCTGTCCCCCAAATCAAAGTAGTTAGCAGAGAATTAAGGGCGTCAAAGATGGCTTGCGGTAAGAACACCGGAATATTCACAAAGAAATATAGTAGTCTAGGGAGCATCACCATCTTGGAGAGTGCAATTCTGCCCGCAACGGATAAGGGTAGCGTCGTCCAGAACCCCACGGAGACCCGAAGCCCTGCCACGGCCTTCCTGACATTCCCCTCTATCTGGTCCCCCAGGTGACGGTAAACCTGTACCCCCAGATAATTAAATGTGTCCGGTGCGATCGGGAGGACCGCCGTGCCAAACCTCAGTACTCCGGGGTCTGGTGTATCTCTGAAATAGAAGCCAGTGGACTTCTCAGGGTTAATAGTGATGCCCGATATAACAGAGAATCTCTCGAAGATGTCATACACTGGGTCATGATCAGCCTCCAAGTCCCTCAGGAACAACATAATGTCATCCGCGTAAATGGACAGAAGGTGCAGAGTGCCACCACTTAGTATCCCCCTGTGTTCCATCGTAGCTCTTAGGGCTATGGCCAGAGGTTCCAGAGCCAGCACGAATAACAGCGGCGACAGCGGGCATCCCTGCCGCGTGCCACGGTGGATAGTGTATGCTCCCGAAATATGTCGTCCCGTCCGTGCCCTGGCCATGGGGACAGTATAAAGCAACCTAATCCATGCTATGAGGGAGGCCGGGATCCCGAACTTCTCCAGGGTCGAGAACATAAACAGCCAGGCCAGAGAGTCGAAGGCCTGGCGAAGGTCCAAGGCTATGCAGCCTGCCTTAGGGAGGTCCGGGCCGGCAGACGCCATAATGGCGTGCAACCTACGTATATTTATAGAGGTGCTTCTGCCCGGTAAGAACCCACATTGGTCCCTGTGAACCAGCGCCGGGAGGTGTTGTTGTAGTCGTTGGGCTATTACCCTACTAAGAATTTTATACTCCGTCGCTAACATGGACAGCGGTCTATAGTTTGCTAAGTCCAAGGTGTCCCTCCCGGGTTTCGGCAAGGAGACCACCAGTGCCTGCATCGTGGTTTCATGCAAATGGCCCTCCGTCAGCACCTCTCGGTAAATTCTCTCTAGTACCGGCACCAGGGTGTCCGAGTACGTCGCATAAAATTCCACCGGGAGGCCATCCATACCTGGTGTCTTGTTGCGGTTTAGCGACTTGATAGCCGTCTGGATTTCGTGGCGCATTATGGGGCCCTCAAGATCCCTCTGGGCATCTGCTGGCAAAACAGGGAAAGGGAGGTCGGATAGGAAGTCTGCGATCCGGTCAGCCTCTACGTCTTCCGGCTGAGCATATAAGGCAGCCAGGTGATCGTAAAATGCTTGATTAATGTCCGTTTGTGTACCTACTACCCTCCCGTCTCGGGTCCGTACCCTAGTAATAACCGGGATGTCTGGGTGTTCCCGCACCAGGCGAGCCAGTAGCGCTCCCGATCTATCTGCCTCGGCATGCTGTCGGCGCAGATATTCCCTATGGTCAATGATTCGCAGCGTTTCGAGCGTGTCAGCATGCTCTATATTCACCAGCCGCAGAGCGTCTCGTTTAGCGGGGTCTGTCCCCTCCCCAGTTTGCAAGACCTTCAGTCTGTCCTCTATGCCCTGGAGTTTCCGATAGGTTTCCTGCCGGGCTCCCACTAACTGTCCGATCGATGCACCCCGAATCACCGCCTTCATGGCGTCCCAGACCACCAGTTCGAGGAGGCAGTGTCCCAGTTCTCTAAAAAATACTTATCCAGCGTCTCAGCTATGGACGCACAGAAGGGCCTATCCTCCAAGAGGAGCAGGTCTAGCCGCCAGGTGGGAACCGGGGTCGGAACTCTGCCCCAATGAAGGACGAACGTCTATGGTCTGTGGTCCGAGAAGGTTTTTGCGAGGTATTTGGGACTGTCCGTTCCAGCTATCAAGCCCTCAGAGCACAAAAACCTGTCTATCCTAGTGTGGAGCCCATGTGTGTATGAGTAGTGGGAGTATTCTCTATTCTCTGGGTGAGACGCCCTCCAGACATCCCTCAAGCCCCAGCCAGTCGCCCATGTGCAGAACACTTCCGTCAATTTAGAGACCCCCGCCATTTGCAAGGGGGGTGCGACCTGTCCCTATCAACATCCATGACCATATTCCAGTCCCCGCCCAATATCCAGGGAACATCCGTCCAGTCTGCCAACGCCAGACTCACCCTCTGCAAAAATTTGTCTTGCTCATAGTTCGGGGCATACACACATCCAAGCACCACTGGAGAGTCATCTAGAGTGCCCCTCACCAAGACATACCGCCCCTTATCATCCACTCTCCTGTCCGCCTCAAGAAAGGGTGTACCGTGCCTGATCCAGATTATCGCCCCTCTGGAGAATGCGGAGTATGTTGTGGACAGAATCACACCCCTCCATTTCTTCCTCATCTTGCCGGCTTCTGCAGCCGTGAGATGCGATTCTTGGAGGAACGCAATCTGCGTGTGGTGACGCAGCAGAAATGCGTGTATCCTGTGTCGCTTTTGGACCGACCCCAGCCCCCTCACGTTCCAGGTCGTAATGTGATATTTCCCCACTATCTCAGCCATGGTCACATTTGTACCGCACAAGCATCCGCACCCGCCCATCGGTCCGCACTCCACATGATTGCCACCCGGAGACTACCCTCCCCCCTCCCAACAAACTAGAAAGAACACTAACGGCGCAGCTCAAAAACCAGGCTGTGCCCAACAATGTAACAAAATAGAAAATCTTGTGCGTTCGCCATCGGGGGGGTGGTCGAGCGCCATCACGGTCTGTACCTGCTACTCCGCGAGCGCCGCCGGCTCTACGGCTGCCGTCACGGGGCCACGTTACCAGGAAGTGAAGGGGAAACGATATGTAAGTCGCCCGTGTGTCAGCTACCCACTACCAGTGTTCCAGTCACACCAAAAGGATAGAGCATTAGGATAAGTACCACATTAGGCTGTAGTCCCCACGTGCGTTACCCCTGCCGCCCTCCACAAAGTAATCCACAACATTTAAACAATAGTCAATCAGGGTAAGCAGGGAATACAATACGGTTCTCAGGCTTGTCAGCTGCTACCAGTTTGGTCATTTCCACTGCAATTGTCCATCAGGTCGTCCGCCGTGCCGGGCGTGACATTAGGGAACAACAATACACTGAGGTCCGAGTCCGAGTGAACCCTGCTGTCCTCTGAATCTGTTAGGATCTTCTGGGAGTCCTCCCGAAACGACCCCGCTACCTCCAAGGCGTCCCGTTGCGTTTCCTTCTGTTGTGTCTTCGATGGGCCCCGGCTCCTTCCATCCCGTCTTGGCTGGGGGGCCTCAGCTCCGCCCCGGCCGCGAGACTGTCCCGATTGTCCAGCACCCGAAGCCTGCGAGGGTCCCCGGCTGCCATCAATGCCCATCACCTCCAGCCACTCCTCAGCATCGGCGGGGCTCTCGAAAAAGTGTGTTTTCCTGTCGTGCATGATTTTCAGGCGAGCCGGGAAAAGCAGGGCATACTTGAGATTAGCGGATTGCAGTTTTTTCTTCACGTCCAGGAAGGAGGATCGGCGCTTTTGGACCATGTTGGTATAGTCCGGGTACAGAGATATCTTGTGGTTCTCATATTGGATAAGGGATTTCTCAGGGGCCTTCTGCAGCAGGATGTCCCTGTCTCGATAGTTCAGAATCTTCACTATCAGCGGGCGTGGGGGCCGTCCGGGGTCTGGCCTGCCCGTCAGGATCCTGTGTGCCCTTTCCACGCAGAAGTGGGGGGAGAGGCCCTCCTCCGCTATGTAGTCTCGGAACCATTGCTTCATGAAGTCCGCCACCCGGGGGCCCTCACATCGCTCCGGAAGGCCTATGACGCGGATATTGTTGCGGCGGTTACGTCCCTCCGCGTCCTCCACCCGGTCCAGTAGAGGGGCCATCTGAGTCTGCAGTTGACTTATGGAGGTCGTGTGTTCCGCCACCGTCGGCATGATCTCGGCGACGGAAACTCCCTGTTCCTTGACCGTGTCCGCCAGTTTGCTATGGTCCGCCCGTAGTAGGGAGAGGTTCGTCATCAGGGTGCCCATCTGCCACTCCAACACCGCTCTGGAGTCCCTGATTTCCTTCAGGATAATGTCTAGTTTATCCACGGGGGGTTCCTCCGTCCCAGTCTGTGGCGGTGCCCCTTCATCTGTCGAAGGTGGCATCGTGGTGGTCGTCGATTGTCCCCCAGGGTTCTCCGGTTGTTTTGTTCCCTTACGGCCCATTAGTTCAGTGAGCGTCAGCCCTGACGTATATCAGCATGTGGAGCCTATCGCAGCCGGCCCGCTTAAGTGGCTGTGATCAACTCTCCAGACAGGTTCTGATTCAGCAGCACCACATATGGAGGTAATCTAGTTGTAGGTCCTCGGGCCAAGCTCCCACTGTGTGAAGGATCCGGCGTGTTCCCTCCCGCCAGGTTGCGCTTTCCCTATCCTCCACCATCAGCAAGCTGCCCATGAGTGTGTGGGGGGGCCCCCCTGCCGAGATCGGCAGTAGTGTCCGCCCCCGGCCGCGCTAGGCGTTGTCCACGTGACTCCCACGCGCAGCCCCCTCACCTCAGGGGGGTCGAGCCGAGCCCCCCAGGCCCTCGCAGCAAGTCCACCACCAGCTCTCCGCCCTCTTCCGTTGAACGCCTCCGGAGGTCTCTCAGTGCAGGGGGGTCAGAGAGGTACCAGGTCGAGGGGGGCAGGCGTACCGATGTGGAGTGTCCTTCTCTCCCGCTCAATTAGCACGGCCGCACGTTGCAGGGCCCCCCAGGTGCTCCGCGTTGCAGCGCCCGTCTCGCGCCTCCTTACTGCATTCCGACACCCCGGGGGGGGGGAATCCCTCGATGTGTCTCAGTGACGCCCAGGGCACTCCTCGTGCGCCGCGCGACCACAACCAGGGTCCTCCGGCACTTCCGGCGGCAGGAGACCTAGCGCAGTCGGCCACGCAGTTTACTGTGGGTCCCGGCTTCTCAGGGCCCGCCCCCACCAAGGGCCTCGCCGTCGCAGCCTCCGCCTCACGGGTTGGTCCGCCACACTTTTGCCCACCGCAAGGGAGGCAGGGGATGTATGTTTGCCTCCGGTCCCGTTGGTAGCTGTTTCAAATGCCCCCAGAGCAATCGTGACAGGATTGTGCCCCGATAGGCGCCGGAGCTCTAGCGGCGCACGTCCATGCGCTTAGCTAGCAAGCCACGCCCCCCCATGATACCCAACTTTACAACAAGATTAAATCCCAAGCTGACATTCTACATCCCAATGATACCCTGACTACGATTCTACACTGGTTCCATCTCAACCACCTGAAACTCAACCCTAAAAAAATGGAAATCATTCTCTTTGCTCCTAAGAACAACTGGCTCCCCATTCGTCTATGAATCGCTGACCTTAAAGCTCTCAACTGCTCTCTTTCCACTTCTCACTCAGTTAAATCCATAGGAATTAACATTGACCAGAACCTCAGCCTTACTCCCCACATAAAAAATTCAGCTAAAGGAGCTCTATTCACTCTTCATCACCTCAAGAAAAATAAAACCTTCATTCCTGCTGATGACTTTAATTTAGTTGTTCAATCACTGGTATTTTCTAAATTGGACTATGGTAATGCCGCTCTCTCTGGAACACCAAAAATCTACTTAGCACCAATCAAATCCATCCTCAACCTCGCGGCCAGGCTTATTTCAGATTGTAGATGGTTTGACCACATCTCCCCCATCCTCAAAGGTCTCAAATGGCTTCCCATCGAAGGCAGATCCACTTACAAGACCATTTGCATTACGCATAAAGCCATACATCTTCACTCCCCATTGTATCTTTCAGATAAGCTCCACAAAGTGGGCTGCACTAGAGATATGAGGAGCACCAATGCTCTCATACTAGTTCCTGATTTGTTAAACAAGAAACCTACTCAATCACGCTCCTTCTCCGGAAATGCGCCTACTATCTGGAACTCACTCCCTAAAGATATTCGTTGCCATCCCTCCTACCTCAGCTTCAAAAATGTCCATAAGCTGCACCTTCTCAATAAATACTGGGGTCCTTAACCGCTGCCACCTAGCATGGTTTCTCAACTTGGTCCCGACTGGACTATGCTCCCGACCCATTATTCCTGACTCACTACCCCCTCTACTCTTTTTTTTCATATATTTATAACCTCCCCCTCCAGTTCTCCTACAATTACTGTCTATTCCCACATGCTACCTCCTCCTCATCACCTTCCTCAGTTCCCTCCTTCTTTTAACTTCCACCCCTTCCCTCCCTAGTTGAATTACCCAATACTTGTTATGACCTTACTATTTTTTTCTTTTTTTTCTTGCACATGTTATCTGTCCTATACATATTGGTATTTCAGTCATGCATGTTACCTTTTTGTACAAATGTTATATTGCAATTGTTTTCCTCTCCAAACCATTGTAAAGCGCTCTGATACCCTTGGATCTAGCCAGCGCTATATAAACCCTTTTAAATAAACAAATAAATGGTATTGTAGGAGAACTCCCTTGAATAGTATACGGTCAATGGTGACCCATGCCTCTAGTATAAATAGAAACCAAAGTCTATAATTATCCTTTCCAAACTCAAGTGCATACAAAATCTAATAGCCAGAGTCCTCCTTGAAGACTACCATGAGTAAAGTTCCACATCACACAATGCGTTAGGAATACATTTATTCTACCAAATGGGCGACACGCAGAATGACAATGGAGCCTTTCACACAAAAAGAGAAAAATCTTTTTCTCTCTTAGACAAAACTTGCCCAGTACAAGACATTGACCACACGTGTGGGTATGTGTAGTTGTCATTATCTCCACAAAAGATGTTACCCGGCGGTTATCCAGCAAGCGCAATGGCACTGGAATGCAGAATATCACATGTACCATCCGGCACATTGGCGCATTCCATAACCATCATACGTCATAGTGTACAAAGCAAGATGTGTATGTTTAAACATTGGCATTAGAAAGAATTTCTGAGTGATATATCGTATATGTTTGAGAGCATTGGCACCAAAAAGAGCTTTAGAGCGATGTATCCGCATGTGGGTAAATACTCACATCGATATCACATGCACACAGCTCTTTTCACAGGCATCTTATCCCATAGAATGCATGTCAATATTGCAGTTGTCGCTAGGTGAAAATACTATCTACCCCAAATCGCCACACCCCGGTAATGGTAAAGCACACAAATAAATACAATACGATCTGTCAAAAGTCATCCTGGCACATGTGCCTGGCAGAGGAGGGCTTGATTAAAGCACACTCCTATCTCTACCCAGTGTCACCAAACAAGACCCCCATCTGAACAGGTGCCGTCACAATGTAATAAACCATGACCCACAGTACCTGCTCGCCTTACAAGTGTAGCACCAATACGGCGACCTTCACTATATTTCACACCAGCAAGCTGAGTCTGAGCCAGGATTTGCTTTGAATTTTTTCCACCACATCCCAGATGCCGGGGGTCTGCTGATACACCGGGCATTTTTATAAAGCGCGAACTAGACCCGAACCGTATCAGAAGGCTTTTCATATTTTCCAGTTACGTTACATGAGGACACACTTTCATTTTAAGCACGGGGAGATTAAGTGATTTGCCCAGAATCACAGGAGGTTTTGGCGTCGTTACCGAGACTCGAACCCAGAGCCCCAGGTCCGAGGTCGAGCGCCCTAGCCGTTAGGCCAACTCCTCTCATCATGCGCATTCAACGCGCAATCATCTTGTAATGTCCTGTTATCATCGCAATTACTATTTCTTTACATATTAATATGCCCTTCTTTCAATTGTTCAGCTGCTAAAAAGATGGAACAAGGGAAAAGGAGAAATCCTCCCTATTCTCAACTATAAAAAATAAGCACAAGGAATGTCTAAAAGCCCAGCAAGCTGTACGCTCTTCAGTGCCCCGCTCATGCGTGGTACGGCAAAGCGGTGAGCAGTTTGAAGCACTTAATGCATTGGAATGTACAAACAATGGGGGACTGACAAATACTATGGGTGCATTTGCAGATGCAAGATGGGACGGACAGCAAAAGAGATGGAGAGTAGACATTATTTAGGAAATGAGATTGTACCCTGCATTGGTAAGTAGGGCATGAGGACAGTGATGGCGATGCTTGTGATAGCTTGCCGGAAGGATTGTTAGCAGAACGTCCACATTAATATAGCCAGTCACACCTTGGAAGTGCGGGAGGACAAGATACTACCAATAATACCAGAAGTGCTTTGGCACTGGTGGTTCCTGGCTTTCTGGGAGGTATATCGACAGGAGTGACACAAACTGTAGCAAGAGAGGAGATGGGAAAATGTGCCCCCGAAGTTTTAGGACAATGTAATCCCAGTTCGGCATCAAGGATTCCATATGCTTTTACAGCACTGGTTACTGTTGATCCCATTGTTCCCATGTTTTTAAAACCTTTATTTAGCAATTTTTGAACATAACAGTATGAGAGAAAAAGAAAAAAGAAAAACAAAGAGAAGAGAAAGAGACAGGAAGTGAAGCAATGAAACATTTGTTTGCACATACTTGTTTACACATACAAATATCATGACTATATTCATGGCCATGCTGAGGATTGGGAGAAAGCTATAGCTGGGTGAGTACAAAAGAAAAGTGGGGTTGCTGAAAGAAAGGGGAATACAGCAAGTGAGACATCAAACATTGGTCTCTTGGCTGGTATGGCCAGAGGAGAAGCCTGGAGTTGATGCTAGCAGGGTAGACTCTGGGGTGTCGGAGTCCAAAGAGAGGAGATAGGAACGGAGATGTTGACAGATATCTTTCAGTCAGGTATAGGGAGGTTGTAATGAGGCATAAAGCTCACTGATCAGATCACAGTAGGACATGCTTCGCAGCCAAGCGTGAACTTTGGGATGTGTAGCATTACCCCAGTGAAGTGCAATCTCTTGTTTTGCCAGCAAGGGAGCAATAGCAGCAAAGTGGTAAAATGCCATAGTAATGGACAAGACATTGCCCAATAGAGCAGCATTGAGGTGGTCAGTGCTAGAGAAATCATTCAACAAAGTGTCAAATATTTCCTCCGAGAATCTAGCAACAACTACACAGGTCCATCTCTAATGCAGAAAATCAGCATCCAGGGATCTACAAGTAGGACAAGTTGATGACCTGGACTGGAGGGCTCAATCCTGACCAGACCCGCGGGGTGGTATAGGATCCATGAAGGAATGGGAAAGGGAGCATTCTGTGGTGGGTGATTAGGGGATACCAGTTTGGTGTGTCCACAGCTTAAAGCTCAACCTTTATCAGCAATATGACCAAAAAGGTCTTCCTCACAATGTTTTGCATCCCTCTGTTGATAGTGTTCTGTAAAGTCATGCATGCTCTGTACATTTTGGAGATCAAGTGTGATCTATTCGGGTCCTTAATCAGGAGATTGAGAAGGGGAAAGTTTTCTGGGGTGAGAGGATAAGAGGGATAATGGCTAATAGTGTGCTATGCAGTCAATTAAAAATTAATTTTACTCCAAATGTGTGGAGGCAATGACTGGCCAAGGTGCTTTGCACAAGTCACTCTGCCATCAACGGCAGCCAGGGGATTGGTATAATGGGGAGTTTGGGGAGTAAAGAGAAGTGAAGCCCAGTGCTCCACAAAGTTTTTGCCACACCCAACAGGTAGTGTACAGTGTTTGGATGTCAGTGGGGTCTCGCTTAAAACCCCCTTGGCAGCAAGGCATTCAGGGGCAAAGGGGCTGCATGTACTCGCTCTGGTCTGGCATAAGACAGTCTGATATTTGGATGAAACCGATGATTTATGAAATGGGCTTGGGTGATTAAATATTAGATACGGAATTCAGGGGCAGCAAAGCCGTCCTTCTCATACAGGATGGTAAAAGCGCCCCATGCATTCAGGGTCTGCGGCCTGCCCAAACCAGCCTCAAAAGGTGGCTGCGCAGTGTCAAAACAAAAAGAGTTTGTCGGGGATAGGGATGTTGATAAATAAAACAAAAATTGAGTGAAAGACTGTCATTTTGATCATTGCGATAGGGCCTACCATGGATAGTACCTGCATCAAGTGCTTAGCCACTGCAGGGCCATCATTAAAACAGATGACCTGTTCCAATTCCCTGTTGAAGACAATGCCCAGATATTTTCTGGAATCAGCAGTCCACCTAAAGGGGTATTCACATGCAGGACTTTGAACAGTTAATGCTGTGACCTGATATGGCTCCGAGCCACAGGGTTTATAATTTCTGAAGGATGCCGAATGAGCAATAGTGGGCCTTCAGCTTACATTGAGATGAGGAGAGAGCTGATTTGAAATTGAAGACCATTATGCATATGGGGCACCTGAAGGTGGTGTATCAGAGGGTCCATGGCTATGATAAATATTAAAGGTGAGAGCGGGCAGCCCTGCCTGGTTCCATGAGAGACAATGAAGTGTTGAGAGATTGATCCACTAATGCAAACTGGTGCTGTGTGTTCAGAATACAGCAGAGTGATGAATGCAGTAATTCTGCGGGGATACAGAGTTGTCATAAAGTCAAATGCAGAAAAGGCCATTCCAGAGTGTTGAATGCCTTCTCCACGTCCAAAAAAGTGACCACTGCAGGGATATCTGGAGATACCCTGTTCAGAATGGAAAAGACAGTATTATGGTAAAGTGAGGTCAACATGTGGGGTATGAATATTTACTGCACCGGGGACCGCACCTGTTTGAGCAATAGCAATAGTCTATTCACCATTGCTTTGGCAAGGATTTAATTATCAAAATTGAGCAATGAGAGCAGCTTGTAGGATGAGCAGCTCATGGGATCTTTTCCTGGTCTGAGCAGCAAGGAGATTGCTGCCTCTTGCATCGTGGGTGGGAGGAGGATAACCCTTTCTATGATCTCAGTGTGGACCTCCAACAGGTGTGGAATCAGAATTTTTGTAAGCTTTATAAAAGGATCAGTTGAGTCTTTAAAGCCCTCGGGCTTTACTACCATCCAGTGAGTCAATCACTTTGAGTATCTTCTGTGCAGTAAACAGCTCATTCAGGAAGTGGGATTGGCCGGTAGTGAGCCAAACCATGGCTGAACCTCCAGGCAGGACTGGGGTTCCATCGACCTGGGTGTCAAATGGGAAGCGTAATGAAATTTATAGTAAGACACCATTTTCTGTATTATATCCTCATTGTGCTGATACGGATGCCGTCATTCATGACTAGTTCGGTAATTTGTCTTGTGACATAAGGGAGGCAGTGGAGGCGGGCAAGTGTTAACCCGAAGCGTTAACCCTATCCATAACATCCTGTCACTGAGATTTTACCAAGGAAGGTCACTTTCCTCTCTGCCAAGCCGCGGACCTCCTCCAATAAAACTGAGCGCTCATGAAGAGTCGCAATCAAGGGGTGCAGGGTACATTCACATTCAATAGCTGTAAGCGCAGACTCCACACGTGCTAAGCTATTACAAATATCCTGAAGCACACCTGTGTGATTCGCAATGCAAATACAGTGGATGTTTGCTTGAAGGCATCCCAGAGTGTGACATTGTGAGCAAATGATCCTGTGTTGGTCTCAAAATATTCAGTTATGGCTGATTGAAGTTTGGAGTGGAAGACTGCGTCTAACAATGACAATGAGGGAAAAGACCAGCCACTTTCCCAGTTCCCACTGTATGGGAGAGTGAGCGGCAACCTAACTTTTGCTTGCTTTGACAGTAAGTGTGGCAATATCTTTATTATTATTATTTTTTTATTATTATTATTATTGTTATTATTATTATTATGCACTTATATAGCGCATACCTACCCTCAGGCATCCCAGCACCAGCAACCTGGCAGACGAACAGTAAGAATTTATGGGGCTGTTTGTGGGAAGAGCCAGGTTTTCAAGAGTTTACGAAAAGGCAGGATACTGGCTTCAGAGCGAATGTGTAAAGGCAAGGAGTTCCACAGTTTTGCCACATTATATGCAAACGATCTGCCTCCCACTCTTGTCCTTCTGATTGTGGGGATAGCTAGCAAATTAAGGTTCAGAGAATGAAGCTCCCTCGTGTGCCTATAAGGAATGATAAAGAATTTGTTGACTTCTGGGACCATTCCCCATACAGTCTTATGGGCAAGACACAAGACCTTAAATGTTTTTCTTTCCAGGGTAGGTAGCCAGTGTAAAGTTACTAGAGCTGGCTTGGCTAATTGTGACCTAGGGATGCCCAGAAGCACCCTGGCAGCACAAATCTGAGCAAACTGGAGGTTCCTCAAAGTCGCTTTAGGAGTTCCCAAATAAAGGGAGTTACCATAATCCAGGCACGATAGAACTAAGGCTTGGACTAAGGTGTGCTTGGCAGTCAATGGCAACAGGGGAAGAATTTTCCTACGGGATCTAAGTATCCCAAAACAAGCCACTGTCACCTTCACTGCTTGGTGGTCAAATTTGAGAGCATTATCCAACGAAACACCCAAGCTCTTTATTTTGGTTTTGGGAGTTAGATGAGGGCAGAGGCCCTTTGGCCAAATCTGGCCAAGGTTCATATTTGAATGATGCCCGAGCAGCATGAGTTCGGTTTTACCTCCGTTGAGATGAAGGCAGGAATTCTCCATCCAAGAGGCAACTTTCTCTAAGCATATCTCAAAGTCTGACGGGTCTTTATATCCTGGACCCAGGGAGTGCTGCAGGATGAGAGGAACAAGTAGTCCAATAGTGTTCACATCATATGTGTAGCAGAGTAAAATGTATAGCCCGGAGTAGAGGGGTAGCGAAGGGAACAGATATACTCAAGAGCCTGAGAGCGGACCATGTCCTTAAGCAGGCTTAACATATGGGGTTTGCTACTGGGACTGGTACTTGAAGAATCCATGGTGGGGTCTAAAACTTTGCTAAGATTGCCACCCATCACAATAGCATTGGCCTCATAATTGTCTAAGAGGACAAATACGTTCTTGTAGAAAAGAGGGTCATCAAAATTTGGGGTGCATAGGTTAAGTAAAAGGAGATTCCATTCCAGCATTGCCCCAGTCACCAGAAGGTAACAGCCCTGGTCATCTGAAATAGTGGTATGATGTTTGAAAGGGTGTGTTTTATGTATGAGAATGCATACCCCGTGGAATAAGAACCATAACTGCTGAAGAATTGGTGTGTTCCCCACGATGTAGCAAAAGTAGATAAGGACTGTGGAGGCAGTTGTGTCCCCTGTAAGAATGCCATTTAGACGTCATGTCATGTGAGATATGATAGCAAAATGATTCCCTTGTATGGGTTGTTCAACCCACAGATGTTCCATGTGAGAAGTGCTAAGTCAACTAAGTGTTTGGTGTCTCCCATCTAAGTTTTGTGAAATTGTGCATGTCATGTGTAGTCTGATACAAAATGTAGTGCTGGGACTTGTCTCAGCAGAAGGAAGGAAACATAGGGAAAGAAGAAAGGCGTCATTTCAAAGATAACACTAAAGAAACCCCATTTAACCCACCCCTCATCTACACCAGGTGAAAAGAAACTAGTGAATCCCACTAGAACTAACCCTATATAGAAAGTACTGAAAAAAACAACATGAAACCATACAGTGAAGAGCAGCAGTTTGAACGTTTGCGGGCAGAGGTGCAGCAGGACATAGATGCAAAGGTCAGAGCGGCCACAGAATCTCAACAGCAAAGTCACTTCAAGCACTGGGACGTCACTATTGGTCAGCTGGAATTTAATAGGTCAGTGCTAGCTGGGAGGTTGCTATCTGAGGGAGAGTGTTCCGGGGCTGCATGTGTCTGTGTGGGACTGTCACATCCCAGTTGTTTACAGAAAGCAATGACATCAGCTGAGGAATCAAAGAAGCATGGCTTACCCTATGTTGCTATCCGGAGTCAGCTGGATCGAGCATTCCGTAGTTCGGGCCATGCTTCCGAAGAAGCAACTTCGCATCTGAGAAATTCTGTCTTGCTGACTGCACTGCAAGGGTGAAGTCAGGAAAAATTGAAATAACAGGCCCCTGGTACTGCAAAGGAGATCTTTCTCGGGCCATTCTCAGTGCAGTGTCTCTCTCCCTACAATTCAGAAGATGGGCCACAATAGGGCGGGGTGTGCTCCATGTGGTGGACCTGGGCCAATGGGCCTGCAGGACCGCTCCACTTTAAAGATAGAGGAGAGGTATTTTGAGCCAAAGAGTTCAGTGAGCAGGGACTCTACAAAATGCTAAGGTGACCCTGTATTGGACGATTCTGACAGGCCAATGATGAAGATATGGTTCAGACGTGAACTGGCCTTCAGATCCTAATATTAATGGCCACTGCTTTCAATATAGCTGTTTTTATGTGACAAAATCCATTCTTAGTGGCATGTATACAAGTGCCATGACGGTCCAGATGTTCACCAATACATTCGAGTTGGGACGTCAGGGTGTCAAAACGAGCATCGATAGAATGAAAGCTGGCTTACAGCTTAATCAACATGTCCTCCATGCCCTATGGGGAGTCTGTGGGGCAGGCAGAGTCACAGCTGATGTCTATGACCGATGTGTGGCCATCTCAATTTGTGGTTGGGCAGGTCGAAAGTGAGATGGCAATGCTTAGGGTCTCTCCGCCCCATGACTCTGGTGTACCCAGGGAGTCGGGGTGTAAACACTGCAGACAGCAAAATGGTAGGGATAAAGGGAAGGCCAAAAGGTGTCCAAAAGGGGCATCCACCATGCAGGTATTGGCAGATCAGGAGGCTCCATGCAGAAGATGGGCCACAGAACAGTGTCCAGCAGTGGGCAATGGGGGAAAGAGCTCAACTGGTGAAGCCAGCAAAGGTGGCAACTGGCTGCAGCAGAGCTATGGATTTGGAACCTGCTGAGCACTGTAGAATTGGCACCTGGTTCTGTATTTCAATAAATGGAGGAGGAGAGGTGCCAATGAGCATTACTCACTGTGGATGATCTGACTGCACTCCAGTTGCAGGCCCCCTGGGCTTCTTCATCAACCACACCTCAGGGTAGGCTGTCCCGGATGCAGGGAAGTGGCAGGGCACATAAAACAGACTACACAAAGTGGGTGGTGACAAACAGCAAGAGGCCAAGGAGATGGACAAGTTCGGCCACAGCCACCAGCCATGCCGGGGAAAGTGAACTGACAGCCCCCCCTGGGCTGCAGTGTGGTATATAAATAAATAATACCGGATCTAGGTTTGTCTGGACATAGCAATAACAGATAGCTCAATAAATAAGAGTCAAGATTCGAGGTAGTAGGAGTTTGCAGGTTTAATACAGCATAAAGGACAGGAACAGGACAACCTGCACAGGAACAGGAGGACAGGGCCCGGCAGCTGCCGGGGCTGGATCTGGGATGAGCGCGCTAGCTTTTAATAACAATGTACAACATATATATACTAAAACAATTGCATTACAGTGAATTACAGTAGGCGGAGCAGTGGGTGTGGTCAATAGCAGTCGCGAAAGATAAGGGTGAAAGTAGGTGTAACAGAGGCGTATACATAGACATGTGATGTAAACGTAGCAGAATATTTCATAAATGGGGCGGAAACATGGAGGGGGCTACCTAAGGAGCCGGGACCTCTAACCTAATGGTGCGCGCAGACTGGCAATGACGTGTTACTAGGAGAAACTGGGGCTATGAACTCTGTGCTAGGAGCAGAGACTGAAGTCTGGAGAGTCAGGGCGACATGTACCTAAACAGTATCTAGTATCTGATGTTTAGAGAACATGTTGATAGAATCCAAAAGTTATCGGGGTAAAGGCTAACAGACTCTAAGACTGGAGCATGCATTATTCTACATGTAGTGCGTGATGAAGAATATTAAATGACCATTAAATGCAGTATTTCTCTTGCATGGAGACGTAAAGGCTAGACAATGACGGAAACTATTGATGCGATTCAGTAGCTTAGGAATGCAGAGAAGGAGGGCTGGACTGATAACTAGAATCATAACATACTCTTGGCAGACTCAGAGGCAGAGCCAGGCCGAGCCGGGCACTGCGAGGCAGGAAGTAAGTGAAGGGTCGAGGATACAGGTGGGGGCTGTATCGCTCCTCAGCGAGGATTCAGGAGACAGAAGCTGAATCTGGTGTCCGGGCCCTTTTGAGGCCTAGAAACGGGGACTTTACAATGAAATAACGTGCACACTGAGAAACGTGGCAACGTAGCTTTACATAGGCCTGATACTCATAGCTTTCACGAGAACTGAAAACTGGCATACTAGTGATGGACACAACTGTAATTGCGTCTTTAATCAAACATGGGGAATACATATGCACATTAATCATGCACACATAACATAAGATGGAGGACACGTAGGGACACAGAACATGGCAAAATTTACTTTTCCACATTCCCTCCTTGTCACTACGTTTCCATCAGGAAACATCAATATTCATGATACCATCTATCATCTCATACAGTATCATTTGCTCGTCTCGAATTGTCTTGGAACGGGATTTAGAACGGGACTTGGGACTAGGAATACAAGAGGTAGCACAAATGCCACAAATCGCAGGGCCACATTGTATACAGAGGCAGCAACTGAATATGATCGCTACTGCAATACCTAGAAAGGACAATACTTTCCATCCCCAGGCGGAAATTATATTCCAGAACCAACCGGACCATGTCCAGGTGCCTGGATCTTGGTGTAACATATGGGCAATTTTATGGAGTCTGGTTATAGCTGAATAAACAGACGGCGCGTTATTGGGAATGAAAATGCAGCAACTAGATCCGATGACTCTACAGGCCCCGCCCCTATCGGCCAGTATGACGTCAAGGACGAGACGATTCTGGAGCACGACAATTCTCATAAAGGATTGTTCTTCGGTTAAGTTACCTAGAGCAGAAGTAGTCTCAATCACTACTGCTTCAAGTGTTCTGGTTAATCTACGTATCAGTTTACTATTTACAACAGTACCTAAATAGGGGAAGACACCTTTATTGATATCTATGTATTGTTCTAGAGCAGTTTCAGTATAATCGACAATCGGGAGGTCTCTTTTGTGTCTAGTATGTACTAGATGGGAATTCCTATGGTAGTCAGGTGGGGCTAGAAAAACTGGTGGCAGTAGGAAGGCAATGTAACAGGTTCCCTCCCAATCGAGGGGCAAACGAACATATGCGGTCTGACCACAAACAAAATAAGAATGACGTGAAGCTTTAAAAATAGATTTCCCACTGTCACTATACTTGACAATAGTAGTACAATCACTATGTCCTACATGTACGGAACCATAATTTCGGACACATAATTCGCCTTTAACTGGTAGTACTGATATAGCAGGTAAGTCTGGAATAGGATCAGACTGAACATTCAGGACCATAAAATTCGAAGAATAATTACCTAGATTATAGACTTCATTTTCTAGATCTAACCCTGTTCTGTGGGGAAGACCTTGCTTGTCTGGGAAACATGTACTGTTAAGTAAAGACATATCTGTTGAGGATGACGTTAACGTGGACCATGCTCCACACGAACCATTATGTGAAAATGGATAAGGAAAGAGTGGCAGAACTCCCTTCGGTGTCTGGAAAGGGGGGAGTCGACCACACACCCAACAATTAGTGGCATTGCTGGTCTGGTGTGAATAATGTAACATGCGGATAAAGGAATTATTACGCATAGCGAGGCGATAAGAGAGTTCATGAGGAGGCAGATCACTAAACGTGTGCTCTACTGTAACATTAGCAGACTTATTTACATGAGGAACTGGAAAATACAAATAAAATGCATAACTGGTGCAGGTAAACATAAGGCTGAAAACCAATATGAAACTTAGAAAAACGATACATCGGATTGAGTTTTGACTAACTCTCTCACTATGGGGGTCTATTATATACATGTCAGAAACCGGTCTAACCGTTTCACCTAGGGGAGGACTTAGACAATCAAACTGGCTGACTTATTTTACTAGACCTTAGTTTAAGCTTATACTCCTGTTGCGGAGTTTTCTCTAACAGGGAAGGGTTCGTAGCAATGTCTTTTGCGGGACAATCCTTAAGAATAGTATTTTGGCAATTTTTAGAATCCTCGGAAATGTTCTTTGAAACAGGTTTCAGTCCATAAAACTTCTTTATATGCGATAGATGCACCCAGCCTTTTCTCCCCTCCAACTTCACGGCTGTACGGGTGGTTAGGAGGACCTGTCTGGGCTCTTTCCAGCGAGGCTCCAGCGGACTTGAACGATCAAAGTTCCTGACCAAAACCATGCATCCGGGAACGATTTCATGCGGTGCCACCTCGGTATTGTCTGGAAATGCGGCAGCAACCTGTGAATGACAAGAGTTGAGGGCAGACATCAAGGAAGCTAGATAATCTGTCAGCATATTACTTGAAACATCGGTAATACTTCGGGGTCTAGGTGTACCCCACGTGTTAGGGGGGCGGCCGAATACGACCTCGTACGGGGACAGACCTGATCTGGAATGTGCGACCATGCGCATATAAAATAGGGCAACTGGCAGAGCTACTATCCAGTCTACACCTTTCTCTTTACATACTTTTGCAATTCGAATTTTCAGGGTCTGATTATGTCTCTCTACGAGACCGGCTGCTTCTGGATGGCGTACACAATGAAACTTCCACTGGTACCCTAACAACAGGGAAATATGTTTCATAAGCTCAGATGAGAATGGCTGGCCGTTATCAGAATATACGACTCTAGGGAGTCCATAACGGGGGAAGAACTCACGAACCAACTGCTTGGCAGTGGTCGTGGCTGTGTAATCTGGGACTGGATATGCTTCTGTCCACCTGGACAAAGCGCATACAACTACAAGGACATACTTGAAACCTCGACATCGCTCCATCTGAATATAATCCATCTGGAGGACTTCAAAAGGGTGGTCAGGGGGCTGGAATCCACCTTGTTCCACCGGGACACTTTTACCTGGATTAAACTGGCAACATATCATACAGGTACGGACTTTCTGCTTGGCTGCAGCTCGTAAATGCTTGTTGAACCAAATGTTCTGGATACTGTCTAACATAGCTTTTTCTCCTAAATGTGCTGGACTATGTGCGGTATTGATAATGACTTGAACCATAGAGTCGGGGAGAAACCATGTGGCTTTACCCTTCGTTACCCATCCCTGATCTGTCTGGACCCCTCCTTGTTCGGACCATTTCTTGATTTCCTCGGGAGTAGCATGTAACTGGATATCTATGACATCTTGAGTAGGGTCCTTAACTGTCATACAGGTAGTCTGATCTGGAGTATGTGTCTGTGTCGGGTTAACTGAAATGTCTGGAGTCTGTGCTGTAAGCTTGGCTGTGCGATCTGCTAGATCATTACCTTGGGAAATGGTGTCAGTAACTTTCGTATGTGCTTTGCATTTCATGATAGCAATAGATGTCGGTAAGTGTATGGCATCTAACAGAGCTTGAATAAGGAGACCATGCTGAATCTTGGTTCCATGAGAAGTCATGAAACCTCTCTCCTGCCAGAGCACTCCGAAGTCGTGTACGACTCCAAATGCGTAGCGTGAATCTGTGTAAACATTAACTTTCAGGTTCTTGGCGTGTATGCAGGCTTGTGTCAGAGCAACTAGCTCTGCTGCTTGAGCAGACAGGGTGTCAATACGGTGTGTTTCAATAACTTCAGTGTCAGTAGTCACTGCATACGCGGCTACTAGTTCTCCTGTACTTGTTCTCATACATGAACCATCCACATAAAGTGTCAGGTCAGGATCTGGTAATGGAATATCTGTCAGATCTTGTCTTGGCTTAGTCATAATGTTAACTACTTCCACACAGTCGTGTGTGGCAGGATTCGAAATAACTGATGGTAACAGTGTAGCAGGATTTAGAACGTTGCAGCGTCTGATTTCTATGTGTGGCTGGAACAGTGTCAATTCATAACCTGTTAAACGTGCAATTGTCAAGTGCTGAGTTTGTGTTCGGTTTAAAAGAACTTCCACGGAGTGTGGGACTTGTACTGTCAAGGAATGTCCTAATACTATGGAATCACTTTGTCTGATAGCTAGTGCTGTGGCTGCAACTGACTTGAGGCACGCAGGCAGAGCCTGGGCAACAGGATCTAATGTGCTCGAAAAATAAGCACAGGGCTTGTATTGTCCTGCTTGATCTTGTGTGAGAACAGATAATGCTGTACCTTCGCGTTCTGTGACGAAAAGTGTAAAAGGCTTACTGTAGTTCGGTGTAGCTAGAACTGGAGCTTGGCATAAAGCTTTCTTTAACTCATTAAAACTAAGTGTATGTTCAGATGTCCAAGGGAGGACAGTCGATACGGCTGCCTCCTGTGTCGTTAACTGTATCAGTGGTTTAGCTAGAAATGCATACTGAGGAATCCATTGTCTGCAGTAAGAAGTGAGGCCAATAAAAGCACGTACCTCCTTCTGGGTCTTGGGCTGAGGAAGACTCGCTATTAACTGGATACGGTCAGGTGTCAACTGCCTACCCCTCTTGGACAGTAAGTGGCCTAAATAGATCACTTGCTGGACACAGAATTGAAGCTTCGAAGGGGACACCTTGTGCCCCATCTCGGCTAGGAAATACAAGACTGTAAGGGATGCTCGCTCGCAAGCACGTTCAGAACGGGCTGTGATCAGTAGATCATCGACATATTGGAGCAGGGCAGTGTCAGTTGGCATGTGAATATTGTCTAGTTGTCTCTTAAGTGCTTGACTGTAAATACTTGGACTTTCTGTGAAACCTTGAGGAGCGCGTGTGAACATTTAGCTCCTTCCATTTAAACAAAATCCGAAAAGAAACTGGCTGTCTGGATGAATGGGGACACTGAAAAACGCGTTCTTGAGATCTATGACTGTGAAAAACGAGGCTTCGGAATCAATGGCTGTCAATAAGGAAGAAATATCTGGGACAACTGGGTACTGGGGAATAATACATTTATTAAGTTCTCGAAGGTCAATCACTAATCGATATACTGGGGGTGCATTCGGATCAGTACGTTTCATGACCGGAATGATCGGAGAATTACATACATTGGAGTCAGTTTCTACAACTACTCCTTGAGCCATGAGCTCGTCAATAATTTTGGATAAGGCTGCTACAGCCTCAGGTGGCAATCTGTACTGTCTGATTCGTGGTAACACTACACCTGGCTTGAGAGTCACACGATGGGGTGTGATTTGCATATAACCAACATCAGTTGGACCTTGCGCCCATAGATGCTGCGGAACATTAGACAATCTCAGATCAAAATCTCGTAGCACATAGTGACCCTTGAAGTCACGTAGGAACAATCGTATTCCCTCTGGGGAGCAGCAAATAACTGCACCTAATTCTTTCAGTGTCTTAATACCTAACAAATTTTCTGGGCATGACTTCGTAAGTAACAGATCAGTAGTGCGGGACAGTGGACCTACTTCTAGGGTAACTGGCTTTGATATCTCGTTTACAATAGGCTTTCCTGAAAATCCAAGGGAAACATTTCTAGAGCCTGAGAGCGGAGCCCCTGGAACTTCGGCGTGACTGATGGTGGTCCTACTTGCCCCTGTATCAATCAGGAACTTTCTGTCTTTCCCTAGTACTTGACTATGAACATAGGGACCTTCTTGATCTACAGGTATCTCGATGAGAGGCAAGCCTACCTCCCTCTCTAGCCTGTTTCATGAATATGGCTGATATTCTGGATACTCGGACTGAGCATACTGGTACATCTGCTGTGTAACATGCTGTGTTGCAGCAATAGGCTGCGGTGCTGTAGCTGTCTGTTGTGCATTCTGTGGCTGAGGAGTCTGTGAAACTTGTTCTTGTCTAGGCGGACGTGGTCTTTCTTTAGTCTTACCAGTAGCTATGTTGTGTTTCAGAACTGCACACTCGTTTATAAAATGACCTGGCTGTTTACAATAATTGCAGTTCCCTTTAACGGGAGCTGCAGGATGACTGGCTTGATTCGGACCCCTCTTCTGACTGTCTTGAGGAACAGATTGTGCAACTAGTACTTTCATTTTCGTGTCTTTCATACGTTTCCTTTCGTGATCTTGTTCTTCTCTGATTCTATTCTGGTGGTATTGAAGCATCTGTAACATCTGGGACGGGGTATTAGCTTGCCAGGTACTTTCGACTTTCAAAACTCGATTCTTAACTTGTGGACTTGAATTCTCGACTAATTTAGTAACAAAAAGATGAGGGTATGACTCGCTACTTGTCTTGAGGCCACTGTTGATACTAAAGCATTTCTCGAATCTAGAATAAAAATCACTAGTGTCTTCGTCTTGTTTCTGTTTACAGGCTGAGATTGCATCCCAGTCTTCCTTTTTAGTGGCTAATAATCTGGGCAAAACTTGTATTAACAGTTCAGGTAATTCTTTACATTTATCTCCAAGACCGGTACCTGGTACTCGTATCTTATCTTCAGCTTCTAGAACTGCCCAATCGATCTTTTTCTCTCCCACCTCCCAATCTTTTTCCTTGAGTTTTTCATATACCCCTGCGGGCAACAGGACTTTTAACATTTTAATTATATCTGGATAC
Organism: Lissotriton helveticus; assembly: GCF_964261635.1. Taxonomy (NCBI): domain Eukaryota; kingdom Metazoa; phylum Chordata; class Amphibia; order Caudata; family Salamandridae; genus Lissotriton; species Lissotriton helveticus. The sequence continues at coordinate 659,687,391 of NC_136068.1, read as the reverse complement.
GTGTATTCTCCCATACGGAGCATGTCTTTTAATTCTCGGTGGAACCCTGCTGGATCTTTGTCATGACAGGGAATTAATTTCTTCATCTCTAAGAGTTCCATCTTTGTAATCGGAGTGTAAACAAACACTCGTTGCATTTCACCATCTGTTGTCCTAACTGGGTGTACTTCTCGTAACGGATTCTGTCTGTCCATGTAAAAGGGTTTACTTTCTGGGGGTGAGACATGAACAAAATGCGGGTTCAAAAACATACTATATTTGTGACGCTGTTCTAGAATGACACTAATTAAATCGGTACCTAGACCTTTCCATCTATACTGGAGTAACTCGTTCAGGACATCGTGTAACGGACCTGGATCAGAATGTTGACCCTCATACAGAGTAATGAGGTGCTGGATCATATACATACCCACCAGTCGTTGCTCGGCTGGGGGCAGTTTCAGAAACATTTGAGCCACTATTTCATCTGGAAAAGTGGTAGAATCAGTAATCCATCGGACTGCTGATCGGGCTAGTTCTTGTTCATGCATAGTACTTAACTCACTATAACCGATTCGTGATTTCAGAATGTGATCGGTAACTTGAAATACTTGTTCTAGAGAACCTTGTTCTGGTGCTGGATGATGTAAAACTGACTTGTGTTCTAGGCGTGAATGGCGGTCTGGAAATCTAGATTTTCCTACATACGCTATTCTGGCGGGATTCTCGTCCTCTACCTCTTCCGTAGGAGAGTCACTCTCTTTCTCGCTTACTTGTGCTGCTTTACGTTGTTCGTGTAACTTTAGTATTTCCTTACGAATTTTCTTGTACATACTCTCTATACTACTGATAGTCTTGTGCTTACCCTCGGCTATATTATCACTCCACCTTGTCAGGATTCTCATTTCGGCCGGATCTTTAGTTGGGTAATCTTGTTCTCTTATTAGACAATTAATCAGAAACTTTAATATCATGAGCTGGATCTCAGCTTTCCTTTGAGACATGGCTTCGCCAATACTTTCTGGATCATCCCCTGTACGGATGAAACGATATATTCGGTCTAGATCTCCTTTCATATCTGGTAGGGTGTCTAAATACCCGGTCACCCGTCTTACACGGATGGAATATATTACTGTACTATCATCACCTGCAACTGGATCATAGCGGCATTCAGTAAGAGCTCGTCGGATATCTGCAACGGACTTATATTTGGGCGTACGCTGTAACGCACATTCATGTAACTCGGCCAACGTTCTACGTTGGTGCGGTGGTGGGGTACCAGGAGGACCTCCTCCTGCGGCCCCTAAACTGGAATCGTCGACTGATACTCTTCGTGCTGGCAGAGTGGGAAATTGTAATGTAAGCTGGACCGGGGGCACCGTAGCAGGTACTGCAAAAGGTGCCCCGGTGTCTGGAGGAGCAGGATTTACATTATTTACAGGAGCTGGCGGAACAGGATTCGCATATTCTGGGACTGTGTCGTCCAAATAGGACGAAATAAAAATATCAGCTGCGGTCGGTTTGTGACGTAGCTTGGTCGGAACTAAGGGTGGCGGAAAATTACTGGATGCCTCCGGGGTCGCTTTTGGCAAGCCCTCGGCAAGAAGAGGATACATACCCTTAATAAGGGCATGCCTCTGTCTGTCTGACTGTTCGGTTTTAACTTGTTCACCTATCTCGATTAATTCCTTTTCTTGGGCTCGTTCTAAGGATTCTCTACTTAATTCTGACTTTCTGATTTCTTTTTCGGTTCTTTTATGAGATTCCTTGCGCCATAACTCGATGGCATCTTTCTGTGACTGTCTGGCTTTCTTTTTCCATAATGCTTCTTCTACTCTCATGATGCACTCGGCATCCCACGTACCTGATACGGGCCATCTATATTTTTCCTCTAACTTTTTGGTATACTCTACCCATAAATCTAGATACAATATGGCGCTTATGCCATGCTTCTGATACATAAAATGACCTGGACTGTCCCTAGGCGGGACAGGAACTGCTGCTTCTAGCAGACCTTTTCTGGTTTTTAGCTGACGTAATTTAGAAAATAACGGCATGACTGAACTGTAACTTAGACACAATACGTAATTACAATACACAGTGAACACGATAATTACTCCACATTCATACCACGACATTAAAATACATGAAGAACATTTAAAATAACAGTTCGAACAGAATACTACCTGGAATACGGCAAACAGAATACATGAATTTTCTCGAGAACAGAACTGACTAGAACAGAAACTAGATGTACTGCTGAAACAGTACGAAACTCACCGGTCTCATAAAGAGACACGTCAGGACCCGCATCCACCGAAGTGGACACTTCGTTTTGGGTCTGTGTACCACCAACCCACGGACCAGAGTCAATTAGATTGACCCTGTCTAGATACTACCCCAGCAATGGTACTCACCGGGCAGCAAGAACGGGAGGCCTCGGACTGGACTGGACTGCTTCGACGCCGGACGGACGAACTTCGGACTTCTGTTACGGGTGGGCCTCCGGATACCTCGGACCTTGGACTCTCGGCTTGGGCTCTGGTCGGGACTCGCCGCGTTCCTCCACCGCCTCGTCTGGATGCTGGACCGCCACCTCCGTCTCCTCCGTGGGCCTGAGGGATACTTGAAGCAGAAATATCTGCACGTGCACGTTATGGTTCCGTCACGGCTGCAGAGGGTCAGGGGGGCGGCGTGGCTTCACCGGCGCGTGGGGAAAGGGCAAGTCCCTGTTCGGGCGCCATTATGTGGTATATAAATAAATAATACCGGATCTAGGTTTGTCTGGACATAGCAATAACAGATAGCTCAATAAATAAGAGTCAAGATTCGAGGTAGTAGGAGTTTGCAGGTTTAATACAGCATAAAGGACAGGAACAGGACAACCTGCACAGGAACAGGAGGACAGGGCCCGGCAGCTGCCGGGGCTGGATCTGGGATGAGCGCGCTAGCTTTTAATAACAATGTACAACATATATATACTAAAACAATTGCATTACAGTGAATTACAGTAGGCGGAGCAGTGGGTGTGGTCAATAGCAGTCGCGAAAGATAAGGGTGAAAGTAGGTGTAACAGAGGCGTATACATAGACATGTGATGTAAACGTAGCAGAATATGTCATAAATGGGGCGGAAACATGGAGGGGGCTACCTAAGGAGCCGGGACCTCTAACCTAATGGTGCGCGCAGACTGGCAATGACGTGTTACTAGGAGAAACTGGGGCTATGAACTCTGTGCTAGGAGCAGAGACTGAAGTCTGGAGAGTCAGGGCGACATGTACCTAAACAGTATCTAGTATCTGATGTTTAGAGAACATGTTGATAGAATCCAAAAGTTATCGGGGTAAAGGCTAACAGACTCTAAGACTGGAGCATGCATTATTCTACATGTAGTGCGTGATGAAGAATATTAAATGACCATTAAATGCAGTATTTCTCTTGCATGGAGACGTAAAGGCTAGACAATGACGGAAACTATTGATGCGATTCAGTAGCTTAGGAATGCAGAGAAGGAGGGCTGGACTGATAACTAGAATCATAACATACTCTTGGCAGACTCAGAGGCAGAGCCAGGCCAAGCGTGGCACTGCGAGGCAGGAAGTAAGTGAAGGGTCGAGGATACAGGTGGGGGCTGTATCGCTCCTCAGCGAGGATTCAGGAGACAGAAGCTGAATCTGGTGTCCGGGCCCTTTTGAGGCCTAGAAACGGGGACTTTACAATGAAATAACGTGCACACTGAGAAACGTGGCAAAGTAGCTTTACATAGGCCTGATACTCATAGCTTTCACGAGAACTGAAAACTGGCATACTAGTGATGGACACAACTGTAATTGCGTCTTTAATCAAACATGGGGAATACATATGCATATTAATCATGCACACATAACATAAGATGGAGGACACGTAGGGACACAGAACATGGCAAAATTTACTTTTCCACAGCAGTAAGAAGGCGGTCGAGCAGCGAGTGGCCCAACAGAAGGGCAGGCAGCACCAGCCACAACCTGTGGAATGGCACAACGGGATATGGCTGTCCAGCGTCAGACGACGACCAGACTCACTGAGGAGTCCTCAAAGCAGCTTGCCGCCACCTCCTCACCCAACTTCTCCCCATAGCTCACTCCACATTTCCCGTAGTATTCAAGCGTAGCAGAGAGAAGCCCAGGCTAATCTGCTGCCCCTGTCTCAGTGGGGATGCCAGGGTGGGCTGGGCCTCATTCTTGCAGTAGCAGCTGTTGGCTGTCGGGGAGGGTCCCAGAGGACTGGCAGCGAGGCACAGCATCTCCCAGGCTCTGCGATTAGATAATCACCGCGATTCAAGCAGATGAAGCAAAGATGGAGGTCACTGATTCTAGGATGCCTGCAGTCGGTTCCAGAGCCTTATCACCGATCAGCCATTACAGTCAACGGCTCAGTGACAGCCCTCATTGTTCCCATCTATGATCCAAATTTGGCTGGGAATAAAAAGCAGAGAATGACCATAGTTACAGAGGGTGGGTATCCACAGGAAAGGACAGAGTGTCCTAATATGATATTTGCTCCATTAACCCCAATAAATGCAATTACCCTTTATGCAGTGACTGCAGATCCCTCTGCATGCCAGACTGGCTTGGGACCCATAGGATCTTTTCCTTGTTTGAAGGTATGGACTCACCTGTATGGGAAACAATTACTAGAGTATGTAACAGTACACCTTGAGAAACTGCTGCCACAAATACACCTGAGAGACACCAGATATTTGATGTCCTTAATGTAGGGACATGGTTAAAGAAAGTAATAGCACTAAAGAGATCTAGAGGACTGAACCAAGTCATGGGACTATTAATTGTTATTGTTATTGTTAATATGTGTTTGTATAGCGCCAACTCACCGGCAGGTCTCAAGGCGCTTTGACCATAAGTCATCCATAAAAGCAAATCTGATTGATATGGTAAAATTGAAAACAGAATTGGATGAAATGATAAGTGGAAATTTAGATCTAAATCACATAGAAATCTATCAACCAAATGAATTGGTGTTCATGGCTAAAGACATTAGCAGAAGAGCAAGACAGGCTCATGAGAAATTATATAAGTTGGATCAAAAATATCTTGAACAGACAAAATCTTTGCAGCCTTATGAGTGGCCATGACATTGGAAATTTGAGAACACCTGGACTGAAAACACATTTTTAAGAATTAATTACGGGCATTTGAATTTGAAGCACATTAGATGAGTGGGAAGACAAGTGGTCTAAGAGATAGGGTTCTAAAAGAGCAGCACGAGAACCACCTTCTTTAGGCAGTAGAGTCACAGAATTGAAGCTTACCCATTACAAGAAGTGCCTAGCAGAGGTTATGTAAATGTGCCTTGGTATAGAGGTGATCTTGCTGCATCTATAAATGACTTGCCAAGATTGAGAGCAAAGCCTGTGAAATGGTATTAACAGGTTGATCGATTAGTGAAGATTTTGAAGGTGCTGTGGATTGTTTTAAAGATGTTAATTGAAATTGTGGTCCCCAGTGGTTAGTGGTCTGCATGTAAATTAGCAACAGAGTCACCTGAAAGTGAACCTGAAAGAGACCCAGTGATGCATGGTCCTTAACCAGTAGTGATAAAGAAATACAACCATGTGAGTACATGGGTTAAGGCTAAGGTGGGTCCACAGGACATCAATTGTGTTAAGATTGATAGAAAAAATCAAGAACCTGAGGAGACAATTCATGAGTACTATAAAAGTTAGTGAAGGTTTTCAAACAGTACAGTTGGATGGATAGACTTGAACCAAAGAATATTTGACAGTTCTTGTCTAGATTTGTGACAGGGTTGGGATCTGAAATTAGCATGACGATTCAACAGCATTGGATTTATTGGCAGTTAAAGTCAGTGTACAAGCTTCTGTGCTATGTTAAATATTGTAGTGATGAGAATGAAACAAAACACAAAAAGATGAAGGAAAAGTTGATGTTCGTGAAGATGAATGCTGCTCAGAGGGGATGCCAAATGTGTCCCTCTTTAGGGGATGACCTCCCAATGCAATCCACATATCAGACAGGAGTTCAAATACAACCGGGTGGAAGATTGCAGGGACAAGGGAGAGGCAGAGGTATTTTGGTAGACCCAAAGACTGGAGTTAAGGTTGTTACTTTAAAGAAGTCCAATCCATGGCACTATTGTAACTGGCTGGGGCATTGGAAGCATGAATGTCATCTTAATCCTGCAAATCAGTATCAGAATGGTAGATTTTATCAGTCACAGGGTAATGTTGTGCAAATCCAGAATGTGCCTAGAGTAAGAGCTTAAAATTTAGGAGGATCTCAAAGTCCCAAAGCCCCATATGTCACAGCAAGCTGTGGAGAATGTGTCCCATAATACCCACCCGTTCCATTAATTCCCTGTGTTTGCAGCTTTTAATGACTATGGCACAGAGTAGCCGTTAAGATGGTTTTTGAGGGGGAGGAAGACGGTACACGTGGTGTAGTCTTAGAAGTAGATGAGAGTGGGCCATACATTGATGCTGCTATAGATGGCAATAATATCACTGTTTTGATTGATGCTGCTGTGAGAACAGCAGAGGTTCCAAGTTGCAAGAGTTGCGAATAAGAGGATGTCAAACCCCCTGACTGAGGAAGTTCCTGTGATGATAGGGACATTTGAGGATAATCATCAGTTTGTGGTGTGCGATTCAAGTCCTGTGTGTCTCTTGGGACGTGTCTTGTTGTGCAAGTTAAATTGTACCATACACTGCACCCAAAAGGCATTGAGCTTCAGACAAACAATGAAAATGATGCCTTCAAGTTGCAAACCAAAATCTGAGTGTTTTATTCTTTCCCCTGCTGACAGTAGAAGATTTACCATTGGATCTTCACAGAGACAGTAGCAGATGTGCTCTGGAATTCTTCAGGAAAGTACATTGGAATCATTAAAGGAATTGCACCAGTCCATATACAAATTAAGCCCAATGCTGAGTACCCAAGAACCATTGTATACCCTGACACCCGAGACAGTGGCTGGAATGATGCCTGTGATTGAGTCCATGACTGAGCAAGGCATTTTAAAGGAGATCCTAAGGAGTCCAAGTAGCTCTCCCATTATGGGCTTGAGGAAGCTAGTGGTACGTACTGCATTGTGCAGGATCTTCGCAAAATCAACAATGTAGTGGTTCCATGTTGGCCTTTAATATCGAATCTTACTGTGATATTTTTTCAGATTGCATGTGATACTAAATTGTTCACTGTTACCAATCTTTGCCAATCCTTTTTATCCCCTTGCACGAAGATAGTCAATTTTTGTTTGCATTCCAGCTGGGAGATTGTGTCTTAACATGGTACTGTGTCCCACAAGAGTATACAGAAAGTCCCTCAACCTTCAACCAGATCCTGACAAAGAATCTTGTGTCTCTGGTTAGGCCCTGTAATTAGGTTCTCGTCCAGTATATCACTGGCCTTCTGGTTGCATCTAATTACATCAAACCATTTTGCTGAGAATGGACACAAAGTGTCCCCGAGCAAGTTGCAGTAATGTATGCCAGAGGTCCTATATTTGGGGCATCATATTAAGAGAGGTGCAAGAGAGGTGTCACAAGAAAAAATGTTGCCAATCATGCAAATGAATTCACATTGCATGCAGAAAGAAGCCAGGATGTTTCTGGGAATGGTGGGCTACTGTCGCCATTGGATACCCAGCTTTTTCTTACAGGCCAAACCTCTGTAGAGGTTGAAACACAAGGATGTGTCTGTTTGAGTACCCTGGGACAATGACTGTTGTAATGCATTTCTGAAGTTGAGAGAGAGTCTCTGGCAAACTCCTGCACTTGGAGTGTCTTACTATAGCAAAGCGTTTCTACTCTTTTGTCATGAAAGAGAGTGTTGTGCCATCTTAGTGTTAACTCAGAACCATGGAAATGCCCAAAGACCAGTTAGGTAATTCTCAGCTACACTTGATCCAGTAGCATCTGCGTTGCCTTGATGTCTCAAATCTGTTGCTAAAACAGGTGTCACCATAGAGAGATGCAAAGGCATCATGATGGGTCACCCTTTGACTGTCTATGTTTTGCATTCTGTGAAATTACTGTACAAGATACGAACAAGTGATTTTAGCAGCTGAAAATGTTACCCAGAAACAATGCTCTGTACCTAATCCAGCTACTCTACTGCCTTTACTTGATTGTGTTGGGATGAAAATGAAGAAGAACATGACTGTCTCAATGTCACTAAACTACGGACTTAGCCACGTTCTGACATTGTTGATGAGTCATTACCTGAGTCTGACCAAATCCTATTTGTGGATGGCTCATGCTTAAGGTCTCATGAGGGAAATCTGAGGAATGCCTATGCTGGCTATACAGTTTCAGAAGTGGTGAAAGCTGCTTGGGTTAAATGAGTATTCGCCACACACATGGCTGAATCGATTGCTCTAACATGTGCATGCTGTGTTTTAGACCAGCTGAGAATGACAATATTCACTGATAGCCAAAATGGGTTCAGTGTTGTGGCAATGTGCTACCTGCTGACCCTTTTCCCTTCGGCTCCTTGACTGATCAAATGTTGCCTTACCTGTCACCCTGTCCCCTCCTCATTTTGCTCCTGAGGCACACTGTCGCTTTAACGTTCCGCTATCTCCAGCTTCTCCAGCCGATCACGTGACTTGGTCATCTGACCTGTTCTCCTTCAAAGAGGATGAGACGGAGGGAATGATGTTCTTGTCACAGACTCGCTTACACGGAGTTCCGGCATCGCAGGGTGATGAACGTGGAGTCCAAACTTTCTTTGTGGCGCCAGGACTAGGAGAGCTGTGGACCCATATCGAGGCTGGATCAGAAGCTCAGCAGACCAAAGGAATGCTGGCCAAGTACAAGGAAAAGGGGGAACTGGACCCACTCCGGCAACACTCTGAAGCCCGCCATAGCCCAGGAGGGTTATGGCTTCAAAAGCTATGGGTCAACTGGGGACCGTGTGGGATAAGGGGAAGTCGGGAGGAAAGGACGGGAAGACCGTTAAACAAGTACAGGCTGGGGCCAGTAATTAGGGGCAAAGCCTCATGGCGCATAAATAACTCCTAGGAAGAAGCTGTGTGCATCACTGGTGTCGGTCAGGTGCTTGGTCCTTCACTCCCTTTCGTTCTATCAAATTACCATAGAGTGAAGACTGTATCAAGGGACCTCTGGTTTTCATGTGTTACAAGACCTCCACCTGAGGAATTTATTATTGAACTAAAACTCCTGTTTTGCCAACTATTCCCTATCTCCTTGGCTCCTACTCCACTACGCCACATGTATAGTTCATGACTTCGTACAGTTCTGGTCTCAGAGGGGTTCCATGACCTTATCAATCTCACCATACCACAATAGATACACTGTGAGAAAACTGTTAGAAGTCTTGTAGATGCCTCAAGATATTGTGGTTGTTAAATGCTCAGCCCACTGTAAAGGAAATTATTTTGTTCCAGTTGGGAACCATTATTCCATAATTAATTTACAAACAATTAATTAATATAAATTAACAACAAATTATTATTTAATTAAACATAAATTATTTCCCATCCTTTACCCCTATGAACCTGACAACCTGAACCTAAAATTAATTGCACAATGTCCATAATTAATTATCAATTATTTAATTATTTTTAATGAACATACAATTAATAATTAACACTATAAAATCTCAATTAAATATTAAAAAACAAAAATAATCTTAAACCCGCAACCTGCTACGGAACCACAAAAACGCAAATTTTAATTGAAATAAATGAATACATGCTTTAAAAAACATAAACAGTACTTATGCAAAGGAACATACATCATATACATTTAAAATATGAACTAAAATAATTAAAAAATAGATATTTTAAACAACAATATTTTTGCAAGCGATATTAATGACTTCTATATTTAAAAATCTATATTTCTTACCTTAAATTCAATACTCTTGACCATGATATTCTTGCAGTCAATATTTCTGTGTCACGATAATTCCAACTCAATACTTGTGTAAATTGAAATTTCTAACTCAATATTCTGTCTTTATACCATATTCAAGTGCTTATTCAATGTCAGAAACCCACCAGCCTTTACTAAAATAACTGCCCTGAAAAATAAGTGGGTGCAGCACACAATAATTGAACAGATCAGAAGTTGCACTTCAGATGGAGTGTCAATTAACACACTTAAGCAGATTAAGTTTGTAGGAAATGGGCATGTTATGCAGTGTACCAAAAAGAGGCACACTGTGTAGAAGGTCCAGGTGACTCTTATTGGCTTAAGGGGTTAAATTAATCATCCCAAACGCTCTCTTTTGTGTTAGTGTGGCGAGAAGTTTAGCCATATAAATGATAGTATTAAGCATGTGATGTACAGTCAATAAATGAGACACACACTCAAGAAGGAACTTGAGATCAATTTAGAAAAATAAATAACTTTGCAATTGGGTATTTTTCATGACACCACATTTTGCAGGCAAGCAAAAATGTTGTACAAATGCATGTTAGCACGGAATTTGGGTCAAATTTAAATAAATGTGGCACAACCTTTCAATTATGCTCACAAACCGGATCCTCACCCATTCCCACACCATTTCATCTCTCTCAGGTGATAGAACTTTGTCACCATACTTTGATCAAAAGAGCTATTTCATCATCACAAACAAATATCAAATGCAATTACAGAATGTATTCAATATTGAGAGATGTAAGTAGTTTTAACGTTTTTTTTTCTAGTTAAGCTTAGTTTCTGATTCTTTATTCATTAGTCAAACATCAATCAGGTTATAGAACTAATAATAACCTTGGGCGGTAAAATCCGCTCCGCTTGCAAAAGTTTGCAGATATTTGGTAACTCTGCGTTCCGCGTAGAACGCGGTGTAGTGGAGTTTTTCCCTTGTTTCCGCTTTCAAAATGCATTTTTGTGCTTGCAGTAGTAACTTACCCGGATCCCTGCATTTGCTGATGAGTTTTCCTATCCATTCTCGTGCGTAACGAAATTTTGGTAGCCGGCCGCATGATCCAGTGAGAGTGTGCAATCACGAACACGTCATTCGGATGTGCCATCGGACATCCAGCGGAAGTTTAGTGAAGCTCGCGAAGTGAAAAAACAAAATTTGCAATCTGGAGAAGAATATCTCTCGAGCAGCATAAACATGTTTTGAAAATGATGATTTGGATGAAAAAAACTCCTCAGATTGACATTTGGCTGTACTTTTTTGTGTAAGGAGTCCTTTTTCTTTTTTTACTTTTTTTTAGAGAGGAAGGAAGAACCCCAGAGTCTCCAATATCATGTTCCTGTCCAGCAGGCTCCTCCCAATGCTTTGTGCATGTCCTGTTAATCTTTCATTTGGATGTGGTGCTGAAAGGATCACTCTTTGTGTCTGCTGCATCATATATCATTGGATTTGGGGACTTTTGGATTTGAAGTTGGTGTTGTTTGTTTGATGGGGAATTGCAGTTGCCAGAACTACAATTTTTGTACTTTTCATCATTTAATTTGGTGTTTATTGTGGGTAACCAGCAGGCCCAGAGCTAGTCTTGGGTGCATGAAATAAATGTTTCTGTGGTGTATGTTGAATATATTTTAAACATCATTTAGGGCGTGGATGGCATTGGATTGAATTGCAAAATGTGTATTTTTTGGGGTATTTCACTTTTTTGATGTGTGTTAAATAAATGCTTTTGGTGTGTGTGTGTGTGTGTGTGTGTGGTGTGGTTGTTGTGTAAGTTGCACACCTCGTTTAGCCCTGTGGAGTTTTGTTTTTGCATGTTATTGCATTAAAGCTGTGTTGTTTAGCATGCATGGCTATTCTAGACCCATTTCAGTTCATTGTTTTTCAGGTCTACTGCTTGTTGTGACTGTGAGTGACCATGTAGTTGGTGGCCATTTTGTGGTGGTAGTTTAGTAGTGTGGTGCTTTTGCCATAGAGGCCTGCATGTCTTTCCTTTGTCCCTCTTGGCTTACTGCTTCCATTCCCTTTACCTGCTGCAGCTCCCTGAATGATGTGATGTTCAAATTAATTCCAAGCAGGTTCCACTTACATTACATTTGTATTTTTGTTTTTGTTTTCCTTCTTTCCTATCCTTCCTGAGTGTACACAGTATACCATGAAAGCCTTTGTTGTCAAAGTCTCACAAATAGCTACACTGTTGTTTTTTTATAACTTAAACTGAGTTAATAAAATGTAATAACATAACAATAACAAGTGTGATCACAACACATTAAGGTATATATATTTGTTTGTTTGTACTAGTAGTAATAGAATCACAACAACAAATGCACCATTTCACTGATGTTCTTCTGGCTTGTTTGCTTTTAGGTGCACAAAACGTTCGAGGAATAGGTGTCATCATCATCACCCATTGTACTGCCAGACAAAAGTCCTGCTGCGCACAACGTCATGTGACGTGTGAACATAGACATCTCTGCAACTTATGCAGCTAAATCCTGCTGACATCGGAAAAAGATGGCCCCAAAGAAAGTAAATAGGTCCTCCAGTACCAAGAAAATTGCAAGTGAGAAGAAGGAACAGAAGAAGGAAGTGGCACTTCCATTTACTAAGATTGGTGTGCCGCCCAATATGTTTTTTGGGAAACAAAAAATTACGCCGGCATCAGCTTACGCCTGCATCAGCAGTGTCCGGGAACCATGCTGGGAGCATCACCTCCGCATCAGAGGGCCCACCCCAGCCACCTAGGCCCAAACCCATGAGTGTCGCAGAGGTAGCCAGTCTACTTGTGCAAACACCAACGAGCATTGATGTTGAAATGTCATTATCGCAAAGTAGTACCCAATCAACACAGGCGGAAACTCTGCAGCTAAGAGGGCAACAACAGCCAGAATAATAGCCGCAACAACAGCCACAACAGCAGCTGCAAAAACTGCTGCAACAACAGCCCCCAATAGTAGTTGTTCCTCCCGAAGTAGGGGCAGCTCAGGATATTGAGCTTCCTGCAGACGAAGAAGAGCAAGCCCCTCTTTCAGAAGATCCATTGTCTTCCAGATCCCCAGCAAGGAAAAAGAGGGTTAGTCCATCAACTTCTTCAAGTCCCCCTTCTGATGATGTAGATACCACTTGGAACCCACCAGCTCAGCCTGAGAGTGAGGCACACCATGCAACAAGCCAAAGCAAAAGGAAGGTTCCAGAAAGCCTTAGAGTTATTTAGGAAGATGTAGAAGAGGAGAATGATGACGAGCCAGTCATCATTAAGATCACTCCCGCCCCAGTGGAGATGGAGACCGACATTATTACTACCCCATCCCAAATTGCTGTGAGGGATGTGGCACAGATACCACCAACACAGGTAACACCAACATAACCTCCAGCTTCCATATTTGCATGTGCAAAGGCCCGGCAGGGACCTACATCCAGCTCAACCACCACTTCAGTAGGTACTGGTACTGTAACTTCACAGAGTCAAATTCCACGCACACCCTCCAGTTACTCCGGCATTGCAACAAGTGGTACTCCCAGCAGCAGAAGAAAGTTCACCTTCCCAGTTTGGGACTTCTTTTCGGTCAGCAGTAAGGAGGAGAACGTTGCTATATGCTCAATTTGTCAACAAGGTGTTAGTCGGGGTAAGCTTGGTACAAACTATGGTACCAGAGGCCAAACAACCCATCTGAAAATACCCCACATGATCCAGTGGGAGACACACCTACTTAGCGTACAAAAAAGTACAACTGCACCCATTGCTGTTGGTAGGGATGAAGTAAAAGAAGATACGATCGCGTGGAAGGTGAACAAGAGGGAGACATTTTCTCTGGTACACAGAGTAGCCCTGTCCCCAGCAGTGTAGTGGTACCCCCCACATCCTCAGCAACATGGCAGTGGCATCGTAATGAGAGTCAGGCTGAGACACCAAGGCAACAGAGTACTGCAATGAAAAAAGTGCGTAATTGAGCCTAACTGGGTTCAAGAAGTCACTTTCATCCGCTGCACCAGAAAGGAGAAAAAATCCAGCCTACCTTTGTCAGCATGCCTAGGTCAGAGGGGCAGTACGAACGCAACCATTCAATGGCATATTTGTACAATGCAAATCTGGCTAAAATGTTAGCACTGGACCTTCTCCCTCTTTCTTGTGTGGAGGGGGTGGTTTTCCTTGAATTAGTGACGGCCATCTGCCCAAAATGAAAGGTTCCCAGCTGGTCCTATTTCGCCACAGTTGCTGTTCCAGCACTATATGACAATGTGCTGGAATTGCTTGGACAAGCTTTGCAGCAGAGTGCTGTTCTTACTATCCACCTGACAACAGACATGTGGGCCATTTGCCAATCCACTGATGACATGTGCATCTCTATCTCTGCACACTGGATCTCTTTTGTGGGGGTTAGAGAAAATATATCTGAAGCAGGTGTGGACACTCTGAGATTTTTAATGCAACTCGGAAACATGCACACATAGCCTTGTTCGCCATGGAGAAATCTCATACCTCTGCAAACATTTTGGAAGAGTGTAACACTAAGGACTTGGAATGGCTGTGCCCAAAAGGGCTTATCATTGGTTTTGTTGCCACGGAAAATGGCTGTAATATAGTTAAGGCAATGCAGGATGGTGAGAATTTCAGGGTCCTTGTTTAAAACTTTCTGAAAAAAATTCAGATTCATCAACTTACTGATCACCTGCAGAAGAATATGCACACAATTCAGCCAATCTTTTAAACCCTGGAAGCAGATGTGGATCATTCAACGTGAGCATAGAATGCCAGTCAAAGCACTCATCCAAAAGGTGCCAACACGTTGGAACTCAAGTTATTACATGCTTGATCATCTGTTTGATCAGTAAAGACCAATCAATGAGTATGTCATGCAAAGAATAAGGGATGCAACTGTGAAAGGCATGACCTAACAGATGGACCAATGGGGCCTAGTTAAATGCCTGACATAGATGCTTCTTCCTTTTGAGCTCTTCACAAGTGAAGTCAGCAAGGAGGACTGTACTATGGGCCAAGCTATCCCATTGTTGCACATGCTAAAGCAACAGCTGAAGGAAGTGACTGAAACGTACACAGGTCTGGAGGAAAAAAATGAAGCATATGAGTTGGTGGAGAGCTTATCCCATCGCTTTGCTGAAAATACATTGGTGCAAACTTGCTATGTTTCAGAAAAACATTACATTTTTGCCACAGTTTTGGATCCACAGTATATATCGACACTTTACACTTAGACATGAATTCCTTTTTCAGAAGTGGATGTTGCCCAGAACATAACTTGGATAGCTGATGCAGCCAGTCACTTGGAAAATGAACGGCTGTTAATTAAAGGCCCGCTACTCAAACCCAAAACAAGTACTGGAGCAGGGTATCCTGCATCAAGTTCATTTTCAGAGCATGAGGACAATTCATTTGGCTTAGAGCTGTCACCAACACTATCAACAACAGCAAGAACTGGATCATCAGCCCCTGTAAAATCGGCTCAGTATTGGCATTTACAGCAAGGGCTTGCTAGTTCCATTGGTGATGCAAAGACAAAACATGCCCAGCAAAGTGGCACCCATGAGCATTGAGCGGATGGTCCAGGCCTATCTGGATGGCACAAAAGAGGTCTACATTGATCAAAACCCATTGCTGTATTGGGATGGTAAAAGGGGACAATGGCCAGTGCTTAGCAGGCTGGAGATAAACTATCTGGCTTGCCCTTTCGCAAGTGTCTCTTCTGAGCATGTTTTCAGTGCTGATGGTGCCATTGTAACAGTGAAAAGGACCAGTCTCTCACCCCAAAGCGTTGAGAGGTTAACCATGATCAAAATGAATTAGCACTTCATACCACCGAATTAGAAAATACTTGAATCAATGCAAGAAGATGAGGCCAGCGACTTAGGCGACGGAAGTAGTGTCTTAGATGATTACCTACTTCTGGTTGAACAACCAGAGCTTGAGGATGAGCTATACTTCCCTGACAACTAGGCTTTGAACTTCTTACTTTCTTTCTTCCTTATTTTACTTTTATATGTGTGTGTCTCTGTCTTTCTGGTTCGAAACTTCGAATCACAACAAATTCATCACCACCTTTTTTATTCCCATATTGGAGATGCAGCTCTGTGTATTTAATTTAAGTCCCTCCTCCGAGTTCTGCTCCAACCGCCTGACTCGCCCTAAATCCACTTAATCAATCAATCAATCAATCAAATCATTTGTATAGCGCACTACTCACCCGGGGGGTCTCAAGGCGCTGGGGCGGGGGGGGGGGGTCCGCTACTGCTCGAACAGCCAGGTCTTGAGCTGCTTCCTGAAGGCCAGGTGGTCTTGGGTCAGACGGAGGTGGGTCGGAAGGGAGTTCCAAGTCTTGGCGGCCAGGTAGGAGAAGGACCTTCCTCCCGTGGTGGCTCTTCGGATGCGGGGGACGGCGGCGAGGGCGTGGCTGGTCGATCGAAGCTGGCGTTTGGGAGCGTAGAAGTTGAGGCGACTGTTGAGGTATCCTGGGCCTTGGTTGTGTAGGGCTTTGTGTGCGTGGGTGAGGAGCCGGAAGGTGATTCTCTTGTTGACCGGGAGCCAGTGCAGTGCTCTCAGGTGTCCGGAGATGTGGCTGCGGCGGGGGATGTCCAGGATGAGTCGTGCTGAGGTGTTCTGGATCCGCTGGAGTCTCTTCTGGAGTTTGGCGGTGGTTCCGGCGTAGAGGGAGTTGCCGTAGTCCAGACGGCTGGTGACGAGGGCTTGGGTGACCGTCTTCCTGGTCTCAGTGGGGATCCATCGGAAGATCTTACGTAGCATGCGAAGGATGTTGAAGCACGACGAGGAGACGGCGTTGACTTGTCTGGTCATGGAGAGGGAGGAGTCCAGGATGAAGCCCAGGTTGCGTGCGTGGTCTGTGGGTTTGGGTGCGCCACCAGGAGTCGTCCCAGGCGGAGGGTGATGATCCCAGGATGAGGACTTCCGTCTTGTCCGAGTTCAGTTTCAGGCGGCTGCTCGACATCCATTTGGCTACGTCTGTCATCCCTTCTTGCAGGTTGGCTCTGGCGGTGGCGGGGTCGTTGGTGAGGGAGAGGATCAGCTGGGTGTCGTCGGCGTAGGAGATGATGTTGAGGTTGTGCTGGCATGCGATGGCTGCGAGGGGGCTCATGTAGATGTTGAAGAGTGTTGGGCTGAGCAAAGGAACCTTGAGGAACGCCACAGATGACTTCGGTGGCCTCCGAGCTGAACGGGGGGAGGCGGACTCTCTGTGTCCTTCCGGCGAGGAAGGAGATGATCCACTCCAGAGCCTTCTCCTGGATTCCGACGTTGCTGAGGCGCTGTACTAGGGTACGGTGGCAGACAGTGTCGAAGGCCGCAGAGAGGTCCAGGAGGATGAGGGCCGCTGTTTCTCCGTTGTCGAGTAGGGCTCGGATGTCATCGGTAGCTGCGATCAGGGCGGTCTCCGTGCTGTGGTTGGCCCGGAAGCCAGACTGCGAGATGTCGAGGGAGCGTTCGTCTCGAGGAAGGTGGCCAGTTGCTTGTTGACGGTCTTCTCGATGACTTTTGCCGGAAACGGGAGCAGCGAGATGGGGCGGTAGTTCTTGAGGTCGGTGGGGTCGGCTGATGGTTTCTTAAGTAGAGCGCTGAGTTCGGCGTGCTTCCAGCTCTCCGGGAAAGTGGCGGTGTCGAAGGAGGTGTTGATGATGTCCCGCAGGTGGGGTGCGATGACAGCGTCGGCCTTGTTGAAGACGTGGTGAGGGCAGGGGTCGGTCGGAGATCCGGAGTGGATGGAGTTCATCGTGCGGATGGTGTCTTCGGTGCTGATCTGGGTCCAGGCGCGGAGGGTGGTGGTGGGGGGCGCTGGTTCGGTCGTGGCGTGCGTCGGTTGGGTGCTGAAGCTGTTGTGTATGTCCACGATCTTGTTGTGGAAGTAGGAGGCGAGGGAGTTGCAGAGGTCTTGCGAAGGGGTGATGTCGTTGTTTCCGGCGTTGGGGTTGGAGAGCTCTTTCACGATGTTGAAGAGTTCCTTGCTGTTGTGTGCATTGTTGTCCAGTCTTTCCTTGAATGCTGTTTTCTTGGTGGCGCGAATCAGTTGGTGGTGTTTTCGGGTGGCGAGCTTGAGGGCAGTCATGTTGTCCGGTGTTGGGTCTCTGCGCCAGGTTTTCTCGAGTGCTCTGCAGTTCTTCTTGGAGCTCTTGAGTTCGTCGTTAAACCATGGGGATTTCTTGCTGCCGGGTCTGCTCGGCGGGGTCTTCAGAGGGGCGAGGTCGTCTGCGCAGAAGCTGATCCATTTCGTGAGGTTGGTGGCCGCTTGGCTGGGGTTCGTTGTGCTGGTGGGAGGGTTCTTGCTCAGGGAAGCGGCGAGCTGGTCTGCAGTGATCTTGTTCCAGCTTCTGCGGGGAGCCTGTTGCTGGTGATGGTGGAACGTGGTCCTTCTGAAGCTGAAGTGGACGCAGCTGTGGTCCGTCCAGTGGATTCCCGTGGCGTGGCTGAAGGCGATGTCCTTGCTGGAAGAGAAGACCGGGTTGAGTGTGTGTCCGGCTTAGTGGGTGGGGGTGGTCACCAGTTGCTTGAGTCCGAGGTTGGAGAGGTTGTCCAGCAGGGTGGTGGTGTTGCGGTCGTTGTTGTTCTCCAGGTGGAAGTTGAGGTCCCCGAGGAGGATGTAGTCGGCGGAGGGGAGGGCGTGTGGGCTGATGAAGTCGGCGATGTCTTCGCTGAATTGTGTGCGTGGTCCCGGGGGTCTGTAGATGAGGGTGCCTCTGAGGGTGGTCTTGGGGTTGACGTGGATCTGGAAGTGCAGGTGTTCGGCGGGTGCGAGGGTATCGTCGGTGTCGGTTATGATGCGGATGGTGTTCCTGTGGATGATGGCGATGCCTCCTCCTGTCTGGTTGATGCGGTCCCTCCGGATGATCTTGTAGCCGTCCGGGATGGCGATGGCGATGTCGGGCGCTGAGGAGGCGTTCATCCAGGTTTCCGTGAGGAAGGCGACGTCTGGGGCTGTGGTGTCGAGCAAGTTCCAGAGCTCGACGGCGTGTCTGTGGACGGAGCGGGTGTTGAGCAGGATGCACTTCAGGTGGGTGCTGCTGGAGTTCGGCTTGGTGGGTGCTGGTGTGGCGTGGGTCCGGTTGCAGGTGAACTTGCAGGAGTGGCAGCTGAAGGGTCCGTGGGTGCGTCTCGGTGTGGCTCGGTAGCAGCCCGGGGTTCGGCCGGTGTTGAGTGCGTTGAGTTTGGCGGCGTTGTAGGTCCGTCGGTGGGGGCCAGGGGTCCTGGCTCTGGGCGCGGTCCAGGCGCGGACGGGCGCAGACGGGCTTACCTTTGGCGCACCTTCGGCGCGCTTAGGGCGCGCCCGCTGCGCGTTCGCACGGTCGCCATATATGGCGAAGTGCGAGGGAGGGCGGAGCAGCTGGGAGGCGGGAGCGGGGAGGGCACAGAAAGAAAGGGGGCGTGGTTTACAACGGAGGCGGGAAGCGGGGAGCGGGGCTGGAGGAAGCCGGGCGAGCGAGAACAGGGGGACAGGCGGTAAAAAATACAACAAAACAAAAGACCATCTCAGAAACAGCAAGGGGCAAACAGCAAGGAAAACGGGGCACAGGAGACTAAAATAACAGCGAACACAGCACTAGACCACCGGAGACCACGCCGCTCGGTGGCAGGGGGCGTGGTCAGACGGCAGCGGCAGGGTCAGCGAGGCAGGCGGGTGGCGGGAGGCACACGCAGCAGCTGGTGGCCATGCGGTGCGGGGGTGTCCTAAGCTAGGTCACACTCACCTGCGTCGCACGGTCGCCATATATGGCCAAGTGCGAGGGAGGGCAGAGCAGCTGGGAGGCGGGAGCGGGGAGGGCACAGAAAGAAAGGGGGCGTGGTTTACAACGGAGGCGGGAAGCGGGGAGCGGGGCGGGAGGAAGCCGGGGGAGCGAGAACAGGGGGACAGGCGGTAAAAAATACAACAAAACAAAAGACAATCTCAGAAACAGCAAGGGGCACACAGCAAGGAAAACGGGGCACAGGAGACTAAAATAACAGCAAACACAGCACTAGACCGCCGGAGACCACGCCGCTCGGTGGCAGGGGGCGTGGTCAGACGGCGGCGGCAGGGTCAGCGAGGCAGGCGGGTGGCGGGAGGCACACGCAGCAGCTGGTGGCCGTGCGGCGCGGGGGTGTCCTAAGCTAGGTCACACTCACCTGCGTCGCACGGTCGCCATATATGGCCAAGTGCGAGGGAGGGCGGAGCAGCTGGGAGGCAGGAGCGGGGAGGGCACAGAAAGAAAGGGGGCGTGGTTTACAACGGAGGCGGGAAGCGGGGAGCGGGGCGGGAGGAAGCCGGGGGAGCGAGAACAGGGGGACAGGCGGTAAAAAATACAACAAAACAAAAAACAATCTCAGAAACAGCAAGGGGCACACAGCAAGGAAAACGGGGCACAGGAGACTAAAATACCAACGAACACAGCACTAGACCGCCGGAGACCACGCCGCTCGGTGGCAGGGGGCGTGGTCAGATGGGGGCGGCAGGGTCAGCGAGGCAGGCGGGTGGCGGGAGGCACACGCAGCAGCTGGTGGCCGTGCGGCGCGGGGGTGTCCTAAGCTAGGTCACACTCACCTGCGTCGCACGGTCGCCATATATGGCCAAGTGCGAGGGAGGGCGGAGCAGCTGGGAGGCGGGAGCGGGGAGGGCACAGAAAAAAGGGGGCGTGGTTTCCAACGGAGGCGAGGAGCGGGGCGGAAGGAAGCCGGGGGAGCGAGAACAGGGGGACAGGCGGTAAAACATACAACAAAACAAAAGACAATCTCAGAAACAGCAAGGGGCACACAGCAAGGAAAACGGGGCACAGTAGACTAAAATAACAGCGAACACAGCACTAGACCGCCAGAGACCACGCCACTCGGTGGCAGGGGGCGTGGTCAGACAGCGGCGGCAGGGTCAGCGAGGCAGGCGGGAGGCACACGCAGCAGCTGGTGGCCGTGCGGCGCGGGGGTGTCCTAAGCTAGGTCACACTCACCTGCGTCGCACGGTCGCCATATATGGCCAAGTGCGAGGGAGGGCGGAGCAGCTGGGAGGCGGGAGCGGGGAGGGCACAGAAAGAAAGGGGGCGTGGTTTACAACGGTTGGCGGGAAGCGGGGAGCGGAGCGGGAGGAAGCCGGGGGAGCGAGAACAGGGGGACAGGCAGTAAAAAATACAACAAAACAAAAAACAATCTCAGAAACAGCAAGGGGCACACAGCAAGGAAAACTGGGCACAGGAGACTAAAATAACAGCGAACACAGCACTAGACCGCCGGAGACCACGCCGCTCGGTGGCAGGGGGCGTGGTCAGACGGCGGCGGCAGGGTCAGCGAGGCAGGCGGGTGGCGGGAGGCACACGCAGCAGCTGGTGGCCGTGCGGCGCGGGGGTGTCCTAAGCTAGGTCACACTCACCTGCGTCGCACGGTCGCCATATATGGCCAAGTGCGAGGGAGGGCGGAGCAGCTGGGAGGCGGGAGCGGGGAGGGCACAGAAAAAAGGGGGCGTGGTTTCCAACGGAGGCGAGGAGCGGGGCGGAAGGAAGCCGGGGGAGCGAGAACAGGGGGACAGGCGGTAAAACATACAACAAAACAAAAGACAATCTCAGAAACAGCAAGGGGCACACAGCAAGGAAAACGGGGCACAGTAGACTAAAATAACAGCGAACACAGCACTAGACCGCCAGAGACCACGCCACTCGGTGGCAGGGGGCGTGGTCAGACAGCGGCGGCAGGGTCAGCGAGGCAGGCGGGAGGCACACGCAGCAGCTGGTGGCCGTGCGGCGCGGGGGTGTCCTAAGCTAGGTCACACTCACCTGCGTCGCACGGTCGCCATATATGGCCAAGTGCGAGGGAGGGCGGAGCAGCTGGGAGGCGGGAGCGGGGAGGGCACAGAAAGAAAGGGGGCGTGGTTTACAACGGTTGGCGGGAAGCGGGGAGCGGAGCGGGAGGAAGCCGGGGGAGCGAGAACAGGGGGACAGGCAGTAAAAAATACAACAAAACAAAAAACAATCTCAGAAACAGCAAGGGGCACACAGCAAGGAAAACTGGGCACAGGAGACTAAAATAACAGCGAACACAGCACTAGACCGCCGGAGACCACGCCGCTCGGTGGCAGGGGGCGTGGTCAGACGGCGGCGGCAGGGTCAGCGAGGCAGGCGGGTGGCGGGAGGCACACGCAGCAGCTGGTGGCCGTGCGGCGCGGGGGTGTCCTAAGCTAGGTCACACTCACCTGCGTCACACGGTCGCCATATATGGCCAAGTGCGAGGGAGGGCGGAGCAGCTGGGAGGCGGGAGCGGGGAGGGCACAGAAAGAAAGGGGGCGTGGTTTACAACGGAGGCGGGAAGCGGGGAGCGGGGCGGGAGGAAGCCGGGGGAGCGAGAACAGGGGGACAGGCGGTAAAAAATACAACAAAACAACAGACAATCTCAGAAACAGCAAGGGGCACACAGCAAGGAAAACGGGGCACAGGAGACTAAAATAACAGCGAACACAGCACTAGACCGCCGGAGACCACGCCGCTCGGTGGCAGGGGGCGTGGTCAGATGGTGGCGGCAGGGTCAGCGAGGCAGGCGGGTGGCGGGAGGCACACGCAGCAGCTGGTGGCCGTGCGGCACGGGGGTGTCCTAAGCTAGGTCACACTCACCTGCGTCGCACGGTCGCCATATATGGCCAAGTGCGAGGGAGGGCGGAGCAGCTGGGAGGCGGGAGCGGGGAGGGCACAGAAAGAAAGGGGGCGTGGTTTACAACGGAGGCGGGAAGCGGGGAGCGGGGCGGGAGGAAGCCGGGGGAGCGAGAACAGGGGGACAGGCGGTAAAAAATACAACAAAACAAAAGACAATCTCAGAAACAGCAAGGGGCACACAGCAAGGAAAACTGGGCACAGGAGACTAAAATAACAGCGAACACAGCACTAGACCGCCGGAGACCACGCCGCTCGGTGGCAGGGGGTGTGGTCAGACGGCGGCGGCAGGGTCAGCGAGGCAGGCGGGTGGCGGGAGGCACACGCAGCAGCTGGTGGCCGTGCTGCGCGGGGGTGTCCTAAGCTTGGTCACACTCACCTGCGTCGCACGGTCGCCATATATGTCCAAGTGCGAGGGAGGGCGAAGCAGCTGGGAGGCGGGAGCGGGGAGGGCACAGAAAGAAAGGGGGCGTGGTTTACAACGGAGGCGGGAAGCGGGGAGCGGGGCGGGAGGAAGCCGGGGGAGCGAGAACAGGGGGACAGGCGGTAAAAAATACAACAAAACAAAAGACAATCTCAGAAACAGCAAGGGACACACATCAAGGAAAACGGGGCACAGGAGACTAAAATAACAGCGAACACAGCACTAGACCGCCGGAGACCACGCCGCTCGGTGGCAGGGGGCGTGGTCAGACGGCGGCGGCAGGGTCAGCGAGGCAGGCGGGTGGCGGGAGGCACACGCAGCAGCTGGTGGTCGTGCGGCGCGGGGGTGTCCTAAGCTAGGTCACTTACCTTAAGCCAGATGATTATTGGATGGAAAAAACGTACAAAAAAAGTTGCCTTGTTGAGTCCCTCCAAAAGAAGTGGATCATGAGGACTACTATAGCTATCCTCCTTTCAAAGCAGAGAGACACTGCCCTTAATTTTAGATCAGAACAAGGGACAGTTAATGATGGCATGCATTGGACGCTGACTCTGAGTGGTTGTTGTTTGTGTTGTTGTTTGTCGTGCATGAAGTAAATACATTGTGTACTATTATTTAATCTACACACTAAAAGTGACTCAAGTCAATGTTTCCCTTCTTGTTGTTTAGTAACAAAAATGTACTCCCACTGCAGGCGGGTCCAATGCATTTTTGAATATGGAATCCGGACTCACTCGGTACACTGCAGATTGAGTTGGACAACACCATGATGATGGCCACGGTGACATAATATCTTTGCAGTCAATCAGTAGGATCAGAGATGTTTAATGGAATAACTCAGGGCGTTTCATGAGTGGCATGAATGGTAAACAAGTCAACAACAACCACAGCAGACCTACATGTCTGTGTAGTGGTGAAGTCGAGTCACAAGCGTACTAGTGGTGGTATGATTCTCAGCTGTGCATGCCATTAATTTAGTTTCTTACTTTGGAAAATGCTATGTTGCCGTATAAATGATATGTGTGCTCTGTCTGACTCAGTCAAAATGTAAGCTAAGTGGAGGTTGGGTGGGTGTCGTGGGCCTGCTCTGTCCTGTTGCTGTTATAGGTTAAGGTGCAGAGCAGGAATATTGACGGAGAAATATCGAGTTACATTATTATCGCCACAGAAATATCGTCTGGAAGAAATATTGACAACAAAAATATAGATGACAAGAATATCGACCGACAGGTAAGAAATATCGATTACAAAAATATAGTTGTAATAAATATTGTTTACAAAAATATCGTTTACAAAAATATTGATTTATTAATAATGTTATGTATTTTAGTGTTTTTAATTAGAATTTATAAGTACTTGGTATTGAATCCGCCGAGGAATCTTGGCCGTCCCCCAGTATTGAATTGCGTGCCCCTGGAAAGAGTCAAGGAATTCGACTATCTGGGAATCCACCTGTTTGACTCTATGCAGTGGAGCTCTCATCTACAAAAACTGTTGTTGGGCCACAAAAGGGTCGCTGGGGCACTTCTTAAGGAGCAGCGCTCTTCTTCATTCAAACCTATTGCCCCTGTACTGGACATTTACACAGCGAGAGGAGTAAGTGCAGCACTATATGTGGCAGAACTCTGGGGTGCAAATAAGATCGATCTCCTTACCAGATCAGAGAACACATTCCTGAGGGATTTGATGTCTCTCCCTCAGAGTACTGCAACGTTACCTCTGCAGTTGGACATGGGTTGCCGCCCAATTGGAGACCAGGTCCGCCTTCGTCCGTTACTTTTATGGGCACGTCTTTGGAGGGTTACCGAACTCGCTAGTTATGCAGAGGGGCTCTCAGAGGTGCTGTAGATGCTGGGCTGGTCTAAAATTGGGTGGCTTAGTAATGTCAAATTCCTGCTTGAAGACATGGGCTTAGGGAACGCATGGTCTTCCAGAAGTGCCCCTTCAAAAGCTGCCATAAAGACCATTTATTGGCAGTGGGTAGACAACAATCTAAATTCCAACCCTAAGGCATGTAGAACAACTATGGAGTTCCTTAATATTAAGGATTTGCCCCAATACGATCCTTATCTGGATTTGATCTCAAAGCCCCTCGATAGAGCCCTGTATTTTAGATTTAGGGTGGGCCTGCCCCCCCTGAGAGAATTGATGGCCCGTTGGAAAATCCCGGGGCAGACTGTCCCTTTTTGTATATATTGCACATCTAGAGTGGAGACTGTTGCCCACTTTTTATTTGAATGCCTGGCCTACAAACCCCCAAGATCTAGGTGGCTAAAACCACTATGTAGGGGGCTGGCGACAAGACACCATATAGTCGCTCTGCGAATTTTAATGTCAGATACCTGTCCATTGATTGTATGTGGTATGGCTAAATATCTAGGCTGGGCGTGGTCAATTAGACTTAAATGGTCTTGTAGTGGGACCTTTTTCATCCTATTTATTGGATAAATATTTTATCTCAACTGTTTAGCCAATGGTTATTAATGTATTTGTTTTTTGTCTACTGTTTTGTAATGCTTTTAAGATATCTCTTTTTATCGAAATAAAGCTAATTGACTGACTGAATAAGAATTGTTTGTCATTTTATTATATGTTTTAGAATTGTTCAAGTTATACATTTATTTTAGGTTTAATTTTGCGTTATTAGTTCCGTAGCGGGTTGTGGGTTTATAGGGGAATAGGGTGGGAAGTAATTTAGATATTTAAAATGAATTGAATAATTAATGTGTTAATTTATTAATTAGTAATTAATTGTTTATTATTTTTAATTAATCAATTAATAATTAATTATGTTAATTGTTTATTTAATTGTAGGCGTGTGTTCTGGTATTTGCATGTGTACATGGTGTAAAGAGTGGTGAGTAATTAATTTTAAATTGAATAATTATTAAATATGTAAAAATTATTTACCATTAATTATTTAGTAATTATTAATTGTAATTGTGTAATTAATTTTAGGTGTGTGTTGTGGTATTTTAATGTGTAAATGGTGTGCAAGCTGGTAAGTATTTTTTTTTATTGATTAATTAATAAATATTAATGGCAGTGAAAAAAACTGCAAATGATTAATCTAGTGTTTTACCTGAATTGAGGGTGGATGATGAGGATTTGTTACAAATTGCATACTCATTGGATGAGATTACCTCGACGGATGATGATGATACCCGAGTGGTAGGTATTAGGGAAACCAGAACAGATAGGGCAGCCACTATTTCCTTCACACCTAAATCTGTCTTTTGTCCCATATTGCCCCATGATTCAATTGACACCTTTCACGAGGTGGTCACTAAGGAACTGATCAAATACAAACATATGAGCTACAACTCTAGTAAAGGGAAATTTAATTTATCACATGATCAGAGGTAATTTTTTTTTTCCTTAGCAGAAGATCGTAATGTTATCCTGAGACCCTCAGACAAGGGCGGTAACATCGTCCTATGTGGGTTAGACATGTATATAAGAGAGGCACTTCAACAACTGGAAGCAAATATCTTCTATTGCAGAAGTAACATTGGAGATTACCATGAAAGTATAACACACACATGGGATAAACTTATAGAATGGCGCAGTGAGGGATTACTCACTTGGCATGAATTTTTATTTTTGAAAAATGATTATCCTAAACTGCCCATTTTTTATCGTTTGCCAAAGGTTCATAAAAATGCTAGTGAACCCCCAGGCAGACCAATTGTCTCCTCCATTGGAAGTGTCAATGAGAATCTATCTAAGTATATCGATAATTTTCTGAGGGAACATGTATGCCTTCTTCCCTCTTACACTAAGGACACCACTGACTTCCTCAATAAAATTAAGAACATTCAATGGACAGAGGGATCTCTGCTCATTACCATGGACGTTAGTGCACTTTACACTATTATCGACCACATCCAAGGGATGGAAGCCAGTTACCACTTCCTCAAAAACAGGAATATAGGTTATCTCGATCATACAAGTATGCTTATGGATATGATGTTGTTATGTTATGTTAAAAACATTTATACCGCGCTCGTTCACCAAACGGTTTCATGGCGCTCAAAACAAATGCGGGAGACAGTGCACCGAGGTTACTCATAGGCTAAGTGAAAGAAGTGGGTTTTGAGCAATTTACGAAAGCAAACATAGCTGAGGGAGATCGGGAGGGAATTCCATAGGGTGGGGGCCAGGAAAGAAAAGCACAGGCCACCATGCTTTTGCGTTTATACCTAGGGACAATCAACAAGTTGTGTGAAGTGGACCGAAGATCTCTAGAGGGAGCATAACGCTGGAGGCTAGACGTAATGAATACAGGAGCTTGCTCGGAAAGGGCCTTGAAGACAGTACAGCCAAGTTTAAACATGCAGCGATAAGCCACTGGGAGCCAGTGCAGTCTCTACAACAGGGGCGAGAAATGTTGATGTTTAGGCTGGTGAAAGACCAGTCTCGCTGCCTGGTTTTGCACCAGCTGCAGCCGATGGAAATGGTAAGCAGGTATCCCAACATAGAGAGTGTTAGCGTAGTCAATACGGGAGGTGACAAGAGCCATAATGACGAGAATGAGTGCCTCGGTGGTAAGAAACCTACAAATTTTGCGAATCCTGCGCAAATGAAAGAAACAGGATGATGTAACTGCATTAATTTGAGGCCTCATAAACAGGTCACTACATATGATTACGCCTAGGCTCCTTACCGAATTGACAGGGCTGGGCGGAGACCCAAGGGAAGAGGGCCAAAAGCTAGAGTTCCAAGGGTTAGCCAACCCACCCATCAGTACTAACTCCGTCTTGTTGGGATTGAGCTTCAACTGGCTGTAGTGCATCCACTTAGAGATGGTAAGCATGGTGGATTGGAAGTTTGCCCCTGAGGAAGGGGTGGAATCAACAGGAAAGATCAACTGTAAATCATCGGCGTAATTAAAAATGGTAACCGGGGTGTGACGGAGGGAAGCTATAAGGGGTTGCATAGAAAGGTTAAATAAAAGTTGCGACAGGACAGAGCCCTGTGGGACTCCACAGGAAAGGGGGGAATAAGGGGCGGAGTAAGTAGACAGATGAACTGCCTGAGACCGCTGGTGCAGAAAAGATCTGATCCACGTTAAAGCCATGCCCTGCATACCTGCGTTATTGACACGGTCAATCAAGATGACATGATCGACCGTGTCAAAGGCAGCCGACAAGTCCAGCAATACAAGTGCCTGGGCGACATTCTTATCGGCGCCTTTACTCAGCACGTCCATCACGGCCACAATAACAGCTTCAGTAGAATGAGCTGGCCTGAAGCCGGCTTGCTGGTTATCCAAAAAGGAAGAACCCTCAATGAATGTACTGAGACAGCGAGTAACGTAGGTCTCCAGGATTTTCCCAAGATAGGGGAGAAGGGAGATCGTCCGAAAATTACTCAGGACTGAAGGATCGGCACCTGGCTTCTTAAATATGGGAACTACAACCGCCTGTTTGAAAGAATCCGGTACGGTGCCTGTGGCAAGAGAGTTGTTAAGCAGTGCCAACGGGAGATCTGGGCAGGGCAAGAAGGCTTCTTTGAGGATTTGAGGGGGGCAGCAGTCATTAGGAGAGCCCGAGCTCACCATATGTAACAGAGAAATAAACTCAGTCAGGGAGATAGGGGGAAAAACATCCAGGTGACAAGAGTTCATAGGGGGTAGAAATGGAGGAGTGGGGGAAAGGGGGGAACAGCCTTTACGACGCGGCTGTTACACCGTGTGCCGTTACAACGCGGTTTCTTCAACGCAAGTCGTTACCACGACTTGCGCTGGAGGGCGCTGCAGGACAAGGAATTTTTTAATTTACTATCCAACACCTTCCCTACTGTACGTAGGCTGGTGTTAGAACAGTAAATTAAAAAATTCCTAAGTCCGCACCCCTCCAACGCAAGTCGTGGTAACGACTTGCGTTGAAAAAACCGCGTTGTAACGGCACGCGTTGTAAAAGCACGCGTTGTAAAGCCGTACAACCGGGGAAAGGGGAGGGGGAATGTTATTCTTTATGGTGACAATTTTATCAATGAAATAAGAATTAAGGGAATCCCAGAGAGCTTGTGTAGGTTGTGGTTGGACAGTGACACGGTCCGGCGAGGTGAGCTCCTCGACAATAGAAAAAATATCCTTAGCCTTAGAGGCTGAGTCCATTATTTTCTGGGAAAAGTAAGTGGTTTTGGCCAATAGAATGGATTTTTATACCGTTTCAGCAGGTCTACATACAAGGTTTTGGATTCTAGGTCGTAGTTACGCCTCCAACGGCGCTCAGCTTGGCGTAGGGCCAGGTTATCCAGTTTCAGTTGGTCTGTGAACCACCGTTGAGCGTCATGGGGACGTTTAGTTTTTAAAATTTTTAGCGGGCCACTTTATTGCTGGCAGACATCAGCCACTGCTCAAGATGACAGGCCTGACCAGCCACCGAGGCCTGGCCTCTAGGGGCTGTGGCCGCTAGAATGGAATGAAATTCTGCAAGGTTGGCTCATTTCCAGTTACGGGAGGTGAAATTGGTAATAGGAGTAGGGTGAATAGGCGGAGTCGAATTCAGGAAAAAGGAAATAAAAAAATGATCAGACCAAGAGCAAGGATAAACTGAAGGAGGGGAAATGTCCAAGTTGGTCGTCCAGACTTGGTCTAGGATATGGCCTTTGCTGTGGGTAGCTACTGTTATATGCTGACTGCAATTCAGGCCAAGCAGAAGATCAGTAAATTCCTCAGAGAGGTTACTTTCCCGAGGATCTGATGGCCAATATTTAAAATCATAAACAATGAGAATTTTGGCATGATTGATAATTAGCTGGGAGACTAAGTCACCGAACTGTTGGGGAAAAAGAGGGATATAATCGGGGGTCTATAGACAACGACACAAATAAAGGAAAACCTAGGAGAGGTAAATTTAAAAAAAAGACTGTCAGTTTTAGAGAGAGTGGACGTTTCAAGAGTAATAAACTTATGCTGGGAACGAATGATAGCTGCAACCCCCCCTCCTGCTCTCCCGGCGGCCCTATTAGATTGTTAAATATAGTAGCCGGTGGGGATAGCAGCAAGGATATCCGGGACAGAGTTCTCTGTTAGCCAGGTCTTAGAGAGAAGAAGGATGTCCACTTTATTGTCGTCCAGCAGCTGAAATATCTCGAGCTGGTGTTTTACCAGCGAGCGAGTGTTAAGGTAGACTACCACCAAGGGATGTAGTCCAGGGGACCCTACACTGGGTAAAAATGTAGAGGATTCGCTGCAATGTGTCGGGGTACTCACTGCAGGTGTACCTGAGGGGAGACCCTGGGAGATCAAAATACCACAATCCTGAGCAACGCCTACAGCACGGGAATGTAGGGGCCCAGAGTGTTGGAGTGCGTGGAGATCCGCGGAAGAGGGGGTAATCAGTTAGGCATAGTGGCTGGTCGCTGGCCGCAACCGGCCGCGGACGAGCACAGACTGGCTTAACTTAGGCGCAACTTTGGTGCGAAGACGGCAAGCCCGCTGCGCTCGTCCGCTGCGCTTCCTCCATGTCCCCATCTTAAATACACCTAGGGGAGGGAAAAACTAGCACGCTAACCTGCGTGGAGAGTGTGGCAGGCAGGAATTGGTGTGGGGTGTGTTGCTCACGAGGAGACCCTCCGCTCGATAGGCACACAGCCGCGGCGGAACGGGGTCAGGAGCAGGACGAGCAAGCAAGTGAGTTACGATTTAGGCAAGTATTAAAATCGCATCAAATCATCAAGTGTCTTAAAATCACACATAGACAATAAACATAAGGAGAAACAAAAACACTGAGGAGGCTAAGCGCTATGTGCACCTCGAGCAGCCTGATCGCCGCTATCGTCACAGGGAGCACAGAGCCCACCCCTAAAAATAGCCTTAAGCTCCACAACAACTAGCACGCTAACCTGCGTGGAGAGTGTGGCAGGCAGGAAGTGGTGTGGGGCGTGTTGCTCACGAGGAGACCCTCAGCTCGATAGGCACACAGCCGCGGCGGAACAGGGTCAGGAGCAGGAAGAGCAAGTAAATGAGTTACGTTTTAGGCAAGTATTAAAATCGCATCAAATCATCAAGTGTCTTAAAATCACACATAGACAATAAACATAAGGAGAAACAAAAACACTGAGGAGGCTAAGCGCTATGTGCACCTCGAGCAGCCTGATCGCTGGTATCGTCACAGGGAGCACAGAGCCCACCCCTAAAAATAGCCTTAAGCTCCACAACAACTAGCACGCTAACCTGAGTGGAGAGTGTGGCAGGCAGGAAGTGGTGTGGGGTGTGTTGCTCACGAGGAGACCCTCCGCTCGATAGGCACACAGCTGCGGCGGAATGGGGTCAGGAGCAAGAAGAGCAAGCAAGAGAGTTACGTTTTAGGCAAGTATTAAAATCACATCAAATCATCAAGTGTCTTAAAATCACACATAGACAATAAACATAAGGAGAAACAAAAACACTGAGGAGGCTAAGCGCTATGTGCACCTCGAGCAGCCTGATCGCCGCTATCGTCACAGGGAGCACAGAGCCCACCCCTAAAAATAGCCTTAAGCTCCACAACAACTAGCATGCTAACCTGCGTGGAGAGTTTGGCAGGCAGGAAGTGGTGTGGGGCGTGTTGCTCACGAGGAGACCCTCCGCTCGATAGGCACACAGCCGCGGCGGAACGGGGTAGGGAGCAGGTAGAGCAAGCAAGTGAGTTACGTTTTAGGCAAGTATTAAAATCGCATCAAATCATCAAGTGTCTTAAAATCACACATAGACAATAAACATAAGGAGAAACAAAAACCCTGAGGAGGCTAAGCGCTATGTGCACCTCGAGCAGCCTGATCGCCGCTATCGTGAAGATGAAGATATGCCTTAGAAATAATTTTTTCATGTTTGATGGGGATATTTTCAAACAGATCCGTGGCGTGGCGTGGCGATGGGCTCAGCCTTTGCTCCTAGCTTCGCTAACCTTTTCTTAGGTAAGTGGGAAGAGGAAATTAGGAAAGATGCGAATCTTACTAAAGATTTTTCCAAAGTCAGTATCTGGATCAGATATATCGACGATTTGTTTGTTGAGTGGCATGGGACACATGATGAAGCGGTTAGCTTCATAAATAAATTAAATATCAATGAATACAACATACATCTCACGTACAATATCAGTAGTGAATGTATAGAGTTTCTGGATACCGAAATAAAAATCGAAAATGGTACCTTGGTGTCCAGTTTACATAGAAAGGTCACGGCGGGCAATAGTGTGCTTCACACCCTCAGTGCCCACCCTGAACCATTAAAATGGAGCATACCCTTTGGAGAGCTACTGAGGGCGAGAAGAAATTGCAGCAGTAACGAAGGCTTCAAACTAGAACAGGAAACCATGCTTTCTAGATTTAGAGAGAGAGGTTACCCGGAATGGGTGTTGAAAAAAGCAGTCTCGAAAGTAGCACTTATTGAAAGATCTGCAACACTTACATCTAAAAATAAGGAACATGGAAGTACAACTAGAGTAAATACCACGTACCACCAGGGATCGGATAAGATTCGCAAATTCCTAGCAGACAATTGGCCAATTCTGAAATCAGACAACATCATAGGCCCACACTTAGGGGAAAGACCCTTGATTACATACAGATGAGGTAGGAATCTAAGGGATATCTTGGTGAGAGGAGATATCAGTGAGAATAAAAAACAACACATACAGGGTCTTAAAGGTTTCTATCCCTGTGCTCATTGCATAGCATGCAAACACAGCTTTATGGTCAAAGAGATTAACATCCCTGGTCAGCCACAACCTAAGAAAATCAAACAATTTTTGACTTGCAATTCAAATTATGTGGTATATGTTTTGGAATGTCCGTGTCTTAAAATATATGTGGGTAGTACAGTCTGTATAGCTAAAAAAAGAGTACAGGAGCATCTAAGAGCTATAACACATATAGATGCACGCTACCCCGTTGCACGACATTTCCATGAATGTCACCAATCAAATACCTCCCTACTCAGTTTCTTTGTAGTGGAACAAGTTA
Organism: Lissotriton helveticus; assembly: GCF_964261635.1. NCBI lineage: Eukaryota > Metazoa > Chordata > Amphibia > Caudata > Salamandridae > Lissotriton > Lissotriton helveticus. The sequence continues at coordinate 659,654,505 of NC_136068.1, read as the reverse complement.
ACATTGGGAAAAGGGGAGGTAATCGTGAATTGGCATTAAGAAAATGCAAATCAAGGCGGATTATGGACCTCGAAACTCGTTTTCCGGTGGGCCATAATCTTGATGAGGAACTGGCAACTCATCTACATGAGTAATTATGAGGTGGCAATAGTAAGAGTATTGAATGCTAGCAATCATAGATTTGATGGTGATGACAGATGAATATGTCTGGTAAAGAAAATGTACGTGTTTTTAGAATATGTATTCAAAGTGGTATGTACGCATATTTTTACTAATGGTGATTTTAACGAGCATTTATTGTTTTTTCCAGGGAAGAGGAAGGGAATGTCCACCTCACTGTTTTGTGCACTTCACGGTATCCCTAACCTTTTCTTCATTTGGATTCAGCATGTCACTGTATTAGAGTAAGATTAGAGATTTCACTTTTTGCACTACATATTTTCTTGGAAATATTCTTCAGACTTGTGTTCCGGCAGAAATATGACATAAACTTGCAATTTTGGCCACCATTAGTGGGTTATTCATCGTTCAACAAAAATGTCGGTGAATATATGCTGTAGTTATATGTCACTTTTTGTGCAATCACTTTTGGCACAGTAGTAGATTATATGCCCTTGGGGCATTCTTTGTTTCTTCTTTCAGAAGATTGGCTAACAAATATCTACTTATCAGTGTGGACATCAGGCCTTTTATTATTATACTTAGAGTAGAGCCAGAAATGACTGGTCTGGAGTTCCTTTCATGTACTTGTTTTTAGGTACTTTACCGAGAGCATTGCAATAACATGAATGGATCACTGTAACAGTCGGAGGTTCTTTAACATAAAATCACTAGACCGAAATAATGATGTTCGCAGGTACAAAGAGTATTAACTGTTTTTAAAAAATAGGTTTAGTAATTTTTACAATTATACCTGCAATACGAGTTAATATATGACAACCATGTACTCGTGATATAATGCCACGCGCTATGGTGTATATATGTCTACTATAACCATAAACAAAATCAGAATGAGTTTATATTTCTTATGTCACAATTGAATATGATACAGCAATGGACAATACTTGATTAAGTTGCACTTATTGGTTAAACAATGATAGAGTTTACCACTCTGTAATGGCGGATGACATTGCATGAAGAATCATGTGACCTGTACTAAAAATGTTCGAAACCCTTGTTTATGTTTATATAAACATGCCGGATTAGTCGGAGCTTATCGTGTGACCAAGACACATTTTGGTGTCGAAACGCGCAGCGTAATTGGGAATAAAGACAAACTTTAAAGCAACCTGCTTCTGAGTGCGCACTGCTTAACAGAATTATGAAATATTGGAAATATTGGATATATTTATATATAATTATATTTTAATTATGTTACTATTGGAAATTAAATTTAATAAAAATGTTGATAGGTTTTTTTGTTTTTTTTTGGGATCCTGCGCTTTCTCTCCTGTTGCACTCACTGGAGTGGGAATAGTAAATTTTACCCCTCCGCTATCCAGCGCTTTCCCTACTGTTGCACTCACTGGAGTGGGAATAGTAATTTGTACCCCTACGCTATCCAGCGCTTTCCCTACTGTTGCACTCACTGGAGTGGGAATAGTAAATTTTACCCCTCCTTTATCCAACGCTTTACCTACTGTTGCACTCACTGAGTGGGAATAGTAGATTTTACCCCTCTGCTATCCAGCGCTTTCCCTACTGTTGCACTCTCTGGAGTGGGAATTGTAATTTTTACCCCTACGCTATCCAGCGCTTTCCCTACTGTTGCACTCTCTGGAGTGGGAATAGTAAATTTTACCCCTCCACTATCCAGCGCTTTCCCTACTGTAACACTCATGGAGTGGGAATAGTACATTTTACCCCTCCGCTATCCAGCACTTTCCCTACTGTTGCACTCTCTGGAGTGGGAATAGTAAATTGTACCCCTCCGCTATGCAGCGCTTTCCCTACTGTTGCACTCACTTGAGTGGGAATAGTAATTTTTACCCCTACGCTATTCAGCGCTTTCCCTACTGTTGCACTCTCTGGAGAGGGAATAGTAAATTTTACCCCTCCACTATCCAGCGCTTTCCCTACTGTTGCACCCTCTGGAGTGGGAATAGTAATTTTTACCCCTAAGCTATCCAGCACTTTCCCTACTGTTGCACTCTCTGGAGTGGGAATAGTAATGTTTACCCCTCCGCTATCCAGCACTTTCCCTACTGTTGCACTAACTGGAGTGGGAATAGTAATTTTTACCCCTACGCTATCCAGCGCTTTCCCTACTGTTGCACTCTCTGGAGTGGGAATAGTAAATTGTACCCCTCCGCTATCCAGCGCTTTCCCTACTGGATAACATACAGTAACACTTTAGTATCAACATTCATCATCTTTTAAATAATTTGATTAATTTTTTCTCTTCAATTGTTACAACTGTGTGCTCTCTGCTTATAATTGATCCCTACAGCTATATTTTAATTTTCTTTGCTAGCTTTAAAAAGTAGGCCAGATACAACAGAAGTAAAAATGTATGTAATTTGGGTCTCTCTGAGGGCAGACAGGCATGGCAAATTGCATAATAATTAATAATATACTGCTGTCCAGTATTGCCTACTAGTCTAGTTAGTAAGTACTACTTATCATTAACCATTAAGTCATTATCATCATCATGCATGCATGTCCTTTTTCTCCCTTAACAGATTCATGGATATCTTGGTCGTCTGCCAAGATTGTGTTTAATTGTATTCATGCATAGTGCTTTTCTTTGTCAAACCTTTCCCCAAACCCCCCTTCCCAACCATTCATCAAACCCTAACACTCTTCCCCCGGGCTGTATTATTTATAATGAGTTGTGACTAAATCAAATGCATACCAATAATTGATCACATGCTTGCTGGGGCGGATGTGGTGAAAGCAACACTGATTCAATTTCGAGGCAGGGCGAGGATCTAATGTCTGATAATATTACTACGATGTAGGTGACAGTCAGCACGTAGTTGAGAACTAGCAAGGAATGAATTCATGTTCACATGTTCCGTTGCACAATCCCCTCACTAATTTCAAATAGTTATCAGCTAATTCACGAGTGCACAGCTTTTTCCACATTTGTTAGCTCACATTTTCCTTTCAACACCCCTGCATTTACCCATAGCACTGTAGTCTCTCTCTCTTTCACAACGGTTTCGTTTTTCTCCTGCACTGCTCATTCTGTTGCCTTCTTGGATTCCAATACACATTCCCTTTTTCATTACACAGAAAATGTCCCCTGAGGAAGAGCACATGCTCGAAATGCGTTGGGGATATATTTTCAATGTGATGACCTGTTAAAACATTTTGACATCCGTCAAGATGTCTTCACCATCTTTTTAGTGTTTAAATACTGATGGAATAACCATTATTGCAACTTCATATGACGTAATTGAATGAATAGATTCAGGAATACATTTAGATTTTTTGAAAATACTACTAACTTCGCTGAATTTATGAAAAATAATTCTTATTGCTTAGGAGTGCTTCAGATTGTAACCCTTCCTGGGGAAGAGCACCTTCATATGCTTTCAGTTTATCACCTCTATGAACAAGAGGTGATCATCTTTAGCATCCTACCTCTTTCAACTTTTGGAAGAAGATTCACCTGTGAGTGTGACAGTTCCTTTCTTCGTTACTATCTTGGGAAACTAAACCATCATCACCATGCACCCATTGCTGTGCCTAAGTTTAAACATCAATCATGCGTAAGAGAAGTTTGGGGGAGGCATCATTAATAATGGAAATTAAATCATTAATTTACACACCAACACCCTTGAGTCCAATTGCAGAATGCATAGATTAGGAGGAGGGACTGACAGTACTAGTAGGACAAGTAGCTCAGTGAGGGTACCGCATCTATCTGTTCGTATGTTACAAAAAATATGCAGATTATTCAAATCAAACACTGGTTGAGGCCCTGCAGCAAAAGAAACTGTGTGACGTAAAAGAGTAACCCCCCCCACAAAACATTCACGTCATATGTAAAGTTTATGTATGAATTTAATTTAATCCCCTAACAAAAATAAACAATGTAAAAAATAATACAACAACACCTGACCCACCCCTCCCCCTAACCCCAACCAAAGACCAAAAAGAATAGTCCGTTCAAAAATAAAATTGTCCATATAAGTTATTTTTTTTGTTTAAGAGATTTTTATTAGCATTTTGGATTAAATACAATACATATGTCATAAAAAATTGGAACAATAGGAATATCAAGAAGGAGTACTAAAACATATGCAATGAGCAGTAAAACAAATAAGAAAATGGTTATAGAGAGAAGGAAAAGGAAAGAGGGAGATACAAGTAGAAGAGAAAGGAGGAGAGAAGAAGGAAAGAAAAGAAAGAAGTGGCAAAAGAGGGGAAGGGAGAAGAGAGAGAGGGGAAGGGAAGAATAAGTGGGAAAACTGAGAGTCATTCAAGGAAGAGAGTTGGAGGAAAGATAAGTGGTAAAAGGGAGCCAAAGGAGATCGGATTTAATTTTCAGGGGGACAGAAGAGGAAGAAGCAATGGCAATCCTATGTTCATCACAAACAAAATTCCACCAGGTGTGAATAGAAATTTTTGAATTATCTTTCCAACATAATAAAATAACTTTAAATGCAAGAGAAATAAACAAGTCCAACAATCTCGCAGAAGAAGAGATAATATCAACATCAGATGACAACAATCTCAGGAAAATAGTCTGTAAAGATAACTGGGCAGAACAATTAAAAACTCACATACATATCTTCCAAACTTCCTTCCAAAATGATAAAACAGGGAGACATTCGTATAGTAGGTGTTTAGGTGACCCAGTTTCTTTAGCACATGACAAACATAGTAAAGAAGATGTTGGAAAAAACTTATGAACACTTGCAGGGGTGATAAGAACTCTGTGATAAATGAACAGTAACGATTGGGTAATACGAGCAGCAGGAGATACTTTAAACAATTTGGACCATATACGATCCCACAGCAGAACAGAGAGGGAAATATTAAGGTCAGTTTCCCATGCAATCTCAACAACTGATTTAGGACGATCTGAACCAGGTGACAATAATAGTCTATAAACAAGGGCAAGTTGTTGAGTGGAAAATAAGGGAAAAAGTGAAGAGGTAGGAACAAAAGAGGGTAAGGCATCAGGCATTGAAAAGGAAGCTAAGTGTGACTGAATGGCAGACGTAATAATGGTATATTCAGAAATATACGATGAAGGTAAGTTAAATAAATTTTGTAATTTCGGAAATGTAATGAGAGAATCATTATCAAAAAATTTATGAACAAATACAATATTCTTTTCCTTCCAGTGCTTGAAATAAAATGATTTACCTTTATATCGAAGAAATTTGTTATACCATACAACAGATAATAAAAAAACATTGCAATGAGGAAAGATTAGAGGAGAAGACATTGTGTAATGCCGTTTGGTAGTATTTTAAGATAGGGTATTTAGTCAAAAAAGAACAGTTGGACATAAAAACAATATGTTGAAAGGAAAGGTCTTTCAGCAGGGAGCGTTCTAAGAGAACCCAGGTAGGTACAGGGGTGTCATTAAAGTCATAGGCCAGAGAAAAGGATTGTTTAATCAGGAAAGCGGAGTGATACATTTTAAAGTTGGGAAATCGAACACCACCTTCAGATTTAGGGCGAATCAGCTTTTGCAGTGCTATTCGGGGATGTTTGTCATTCAATAAAAATTCAGAACAAATAGTGTTTATGCGGGAGAAATAGGGGAATTTTGAAAGGGAGCATAGATACAGTATAAAGAACATGTGGGGTAATCATCATTTTAATTGTGTCTAGTCTACCCCACCAGGAAAGAAATAATGGGGACCAGATTTGAAGAAGGGATTTGATTTTCTTTATGAGATAGTCAAAAGTAAATTTAAGGGTATCTCTCAAGGAGGGTGCAAACCAAATACCGAGGTACTTAATTTTAGAGGGACACCAAGCAAAATCAGTATTATTAAACATGAATTGGTAACAAGCGAATTAAGTGGGAGGACTTCCGTTTTGGACAGGTTAAATTTATATCCCGAAACAGAGGAATATAACCGGACCTCATCCATAAATGGTGGAAGGGAGGTTTCAGGATTTGACATGTAAACCAGCACATCATCTGCATATGCAGACAATTTAGTTTCAGTAGAAGACAATTTAAAACCAGTGATGTTAGGATTAGAACAAATTCTTTCTAAGAAGGGTTCAAGGCAAAGAATAAATAATAGGGGAGAGAGGGGACATCCTTGACGAGTGCCTCTAGATAAGGAGAACGACTTGGAAAATTGGTTGTTAACAAAAATACTGGCACGAGGAGAGGAATAGAGAAGTTTGACCATAGAAATAAAAGAGGGACCAAAACCAAACCAGTGTAGGGTACGAAGCAGGAATTGCCAGTTGATAAGATCAAAAGCTTTCTCAGCATCTAAGGATAGTGCTGCTAAAGGGACTTTAATATGTTTGCTGTGGGCAATGACATTAGAGAATAAACGAGCAATGTCCGCAGCAAGCCTGCCCTTCACAAAACCCACCTGGTCCATTTTGATTAGTCAGGGGATAAGGGAATCAAGGCGAGAAGCAAGAATTTTAGCAAACATTTTGCAGTCATAGTTAATTAGGGATATAGGGCGATAATTTTTGCCTTGGGTGCGATCTTTATCTGGTTTCGGGATTATGATAATTAGTACATCTAAAAAGGACCCAGAAGCCTTCGCACTCATAATAAAGGAGTTGAAAAGTTGAAGGAGTTTAGGAGCAAAAAAAGTATGAAACGAGGAATAAAATTCTACAGGTAGGCCATCCGGACCAGGAGCCTTAGATCGTTTGAGTGAGTGAATGGCTCGAGTTACCTCCTGTAGTGTAATTTCTTCTTCCAGGAGAGCAAACTCATCCGGGAGGGAAGGGGGAGAGGGAAGACCCTCAAAAAAGGAAGATAGGTTTATATCAGAGGGGTGGGTGTCATCAGTATATAAGGAATGATAATAGGAATGGAATACGTCAGCGATGTCCTCATCTGCTGTAACCAATTTGTTTAGAGAGTCATTAAAAATGGGGCCAACATTTTTACGTTCAGCTTTAATTTTCAAATAGTTTGCCAACATTTGGCCCGCCTTATTTTGGCCACCATGGAATTTGGATTTAATTTTAAGGAGGGTGTGACAAGCCTCATTGGTAATAATCTTATTGAGTTCTGTTTTGGCTAAGATTAAATCTTGAAGGGAGGAGGAGGATTTAGAAGAGAAATACAAATGCTCAAGGTGTTTAATTTTACGAAGTTGGGCATTGTATTTTTCCCTATTGAGTTTCTTCTTTTTAGCAACATAGGATATGGTAAATGCTCGGAACGCAGCTTTAAAAGCATCCCAATTGTTAGGAATGGAGGTATCAGAGGGATCATTAAAAGTAAAAAATTCATTGAAAAATTCCGCACTTTCCTTCAAAAAAACTGAGTCAGATAAAAGAAAGGCGTTACATTTCCAACAACTAAATTTAGAGGAGATAAGGGAAAGATCAAGTGAGGTAGAAACAGGGGCATGGTCAGAAATAAAAATGGAGCCTATTGCAGATTTTTGAATGAAGGGGAGTAAGGATTTACTAACCAAAATGTAATCGATTCCAGAACGGGTGTGATGCACAGGAGAGAAAAAGGTATACTCCAACACATCAGGGTTACATAACTTCCAAGAATCATACAAAGGACGCGAGGCAATGGCAGATTGGAAGCTCTTATGAGATTTGTCAGGTTGAAATTTACTGGAAGATAATCTATCAAAGAAGGGGTCTAACCATTGGTTAAAATCACCTGCAATCACAAAATCAGGGCAGTCAATGGAAGAAATCAGGGCTTTAATAGCATTCCAAAACTTAGGGTCAGGATGTACTGGACCATAAATATTTAGCAGAACCAATGTCTTATTATGTATAATAAGCTTAGCCATTGCCCAACGTACTTCATCATCATGTTGGGAGGAGATAATCTGTACATTCAAAGCTTTGTGAAATAAAATAGCAACCCCCCCTTTTTTAAGAAGAGCCGGAGAAAATACAACCTGACCCACCCACTGTCTCTTTAACTTGAGTGATGCGACATCAGAACAATGTGTTTCTTGAAGAAAAACAACTTGAGAACCAATTTTGGATAAATGAGACAATACCTTTTGACGCTTGCCAGGGTGACCAAGACCTCGCACATTCCATGAGACAAAATTACACACCATTGAGGAGAGGGGTGATGGGTGACATGTGGAGAGAACACATGGCAAGGGAAGCACCACAGAAAAGGAAACAACAAAGACACCAAAATACGTGTAAAGAGAACTCTTAAAATACTCATAGCACAAGTGTAAAATCTGGTCAAAAGAATGAAATACACCATGAAGGAGAGTAATCGAGAAAGAGATTGCAGAGGAAAAGATAGATATGGAGCAGTGAAGAAGAGGAAAAGGAATGCAGGAAGAGGAGAAGAGAGAAAAGAGATAAGAGGAGAGGTATAAAAGAGAACAGATAAAAGACAGAGGAAAGTAAACAGATCAAGGCACAGAAGCCTGATCGGAGAGATAGCGAAGAACAAAAACATCAGGGGCAAGGATACGCCGGGAAGGGGAGACATCCCCACGAGCAACCGAGAAAAAGGACATATAAAAGGGTAAAGAGAAGATTGTAAGAACGAAAAACAGGAGAATATGAATAAAAGACGAAAGAGAAGAGTCAAACAGAGACAGAGGAGAGAAGTACAGATTAATAGCAAGAAGGACAAAGAAAACAACATGTAAGAACATTAAGAAAGGTAACAAGAAATAGGATTAAGCAACAGTGTCCTTTGTCGAAGGAGAAACACTCTGGAGATAAGCATAGAGCTTTTGAGGATCATCAAATGAGCGGGTCCGACCATTATGAGTGATCTTGCAGAAGCATGGATAAAGAATGCCATATTGAATGTGAAGTTGTCGCATAAGAGGCCGTAGATTCAAGAATTCTTTGCGTCTGGCATTAGTCGCAGTCGAGAGGTCTTGTGAGATGAATATGTTGTGACCAGACCACTGGAGACGGCGTTTCAGCCTGGCAGCTTTTAAAACAGTCATCAGCTCCGTGAATTCTAGAAAGAGCATTATAATGCCTCGAGGTTTGTTAGAGGCAGAGTTAATACGGCCAAGGCGGTGAGCTCTTTGAATGTTCAGAGGGTGTGACGCAGGTTGGAGATCCAAAAGTTCTTGTAGAAATTTTTGTCAAAAAGACACCATGTCAGGACCTTTCAGATTTTCCGGAATACCATAAACGCGTAGGTTGTTTCTCCGATTACGGTTTTCCAAATCCTCCGTGTGCAGCTTAAGTTTGTGGATTTCTTGCTCTAAGAGAGGGATTTTAGTCGAGACATCTTGAATGTCACTAACCCTTTGCTCCAAATTTAAGACTTTGCCCTCCATAAGTACCCAACGGTCTTCAATCTGTTTGAGCCTGTCATTAGTTGCACTCATAAACGGTTGGAGGCCGCGAACCTCCTCAAGGATTGAGTCCAGAACAGGATTAGAGGAAGACTTAATGGGAGAGGGCGGGTCATTCTTAGGCCGCTTAGGTTTGGTACCAGTCTGAGACAATTTGGAGTCATTGGCCATGGTAAAAGTGTGAGCAGGGGCCAAAAGGCGTTGCAAAGAATAAACAGCAAGAAGGATACTGCAAAGTAGATAGTAGGAATGAATAGTAGTAGAGACACTGAGCCAGCTGAATGAAAATCGCAGGTCGCATAAAAAAGATGGCACTGAGGTATGAGGAGATACGATGGCAAGGTGTAGCGTTAAAACGTGAAAAAATTAATATCCATCCTCATAAAGTGCATTGATATGGAGTAGGGCATGAGGAAAGTTAAGCGATATGGTCAAAACAGCAAGCGTCAGAATATTTGTGGCATAATGGAGAAGAGAAAAAATTCATTCAGGCCAAATGCGGCATTGGTAAAATGACGGCACCCCTTTCTGCCAGAGAACACTGAGTCAGTCATTAAAAACCGATAAGGGGCAAAAATGGCAGGTAAACAGCAAGAAAAATGCCACATTGGTGAAGAAAATGGACAGAGCAGAGGGGTATTGCCAAATTAGTGGCAGGGAGTCGAAGCGGTTGGGAAAACCACGACACGGGCTCAGCGACCAAAATGGCGGCCGCCCGCGTCGCGTCAGAAGGAGAAGTTACCGCTATGCATGTAGACTCCACACAGCATGAAAGCCACTTCTTTCGGCAACATCAGGGTCGCGAAGCCTTCCGCCGACAGTGGAGCCACCTCAGACGTCCAGAAAGCAGGAAATAGTGCTCTCACGGCATCCGTGAAGAAAGTCCGTCGCGGAGCTGACGGAGAGTGCGTCTTCACCGTCCGGCACGCAAGCCACGCCCCCGTCCATATAAGTTATAACCCCAACTTTTCCCTAACATTCGCCCAATGCCCACCCACCAAACAAATGAATAAAGAAGGGGACATCCAACGTTATCTCTCTATCGGCTGGCTCGCAGTCACCCGTTAACCACCAGGACCTCCTGCTTCAGTTCCTTTACCTTCTCCTCTAGGCACGCCATTTGAAGGAGCATGCAGCACTTAAAAGCTTGGCAATTGCATCCACGGGGGGCAGCAGTACTGGATGTAGTGCAGCAGGCGGCTTACAGACCGCTGCACCGTACTACTCAAGGGGCCTGGCTGGGGCCCGGGGCATTGGAGGAGGCTGCAGCTGCTGCCGCCTCCTCCTCCGCCAGAGCCACCAGTTTCTGATATTTATTTTTGATGGCCTCGGGCTTCCGGCACCGGTCCATGGCTGCCAACTCCTTCCTGTCAGGTTTAGATGATTTTGTTGGTTCGGAAGGAGTAGCTATATCAAGAAAAAAAGAATATTGTTGTAACCAATATACTCTTAGCAAAACTGTAAGACAAATTAATTTTAAACATAGTGGCACAGTAGCGGTAGCAAGCACAGTACATAACATTTGTGGTATCTATCCTCCCACTTCCTCTGCCTTTTAACATTTGTGGGAGTTTCAAGCATTATACTAGCACTATGGACTCACTCGAGTTGTACACAGTCTTCTTCTTCTCTCGTGTTTAGCTAAATTAAGTAACCTTGTTGTAGCCAGCATGCCAGCTCAGTCAGCTTGCACACAAGACACATACTCATCTTGTGACACAGACTCGTGTTACTTTTATTTACTACTGTCTGCATGTGGGCAAGCTGACTACTACACAATCATCTTATTTTTCCATTATATATGGCACTGGCCATACTCTGTTACATCAAGGGCAACTGCTCAATTTCACTTTCACTCTGCCCTGACTAATATACTACAACAAGGCAGATGATATCTGATCCACATGATCATTGCTTATGTATGAGACAACATGAGGTACTTTGTTTTGATTGATTGTGTAACCATGCAGCCAATGCCAAACCATTGCAGGCTGACACAGTCAAAAATAAATTAAGATAGGTAGGCAGAGGGCCTCATAGTCAGAGGGACGCGCTTGATAATAACATATGTACACAATATATATGCTGTGCTTGCAAACTACTGTGAGCCAAGGGAGTATTCCGAAAATACAACTTCTATTCTCCTTGGTTTTACTACTCTGATTTGGTTTCTTTTTCTTTTACATTATCTTCAAAGCCTCTTCATCCAGAGACAGTCTCCACCTATGCTATCTCTGATGAATACCACCCAGGCATCCATCTATTCAAAGTACACATGTCTATCATTCTTCTTAACCACATCAATGCTACAGCAATTCATCCTCTGTGCTGCAGATCCTTGTTTCCCATTGTTCATGACGAGCTCAGCTCGTCATGAGCACACACGCAGTGTACTGCATGACGAGCTCAGCTCGTCATGAGCATGGAAGAGGTTAATCTCTCAACAAACCTTAATTTGTTTCACCAACAACAAACATTTTTTTAAACCACCACCCATGTGCCCTTCCTTCTTTGCTTGTCTTTGAGTTTGACCCATGAAACACCCTGGAGGATTCTTGCTATCCACCCATACAGTTGTATCCACCCAGGCATGCCTCTTTTCTTTCACCTTCCACCCATCCTTCAACCACCCATGGATCTGATTCCTAGCAGCCACCTATGCATGCATTCAATCAATCAATCAATCATTTGTAAAGCGCACTACAGACCCACGAGGGTCTCAAGGTGCTTAGGGGGTGCTACTGATCGAACAGGCAGGTCTTGAGTATCCTTCTGAAGGTCAGCAGGTCTTGGGTCTGTCGTAGGCTCAGTGGGAGGGTGTTCCATGTCTTTGCGGTGAGGTGGTAGAAGGATCTCCCACCGGTGGTTGTTCTTCGGATGCGCGGGACGGTGGAGAGTGATAGGTCGGCAGAGCGTAGCTGGCGGTTGGGGATGTAGTAGGAGAGTCGTCTGTTGAGGTAGGCTGGGCCGGTTTTGTGGAATGCCTTGTGTGCGTGGGTGAGGAGCTTGAAGGGTATCCTCTTGTTGAAGGGGAGCCAGTGCAGGTTTCTCAGGTGGGGGTTGTTGTGGCCGTGGCTTGGTACATCAAGGATCAGTTGTGCCGAGGCGTTTTGGATGCGTTGTAGTCGTTTGATCAGCTTGGTCAGGGCTCCAGGGTAGAGGGTGTTTCCGTAGTCGAGTCTGCTGCTGACGAGGGCCTGGGTGACTGTCTTTCTTGTATCTGTCGGGATCCATCTGTAGATCTTGCGGAGCATGCGGAGGGTGTTGAAGCAGGAGGACCAGACGGCGTTGACTTGCTTGGTTATTGAGAGCGTTGAGTCGAGGATGATTCCAAGGTTGCATGCGTGGTCGTTGGATGTCGGGGCTGCTCCCAGTGCCGTCGGCCCCCAGGAGTCATCCCAGGATGAAGGGTTGGAGGATGAGGACCTCCAATGTATCTGAGTTCAGCTTCAGATGGCCTTCATTCCTTCATGGAGGTTGGCTCTGGCGGTGATGGAGTCCTTGGTGAGGGAGAGGATCAGCTCAGTGTCGTTGGCGTAGATTATGTTGAGGTCATGCTGTCGGGCTACGTGCGCGAGCGGGGCCATGTAAATGTTGAACAGCATCGGGCTGAGGCAGGATCCCTGGGGTACACCGCAGATGATCTTGGAGGCTTTGGAACGGAATTGGGGAGGCGGACGCTCTGGGTTCTCCCGGAGAGGAAGGAGGTGGTCCAATCCAGAGCATTGTCTTGGATTCCTGTGGCGTGGAGGCGTGCGCGTAGTGTGCGGTGGCAGATGGTGTGGAAGGCGGCAGAGAGGTCTAGGAGGATGAGTGCTGCAGTCTCGCCGTTGTCCAGCAGGGTCCTGATGTCATTGGTGGTGGCGATGAGGGTAGTCTCAGTGCTGTGATTACTGCAGGAACCCTGACTGGCAAGGGTCCAGGATTCTGTTTTCTTTGAGGTATTGGGTTAGCTGTCTGTTGACCGTTTTCTCGATGACCTTGGCCGGGAAGGGGAGCAGAGAGATGGGCCGGAAGTTCTTGAGGTCTCTTGGGTCTACCATGGTTTTTTTGAGTAGGACGTTGATCTTGCCGTGTTTCCAGATCTCTGGGAAGGTCGCGTTCTCGAGGGAGAGATTGATGGCATTGCGCAGGTGGGTTGCGATGGATCTGCTTGCTCTGTTGAAGACGAGGTGTGGGAATGGTTCTGACGGAGAGCCGGAGTGGATTGTGCACATGGTCTTGATGGTGTCATATATGCTCACGCTGGTCCAGGCTAGCAGGGGGTCGTGGTCGATGGTGTGCAGAGGGTCTGTTGTGTTGCTGTTTTTTGGGGCTGTCTGAGTGTTGAAGATGTCGTGGATGTCTGCTATCTTGCGGTGGAAGAAGGTGGCGAGAGAGTCGCACAGGGCTTGTGACGGCGGGATGTCGTTTGTGTTGGAGCTGGGGTTGGAGAGTTCCTTCACGATGTTGAAGAGCTCCTTGCTATTGTGTGCGTTGTTGTCAAGGCAGTCTTTAAAGGAAGTCCTCTTGGCCACCCTGATGAGGTGGTATAGGTTGCAGATGGCGTCCTTGTGTGCTTGCTGGCTGTCCGGAGTTTGTTCACTGTGCCATTTCTTCTCTAGTTTCCGGCAGGCTTGCTTGTAGGCTAGGAATTCAGGGGTCAACCAGCTGGCCCTCTTGCTGGTGTCTCTGTGGGGTGGTTTCTTCAGAGGTGGGAGGGTGTTCACGCAGTTCTCGATCCAGCGTCTGGGGCTGTGGGCAGCGTTGTCGGTGTTAGAGGGTTCGGTGGGTGGGCTGAGAGCGAGATTTGCGTGTAGTTGATCTTCAATGATTTTGCTCCAGCAGCGGCGGGGGATCTGTTGGGTGCTGTGGTTTGTGTTGGGCTTCTGGAAGGCATAGTGGATGCAGCGGTGGTTGATCCAGAGGAGTTCGGTGGTGTGGCCGACGGAGACGTGTGCGCTTGAGGAGAAGACGGGGTCGAGCTTGTGGCCGGCGGAGTGGGTAGGCGTTGTGATGAGTTGCTTCAGTCCGAGGTTGGTGAGGTTATCAATCAGGGTTGTGGAGTTGTTGTCGTTGTTCTCAAGGTGAAAGTTCACGTCTCCAAGTAGGGTGCAGTCGGTGGAGGTCAGAGCATGTATGCTGATCAAGTCAGCGATGGAGTCGCTGAATTGGGGGCAGGGTCCGAGGGGTCGGTAGAAGAGGGTGTCTCTGAGGGTGGAGTTAGGGTCTGTGTGGGTCTGAAAATGCATGTGTTCAGCGGTGCTGAGTGCGTCGTCGGTACTAGTCGTGACCCTGATGCTGTTCTTGTGGACGATGACAATTCCTCCTCGTCTGGAATGACTATGGTGATGTCGGGTGCGGAGGAGTAGTTAAACCAGGTCTCTGTCAGGAAGGCGATGTCCAGGGATGTTGTGTCGAGCAGACCCCAGAGCACGACGGCATGCTTGCATGCAGAGCGGGTGTTCAGTAGTATGCATCGGAGGTGGTTGGGGTCTTTGTTGGTGGGTGGTTTGTCAGCTCTGAGGCTAGTGCAGCTGCAGTTCCGGCAGGTGAAGGGACCTTGTGTGCGTTTAGGGGCAGCCTTGAAGCTGGTGTTGCTCCATCCAGAGTTGAGAGCGTGCAGAATGCTGGCGTCGTAGTGGCAGCGGTCCGCTGGTTCTGGTACTGGGCACAGTCCAGGTGCAGACGGGTGCAGACGGGCTTGCCAGCAACGCAGCCATGTAGCGGCGGGCATATATGGGGAGGTGGGAGGGAGGAGCAGCTGGGAGGGAGGACAGTGGGCCATCAGGGGGGCAGGGCGCGGGGGGTGAGGGAGGAATGAAGGTAACAGAAGGAAAAAGGGGCACCAAATCGAGGGAAAAACGAGTGGCACAGAAGGCAAAAGGGCACAAAAACTAGTGGAGCAGAAGGAAAAAGGGGCACAGAATCAAGGGAAAAAACGAGTGGCACAGAGGGCAGAAGTGCACAAAAAAGTAGTGGAACAGAAGGCAAAAGGGGCACAAAAACGAGGGAAAAAACGAGTGGCACAAAAGGCAGACGGGCACAAAAAACGAGTGGCACTGAAGTGAAAAGGTGCACAAAAACTAGGGCAAACGAGTGGCACAGAAGGCAAAAGGGCACAGGAATACCAGAAAAACGAGTGGCACAGAGGCAAATACAGAACACAGAAATACAGGGGCAGCTAAGAACAGAAGGCAGAACGGGCAGAGAGGCACAGGGGCACCGAGGGGAACAGAAGGGAAAACTGGGCAAAGACACAGGGCAGCTAGGGGAACAGAAGGGAAAATCGGGCAGAGACATGGGAAAATCGGGCAGAGACATGGGGGCAGGGAGGGGTACAGATGGAGAGACCGGGCAGAGAGAACACGAGGACAGAGAGGGGTACAGAGGGAAGAAAAAGGGGCACGGACCATGTACAGGCAGCGGGGGAAGACAGACAACAGCAGTCACAGGCACAACAATGAAAATACAGGCAATACAATAAAATCAATGAAGTGGAGGATGAAAAAACCTACCTACGGCCTACCACTGGCAACCAAGGTTGAGGCGCAGGTGGTAGCCTGCTGGTGGTGGAGGGCCTCGAACTTCCTCAGCAGCGGCAGCTGGGGCAGGGAGACACAGGCGGTGCTGTGTGGAGGGGGAGCAACCGACCTGGTGGGGTCAAGGGTCGCTTCTCTGCCAGTCATATATATTACATCTCACCCATCCTTCCTCCTTCCATCCTTCTTTCCCTTTTCGTTCAACCCATCTATCAAGGTCATCTGATCTGACTCTTAGATTTCTCCATAAAACATTCACAGCTTAGTTGAAGTCAGATAGAAGAGGCCATTAGTTACTCAACACTTCCGACGGAGCCGTCAGGACGCCTGTAATGCATTCACACAAATTTACCTCATAGACACATACTTGTGTCATTTGAACATTGACTTCCACGATCGCTTACATACTTATTGATTCGCACTTCTGATGTGCATATTGTGCTGGCATGAATTTTGAGGAACCACTTTATCCAAGAGGTCCTCAGCTTCTACAAATATAGTGAGACCGAGCACAATGGTGCCGGTTTTGAATTATCACCGGCATTACGATTACTCCATATGATTTTTTTACCGGACAGTCCTTACTTACATTCCTCGTACAGCACCACCATCATTGATCAACAGTGTCGCGTGCACCCTACTGGTTTGACATTAACACCGGTCAAGTGGCAGATTACCCTTAGCATTGGTACTACCATACAGCCCTGAAGAGTCAGGAAACTACTCCTTTCCCTGACAAAACACGTGTCGGCTGGCTGCGCTGTACAAACTGTATTAAGGAACAAAAGACACCATCCAAGAATTCTGTTCTGTTTTGCTTTAATCAACATTCTTTGTTACAATACTTTGGGATACTATATGTGTGCACAGGAGACAAGCAAAAGTTACTCAACTACTCCCGCCGCTAATGCTATTGCTCTAATGCTTAGTAAAGGGTGCTTTCTTCAACCGTTGTTCACAACAACTTAGTCTCTCTCAACTTACACAACACCCTTTCAGCGAGTGTGTAACTATTGTCAATAAGTAGGAATATAAGTAGAACTTACCACTGCTGCTGGCTCACCCATCCCTCCGGCAGCTGCCGCATCCACTGCTAACTCCTGGCTGGCGTCGCCTGCCCCGCCTCTGGCCCCGGCACTGGTGATCATGGACGGTACACCTAGAAAAAACATTACACATTTTTTAGATGCCATAAACACCTCCCCCTGTTTTTCACTAGGAAGATCGAAAAAAAAGTAAAAATACATACATATACCACATACATCCCTAAAAATCGGGTACTAGAGTAGAGTAGACACTACTAGTAGTAGTATGTCCTATCCTATCAAAAATAGTAAACTATTTAGTTGGGCATTTTGTAGGTGGGAATTGTTGAAAAGCTCTCAAGATTAAGGAGACAAGAAGAGGTCAACCCAAAGGACTAGAATCAGTGGCGAGAGCTATCGGTGAATCTGAGTTTTAATAAAACCATCAGAAGCAGTTAGAGGCAGGGATATAGTCTAGATCGAAGAAGATTTGGTAAAATATAGAATTAGGAAACAGAAATATTAGTTCAGAAAAAATAAGATGCAGTAAAAGTTATGGAAATATAATTATTAATATTAACAACAAGAAGACTTACTGGGGCCAGCAGCAGAGCTCTCGATAGAGGGGCGATTCTGGTCCTGGCGTTCTCTAGCTGCTCCTGCTGACTCCGACCCATCTTCTTGCTCCTGGGTGCTGATCATGTAAGATATAATAAAGAAGGAGACAAACATTGATGATTGGTGTGAAACATAAAATATTTTAAAAACCGCTAAAAAAACATTTTTTGAAACAACAGTTGCAATAAAATTGACCTATCTAATCTGATCGACTGGTAGTTTGGAATTTGCGGACCGTCTAGTTATTATATTTATGAACACTAATCCAGTGTTCCATTCTGATTCCAGAATACTACGCCTAAGTACTACCTGACCTAGCCCACCTATTCAGACGGATTAACAATTGTTCACTAAGTCTGCATTCCCATATATTTTTGTCCTCAAAAATGCATAGATAGAGGACACATGCATACAGTTTTGCATACACCAAACTGTTGGTTGGTTGATTGCTGCTGATGTTCTGCTAATGTTCTGCCAAGCCTATTACTCCCTCACTAAACAAACTACAAAAGGTTCCACTAAGGACTGGAGTAAGCAGCACTCAACAGCACGAAAAGTGACGGAGGATGCGTCATGCAGACCTCTTAAAAATTACCAACTAAAATTAAGTAACTAAGGGCTAGATGTAGGTAATTCCCATTTACAGACTCTTAAATACCGAATTTTACCGATTCGGTATTTAAGAGTCCGTAAATGGGAAGGGGGCAGATGTAGGTAATTCCGAATTCAGGAATACCGAATCTGTAAGATTCTGTATTTACCGATTCGGTAAATACCGAATCGGTATTGCCCATTGACTCGTATGGGCCTTGAAGCCCATAGGAATCAATGGGCAATACCGATTCGGTATTTACCGAATCGGTAAATACCGAATCCTGCAAGGGTGCAGGGGGTGTCACTTTGACACCCTCTAGCCCCCCAAGTACAGGCTTGTGTGACATGTGGCACACATACATGCCCTAAGGGCATGTCTGTGTGTCACATTGCACAGGTGTGCATGCACAGATGTGCATGCACACCTGAATTCTGTATTTTTATTTTACCACACAATAGGATTGTGTGGTAAAATACCGACTCTTAAGGGCCTGTGGCACTGTAAACTGTGCCACCTACATTTGGAATTACAGAATCGGTATATTTACCGATTCGGTAATTTACCGAATCGGTAATTTACCGAATCGGTAATTTTACCGAATCGGTAAATATACCGATTCTGTAATTTTCAGCCCCCTACATCTGAAAACCCTAATACTGGTCAGAAACGGCTGAAATCGGCCGTTTCCGACCGGTATTAGGGCTCCTACTTCTGGCCCTAAACTACCTATCTACCACAATCTTAGTGACAGGAGGACAAAGCAAGGACTAGGGTCTCTCTAGCATTACCTAACTTAAGTTCTCTAAAGTAAACTCTTACATAATTAGCCCAAGCGAGCACAAAGTTGCAAACAACAAGTAAGATTAGTAGCACCGAGCACCTGTGTCTAGAAGAATAACAATCACAGAGGATTTTTAAACGTAATTTACCTGCAATGTAAGCAGCAGCATTCTTGCTATTAGGAAAGAAATGATATTCACAATAACAGTAACACAGTCTAGAGACCACACAATACTACTAGTATTAGCTACTCACCAAGCCCCACGACCTCGACACCTACAAGATCCAGCAGGTCCTGCTCCCGGTCTCATTTGTCTGACCACCGGTGGGTCAGCTGGTTATGGGTGTGCCGGACCCCAGAGCAGCGAAACACTGACCGGCGCACCCTTGCCCACCAGCGGTGACACTCCTGGATAGCGTACCAGGAGCAAAGCCTGCCGCCTTCTGCCAAGGTCAAGTAGAGGTGGCGCTGCATAAAAAAAACAAGGGCACCCACCTTCGCCTCGCCGAAAAGGGACCGGGCCTGCACCCCTGCTGGGCGCAGTCAGCCGCAAGGCAGGCGGGTCTTTGGGGCAGGCACCTTGCACTTGGAGCAAGTACCTTTTCCCTTAGGCATGGTCCTGAGGTGAGCGGGGGCGGAAAAGAAAATTTAGCAGGAAAAAATAAAGTTTGGGGAAGAAGTAGGAGAGTAAAGAAGGAAGTAATATAAAACAGTAGAAAAGTTAAAAGAAATGCAGTAAAAGTAGAAATAAGACACAAAATATAGACTTAGGGACAGAAAGGGATAGATAATAATTTAAAAAGATCAGAAAAACAGGGTAAAATACAAAAGATTGAAAAGATTGGTGAGAGATTGGAAAACAGGCCCCACAAACATGCAAAAGATAGAAAAACAACATGGCCATGGTGCAGACGAGATGGCCCCATGCCATGTGGTACGTTCCCCGCACCAGAGGCCCCCTACCTGTTACCAAATATGGTACCCAGACGAGTGACCTCTATAGGAGATTTGGTATGCCTGACTTATGGAACAATACCCCAAGGAGGTTTACCAACCTGTCACATGGAAAGAATCCTGTGGCCTAAGTTGGGCAGGTCACCATTCATATCCCACTACGCAGTGGCCCCCTTGGAAAGTCCAAGAATAGGGTGAGACAGCCCTCAAGATGGCCGGGGTGGCAACACGATTACAAGGGTTATCTGGCTTGAAGAAGACTCAATTGCAGAACCCCAGAGCATTCCAACAGAGTACTAGGACCAGAGGGCACAGGATTAACTTTGTCACCTAAAAAGTATCCCAAGCAGAAAGGAATAATCCCAGGATAACCCAAGTCCAGAACAAGCGAAAATGGAGCCTACAATCATCCTAAGAGAAACAGGCAACAGCTGCCATACCACAGCACAGTCTTGGTGGTTGGTTGTGCACAAGGCATCAGCTGCTGCAGACAAGGAGCCCAGCCCAGCAAAGACCAGTGGCTCAAGCCACGGCAGAGAGGGGTGACTGCTGGGCAACCAATGCCCATCCACAATCATAGAATGCAAGCACGCAGTGAGTTAAGATCCACCACCTCAACAGGACGTATCCTCTCCAAACCCTTTCCAGATAAGTGTCCTTATTTGAATTTATGAACAACTGTTAGGGCAGTGGTTCAGTATATCTATTAGGAATCTGCACTAGAGTTTGTCCTCCAGGGGCCCTCAAGGGCCTGGGCCTCTTTCTGCTATTGATCCCCCTGGGTGGGGTTGGCTGGCCACACCCTCAAAAGGAAGACAGTTTCACAAGAGGACAAGCCAGCTAGTTGCTGGTGCATAAAAACCCGGCACCCTGGTCCACTTCTCCAAATCCAGCCTTGGAAAAGCTATGTTGGTCTCAACAGCCCAAGGATTTCCACCAAATGGAGGCCCCCTTACAGCTCCAAAATGAGGCAGACACTCTAGTGTCGGGACCCGGTTTGACACAAACCTAGGACAAATATGTCCTCAAATCTCTGAAGCAAGCAACCACATGACAGCCAGTCCGTGGAGAGAATCCATCAAAGCCATGAGCATTATCCACAGTAGGCCAATCCCGACAAGTCCTAACTGCACCCCTGACTCTCGCCAAAAGCACAGCAAATAGGCACAATCCCAGTCTCCCCCTTGCAGATCCACATAGGGGCCACGAACAGCTCCCAGACTTTCTCCAGTATACTACGTTAAAAGTAAGAATGGGCGAAGTTTGTGAATTCGCGGTTTGCAAATTCGTGCAAAAGCGAATTCCCCGTTCCGCATTATCCGCGAATTTATGCAAATTTGCAGATTTTTTTTTTTGCTTGTTCGCAGGGCGCTTTGCGTGTTCGCGGGCCGCTTTCAGCGCGCCGACCACGAAGTTACCCATGCAGTCGTACATGGGCGCAGCCATCTTGTTTGCGTTGCGTTTTTGGTTTCCGGGCGCTAGTTTCCTTCTCGCGTTGTGCGCGGGGCGCGATAACGTGCTCGTGTGAGTTTTTGCGTGCTCGCGGGGAAAATATCGCGCAAACTTACCCACGCGGTCCTCAATGGGTGTGGCCATCTTGTTTTTCATTCATTGCTATGGTTCTGAGCATGCTTTTTCAATCCTCCCCTAATCTTTGCAATCCTTTGTTTCTTTGAACTTTTTTTTAATCCTTTTTACTCATTATCTATCCCTCTCTTTTTCTACATCTATATTTTGTGTTTTTTTCTACTTTTTGTTACTTTAAAACTACTTTTTTAACTCTTTTCTTTTATTTACTTTTTCCCTATTCTCTTTCTATTATTTCCATTCCTGTCCAGGACCATGGCAAAGGGAGCCGGGAAGAACAAGGGGAAGGGTCCCGCACCCAGTACCCGGCTCCCTTGCGGGCGATTAAGGGGGGGAGGATGTATTGGCCAGGGAGATCTTCAGCGCGGTGGAGGTGGCCGCACTGATTTTCTACGTCCAGCACCACCTCCCGAAGAGCGTCGCAGCAGGCGGCAGGCCTGGTTCAGGGTTTGGCCTCCGGGAGCGTCGCCAGCTGTGGGATGAGGTGTGCCGGGCCATGCGTAGGGAGTCGGCCAAGCGATGCACCGGTGGTCGGAAGTCCTTGACCGGGAGCAGGAGCTGCACCACCTGCTAGGCGTGGAGATCCCTGGCCTTGGTGAGTAGCTATTTAATAACTACTTTGTTTTCTTCTGCTCTGTTATATTGCTAATACATGTTTTTCCCGAAGAGCAAGAATGCAGCCGATTCGATTACATTGCAGGTAAATTAATGTTTAAATAGATTCTGTGATTGCAGGTGCTCGCCTGCTCAGTGGCATTGCTACTATGCTTACTTGTTTGCAACGTTGTGCTCATTTGAGCAGAACTGCATAATGCTAGAGAGACTAGAGACTCAAGTCTAGTCCTTCCTTTGTACTCCTGCTGCCATTAAGTAGAGATAGTGGTGGATTGATAGGTTGAGTATATTATGACTTGTTATTTAGTAGTAGGACATTTTTTAGTGGTCTGCAATCATGATGACGGACTGTGTCTTTCACGTCGCGTGCTGCTGAGTGCTGGCAGTTGTAGTAGACCCTTTTTGTTGTTGGTTTAGTTAGTGATTTACATAACTTTCCAAATAGACGGTCTGCGAATCCTGCAATACTGTACTATCTATCCTAGTTGACCAGATCAGATAGGTCAATCAATACATGTAGTGCAACAATTGTTTCGTCATTTGTTTCCCCGAGATAATTTTAGATTGTGGTCAAAGAAATCAAATATTTAAAAAAAAAATCATCCATGTTTGTGTTTATTTCATGGTCATCAGCACCTCCCAGGGGCAAGAAGACCACACCTGAGACTACGGCGGAACAAGGTGGGCAAGATCGGTCCGCTGCAAGCTCTTCTGCCGGCCCCAGTAAGTTGTTCTGTTGTGAATATTAATATTTATACTTCCCTAACCTTTACATCAGCTATTCATTCCAAACTGTTTCCTAATTCTATTGTTTTACAAAATAGTCTTTGATGTTCTTGTAGACTGTTTCTACATTCGTATCCAGCCTCTACCATCACTCTCTGTGCTACTACTATTTAGTATTATTATTAGTCGGTCTGTGTAGGTAGCTAAGCTTGCCCAGTCGGCAAACGGTGCTAAACAAAACTCTGATCCAGCAATAGCTCTAGAGGCACTGAGTGCAGTCCTCTGGGTTGCCCTTGCTGTCTATTCCAGTCTTCTTAATGTTAGTGCTTAGACAATTTCCAACAACAAAATGTCAATGTCCACCAAGAATAAGCTCGAAGTTGGCTTTTTGATTTAATAGTAGCACATACCATATCGCTAGTGTTTCAGGGACTATTCTGCACATACAGAAGTATGGACAAGAGAAATAGGACATTGTTGATGATAAATGCAGTTCGACTTTCCACATACCTCAGTCAGAACAGAAGTTGAACCCCCAATCCCCTGACCGACTATCTAGTGTGTCTGTCCAATGATTATACGACCAAGAAGAACAGAAGAAGACTACCGAGTCCCGACCTATCAGAGTCACGGAAGCATGCTTGCAAAGTGCAGTAGTGCAACTGCAAAACCTTCCGCTCACCCACTCGTGAACAAAAACCACAGTGTTTTTTAGTTTTAAAGTTTTATTTTTAAATAAGAAATCAAAAAATAATTTCTTTATTTTTAATAGCGCAGTATTTCCAGCGGATGTACGACATTACAACGCATGCTTTTACCACGCATGCTTTTACATCGCAGGTTTTACAACGCATACCATTACAACGCATAGTGCTTTGGGGCGCAGGATAGTGAATTATTTAATTTACTATTCCAACTCCAGTCCCCGTGGATAGTAGGGAAGGTGTTGGATAGTAAATTAAATATATTCCCTATCCTACAGCGCCCCCCAGCGCAATGCGTTGTAATGGTTTGCATTGTAAAAGTTGCGATGTAAAAGCATCACGTGGTAAAAGTTGCGTTGTAAGTGATGTTTCCCATTCCCAGCGAGTAGTGATGATAGATTACGTTAAAGTTTAAACACCCTTCCCTAGTATGTACTTCAACTTAACACATCTAATTATTAATAGTAACTGTGCGGGACTCGGGAGCACTCACATTGTTGAAACTTCAAGTCTTCCTGGTGGTGATGAGTAGGTGGTTCTGTCTGTAATTAGAAAAATGTTGCACGTTAAAAAGCAAGCATTCATCAGTTGTGCCAAAAAGTGTTGCATGTTATGGCTAAGCATTTAAGTTAACAACCATCCCAAAACCGTGACTTTTATTCAGTCCCAATAATTAAAAATAGTTTATGTATTAACATTTTCTCTTCCATTACGAGATGAAATAGAGGGTGGTGTATGGCATCTAAAAATATGACATGTTTTATCTAGGCGTCATCACAACATCAGATGCGGCACTTCCCACCACCAGTGCCGGGGCTAGCAGCGCGGAGGGGTCCACTGCAGGGGCGGATGCGGCGGCGCGACAAGTGCCACCAGGAGGAGCTGCTGCGGGGTATGGCTCAGCAGTGGAGGACGGTGGTAAGTTATTATACTCCTTACTTATTGACATTTAGAGTAGGCTCGCAAAGGGGTGTATGATGTACTGTACAGTAGACAGTACACTAGTAGAAGTACACTGTACTGTTATGAACAGTTACTAATTTAGAACTACATTTTTGCCAATCACGGAAAAGACAGTCACCCTTGACTTAGCCATATCATTAGCGGCGGTAGTTCTAGAGTAAGCAATGGCCCCCTCTATTTGACTTCAACTCAGCTGTGAAATTTTATCGTGAAGCCAAGTCAGATCAGATGAACTTGAGGGATGTGATGAACTAAAAGGGAAAGAAGGGTGTAAGGAAGGACGAGCGAGTCATAACATTTATGACTGTAAAGAATGATACGTGTTTTTGAATGCATGCAGAGGTGTCTGAGAGGAAGAAATCAGATGCATGGCTCCTTGAAGCGAAGATGGTTGGAGGAGAAAGAAAAGACAGCTGTGTGGGTGAATCAGAAAATGCATGTGTGGTGTGCATTGCAATATATCATTTGGGTGAAACTGAAATGCAAGTCAAGAGGGTGGTTTACCCAACAAAATGAAAAGGGTGTTAGTAGGTTGTTGAGAAAAAGTAAAGTTGGTACAGTTGAGACATTAAGAAGAATGATAGATGTTTACTTTGTAAGCCTCATAGATAGCAGAGGTGTATGTCGAGCAGACGCTCAGTGGATAAAGTGTTACTTTGTTTGAACAGCTTGTCCATGCCAGAGTAGCAAAGCAGAGGAAATCCAAATACTAGAAGTCGTGATTGTTCAGAAATTCTTCCTTGACTAACAGTACAGTAGTTTACTTTGCAAGCACAGCATATATTGTGTATGTATTCATGTATAGTTGACCTTATATCAAGTCAAGTCCCTTCCTCCGGCAATTATGGGTAGAACACTCGCTCCCTATGTTAATAATTTTCTTTCAGCTGTGTCAATCATGGGTGGACTATCGCTGTTGTTCACTCAATCTATCACAACAAAACACCTAAAGTCATCCATCATATAAGCAAAGATCATGTGATCGGCTGGATACATGATCAGAAATGAATAATCTTCATTTTCCTTTTGTAGTACTGAAGACCAGGGGGGGGGGGGGCAGTGCGAAATATAAATTACATTGAGCAGTAGCCCTTGATGTATCCGAGTATGACCAGTGCCACCCCTATAGAAATTAAGAGCTTTCCTATCCCCACCTGCATGTACTTCTTAAAGTAATGCGAGTCTGCGTCATCATGGCGTGTGTCTGTTTTTCTTAGGTGCAAGCTAACTGAGCAATGAGACACTTACTGAAAATGTGTATATAAAGAGAGGGACCAGGCAAGTTGCCCTCTGTCCCCATTACTATTTAATTTTTACATAGAACCCCTAGCTTGCCTTTTAAGACGGGATGAAGAGATTATACCTTTTAATTTTCAGGGATGGGACAAGAAAGTTTCATTGTTTGCTGACGACTTAATGATATTTACCAGTAACCTAATCAACTCCCTTCCAAAAATAGAAAATATCATAAGCGATTTCGGAGCAGTCTCAGGCTATCAAATAAATAAATCAAAGTCAGAAATAATGGAATGGAACATTGAGTCAGGAAACGCTTTAGTGAAGAACAAAATAAAGTACCTGGGATTTGAGTACATTACAAATATCAAAGGAATAGCAAGTTTAAATTTTAAAAGAGTACATAAGGATATTAGCAGACTTCTAAAGGCTTGGTCAGGCTTACGCCTATCTTTCCTTGGTAAATCAAACCTAGTAAAAATGACAGTACTACCGAAATGCACATATCTGTTCAATTCACTGCCATTGGAGTTCAACAAGGGTGAGATCAAAAAACTACAAGGGGAAATGTCTTGCTTTATATGGGGGCCAAAAGGAGTAGAGGTTAGCTGGAAAAAGCTGAGAAGGAACAAGCTACAAGGAGGCATAGCCAGCCCAAATCTATTGGAATACTATAAAGCGTTCCAGTTCAAAAATATAAGGATTCTGCTAGGCAAAAGTGAAGAATGGCCTTTGCATTGGAAAGCACTAATCGGATCCAGAAACGACCACCATCTATACAAATTTGGACATCCCAAATTTTTCCAAAAAATCAAATTGAAAATGATAAGATCAGCAGCAAGAATATGGTATGATATAAGAACTACCCTGGGAATTCCATATTACAGTAAATACTCCCCAATTTGGGAATCCCTAGGAACACCAGAATGTTTAGAGGACAGCCTAATCAACCCGCTAAAAGAAGCCAATATAATCTACTGGGGCCAGTTGATAAAAGGAAACAAGATTACAGAGTGGGAAATTCTCGATAGAGAGACCCAGGGGACGCTATCGAGATTCAAATACTATCATTTAACAAGTTGGCTCAAAGAAGTAAAAGAAAACCTCCAAGGGGATGAATGTATTGAACAAAATATCCAAAACACGGTGCCTTTTACGAAAGAGATATCATATTGGTACTGGGCCTTGATAAGATCAGAAGAAGAAGAATATAAAGTCCCTCAAAACATCTGGGGTAATTCTATGCCAAACCTTCACATTGGGAACCTGTGGGAATCTTCGAACCTCATTGCAGGCAGAGTGATAAAATCTGCTCCTCTGAAGAAGAATCACTTGTTCACAATACATAGAGCATATTTGACCCCCAAAAAATTGTCAACATTAAAAAATGATACGGTAAAGAAGTGTCCCAAATGCGGTATGGAGAGAGGGAATGATCTGCACATGTTCCGAGAGTGTTCACGGCTGGAAGAATTCTGGGACCTGATTGGTAAGACGCTTTCTGATGTTATAGAACAGCCCATTGAGGTAAGCATGGATCTAATTATTTTAGGGTCTTGCAAATATTCTCAAAATATCACACTGTCTAAGGAGCAAGAAAGTATCCTCTTCTTACTAATCCTCTTAGCCAGGAGGGAAATATGTATAAATTGGATAAAAAACTCACCACCAAGGTATTCTAACTGGTTAAACTCCATCCTAAGGGTATATGAACTAGATAAACAGGGGAGGCAGAGTAAGAAAAACAGGTTCTGGAATATTTGGGAAAAGTTTAAATTGGTAACGGATAGGGGGTCCAATGATTAAGGCAAAGGAACCATTTATTTCAAGCTGAGTCTTGAATTGAGTAGTCAAAATGACTAGCTCTTCCCCCTCCAAAAATCATGTGCCAGAAGATGGACAAAAGAAGGCCCCAAAGGACAAGGTAAACAGGATATCTCGAAGAAATAAAGGTCGATTTAAAGAAATGGGGCCTCTGATTCCTCCATACTCTAAATCCTTTTTTGCTTGATGAGGACTAAAAAAAAAAAAGAGCTTTCCTATACCCACCTGCATGTACTGCTTAAAGTAATGCGAGTCTGCGTCATCATGGCTTGTGTCTGTTTTTCTTGGGTGCAAGCTGACTGAGCTGGCATTATGCCGGCTACCACAAGTTCACGTACAAGTAATTTAGTTCGCAAAACTAGAGAGAAAAAGAAGAAGACAGGTGTACTCTCTGACTCTCTGACTATGTAGTGAGTCCATAATGCTGCTAGTAGAATTCCTGAAACTCCCACTAATGTTACAGGCCTACAAAGACGGCGGAAAGATACATGCCAAAATGTTATACTGTGCTTGCAAGTTGCTAGTGTTACTGTTAGACAACTTTCTGTTGAATTATTTTGTGTTATTGTTAAAGAGTATAGGTTACAGTATTTTTCTTTCTTTCTTCATATAGATGCTCCACAAAAGCTCACCCGAAAGGAGATGGCTGTCCGGGCCTGGGCCCGGAAGCTGGAGGCCATTTGTGCAGAATATCGCCGGCTGTGGGCTAGGGAACTGGAGGAGGAGGCGGCAACAGCTGCATCCTCCTCCAGTGCCCCCGGGTCCACCAGCCAGCAGCCTCCAGTGCGGCGCCGTGTCGTCCGACAGCCTCCCGCCGCCGCCGCTCAGCTCAAACAAAACCAGCAGCTGCCCCCCAGAGCCTGGATGGCACGCCTGAGCCGGCTACACCGCCGAGTGGACTACCTGGAGCGCACAGTGGAGAAGCAGAAGCACCAGCTCCGGGACCTCCGCAAAGAGCTGCGGGACCACCTGTGACTGTGTCCCTTGCCCCTTTTTTAAAGACTGTTGGGGGGGTGGGAATTGGGAGTTGGGGATTCCGAGGGGGTTTTTGCGGGACATTGAAATGGACATTTGTTGGGGTTAGGGAGGGGGGTGATTTAGGTCTTTGGACTAGTTTACTTTTATTAGGGTAAATATATAAGTATTTATTTTACATACTTCAACATAGTGTATGAGTTCATATTACTTTGTTGGGTGGTGGGCGGGGGTTACTGCACGTTTGGTTTCCTCAAACTTACCAGCATGAATTCTCTAAAACGTCCAAAAATGTACAAAAGTGCCACTAACAGAGTTAGTGAATTCCATTGGCCTACTGGTACTACTGTCAGTCTCTCCTCTCCTCCGAGTGCTAGCCCATTATTCTACCTCCCCAAAATGCTTATCTTACCTGTGATTCGTGTTTGAGAATAGGGCTAGGCACAGGGCTGGCTGCATGGCAAATGCCGATTAAGCTTAGGTATGGAATGGAATACTGGACGGATAAAATGTAATCATTGTGCTGGTAGCAGTAATGGTACACACTAGCAGTAGCAGCATATGAAAAAGAAGGAAATGAAACATTGAGTGGCCTGAGCATAGCATTAGAACAGTACGATAGATAGTACAGTGCACACTAAGAACATATCCTCGGATTCCTTCACCATCCTTGAAATTTATTTTCTGTTGCTTTGATCTTATCCTCCCCAGTAAGTGTGTGGAATTATTGTTGTGATTTAGTCACACCTCAATGAAAACCACACAGCACGGGGGAAGAGGGTTAGGGTTTGAAAATTAGATGGGAATGGGGGTGTTTGGGAAGGTTATGTGGAGAGAGGGAAAAAACACAGCATGGACAAACAACAAATGAAGAAAAACAAATGTTTGGATACGGAGATATCCATAAATCTTTTAAGGGACATAAAGGAAGTGCATGCATGAAGTTGTTTGCTAAATGGATGGTTTGGTTACTAAAAAGTAGTACTAACTACAACGTAATAAGTAGTACTAAACTATTAGACAATACAGGGCTGCTGTAATTACGCAATTTCACTCAGAGAGAATGACTTAGTAGTACATTACATTAGTTTTAAAAATAGCAAAGAAAGTTATTAAATAGCTGTAGGGATGAATTTGAAGCAGAGAGGCGCACTCATAGAAATTCACAACAATAAGTTATTTAAAAGAAAAGGTGAAGTGAAGAGGATACTGTAACTGAATGTTGTTGTTGTCATGTTCAATTTGGGAAGTTGCATGCATCCAGCTATTCCTCCTATTTGCGGTACTCCTCCATTCCATCTGACGCTCCTTCGATCAAACTTGGTGACCTGACACACTGTCCACTGCCTGCCTGGCGGATGCGGAATTGCGGATTGATGTTGTTCCCATGGTACAAGGTAAAACCGGCCTGCAATTGTTGATGGAAAAACAGAAAGGGATATTAAAACAGCACTGAGAAAAAATATAAGGTACGGTGTGTAGTGCAAAAATAACACTTTTAGAGGTGACAGTATTACATACAGGCATCATTTCTAAAGTGCGTACTCTGAGTCTCCTTTTCAATGATAGTAATTGCACACAGCAGGCCAGGGCCATGCAGACGGTCAAGGCAGGCACCACTGAGTGAACCAACCTGATGATGTAGCATACCTCTTTGACACAGACAGACAAAGCATATCTAATTTTACGCAGCAAGCCACATAGCCACAATTTTACATGAACTGCTGTCTGGTCTCTGGTGGCATACACTACTCTGGCTCAACCACTCCCATACTGTAGTGTAGTTCCTATTTTCCCAATAGGCTCTGCGCATTGGAATAGTACCTACAGCAGTAAAGGCCTAGGCCAGACGTTAACTAGGTCTACTACTGTCGATACTAGACTTAATTTTTGGGTTTGCCAGCTAAGCTCAGAGTTCGCTAGAAACTTTCTCGAATGTTCAAGGAAGGATTAACTTCCCTGATTAGACAAGAAGGGATTTAGTTTTTGACAACCATAGAACATGACAACTTTGCTCTCCCCTAATCAAGAGTCAATCTCGAGAGTCGTGTGAGC
This sequence comes from Lissotriton helveticus, assembly GCF_964261635.1. NCBI lineage: Eukaryota > Metazoa > Chordata > Amphibia > Caudata > Salamandridae > Lissotriton > Lissotriton helveticus. The sequence goes on along the minus strand of NC_136068.1, from coordinate 659,623,892 downwards.
ACAAGGCAATTATTTTACTCAGTCAGTACGTGCATTCTTAGTCTCATCAGAATGTAGAGAAAAGGAAGAGACGGGCGTGTTCAATAAAAGGTGTTATTTATTGATCAGTCTCTTTTCTCGTACAAGAGAAATGGATCGATATTATTGCGATACTTATAGTTAAGTAAAGTGCATACATTAGAAGCAATAGTATAAAATAATACTGTAAAAACATTGATATGGTTTCTGAGCCATATGATGTTTAAAATGATTAAAATATATTTACATACACATATACATTTGACTAAACGTACTCAACTGGTGTTTCTAAATACGCCTACCCCGTGTACCTGACCTAAGTCTAATGCGTGGGCGGGAATAGAAAGTTACAGTTTAAGTTAAGTTTGTTTTTGCCAAGTGAATAACTAAAGAATTCTCTAGGAGGGGTTATTCAGTTCTGTACCTGGAATTTAGGATGAATGAGGAATGGTATCTCTTTCTCTGCTCTCGATATTCCAGGCTGCCTGCGAGGGCTACCCGGAAGCGCCGGTGCTGGGTCTCTCGGCTTGAGATAGCAGCGCGTCTCTCAGCGCGTCAGGAAGGCGGGGCTGCTGCCTGCGGGGTCTGCTTCTGCTCTTGGCTTCGGCAAGTATGGCTGCTCCGTCTTGTCACCACGCGTGTGTTTTGCATAGGGCAAGATCGGCAATATTTATACCTTAAAGGTGCCGGGATTGACGTAAGGATGGACATAGGTACGTCAATAAAGATGTCATACGACTTGCTCGTTAGCACATTCTTTACTAAAGTTCTCTGTGAAATCAAAACAATGGCCGCACGGATTATCCAGGTTGTCATAGGTTTGATTTGTTATGAGAACGTCGTATGCCTTATCAGGGGCTGGAGGAATATCGCTTGTCTAATTAGATCTCAAGCGTTATGACCTAATCAGATAACACGTTCCTGTGCCGTAGTGTGACTGCGTCAGATAACGGTATCTGCATCATGGGGAATTTCTTGCCTCATGGGCTGACTGTTAGTTAACTAGCTAGGTAGTTTAACCAGAATAGGGTCAGGAATAGGGGGATCGATTCAGAACCTATAGAAATACACGACACCCACTCCACGCTAACTATGGTCATATCTACTAATCTATGCATAGTATAACATAGTACAACATACTATAGAGTATAGTGTATACCTTACCACCCCAAAATACATAAATGCATTTTGAAATTTTCAAATATACTGAAAAATTGCAGTCATATATATCGTATGCACTTAAGCTATGAATCAAATGCAAAAGTAAACACGCATTGTTATGCATTATTGTTTGTTGGTATATGATAAATACACATGAAATGGCTCTTAATATGGCTATACAGAAAAAAAGTCGAAACCATTTCATCACATAAAATATGTTGTGAACATACCAGTGGGCAGCTAAAGTCTATATAAAGTTTATAAAGAATCTAAAAAAATAGAAATCTTAGTTCTCTAGGAATAGTTTCTTACTTTAAGCAGAAGATCAGTGTCCCGGGAAAAAATATATAGAAAAATATTTTAGGGGCTTGCTGAAAAAAGTTGCTGTCCGTGAACTGGATTGTAATTGTTCATGTGACTTTATTTTTAAAGTTGAAGGGCGAATTCAGGGAACGCCGTGTGCGAGTTTACTCAAAAGTCTCTATTTCTGTTCCGGAGAGAACATCATATCATTCAGGCTTTCGAAAAAACTGTCAACAGCTTCATGGGAAAGTTCCACTAAGTCGGAAATAGGGGTAACCATGCATTCATGCGCATGATTGTCTCCATCGACATTCTGATTTGCATTGCTGACAGAAGGTCGTACCTGTTCGATGCTGCTTTCATCTTGAACTTCACTACTCTTCAATCGCAGTGGTGAAGATTCCAGGAATGCCGTCATCAGAATTGGCAGCCTTTGAGGGCAGCACAGTGCGTGAACCTTGGTAGGAACCAACAGTGTATCTGCATCCACTGGCGCATCCGATTGTAGCGTCAGACAGGTGTCTAACACGCATTCTTCTCCGCATAGCAGACACCTTAGTACAGGTAAAACACACCTTTGCCACATTGGTCGAAATGATAGAAACCAAGTCATGTTTAGGTCTCTAAGCCGGGAGAGTCCCAGGATTTTTGATATCCGGTCCCGGTATCCAATGGCTAGGATCGTATCTTCCATTGTCGTGAGATTTTGTTCTGTGACATGGGTTGCCATAACGAAAAATAAGGACTAGGAATAGGATTCCTGCAATTAGTCCTAGGATCAGGGGAAGTCCGCCAAAAATCGAATGGACGAAGTCTGGAAAAATACCCAGTATGGCTTTGAATGGTGTTAATGCCATTGAAAATACTGTCTTAAATACCTTTGAGACCCCTGTGGTATCAAAAATATTTAAGATTTCGCTCAGGATTTCCGCGAAATGTACGGGGGAATTGGTTGATAATAATGTATGTATCTCTGCAGTCGTCACTTGTTGCCACTAAGAAACACTTTCTGTCCTTTGTTACTGACACATGCATGTGAATAGGGCAGGTTCCAAGTTGTTTTAAGGTACCCTTTTCCCAATTTCTCGTACATGCCAGCCTGTATATATTTTTGGCAGTATTGAAACCTGAAGGTTGAGATTGGAATATTTATGATTCCGTGTATTATCCATTCACTGACAGGTCGTTCTGACATTGTCATTGGTAATCTTTCTAGTTTTTCAATGCTCAAGATTGTATAATCAGCACCCTTCTGCGCCATACCGATTTGTCTATCAGTAAGGTTAAAGATTTGGAATAGTGACGTTGTGTTGATTAAACGCCAAGGCACATAGCCTGAACGCAGATTTTGTAACGTCCAACCAAGCTGTACAATAGAACGCAATTGTGACTGACCATGTTGTAATAACAGTAAGTCTTGCGATAATATATCGATTGCTGAAGACACAATGCTGTCCAATGAAAAAATTCTGGAGGACAGAGTCATTAACCCATTGTCCACTACAGAAAGTGATTTTTCCAAATTAATACGGTCAATTTCCCGTATTCTTTCTGCTGTCTCAATTTGAGTAACCTTCCAGGCCTCATTGTATGCTGCATATACAGAGGCTGCTATGAAACGCTTATGACGCTGTTTGCGTGGTCCCAGTATGAAATCACGCAAGTCAGCACCATTAGTAAGTAAAGTTAGGTGTTGCTTAATTTCAGGCAGTGTGGAAGTTTGTAGCCATTGATGGCATAATTTGCCCACACTGTAGGTTGTTATTATCCCTGGGTGATGTCTTTGGGGATATCTAGGGTCTGGCCTGGTCATTTTGAAACCCTGTGTTTTATTCAGGAATCTATCTTGACAGTTATTTGTATCTGTGGGCCAGATCAACCATTGTTTCCAATCAGGATGTGTTCTGTTTTGGTTAAGTATATGGTTTATGTCTATTCCTTCATCTGTATCAGAGTTATTGCTAAACATTGTTGGCTTTGGAATAGATAGGTTATTTAAATCTTTGATTTTTGCTAGGCCAAGACAGGTGGTTTGTTGGACGGTGTCATTTAAAAATATCATTTGTTCTGGGATCATGCAGGCTCTAAACAAAGCTTCTATACCCTGTACTTGCCATTCTTTTGTACCCCAAACACTTTTCAAATCTACATGTTTGTCCCAATAATCAAATCCAAAAGTATTCATTTTTTCAAAGAAAGAATCCGAATATATCAATTTTGTGTTGGTTATCATGGTTTTCATCCCTGTCTTGTTTGACAATTTGTAATAAAATGTTTCAGCATTAGTTATGTTAAAACCTGAAAAATATGAATATTTGTCATATACGGTTCTAGAGCTCCCTTTTGGAGGTGTAGCACAATGTTCCCATTGATTATAATTTAAAACATTTCTAGGTTGTGCAGATTTATGCAAGAAATGGTTACCATAGTGGTTATAGCAATACATACTATCATAATTTGTAGAACCTTGCAAATAATCATGTTTTGTAAATTTAGCAGACATTACTAAGTCAGACATCATATTGTTAATACTTTCAAAGTCCCAATCATCAGCAAATGAGTTTGGTTTTGCAAAGTCACTCAAAGAGATCTTGATTTGGTGTGGATATTTCAGGATCTCGACCGGACCATAAATTTCATAGTCAGTGTTGTCCCAGGCTACCCCACCAGGTATTGGAATTGCTGTGAAGTTGGCTGAAGAAAGTTCTGAAGAAAGTTCTCGTTTCTCGACGTGTGAAGATGTGTGTGGTTTGAGGACCAAGTTGATGTTCTGACTTGCTGTGTCCATTTTAGCATATTTTCCCTCAATGAAGCGTCCCAAAGTAAATACCATGATGAGCCAAAGTATGAGGATAAATGCACCAAAACCCACCCAAAATTCAATCCATGGAGAAATCAGATATGTTTCTTTTAGTTGTTTCAAAAGTTCCTTCGCTTTGTTTTTAAAGGATTTTGATGATGGCTGTGTCTTTTGTTCGCTGAAACCGTCAGAGGAATCATCGAAGTTGATGAAGTAACCGGATGCAGTTCTGTCAATTGTTCCAATTGGTTCAGGATTTTTGTTTCTTGCATTTTCACTTGGTACTTCTGTATAGATTGGTGTGTCTCTACTAAATGTCTTTATTTGGGTTTTCAGAGGTCTAAGTTCTATTGCATTGTTGCATAGTCCTTGTTGTTCTTCTGTAGGCGTTTCGAATGTGATGAGCCTCTTTGATAGGACCTCTGTACTGGTAGCAAACCTTGGTGTTCTGCTACTTATTGGGAGTCCACTTGGCCTACTGTTTGTTATCGGCCACATGTTGTGGTTTTACCAGGTCGATGGATACAACTCGGTTCTCCTTTTTTCCAGCAAGTGGCGGTAGTACAACTGATCTTGTCCCGTTGACAGACAAGACAGGAACTGCTTTTCTGTAAGAAGGCCCAAATTCCTTCTTTACCGCGATCTTTTCCCTGACTAGATCCCCGACTTTTGGAATCCAGACAGGTCTTGCTGGGACAGGTGGTGATTCTTCAGTGGTTGTTGGCTGTTGTTTCAACTGTATGTTGCTCAGGTCTTTTCTTGTTTTGTTTAAGTCCTGCAAAATAGCCAAACGGTCTTTGACATCAAAGGTTTTTTCTATTACCACTGAAGTCTGACTATCAAGGTCAGAGATCAACATCCTAGTTCCGAATAATAATTCGTACGGACTGAATCCCTTCAGAGAATTTCTTGGCAAGTTATTTAGACTACGTTGGACACTTATTAGATGTTTGACCCACCAAGCTCCCGAACCTAATATCCTTTCTATTATAGATTGCTTTCTGTCTTGGTTTTTTCTTTACACCATCCCATACCCTCAGGAAGGAAGTGAGAAGATTCCCGCTGGGCTGTGCTCATTTGGCCATTCTTTCCCCCCCCAGGCTGGATTGCCTGAGAAAAAGAAAAAAATGGTCGAACGTAGCATGCTCTTAGCGTATATGCCATTTAGACTCGCAAATCTTGTATAACAGTCCGGACGTCAGCCGAGTGCTGTGGATCTACATTATAAGTGGGAACTAGCCTGTATATGTTAATCGCAAGCCATTCTTTTTAGTGGAGATGTTATATGCCTTGATACGACGAGGTATTAAACTGCTTCTCTCCCCACTGCGATCTCTGTTGCAGTTTGGGCAGTTTTTTACAAACATGGTGTAGTGCAGGCTCATGCCTGGCCACCAGTACCGTGATTGTAATTCTTCCAGAGAATCTTTTAATTTAAGGTGTCTGTGACCCTCGCCCATGTGTGCGTCTGCGATTAACAAGTTTCTCCTGTCCATGTTTGGAATCACTCTATCCCCCACTCCAGGGATTCGAGCAAAAGGGACGGAGTTTGCATCGATTATGTATGTATAATTGAGTGGATAGTTGATCGGTAACGCTGAGCAGTCGCCTTTTGATGACGTTTTCACCGCCAGCAATGTTTCGCCGTCAATGTATTTTAATGTACGCTTTTTTCGATCTACGGGAGCCGATTTAGTGGCTGCCGCTGCGGCTGTCTCAGCCAATGAATTCCCCACAACGTGAACGCCATCACGTTGATGACTCAGTGAGTGAGTCACGTGAGTCTTTGGTAGTTCTTTCTTCAAAAGAGCTACTTGTTCCCAGAGAAGTCTCTGCTTTATTGGTGCACCTGTGTCATCTTTGTAACCGTTCTGAATCCATGTCTGCAAATCCTTGTTATATGCTTTGACGCAGAAATATGAATCTGACACTATAAGTGTCGGGAATTCGCGATCCGCATTATCTAGCGCCATTTTCAAAGCTAATATTTCAGTTTGCAGTTCTGAATTAGTTTCTACTGAGTGTGATTTTGTTAATAGAGGTCTTAGTTTACCTCCGTGCCACACTTCTTTTGTAATCTCACATGTGGGATTGTATGCATGTTCTCCCCAAACGGAGGGTTGAGCATGTCCGTCTGTATAGATTACACAGGCGTAATGTCTTAGAGGCAGAATGTCGATTGGCAGAGGATACGTTTTTTCATATTTTAGATTTTTTAATTCTTCTAGTTCTTAAAAGACTGTCAACCAGGCAATACTTGATAATTCATATCCTCCGTACTGAATTTTCAGATGGGCAATTCTGGACTTTTTGAAGTTGAATTTGTAACCCTCTGCAGCGAAACCAAGTATTATGATGTTCACTCTTTTCAAGTGAGTTTCCAAGTCATCATCTGTTAAATAAATGTCATCGACATAAGATAATGCTTCATCATCATATTGTTGTAGTAATTCTGTTACTCTCGCTGAGAATACCCCCGGGCTATTCTTGTACCCCTGGGCTAACCGACAGAATTGTTTTTGAGTGCTATTTACTGAGAATGCAGTTAAATATCTGCTCTCTGGTGCTATGTTTTGTCAAAAGAATCCGTTGGAGATGTCCAAGGTTGTTTTGTATTTTTTGCGCACTATGTTATTCATTAGTGCAGCACTGTGTGAGTTTTGCACTGCAAAAGTTTTGCAACATGTGTTAAGGTGTCGGTAATCCAAAACTAGACGGTACGAATTGTCTGGTTTGGAGACCGGAAACAAAGGATTGTTCATTTGTGAGGTGCAAGTTTCAATCACCCCTTGGTATTCTAGCTGATCTAGTATTTCATTTACTTGTTTTTTAGCTTCTTGCTTAATTGGGTACTGCCTTTGTGCAGTTGGTTGTGATTTTAGCTGGACTTTGTGAGGAGGAGAATCCTCATCCCATCCTACGTGATTTTTATATAAAGCAGGTGCTAAGGCCACTGCCCACTTTCTAGCAAGTGTGTATTTTTTATGAATCGGTATTTGATTCGAGAAGGCAGGCATAATTACTTCTTCGCCATGAGGGCACTCCCTGACAAACTCCGGTGGCCAGTCTTTTTCAGCTAGAAGGATGTCATAGCCCTTGGATAGGTTATCCCAAAATAGTCCCCTTATTTTCCTAGTCTTATCTCCCTCTATACGTAATGTTATCTCGTATATTTTGTGGGGCTTGCTAACTCTGGTATCTGCAGTTTCCACTTGAAGGTATTCATTCGTGTCCACTGTCTCCAGATGATTCATAAGGACTTTGCGAGCTATGCTCACCTCTGCTGCGCTGTCTAGCATTGTCTGAGCCCACTCTCCGTTTTTCAATTGTGTCCTCAGTATTCTCGGCATTGTTAACTACCTTGATACTGGCTACCTTCTTTTTTGGAAATTGTGATTTCTTTTTCAGTTGAGCAGGTTCCTTGTCTTTGGACTTGGCGTGCTCTTCTGATCGTCCTCTTCTTTCCGATTTCTGCGAGGAATTCTGAAAAGATTGAGAGGGACGTGTATCAATGTCTTGATATCTATCAGGTTTTTTAATATTATCCCTATTTCTAAGGTTATATCTATTCCCAGAGGGTTCACTCTGAGGTGACCTTTGTCTCGGGTTTGGAGATTTCTCTCTTCGCCTAGGAGACCTTCCTCTGGACTGGAATTTCTTTTCTTTAGGATTGGATTGTTTGTTCCCATCCCAGTTCTTTTTTGGTGAATTATTATTATTATTAAAAAACATTTTTTCTGGACTTGTAGTCAGTTGCGGTTTTACTGGTATTCCACCTAGACTATCTCTGCCTAGTTCTTCATAGGATTTTTCTATGATTCTGGCAATTTCAGCTGGTTGGTCTGCTATATCTGTCTCTTTTAACCTCTGGCGGATCGCCACGTTTGCTGCTTCACCCTTTATGTTGGCTAGTAATATAGCCGAGACCTGCTTGAAGTCTTTCAGTAATTTCATACCAAGAGTTAAAGCAGGTTCTGGACCATATTCATCTTGAATTTGTTTTAGCACATCTGGTATTACCGAAATGGATGGAACACCGTGCGTTTTTGTGTAGATGGAAGCAAAGACTGTACCCCAAGTGTCACAGTCCTCAATGTGTGGTGCGATTCCCATTGGGAGACATATAGTCAGAATCCTGTGTTTCTCTAGCGGGGTGGTGTCAGGAAACACCGCCTCTATTTGGGTGATTTTCTGTGCCAACCAGAATGGTATCTGTTCCCTTTTAGCTGGAACCTTACCTAGGCAGGATTGGATGTTCTGTGGTGTAATTTTATTTGTGTTCCCCTGGTGAGAGGTCAGCTGTGGTAGTTTAATCGCTGGCTGAATTGTAGAAGTCCGCATTACATACTGAACTAATTGTCTGTGAATTTTTAGTAGTTGTTTTAGCTGTATTAATAGCTCTGGTGCAGTCATCTCGTCGATGTCTGGATGTGGTGTGTATCCGGCTAAGACCGGCCACGTTGCTCCTGGTCTTCCTAAAGGACCGAGCCTTGTAATGTGATTATTATGTTTTAGGGCGCCATCAAATAAGAGCAAATGCTCTTGGAATTTGAGTGGTACTTCCACCTCCTCGAAAGGAGTGTACGTTTCAGGAGGTTCCTCTACTTTGTAATAGTGGAAGTACTTTGTTACAGCATTTGCTGCTGGAAAATGTATCCATGTATAGTATACCTCTGTCTGCCGATATTCGTGTGCCTCAATTACGAATATGACTGTGCCACCTCTAGGTGTCAGTCCATTTTCTATAAGTTTTAAGGTTATAGATCTCCTTTTGGCGACCTGGATGAGTATTATATCCGGGTCTGCTGCTTGCATGGTAGCATCAGCATCTGCTATTTCAGTAGCTAATCTAATTGCCTCTCTTTCTCCATCACTGTCTCCCATTTTACTGACAGGATGGTATTATTTTTATTTGCAGATCAGGTTTCTTTATGGAAACAGAGATTAGATGCACAATATTCTGGAACTGTTTTATCCTTCAACGTTGACTAGACCAAGAACCGTACATAGGAGTTCCCTCCTGCGAGGTTTTGGAGGATATAATAACCTTTCACCCACTCCAGACGTCTTTGGAGTATTTGGGAAAAAGGGTCTGAGTGAGAAAGCACGACTGAGTTACTCTAAATGTCTTACGTTAGTTTTATCGCCCTTTCCAAACGCGTTGGGCGCCATGTAGTGTAGTTCCTATTTTCCCAATAGGCTCTGCGCATTGGAATAGTACCTACAGCAGTAAAGGCCTAGGCCAGACGTTAACTAGGTCTACTACTGTCGATACTAGACTTAATTTTTGGGTTTGCCAGCTAAGCTCAGAGTTCGCTAGAAACTTTCTCGAATGTTCAAGGAAGGATTAACTTCCCTGATTAGACAAGAAGGGATTTAGTTTCTGACAACCATAGAACATGACAACTTTGCTCTCCCCTAATCAAGAGTCAATCTCGAGAGTCGTGTGAGCACAAGGCAATTATTTTACTCAGTCAGTACGTGCATTCTTAGTCTCATCAGAATGTAGAGAAAAGGAAGAGACGGGCGTGTTCAATAAAAGGTGTTATTTATTGATCAGTCTCTTTTCTCGTACAAGAGAAATGGATCGATATTATTGCGATACTTATAGTTAAGTAAAGTGCATACATTAGAAGCAATAGTATAAAATAATACTGTAAAAACATTGATATGGTTTCTGAGCCATATGATGTTTAAAATGATTAAAATATATTTACATACACATATACATTTGACTAAACGTACTCAACTGGTGTTTCTAAATACGCCTACCCCGTGTACCTGACCTAAGTCTAATGCGTGGGCGGGAATAGAAAGTTACAGTTTAAGTTAAGTTTGTTTTTGCCAAGTGAATAACTAAAGAATTCTCTAGGAGGGGTTATTCAGTTCTGTACCTGGAATTTAGGATGAATGAGGAATGGTATCTCTTTCTCTGCTCTCGATATTCCAGGCTGCCTGCGAGGGCTACCCGGAAGCGCCGGTGCTGGGTCTCTCGGCTTGAGATAGCAGCGCGTCTCTCAGCGCGTCAGGAAGGCGGGGCTGCTGCCTGCGGGGTCTGCTTCTGCTCTTGGCTTCGGCAAGTATGGCTGCTCCGTCTTGTCACCACGCGTGTGTTTTGCATAGGGCAAGATCGGCAATATTTATACCTTAAAGGTGCCGGGATTGACGTAAGGATGGACATAGGTACGTCAATAAAGATGTCATACGACTTGCTCGTTAGCACATTCTTTACTAAAGTTCTCTGTGAAATCAAAACAATGGCCGCACGGATTATCCAGGTTGTCATAGGTTTGATTTGTTATGAGAACGTCGTATGCCTTATCAGGGGCTGGAGGAATATCGCTTGTCTAATTAGATCTCAAGCGTTATGACCTAATCAGATAACACGTTCCTGTGCCGTAGTGTGACTGCGTCAGATAACGGTATCTGCATCATGGGGAATTTCTTGCCTCATGGGCTGACTGTTAGTTAACTAGCTAGGTAGTTTAACCAGAATAGGGTCAGGAATAGGGGGATCGATTCAGAACCTATAGAAATACACGACAATACCACAACTAGACAGACATGTAGGTCTGCTGTGGTTGTTGTTGACTTATTTACCTGTTGTTTGCCACTCACGAAACGGCCATATTTCTTCCGTATACCAACAATGATGATGATCCATCCATCCCAGTGAGTGACGGTGTAAAGAATAAAGATATTATGTAACTTTAATCATCAAGACTCATCATCATCATGGTATGTTATTGGCAAACTCAATGTTGTCTACACACTGAGTCCAAGGACATTTTCCATTTTGAAAAATGCAACGTAGTGGCAGGCCCCTGCGGTAGAAGTACAATTTGTATTAAACAAGGTAATAGAGTACACTTGAGTTACATTTAGTGTGTAAAAGATTAAATAATAATAACAGAACACATAGATAGGATTCACTGCATGCACAACAAACAAACAATTGCTTTCATCAGAGCCAGACAGCCAGTGTTGTCCACCACTGTATGCCATCTCATCATTCATTACCTGTTCCACTTGTCATCATCTTATTCTTAAGTGAAGGGCCACAGGGCAGCCTCTCGTGTCAATTTCAGAAGGTGCAGTCAGCATGGAGAGTCATTCCAGTCCCACTTCTTTTGAGGGGACTCGTTTACGGACTGAAGCAACAGTTTCTAGATTCTGCAAGATCCGGACATCTGCCTTGAGGGAAATGGATAGGGGGAGTCTGGAGGAGGAGGATAGAGGAGCATGACTGAGTTGTGAACTTGTGAACTTCAAGAATGCAGACAGCGGCACTTTCAATATGGAAAATAAGACGAAGACAGTGCTGCTGATGGATTTGTCGTGATTAAAGTTTTGTTGTGCTAAAAGTTGCAAATCAAAGAAAGACACACAGAAATAAAAGTCAAAAAGGACGGAAGAAAACAAAAAGTACGTTTTTCAAGCCTAGTTGTCAGGGAAGTAGAGCTCGTCCTCAAACTCTGTGAATTGAACATGGAGTAGGTCAGCTAACAGAGAAGAGCTTCCGTCAACTAAGTCGGTGTCCTCTTCTTCCTGAGTGAATTCAGGTATTTTGTAATCTGGTGGTATGAAGTGCTGATTCATCTTGATCATTGTTAACCTCTCCACATTTTTGGATGAGAGGCGGGACCTTTTTGAAGTGACAATGGCACCAGCAGCACTGAAAACTCGTTCCAAAGACACGCTTGCGAGTGGGCAAGACAAATAATTTATAGCCAACCTGCTGAGCAGTGGCCAGTGAGGCCTTTTCCCATACCAATACAGCAATTGGTCACGATCAATGCAGACCTCTGTTGGGTCATCCAGATAGGCCTGCACCATCCACTCAAGGGCCTCCCTGGGTGGGTGGTGCTCCACTTTGAGTACCATGTGATGCCTTTGCATCAACACTGGAGCGACCAAACCCTTGCTGAGTTATCCAAACCGCTTCCGACAATATTAGGGTTGGGCCTGGTGCAGGTGATGATGACGAGGATACTTTTGCTGCTGTCGGTAACGGCTGTGAGGGAAAGTGACTGCTTCGCCCACAGAAGTGGACCTTGGCGCCGGATGGCCTGCTGCTTCAGTAGTACTTGTGGTGTTTCCTTCAATTTCCTGCCGCTCTTTTTCGAACCGTTTGGCTGACACAGCTAGCCAATGTTTGTACTTTGAAACATCTTCTTCATCAAAAGGAATGAATACTTTGCTGGTCAGTGCCTTTTTGTACCGTGGATCCAGAATAGTGGCACAAATGTAATGTTGTTCTGGATGTATTTTTTTAAGCCTTTCATTGACAAGTAGGCGGCTTAATAAGCTCTCCGCCAACCGATATGCGTCTTGTTTGTGAACATCAGCTCGGAACGTTGAAGACACCTTCTTCAGTTGTTGCTCTAGCATGAACAACAATGGGATAGCTTTGCCCAAACTACAGTCCTCCCTGCTGACTTCACGGGTGAAGACCTCAAAAGGACAAAGCATGTCTGTCAGGCTTTTAACTAGGTCCCATTCCTCCGGCTCTAGCCTCATGTCTTTCCTAGCAGCAGACAGTATGTTAATGCTATTGACATACTCATTGATTACCAAGTACTGCTCAAATAGACGTTCAAGCATGTAGAAGGTTGAGTTCCAACGTGTTGCCACCTCCTGGATGAGTCCTTTGACTGGCACTCCACGGCTACTTTGAATGATCCTCATCTCCTTACGGGCCTTAAAAGAATGGCTGAAATGTGTGCAGATTCTTTGGCAGGTGGTCAGTAACTTGCTGACTGTGTCTTCTCTTTTCAAGAAATCTTGGACAATAATGTTAATGCAGTGCGCCAAACACGGGACTCTGAAGTAGCCACCATCTTGCATGGCCCTAACTATATTACTGCCATTATCCGTGGAAACATAACCAATCATGCGACTTCTTGGCACCAGCCATTTAGAGACCTTACTCTTAAACTCATCCAAAATGTTTAATGCAGTATGAGATTTCTCCATGCCAAACATGGCTACTGTTGCATGTTTCCGACTTGCTTGAAAAATTGTGGCATGGTCAACACCTGCAGATAGCTTCTCTTTAACCCCTGCAAAAGAGACCCAGCGTTCAGTGATGCACATGTAAACCACGGCTTGGCAACTGGTCCACATGTCCGTTGTCAGGTGGATAATGTGAACAGCACTCTTCTGCAAAGCTGACCCAATCACTTCCAGCACATCTTCATGTAGTGCTGGAACCGCAACTCTGGCAAAATAGAACCGGCTAGAAACATTCCATTTAGGGCAGACTGTTGCCACAAATTCTAGAAAACCCACCCCTTCCACGAAAGAAAAAGGTGAGAAGGTCCAGCACTAGCATTTTAGCCAGCTTGGCGTTATACAGACGTGCCATTGGGTGGTTGCGTTCAAATGGAGCTTCCGACCAAAGAATGCTTTTAATGGTGGTCTGGACCGTTTTCATATCTGATGATGATGATCCAGACTTCTTCAACCCAGTTAGGCTCATTGATGTACATTTACGCATTGGTGTCTCTCCCAGACTCTTAGTGTGCTTCATACATGTTGCTGGGGTAGAGGGTGTGGGCGCTACCTCTGCAGTGCTGCTGCCAGGGGTACTGGGTGTACCAAAAAAAATGTCTGTCGCTTCTTCACTTCCCCTCTGAATGGTCAGCCCCTCGTCATCATCAGATGCAAAATGAATGGATACATTTGGATTTGTTGTACTTTTGGCTTCCCGTATCTTCCTTATGTGCGCCTCCCAAATGAAAGTGTGGGGTTTTGCAGATAACCTCTCTGGCCTCCTGTACCATAGTTGGTACCAAGCTTACCCCGACTAACTACTTTTTTACAAATCGAACAAACTACCATGTTTTCCGCCTTTTTGCTAACACTAAAGAAGTCCCAAACTGGGGACTGGAGATGTCTGCTGGTGGTGGAGGTGCTACTTTCAATGCCAGATGAAGTGGAGGATGGGCGTGGCTGAATTTGACTCTGTTGTGCACTTACAGCACCACTACTTGAGGAAATAGAGGTCAAGCTGGATGGAGGTCCCTGCCGGCCCTTCTGACGTGAAAATATGGAAGCTGTAGGTCGTGTTGGTGTAGTAGTTAACTGCATTGGTGTCGGTGGTGGTACCAGTGCCATGCCGCCCACATCACGCTCAGCAGCAATTCGGCATAGGGTCAAAATGTCTGTCTGCTGCATGCCCGCTGGGGCTGGAGTGACGACTGAGATGACTGGGTCGTTGTCAGACTGTTCATCAGCAGCAGAATACACCACTTCTTGTTCGTCGTCATAATCAGCCATAAGTGAAAGCCTTGCGGGAACCTTCCTTTTAGGCTTAGCTACCTTTGTCGGCTCATGGCGTGCCTCACTCTCAGACTGCATTGGTGGGTTCCAATCAACATCAAGATCATCAGAAGGAAGGGTGCTTGAAGAAGAACTTGTAGTAGTAGCCCTCCTTGACCTTTTTCTTGCTGGGGATCTGGAAGACAATGGATCATCATCAGGAGGAGTGGCTTCCTCGGATGATACCTCTAATTGAATCTCGATTTCCTGATGTGCCCCTACTTCTGGAGGAACAAGCATTGTGGGCAGTTGTGCCGCTCCATATGCCTCTAGTTGCGCCTCTCCATGCGCCTCTACCTGCGCCTCTCCATGCGCCTCTACTTGCGCCTCTACTTGCGCCTCTCCTTTCGCCTCTCCTTGCGCCTTTTCTTGAAACCTCTGCTTGCGCATGTACTTGCGCATGTACTTGCGCTTGTACTAGTTGCACCTGTGGTTGTCGTTGCGGCTGTGGTTGTTAAACTCTCGTCAGATGAGTTACACCCCGCGTTGATTGGATGCTACTTTCTTGCGATGAGCCAACATCACTGGTCGATGGTGATTGAACAATTAAAGTGGCTGCCTCTGCAGCACTCATGGCCTTGGACCTAACTCGGCGTGGTGGCACTGAGCCCAATGAAGTGGAGGTGCTGCTCCCAGCTTGGTCCCCGGCTGACACCGCTGCTGCTGCAGGCGTAGTTTTTTTCCCCAAAACAAGTGTCTGTGGGCACACTAGTCTCCTTGGTAAGTGGCACCACTTGCTTCTTCTGCTCCTTCTTACTGGCAGTGGCACTGGCAACTTCTTTTGCTAGAGAAGCTACAGCCACCTTTCTTTGGGCCCATCTTCTTCAGATGTCAGAACTGCTGGCCGCAGTTGCACGAGTTGCAGAGTTGTCTTTGGCCACACGTGACGTCACGTGACGTTGTGATGCACACACCACTGCAGGACTTCTTCCTGGCACGGATGATGATGAACGATGACTGATGTGATTCTCTTGTGCACCTAAAAGGAAAGGAAGCCAGAGGAACATCAGTTAAATAAATGTTGCATATGTTGTGCTTCAATTAATATTTGCAACTAGGCATTGCATTTATTATTATTACAAGAACACACCCAAAAACGGAAAGACACTAAATAAAAAATGCATTTCTAATCCAAAATGGATGTTTAAATTAATAGAAGAGAGACCACACAGAAAGACTTGGTCCATGCACCACTGAGTACCCCCGGGCATAATGGATGAAAGCAAGTCAAACTGGGTGCAGGCCTGAGCACACTGCCTAGCTTCAAAATGGCCCCTTGAGCCTTGACCCCCACCACATGCCCAGGCCCTGCCTGGACCAGGCCTCAAAATGGCCCCCACCCACATTGCCAGGCCCCAACAACACCCCAAAAAGTCGAAAAACACATAAAAATCACCCCAATCCAATGCCATCCATGCCCTCAATGATGTTTAAGTTCAAGAGACCCCACAGAAAGACTTGGCCCTTGCACCACTGAGTACCCCTGGGCATAATGGATGAAAGCAAGGCAAACTGGGTGCATGTCTGAGCACACTTCCTGGTTTTAAAATGGCCCCTTGACCCCACCAAATGGCCAGGCCCTGCCTGGACCAGGCCTCAAAATGGCCCCCACCCACATGGCCAGGCCCCAATAACACCCCAAAGTACCGAGAAACACACAAAAATTACCCAATCCAATGCCATCCATGCCCTCAATGATGTTTAAGTTCAAGAGACCCCACAGAAAGATTTGGTCAATGCACCACTGAGTACCCCTGGGCATAATGGATGAAAGCAAGGCAAACTGGGTGCAGGCCTGAGCACACTGCCTGGCTTCAAAATGGCCCCTTGCCCCCACCACATGGCTAGGCCCTGCCTGGACCAGGCCTCAAAATGGCCCTCACCCACATGACCAGGCCCCAACAACACCCCAAAGTGCCGAGAAACACACAAAAGTTACCCGATCCAATGCCATCCATGCCCTCAATGATGTTTAAGTTCAAGAGACCCCACAGAAAGACTTGGCCCTTGCACCACTGAGTATCCCTGGGCATAATGGATGAAAGCAAGGCAAACTGGGTGCAGGCCTGAGCACACTGCCTGGCTTCAAAATGGCCCCTTGATCCCCACCACATGGCCAAGCCCTGCCTGGACCAGGCCTCAAAATGGCCCCCACCCACATGGCCAGGCGCCAACAACACCCCCAAAAAGTCTAAAAACACACAAAAATCACCCCAATCCAATACCATCCATGCCCTCAATGATGTTTAAATTCAAGACACCCCACAGAAAGACTTGGACCATGCACCACTGAGTAACCCTGGGCATAATGGATAAAAGCAAGGCAAACTGGGTGCAGGTCTGAGCATACTGCCTGGCTTCAAAATGGCCCCTTGCCCCCACCACATGGCCAGGCCTCAAAATGGCCCTCACCCACATGGCCAGGCCCCAACAACACCCCAAAGTGTCGAAAAACACACAAAAATTACCCAATCCAATGCCATCCATGCCCTCAATGATGTTTAAATTCAAGACACACCACAGAAAGACTTTGTCCATGCACCACTGAGTACCCCTGGGCATAATGGATAAAAGCAAGGCAAGCTGGGTGCAGGCCTGAGCACTCTGCCTGGCTTCAAAATGGCCCCTTGACCCCCACCACATGGCCAGGTCCTGCCTGGACCAGGCCTCAAAATGACCCCCACCCACATGGCCAGGCCCCAACAACACCCCAAAAAGTCAGAAAACACACAAAAATCACCCCAATCCATTGACATCCATGCCCTTATTGATGTTTAAATTCAAGACATCCCACAGAAAAACTTGGTCCATGCACCACTGAGTACCCCTGGGCATAATGCATGAAAGCAGGGCAAACTGGGTACTGGCCTGAGCACACTGCCTGGCTTCAAAAAGTCCCCTTGACCCCCACCACATGGCCAGGCCCTGCCTGGACCAGGCCTCAAAATGACCCCCACCTACATGGCCAGGCCCCAACAACACCCCCAAAAGTAAAAAAACACACAAAAATCACCCCAATCCAATAGCATCCATGCCCTCAATGATGTTTGAATTCAAGACACCCCACAGAAAGACTTGGTCCATGCACCACTGAGTACCCCTGGGCATAATGGATGAAAGCAGGGCAACTGGGTGCAGGCCTGAGCACACTGCCTGGCTTCAAAATGGCCCCTTGAGCCTTGACCCCCACCACATGGCCAGGCCCTGCCTGGACCAGGCCTCAAAATGGCCACCACCCACATGGCCAGGCCCCAACAACACCGCAAAAAGTGAAAAAACACACAAAAATCACCCCAATCCAATGCCATCCATGCCGTCAATGATGTTCAAATACAAGACACCCCACAGAAAGACTTGGTCCATGCACCACTCACTACCCCTGGGCCTACTGGCTAGTGTGGCTTTACAGGCACCCCAAAATTGTAAAAAAAGAATCCACATATAACAGTGAGCTAAAATTCCATGACATAAATGAGATTTTAGTTCGACAAAACTCACAGAAACAGTTGTATCATGCACCTATGACTAACCCTGGGCCTACTGGATACTGTGGCTACCCACAATATATATTTTTTTTAAGTTGTGGAAAAGTTTTAAAATTGTAGTTGCAGCAACTGAAATGCCCCAAACAAACAACACCAACTTACTTGTAAAATCTCAAATCCAAAAGTGATCCAAACTCCAAAGTCCAAAAAGTCCTCAAATACAAATATCCAGCAGCAGCCATAAAAAGTATTCCTTCCAGCTCCAGATCCAAATGAAAAGTGACCAGGACATGGACAAAGCATTCATTCATTCATTATATCTTTATTTAGACAAGTTTTGTCATAAAAGAATTCACAAAATTTAGCATATAAAAAAGTAGTACAATATAGACAAATATTTAATATAGTAAAAGCGAGAAAAATACAACTACCCATTAGACCTGTTAATACTTTAGCAAACCACAGTTAATAAAAAGTGTCTATAAGTTTATCCATAACATACCTACAAATTCAATACATCCATCTATACAACTTACAACTATGACAAACGGATATATAGAAAGCTAACAAAGACAGTATCTACATTCAGACAATGTCTGTTAGCATCCTTCTCTTGTTCCACATGTCTGCCAAGAATTTTGCTACATCAAATACAGTCACAGTGGTTAAATCTGATTTGAAAATTCTGTGGGCTTGCATGCAATGTGTAAAGCCCAGGTTTTTACATATGGACAAAGCACTGGGAGGAGCCTGCTGGACAGGAACAGGAAGTTGGAGACTCTGGGGCACTTGCTTCCTCCCAGCCCCCCAAAAAATAGACTCCTTGCACAAAAAAGTGCAGCCAAATGTCAATCTGAGGAGTTATTCTGATCAAAATCATCATTTTCAGAAGGTTTATGCTGCCTGTGGTGGATTTCATGTGCAGAATTGCAATTTTTGCAAGTTCGGGAAAGCAAGCTGTTCAAATCTCCCGCCGGAAGTCAGCTGTGCGCTGCATCTACGTGTTCGCAATTGTTTACTCCCGCGATGCGTGATCGCGGGCCCTTATGACATACTCGCATTGTCAAACTCTCGCTGTACAAGATGGCGGACCGTGATGACGTACTCGCGGCCGAAAAACTCATGCCTGATCACGCAGCAAGATCCAAAATAGTGCGGCACACGCAAACCCGGGAGAAAAACAACTCAGCAAACTCCGAATCACGGTAAGACAATGCTGGGCGCTCGATATTGTATTTTTCAAGCGAGACCACGCAAAAAAAATCAGCAAGCTTGCGAATTGCGGATTTTTTGACAAATTGCCGCGATTCGCGGAACGCGAAATTGCCAAAAAACTGCAAATTCCGCGAGCGGAACGGATTTTACGCCCATACTCAGTTAAAAGAATGTATGACGTTACAATGCATGCAATTACAATACATGCGTTTACGATGCAGCCTTTACATCGCAACTACCATTACGACACATGATTTTACAAAACAATGCTATTACAATGCATTTTCAAAAACTACCATTACAACACATTCCAATACAATGCACACCATTACAACACATACCATTACAACGTATAATACTTTTAAGGCAAAAGTAGGGGAAGTGTTGGATAGTGTAGGGGTATAAATGACTATTCTCACTCCACTGAGTGCAACAGTAGGCTAAGTGTTGGATAGTGTAGGGGTAAAAATTACTTTTCCCACTCCAGTGAGTGCAACAGTAGGGTAAGTGTTGGATAGTGTAGGGGCAAAAATTACTAATCCCACTCCAGTGAGTGCAACAGTAGGGAAAGTGTTGGAGAGTTGAGGGGTAAAAAATACTATTCTCATGTACTCCAAAATCCATACCCCCATAAAACTAAAGAAATCTCCAGTACTTACCTTATAATGCACTGTAATGGCAAGCATTGTAATGGTATGCGTTGTAATGGAATGCATTGTAGAGACATGCGTTGTAATGGCATGCAATGTAATGGCATGCATTTTATTTTATTTTATTTTTTTTAAATATTTTTATTTGAGTCCCCCCCCCTTTTTTGTACAGGGCAAATAAATTCAAACACACGGAAATTTGATATGTAAGGATCAAAACAAAGCATACAGTCCATAAAAACAAAATATACAGTGTACCTAGAAAAAATCAGAAAGGCAAGGTAAAGGGAGTAAAAGAAAAGGAAAAAGTAAATGAAAAGGCATTATTCATAAACATTTCATTCCCTTTCCATATTACCCCGATTCTCCCTCCTTCCACCTTTGTATAGGCTCCCATATTAAAATTCCTAATTTCTTGCCTTTCCTACCCCTCCTTGCACACGTTGCTTTTTCAAGATTATATGCTGTTAACAGCTTGGCTAGCCGTTGATGAAACGTTGGTGGTATACGATCCAGTCATTCTGTGGCAATACACAATCTTAATACAGTCATAGCCACAAAGACAAACAATCCATACTGTGTCTGACTATCATTGTCAAGTACTCCAAGTAACACCGCTCCTGGTGTTAAATTAATCTCTATCCATAACGATCTCTTAAGGAATACCTCTATTTCATCCCGTGTTGTTTTTAAATGGGAGCATGTGCAGAACATATGCACTAAGTCCGCC
Source organism: Lissotriton helveticus (assembly GCF_964261635.1). Taxonomy (NCBI): domain Eukaryota; kingdom Metazoa; phylum Chordata; class Amphibia; order Caudata; family Salamandridae; genus Lissotriton; species Lissotriton helveticus. Next base: position 659,603,207 of record NC_136068.1, on the reverse strand, counting down.
TCCGAACTATTGCACCTAGGACATGTAATACCAGCCGCACCTCCCGATTGCGCTATTCTGGAAGGCGTGTAATACAGAAAATATAATGTTTTATAGTGTTGCGCCTGAAGTGGTGCAGAGCATAACACTTTCTGCCCCAATTCCTACGACCTGTAAAAATCCACCTTTTCTATACCTATCTTCTGTACCCACTTATCTTCATACTTTTCCAGATCATCTGTTTTATCTTTTATCAGTTCCGCGCAAAATCTCTTAATTGTACAATCTGTACACTCCTGAATAATATACAAGATGGAATTTGCACCAAATCCCGCTGATCCACCCCTTTTTGTTAACATGAAGCTTTTAATTTGCAAATACTTAAAAAAAGTGGGTTGAATCTAGACCATATATTGCCTGAATACCCTTGAACTGCATCATCCCCGGCATCCCAAGACGTCCCCTATTTTACTTATACCATGTTTCCCCCATTCTGTAAAGACAGCATCTCCAAATATATCACAGGGAAGTGTAGCATTCTTACCCAACCTAGAGTACGCATTATATCTTTGCAAACCCCATCCAGATCTTATGTGCTGCTATCACAGTCTTAAATTTAGTCCTTTTAAAATAACTGTGTTCAGTAAATTTCAGAAAGATATTCTCTGCATCCACCTCTAACACCAAGGCATAAATTGCTAATGTTCCTATTTCGTCTTGCCCTTCCATTTCTGCTCCTCCCAATAACCCAGTCATGTACTGTTGGGATGCTGCCCAATAGTATAGTCTTAACTCGGACAAAGCCCATCCGCCTCTTTCCCGAGGAGTGCCATAAACCTCAAAGCTCTTCGGGTTTTTCGCTGGGACCAAACAAAGAGATTTATCATATGTTCTAATATTTTAAACCACTTCGCCTCAAACAATAAAGGAATGGCCCTAAATAAATAAAGCACTTTTGGTAGAAAAATCATTTTAACAATGTTAGTTCGACCTACTATTGAAAAATGTATATTGTGTAATCTGTCTAACTCCTTCTTAACTTTATTTATTATTGGTGTTAAGTTTGCCTCTACTAGCGTGTCCAATTCAGCCGTTAATGTTACCCCTAGGTATACTCCTCTCTGCACCACTCAAGGATCTGTCCATTCTACTTCACTGTTTTTAATAATCTGAGTCTTAGAGACATTCAAGGCGTAACCAGAGACTTCCCCAAATCGTCGCGCTTCTGCCTCCAACAGTATTATAACCTCTGAAGGGTTAGGAGTGATGACTGCGACGTCATCGGCGTACGCCAGGATTTTACACTGTCCCCTATAGGTATTTAATGGGGAAATATTGTCATTTAGGTCCATACTAAGCGTGGGCGTAAAACCCGTTTCGCGGGCAAATTTGCGGATTTTTAACGATTTCGCGATCCACGAATCGCGCGAATTTGCCCAATAATCCGCAAATTCATAAGCTAAAAAATATTTTGCTTGGTCGCGCTTAAAAAATACAATATTGTGCGCGCGTCGTTGACTCTGAGCCTGCCGAGTTGTTTTTCTCCCGGTTTTGCGTGTGCTGCGCCATTTTCGATCTTGCTGCGTGATCGCGCGAGAGTTTTTTGAACGCAATTACGTTATCGCGGCTTGCCATCTTGCACAGCGAGAGTTTGACAACACGAGTACGTCATAAAGGACCGCGATCACGCATTTTGCGAGTAAACAATGCCGTACACGTAGAAGCTGCGCGCAGCTGTCTTCCGGCGGGAAATTTGAACAGCTCGCGTTCCCGAAATTGAAAAAATTGCAATTCTGCACAAGAAATCCACCGCAGGAAGCATAAACCATGTGAAAATTATGATTTTGATCAGAATAACTCCTCAGATTGACATTAGGCTGCACTTTTTGGTGCAGGAGTCCATTTTTTGGGGTGGGGTGGGAGGAAGGAAGTGCCCCAGAGTCTCCAACTTCCTGTTCCTGTCCAGCAGGCTCCTCCCAGTGCTTTGTCCATGTGCTGGTCACTTTTCATTTGGCTGTGGAGCTGGAAGGATTACTTTTTGTGGCTGCTGCTGGATATTTGTATTTGAGGACTTTTGGACTTTGGAGTTTGGATCACTTTTGGACTTGAGATTTTACAAGTAAGTTGGTGTTGTTTGTTTGGGGCATTGCAGTTGAGGCAACTCCAGTTCTAAAACTTTTTTCACAACTTTAACAGAATATATATTGTGGTGGGTAGCTAGCCACAGTATCCAGTAGGCCCAGGGTTAGTCATGGGTGCATAATACAACTGTTTCTGTGATTTTGTTTACTTAATTCTCATTAATGTCATGGAATTTTAGCTCACTGTTATATGTTGATTTGTTTTTAAAATTTTGGGGTGCCTGTAAAGCCTCACTAGCCAGTAGGCCCAGGGGTAGTGAGTGGTGCATGGACCAAGTCTTTCTGTGGGGTGTCTTGAATTTAAACATCATTGAGGGCATGGATGGCATTGGAATGTGGTGATTTGTATGTGTTTTTCGATTTTTTGGGCTGTTGTTGGGGCCTGGCCATGTGGGTGGCGGCCATTTTGAGCCCCTGGTACTGGCAGGGCCTGGCCATGTGGTGGGGGTCAAGGGGCCATTTTGAAGGCAGGCAGTGTGCTCAGGCCTGCACCCAGTTTGCCTTGCTTTCATCCATTACACCCAGGGGTACTCAGTGGTGCATGGACCAAGTCTTTCTGTGGGGTGTCTTGAATGTAAACATCATTGAGGGCATGGATGGCATTGGATTGCGGAGATTTCTGTGTGTTTTTCGACTTTTTGGGTGCCGTTGGGGCCTGGCCATGTGGGTCCGGGCCATTTTGAGGGCTGGTCCAGGCAGGGCCTGGGCATGTGGCTGAGGGTCAAGGGCCCATTTTGAAGCCAGGCACTGTGCTCAGGCCTGCACCCATTTTGCCTTGCTTTCATCCATTAAGCCCAGGGGTACTCAGTGGTGCATGGACCAAGTCTTTCTGTGGGGTGTCTTGAATGTAAACATCATTGAGGGCATGGATGGCATTGGATTGTGGTGATTTTTATGTGTTTTTCGATTTTTTGGAGTGTTGTTGGGGCCTGGCCATGTGGGTGGGGGCCATTTTGAGCCCTGGTACAGGCAGGGCCTGGCCATGTGGTGGGGGTCAAGGGGCCATTTTGAAGGCAGGCAGTGTGCTCAGGCCTGCACCCAGTTTGCCTTGCTTTCATCCATTATGCCCAGGGGTACTCAGTGGTGCATGGACCAAGTCTTTCTGTGGGGTGTCTTGAATGTAAACATCATTGAGGCCATGGATGGCATTGGATTGGTGTGATTTGTGTGTGTTTTTCGACTTTTTGGGGTGTTTAACTGATGTTCCTCTGGCTTCCATTGCTTTTAGGTGCACAAGAGAACCACCAGTGCCAGGAAGAAGTCATGCAGCCGTGTGTGCAGCACAACGTCACGTGACGTCACGTGTGGCCACAGACAAGACAACTCTGCAACTCGTGCAACTGCGGCCTGCTGTTCTGACATCTGAAGAAGATGGCCCCAAAGAAAGGTGGCCGTAGCGCCTCAACGAAAAAAGTTGCCAGTGCCACTGCCAGTAAGAAGGAGCAGAAGAAGCAAGTGGCACCACCTATCAAGGAGACTGGTGTGCCCACCGACACCTTTTTTGGGGGAAAAAAAACTACGCCTGCAGCAGCAGCGGTGTCCACCGGGGACCAAGCTGGAAGCAGCGCCTTCGCTTCATTGGGCTCAGTGCCACCACGCAAAGTTAGGCCCAAGCCCATGAGTGCTGCAAAGGCAGCCACTTTGGTTGTTCAATCACCATCGACCAGTGATGTTGGCTCATCACAAGAAAGTACCATCCAATCAAAGCCGGGTGTAACTCAGCTGGCGAGTGTTCAACAACCACAGCCGCAACGACAACCACAACTGCAACTAGTACAAGCGCAAGTACATGGGCAAGGAGAGGCACAAGTACATGGGCAAGGAGAGGCACAAGTACATGGGCAAGGAAAGGCGCAAGTACATGCACAAGGAGAGGCGTAAGTACATGGGCAAGGAGAGGCGCTATTACATGGGCAAGGAGAGGCTCAAGTACATGGGCAAGGAGAGGCGCAAGTACATGCACAAGGAGAGGCGCAAGTAGAGGTGCATGGAGAGGTGCAACTAGAGGTTCATGGAGCGGCACAACTGCCTACAACGCTTGTTCCTCCAGAAGTAGGGGCACATCAGGAAAAATATTCAAGTGGAGATATCATCCGAGGAAGCCACTCCTCCTGAGGATGATCCATTGTTTTCCAGATCCCCAGCAAGAAAAAGGTCAAGGAGGGGTGCTACTTCTACTACTACAAGTTCTTCTGTAAGCCCCCTTCATTCTGATGACCTTGATCGTGATTGGAACCCAGCAATGCAGTCTGACAGGAAGGCACGCCATGAGCCGACAAAGGTAGCTAAGCCTAAAAGGAACGTTCCCGCAAGGCTTCGACTTATGGTTGATGACGATGAACAAGAAGTGGTGTCTTCTGCTGCTGATGAACAGTCTGACGATGACCCAATCATCACAGCGGGCATGCAGCAGACAAACATTTTCACCCTATCCCGAATGGATGCTGAGCGGGATGTGGGCGGTGTGGCACTGGTACCACCACCAACGCAGTTAACTACAAAACCAAAACGACCTACAGCTTCCATATTTTCTTGTCAGAAGGGTCGGCAGGGACCTCCATCCAGCTCGACCTTCATTACCTCAAGTAGTGGTGCTGTAAGTGAACAACAGAAACAAATTCAGCCACGCCCATCCTCCACATCATCTGGCATTGCAAGTCAAAGTAGCACCTCCACGACCAGCAGACATTTCCAGTCCCCAGTTTGGGACTTCTTTACTGTTAGCCAAAAGGCGGAAAACATGGTCATTTGTTCGATTTGTAAAGTATCAGTTAGTTGGGGTAAGCTTGGTACCAACTATGGTACCGGAGGCCAGAGAGGTCATCTCCAAAAACACCACACTATCCAGTGGGAGGCGCACCTAAGGAAGATCCGGGAAAACCAAAGTAGAACTGATCCAAATGTATCCATTTCATTTCATTTCATTATGTCTTTATTTCGAATAAAATTCATAAAAGACAACATACATAATATAACATTAAAAACATCTTAAGATAAGCACCCAATATAAAAAAAGAATGTGTCTCAACCGACATACAGTCATTTCAAAATAATTAATTCAAAAGGGTTTTCATTTTCTTTGCACGAATCAGCCATGTCCACCCCAAAAATTTGGCTACACAGATCACAGATATTTCAATACGCATATCACGTAATTTCAACAGGGCTTCACAATTCCCCCCACAATTTAAGGTTTTGCAAATAGGTTTCAACCATTTCAGTCGAGGCGATCGATATGCTGGGCATGCAAAAAACAGATGACCAATACTCTCCACCTGGTCAGGGCAAAAAAAACATTTATTACTTGCCTTCTTTGCCCACTTTGCAGTAAAGGAGTTGATCGGCAAAGTCCCCACCCGAAACTGATGATACAGCTTACGGTCTAGGGTCTTGCAGATCAAGTCCCAATAAGACTCAAGGGACGGTGTTACCTTATGTGTCAAAAAATGTCCCGTTAAGCTATTGTCTGACGAAAAAGAGATCAGAGTAAATTTCTTTGCAGCCCAAAAATAATCTTTGAATTCTTGTTTAGATGGGAACCTAGAGCATTCAGGATGTAACCATAACTCGGGGAGACCCATTGAATACAAAACTTGTTTTACTTCCCGGAGCCATGGAATTTTATGAGCACCCCACAACAATATGACCTCGCCCAATTCATGAGCGAAAAGACTAAGCTCTGGGGTCGTCCAAAGGCGATGCCAGAATGCTGCGAGACGATACTGCGCCATCTCATTCAGAGGTCTACAGCCTAGATCTAAAAGCAATGGTTTTATTGGTGATGATTGCGGGAGCCCCACGAAATTCCGCAAAAACCTATTCTGTGCTGTGGTTAGTGCTGACAAATCTTTGTAACCCCATATGTCCGCTCCATACAGGGTTGCAGTGTTAACCTTGGCCTCATAAATTTTAACCGCTGGTATAATGCGTTTGGTCAAGGTTTTTTTTTGTTCCTGCAGTAAACATCCTGTAAGGCGAACAAATTTTAATTTTAAAACCTCCAACTGGGGGCTCCAAGTAAATTGATGGTCAAGAGTCATGCCCAAATAGGTCATGACCTTGACCTGTTCTATTGGGGCACCATTTAATGTAACCGAGCTTTTCATTGGTTTGTTTTTATTAAAAACCATAAATTTGGTTTTATCAACATTGATCTCTAGGTCATTATTAGTACAAAAATCAGCAAATTTATTCAGGGCTGCCTGTAGCCCGCTCCGGGTTTTAGAAAGGAGTAGGGTGTCGTCTGCGAATATTAACATGGGATATTTCGAACCCCCCAGTATAGGTGCATCTGTTTGTATATCACTAAAGAATGCAACCACCTGGTTTATGAACAGGAGAAACAGGGTAGGGGCCAACACGCAACCCTGCCGCACCCCTCGTTGAACTGGGAAGCTGTTGGTCACCTGGCACTGTTTCCCCCATCTTACCTGGCCGAAATTATCCTCATGTAAGCGCCTGACTAGCTCTAAAAGTTCAGGTGGGTGACCCATGAGTCTAAGAGCTTCCCATAATTTTGCCCTTGGGACCATGTCGAATGCCGACCTAAGATCAACAAAGGCGGCATAGATGACCCCACCGCCCAGGAGAACCACCTTCCAATACAGCATGGTGAGTCGGAACACCTGATCTAGGGTGCTGGTGCCTGATCTAAACCCTGCCTGCATGGGGGAGAGTATGTTGTTCTGCTCAATCCACCCCTGTATTCTTGCCAGGGCCATTCTTGATACAACTTTTTGAATTGTGTCGATCAGGCTAATGGGGCGATAGTTTTTCGGTAAAGACCGATCCCCTTTCTTATAAACTGGGAGTTTCTCAGCACCTTTCCAGGACTGCGGTACCCTTGCACCTGCTGCAATAGAATTTGCTATGGTTGTGATATATGGAACCCACAGATCAAGGTTCAATTTAAAAAGATCCGCTGGTATGGCGTCTAAACCTGGGGCTTTACCAGACTGAATAGAACCAAGAGCATGTACAGTGTCTGAGGTGCTGAAAAAAAGCCTATCCCCAGATGATATTGGTATTAACCCCACTATGGGCTCGATTGCCAGCTCCTGTTCAATATTTGTATCTTCAAACTGGGTGGAAAAAAATTCCACCCAATCCGTAGCTGAAACATGATTTACAGGGGTTTGGGAATCCGAATCCCTACCCTATCTAACTATCTCCCAGAATTTTACTTGGTTGGACGACTCACAGGCTTTAAGAAGATCTAGCCAGTACGAATCGTCCCAGTCCCTCTTAGCTTCCCAAAGGGTCTGTTTGTAAGACTGTCTAGCTTCCCTAATGTCAGCGGTTATTCTGGTTTTAATAGCTGCTGTTAATTTGCTATGGGCTTCTCTACAGTTTTTATTATACCATCTTTTGTGTGGGTTAACTTTCTGGTTTTTAGATGGTCTAGTGAGAAGTTTTTTAAGAGCCGCAAAACATTTCTCATGGAGATCAACAATAATAGACTCTACCCCGCCATTGGGAGAAGATGCAGTCATCCTATTTCTTGTATCTAGGACCAACTTCTCTATTTGACCAATAAGCTCTGAGTCAGCTATGACCCTTGACCATTTGACCCGTCTTCTGTTGTCACACAGGACTAGGTCTGATGTTATACAAGCTATTTCTGCGTGGGGGACACCTAATCCAGGAACCCTGAGCCCCAGGGAGAGAGGATTATGGTCACTCTCTGGCCTGGTCTCTATTATCATATCAGTTACGTGTGACCAGGATTCTATATTGACCAATATGTAGTCAATACGACTTGTACTAATTCCATTATCGAAGGTTGGTTTCCCTATCTTGTCAGACGGACAACGGCCATTCACTGCCCGTAGCCCCCATTCCAAACAGAGCCCCAGCCAGTGGAGGGCAGCCTCCGTTCCCCTAACACCCTTAGTTATAGCTAACGGGGGGATATTCCAGGCGGTGTCTTCATCAATCCCCACATCCTCAGCTAAACTCAGGATGGGTTCGAATGAGCAATTCAGATCACCAGCTACTAAGACAAGATGATGAGTTATATACTCATTCAGGAAATGTTCCAAATCATTAAGAATGGGTTGCTTCCTCCCACCCTGACACCCTCGGGCATAGATGTTAATTAGAACAATATCCTTACAATTGTCCTTGCTCAGGGAAATACAAAGGAGGTCAGCATTATCCACCAGGATTTCCTTAACGCTAAAGCCCAGGGAGTTTCTAATCCAAATAGTAAGACCTCCCGAAGCCCTACCCCTGGGGCCCTGTATAGCTGGTTTATAATAGTTTAGGAAGCCTACCCTAAATAGGGGCTCGATTGCCCAAGTTTCCTGGAAGACGATGATGTCATGTGTAGTAATAAAATTTACCCAATCGTCGTTATCCAGGCGACCCCTCAATCCTGCTATATTCCATAAGGCCACCTTGATTTCATTAACCGGGCTACTAATGATAGTAGACTCTAATTGTCCCTGAACCCCTGTCTCAGCCACCTTGATTTCATTAACCGGACTACTGATGAGGATAGACTCTAGTTGTCCCTGAACCCCTATCTCACTCAAAGTGGGGGTAAAAGCATGGTCTGATGTTATTTTTGGACCTACTTGTGGTACGGAACAATCCACACAGGATACTGGTTGGTTGTTCGTTGCAATCGAAGTTGATACCGCTGACTGTATCGAGGCATCAATCCCCCCAAGTCAGTCAACCTCATCCAAACAACCAAACATATTAGTAGTAGGGACTCCTTGCCACCAGTTGTTTTGGTTTTGCCAACCATTCCTACGCCCCCTCTGTCTAAATTTTTGGACTGTTGACCAAGGCCCCTCTATGTCAAACCGTTGTCGAGGAGGATAGAAAAAGGTGAGGGGTCTAACAACAACAACAACAGAGGGGTCTTCTTCACAAGGGGCCCATGAACAAAGATGCTGCGCTGTACGGGGGTCTGCAAATGACACCACTATACAGTCACCATCGATGGATTTGCGCGTAGGCCCAACCCATGGTACTCTACGCGCCATTAATACCCGACTTCTTTGGTGATTAGGGAGCTGTCTATTTGTGTTAAGCCAATGTATGACCTTATTTTTTAACGACCAATGATTCTCTTTAGTTTGGGGGTCGAGAGTAGGTACACCAGCTAGTACTATGACATAAGAACTAGCCTCCGGTGGTAGGTCAATATACCCACCACGAAAGTTTGAACGGCTAGATTCATAAGATGGTAATTTTTTATTTGTCAATTGATTAGACTGGTGTACGACAGCTTGTGGCCTAGGTTTAGATGGTACTACATTCTGGGGGGGACAAGCACTGGGGATAATAGGATTTGAAGTGGTAGCAGCAGTAACACTGACTTTGGTACGGGGTTTTGGTATAGGTTTAAGTCTTGGGGGTGTAGGGGCCGGGAATTTTGACTCCTGTGCCTGAGGGGTAAGAACCTCACCCTGAGAAAGCCTATCTTCCATTTGTTTAAGACTAAAGCTCGCCAATGTAACTATAGTCCTATCCATTTCTAACAAGTGGTTTTCCATTCGGGAAAGCCTAAGTTCCAGGGGGGTAAGTAACTGTTTTAGTGTGTCCCAGACAGTTTTAAGAAATTCCTCATCCCCCCTCCTATCCCCCTCCACCACACTCAACCCACCCTCTATTGACCCTTCCTTGCTCCTTTCTGGGAGAGTTCCCACCGGGGGATCAAGCACAACACAGTTTAAATCAAAGGCGGTATCATTACCCGGTAAAGAAATTTTGGTTTTGGCTATTTCTTCTCCAACCCCAAATTTGCCCAAGGGTCGTCTACTATTAAAAAACTGAGATCTCGCAATTTTGGCCTTTTTGCGAGCATAAGTAGATCTATATCCAGCGAGGCATTTCTTCTTTTGTGGGGCAACTTTTTTATCATTTACCACTGTTTTGGGCAAAGCATTTTTAGATGGGAAGCTTATACCAGCTACAAGGATAGGCGGTGCATGCTCCTCCATGGGCTTAAATAGTGGTAATGCAGATTTCACAGTAGGCTCAGGTAGGGATGTCGCTGGTGGATGATGGATGTCTGCCATTGTTAATAAGGGGCGGGGGCCTGACATACGCTCAGGGGTTAAAGCTAGAGCAAGGTTACCTAAAGATGATTTCTTAGAGGAAGCTAAGGTAAGGGAGAGTCTTCGCGCAGCTTCTAATTCTAAGCAGACCCTGTGCTGCATTTTGCTGATTTCCACATCAATGGCCAAGTTGGTCTTTGTGAGGAAATCATCTAGGGTCCCATTGGGGTTATTAAGGCCCTTAGCAGTTTTGCTGCGACTGCCCCGTGTACACATAATGGATATTTAACAGAATACCGTGACACAAGTAAAGTTTATCGCAATAGTCAACGACCAGGGGAAATGGCCCAGCCCAGACCTCTTTGACCTCGAACGGCCTCAAACGGCCCGCTCTTAGCCCGGTCTTCGCCCCGAGCTGCGTCCCGCGCTGCGGGAGAAGTGTTCCAAAATATAGGAGGGCGGGGGGGCGGGGCAGCAGGGAGAGCGGACCGGAAGGTGGAAGATGGTCTCGCAGGGACTCCTGGTTACTGGAGTCCCCTGCACGCTCGCAGACCCGCTGTCACCACTCGCCTAGTTCCGCCCTGGTCTTGACCCTTCAATCAGATGCCCCTGCGCCTAACGAGGCGATGCGCGGCGAGAAGTGAAGAGAAATCCAGGAAACGCCGCTGCCTTTTAAACAGGAAAGTGCCTCCGTGCAGTTTGCTCGTGTCCCACAGAGCAGAAGGTGAGGGAAGTTTTAAAATCCACTGTAGGGCGGGGGGCGGGGCAGCAGGGAGAGCGGACCGGAAGGTGGAAGATGGTCTCGCAGGGACTCCTGGTTACTGGAGTCCCCTTCACGCTCGCAGCCCCGCTGTCACCACTCGCCTAGTTCCGCCCTGGTCTTGACCCTTCAATCAGATGCCCCTGTGCCTAACGAGGCGATGCGGCACCCGCGGAGCGGGTGCGGCGAGAAGTGAAGAGAAATCCAGGAAACGCCGCTGCGTTCTAAACAGGAAAGTGCCTCCGTGCAGTTTGCTCGTGTCCCACAGAGCAGAAGGTGAGGGAAGTTTTTAAATCCACTGTAGGGCGGGGGGCGGGGCAGCAGGGAGAGCAGACCGGAAGGTGGAAGATGGTCTCGCAGGGACTCCTGGTTACTGGAGTCCCCTGCACGCTCGCAGCCCCGCTGTCACCACTCGCCTAGTTCCGCCCTGGTCTTGACCCTTCAATCAGATGCCCCTGCGCCTAACGAGGCGATGCCGCACCCGCGGACTGGGGCGGCAAGAAGTGAAGAAAAATCCAGGAAACGCCGCTGCGTTCTAAACAGGAAAGTGCCTCCGTGCAGTTTGCTCGTGTCCCACAGAGCAGAAGGTGAGGGAAGTTTTTAAATCCACTGTAGGGCAGGGGGCGGGGCAGCAGGGAGAGCGGACCGGAAGGTGGAAGATGGTCTCGCAGGGACTCCTGGTTACTGGAGTCCCCTGCACGCTCGCAGCCCCGCTGTCACCACTCGCCTAGTTCCGCCCTGGTCTTGACCCTTCAATCAGATGCCCCTGCGCCTAACGAGGCGATGCGGCGCCCGCGGAGCGGGTGCGGCGAGAAGTGAAGAGAAATCCAGGAAACGCCGCTGCGTTCTAAACAGGAAAGTGCCTCCGTGCAGTTTGCTCGTGTATCCATTGACATTGCATCTTATGCTGACGAGGGGCTGATTGTGCAGGAGGGAAGTCAAGAACCGACCAATATTTTTTCTGGTACACCCAGTACCCTTGGCAGCAGCACTGCAGTGGTAGCGCCCACACCCTCTACCCCTGCAACATGTATGAGGCACGCTAAGAGTCTGGGACAGACACCAATGCAAAAAACTAAATCAATGAGCCTAACTGGTTTGAAATCTGCATCATCATCATTATCATCACAAAAAACGGTCCAACCCACCATTAGCAGCGTGTTTTGGTCGGATGCGCCATTTGAACGCAACCACCCACCGGTACGTCTGTATGACGCAAAGCTGGCTAAAAGGCTAGCGCTGGACCTTCTCCCTTTCTCTTTCGTGGAAGGGGTGGGTTTTCGTGAATTGGTGGCAATAGTCTGCCCCAAATGGAAGGTTCCTAGCCGGTCCTATTTTGCCAGGGTTGCTGTTCCAGCACTACATCAAGATGTGCTGGAGGTGATTGGCGCAGCTATTCTGAAGAGTGCTGTTCACACTATCCACATGACAACAGACATGTGGACCTGGTGCCAAGCCCTTGATTACATGTGCATCTTTTACAGGGGTCGAACAACAGTTAAAACAAGCAGGTGTTGACACGGAGGAAGTTTTTCAAGCTAGTCGCAAACATGCAACAGTAGGCATGTTTGCCATGGAGAAATCTCACACTGCACCTAACCTTTTGGAGGAGTTTGATAGGAAGGTCTCTGAATGGCGGAATCCAAGAAATCGCATAGTTGGTTATGCTTCCACGGATAATGGCAGTAATATAGTTAAGGCCATGCAGCAAGGTGGCTATTTCAGAGTGCCGTGTTTGGCGCACAGTATTAACATCGTGGTGCAAGATTTCTTGAAAAATGAAAACACAGTCAACAAGTTACTGACCACCTGCCGAAGAATCTGCACACATTTCAGCCATTCTTTTAAGGCCCGGAAGGAGCTGAGGACGATTCAACATGAACGTAGACTGCCAGTCAAAGGACTCATCCAGGAGGTGGCAACACGTTGGAACTCAACCTTTTACATGCTTGAGCGTCTGTCTGAGCAGTGGGAGGCAATAAATGAGTATGTCTATAAACTAGGTTCTACAAACAAAAAGATGAGGCTAGAGTTGGAGGAAAAAAATCTAATTGCAAGCCTGACAGACATGCTTCATCCTTTTGAGCTCTTCACGCGTGAAGTCAGCAGGGAGGACTGTTCTTTGAGCAAAGCTATCCCATTGTTGCGCATGCTAGAGCACCAACTGAAGGACGTGTCTTCAACGTTCAGAGATGATGGTGAAAAGCGAGAAGCATATGATTTGGCGGAGACGTTATTAAGGCGCCTACTTCGCAATGAAAGGCTTAAAAACATTTATACAGAACAACATTACATTTGTGCCACTATTCTGGATCCACGGTACAAAAAGGCAGTGGCTAGCAAAGCATTCATTCCTTTTGATGAAGCAGATGTTTCAAAGTACAAACATTGGCTAGCTGTGTCAGCCAATCGGTTCGAAAAAGAGCGGCAGACCCTTCAAGGAGGCAGCACAAGTACAACTGAATCAGCAGGCCATCCGGCGTCAAGTTCCACTTCTCAATCCATGGCCGAAGGAAGTCACTTTCCCTCACAGCCGTTAATGACACCAGCAACCGTATCATCATCCTCACCTGCACCAGGCCGCCCACAAATATTGTCGGAAGGGGATTGGCTAACTCAGCAAGGGTTTGCTTGGTCCACTGATAAAAAGGTCGCAGATGTTATGCAAAGTGGAACAACTCTGGAGAACATTGTGTCGGTGGTGCAGGCCTATATGGATGACCCAATAGAGGTCTGTCATAATGAGAACCCATTGGTATATTGGTATAGGAAAAGCTCTGTAAGGCGACTGATCACCAACCTGGCTCTAAGTTATTTGTCTTGACCACTCGCAAGCGTGTCTTCTGAACGTGTTTTCAGTGCTGCTAGTGCCATTGTTACTTCAAAAAGGACCCGCCTTTTGCCCAAAAATGTGGAGAGGTTAACAATAATCAAGATGAATCAGCACTTCATACCACCCGATTACAAAATACGTGAATGCATGCAGGAAGAAGAGGACACCGACTTAGGTGACGCCAACGGAAGTTCTTCTCTGTCACCAGACCTACTCCCGTCTCAATTCATAGACTGTGAGGATGAACTCTACTTCCCTGACACCGAGGCCTGAAAATTACTTCCTTTTTTCCGTACTTATTCACTTTTATTCCTGCGTGCCTTTCTTTGTTTTGCAACTTTTACCACAACAAAACTCTAATCACCTAATCACAACAAGTCCATCTTCAGCACTGTCTTCATCTTATTTTCCTTATTGATTTGAAGGTGCCGCAGTCTGCATTCCTGATGTTCACAAGTTCACAACTCAATCATCCTCCTCTATCCTCCTCCTCCAGACTCCCCCTATCCATTTTCCTCAAGGCAGATAGATGGATTATGAAGAAAAAATAAACTTTGTCTTCGTAGACGAGCCCCCTCAAGTGGGACGACTGACTACATGCTTGCTGATTGTTGACAGACTTACTTCTGAAATTTACAGGAGAGGCTGCCCTGTGGGCCCTCACTTTCCGAAGAAGATGCGGACAAAAAGTAGAACAGGTAATGAATAATGAGAAGATGGCATGCAGTGGACAGCAATGGCTGTCTGTCTCTGTTGAAACCAACTGCTGTTTGTTTTTTGTGAACAGCGCAATTTGCCATGTTTTGAATATACCAGTATTGCAGGTTTTTGGGGGTTTCTTTGGGGGTGTTCTAGATTTGCGGTGCTGGGTCGGGGGGTCTGGGAGCACTGCTGGCCCAGTCTAATTTTGATTGCATTTGTTTTTCAGGAAATCCATGGTGGAAAAGGGGAGTTATGGCCTAGCTGCAGAGCGCGCTTGGAGTGATTATGGAATGAGGCCTAAATATTTCTAAGTGTGAGTTTTTCCGGTTTTGTTTTTTGCCTGTTTGGGGGTCTTCTACTTTTATTTGCCTGGGTTGACGGGTCTGGGGGCATTGCTGGGAAGGTCTAATACCGGATGAAAGTGGTTTTCTGTTTTTGCTCACTTGCCTGTTTTTGGGTTGCTGTTTGGGGGGGTTCCTGGTGTTTGGGGGTGGGTTGGGGGTCTTGTAGCAACACTGGGTATGGGTAGTTTTGATTGCAAGTGGTTTGAAGATCATCCATGGTGGCAAAGGGGAGTTAGGGCCTAGCTGCAGAGCTCGCATGGAGTGATTTTGGAATGAGGCCAAAATAATTCTAAGTGCCCGTTTTTGTATTTCTGCTTTTTGCCTGTTTGGGGGTCTTCTACTTTTTTTCGCCTGGGTTGACGGGTCTGGGGGCATTGCTGGGAAGGTCTAATACCGGATAAAAGTGGTTTGGACTAAATCCATGGTGAAAAAGTTTTTCCGTTTTTGCTCACTTGCCTGGTTTTGGGGTGCTGTTTGGGGGGTTCCTGGTGTTTGGGGGTGGGTTGGGGGGTCTTGTAGCAACTCTGGGTATGGGTAGGTTTGATTGCAAGTGGTTTGAAGAAAATCTATGGTGGCAAAGGGGAGTTAGGGCCTAGCTGCAAAGCTCGCATGGAGTGATTTTGGAATGAGGCCAAAATAATTCGAAGTGCCCGTTTTGTATTTCTGCTTTTTGCCTGTTTGGGGGTCTTCTACTTTTTTTTGCCTGGGTTGACGGGTCTGGTGGCATTGCTGGGAAGGTCTAATACCGGATAAAAGTGGTTTGGACTAAATCTATGGTGAAAAAGTTTTTCTGTTTTTGCTCACTTGCCTGTTTTTGGGGTGCTGTTTGGGGGGGTTCCTGGTGTTTGGGGGTGGGTTTTGGGGTCTGGGAGCACTGCTGGCGCAGTTTAATTTTGATTGCATTTGTTTTTCAGGAGGGGAGTTAGGGCCTAGCAGCACAGCGCATTTGGACTGTATTCCAGGTAGGCCCGAAATTTGCTAAGTCTCACTTTTTAAGGTTTTGCTCTTTGGCTGTTTGAGGGTGTTAAACTTGTTTCCGCCTGGGTTGACGGGTCTGGGGGCATTGCTAGGAAGGTCTAATACCGGATAAAAGTGTTTTGGATAAAATACATGGTGAAAAAGTTTTGAACTTTTCAGACTTTTCGCTCACTTTTGTGTTTTCGGGGGCCTGCTTGGGGGGGTTCCTGATGTTTGGGGGGGTTGGGGGGTCTTGGAGCAACGCTGGGTATGGATACTTTGATTGCAAGTGGTTGGAGAAAATCCATAGTGGCAAAGGGGAGTTAGGGCCTAGTTGAAGAAAGCGTTTGACACTCTTTTTAATTTAGGGCTCGTTAGGGTTAGCAGTATTGCATGTGTTTGGGGGTGTTCGAGATTTTTGCAACTGGGTTCTGGGGTCTACTCTTGGAGCACTTGTCGAGAAATGTCTAATTTTGGTTGCTAGTGGTTTGAAGAACATCCATGGTGGGAAAGGGGGGATTTGGGCCTACTTTACTTTCAAAGTACGTTTTGTCACCATTTTCCACTAGGCCTCAGACAGGTAGCAGTATCGCACGTTTTTGGGGTCTGATTGGGGGTATTCTACATTTTAGTGTCTGTGTTTAAGGGTCTGGGAGCACTGCTGGGAAGGTCTAATTTTGTTCTAAAATCGTAGTTTACACTACACCTAGCTTGAGGGGAAAGATCCGGAAAATTCGCCCATACTTATTTATCCTTCAAAAGGAGACTCAGAGTACGTCCTTTCGAAACTATTGTACTGTCGATTCTGAAACTGAAAGTGTGACTTTTTACACTACACAGCGTACGTACCTTATATTTTTTTCTCAGTGGGTTTTTATTATCACTTCCTGTTTTTCCATCAACATTACAGGGCGGCTTTCACGCTGTGCAATGGAAAAAAGGATGAAGTCAGGCTTCACATTAGCGACCCGCAATTCAGCATCCGTCAGGCAGCCAGTGGACAGGGTGTCTTCTGGTCACCAACATTGATCGACGAAGCGTCATATGGAACGGAGGAGTACCGCAAATAAGAGGAATGGTTTGATGCATGCAACTTCCCAAATTCAACAGGACAAGTACAACAACATACAGTAACAGTATCCATCTTCATTTCTACTTATTTTTTAAGTAATGTTATTGCTTTGAACTTCTATGAGTGTGACTCTGCATTTCTTTGCTCTCTGCTTCTAAATTCATCCCTCCAGCCATTGTATAGTTTTACTTTGCTATTTTTCAAACTAATTTAATGAACAAAGTGTTTCGCTGAGTGCAGAGATAGGCAAGTGAAAACGCAAAATTACTGCAGCCCTGTACTGTTGCATTCTTTCATTCATTAGAAAGTACTACTTAGTTAAAGTAACCTAACCATCCATTTAGCAATCAACTTCATGCCTGCATAAGTGCATGCACTTCCTTTATGGCCCTTAAAATATTTATGGATATCTTCATATCCAAAGATTTGTTTATCTTCATTTGTTGTTTGACCATGCAGTGTTTTTTTTTTTCCCTCTCTCAACAAAACATTCCCAAAAAACCCCATTCCCATCCAATTTCCAAACCCTGACCCTCTTCCCCCGGGCTGTGTGGTTTTCATTGATGTGTGAGTAAATGACAGCAATAATTCCACACACTTGCTGGGGAGGATAAGGTCATAGCAACTGAAAATGAATTATATTTCAAGGCTGGTGAAGGAATCGAAGGATATATTCTTACTCAGCTTGACACAGACCCATGACTATTGGCAAATCAAAGCAGATTTTCATGGGCGCCATGAAATGGATTGATCAGGAAGAACATCCTCCTCCTACACGTGGCAAATGATTACGCTGCTGTGTCCTTCACCTTCAGTACTATTTCTTGTAGTAGTAGCCAATGTCAAATTCCACGCAAGTAGTAGTTATACTTTCAATACTTTAGCATTTGTAAGGCTACATTTTGGCCCTGTTCTAGTGTACTGTCACGTGCTATAGTATCTATTGTACCGTTCTAATGCTCCGCTCAGGCCAATCAAGGTTTCAATTTCTTTTTTTTCATATGCTGCTACTGCCACTGTGTACCACCACTAGTACCACCGCAATGATGCCATTTCAACCGCCAAGGATTGCCAACCTTAATCGCCATTTGCCATGCAGCCAGCCCTGTGCCTAGCCCTAATTTCAAAAACGAATTACAGGTAAGATAAGCGTTTGGGGGAGGAAGAATAATGGAATAGTATGAGAGACGAGAGACTGGCGTAGTACTAGTAAAGTCCTAGGACAATTGAATTCACTAACTCTGTGAGAGGCACTTACTTTTGTAAACATTTGGGCAATTACTTACAAAATTTGAATCAAGAAGCCACTTAAGTTTCAGGAAAACAAACTTACAGTTAGCCCTCCCCTCCAGCCTCAACTGCAGTAAAAACACGTATGCTATGTTTAAGTTGAAAGTAATAATTATTTATATCCCTAACAAAAATAAACTATCCCGCAAGACCCGACCCACCCCCTACCTAACCCCAAAGAATGTCCGTGAAATAAAAAGTCCCCAAAGTCCAAAAACCCCAACTCCCAATTCCCACCCCCCAAAAGTCTTTAAAAAAGGGGCAAGGGACAGTCTCTCCTTCTCTAATGCCACCGGCGGCGTACTTTTTGGGCCAGGTGGTCATGCTCCTTGCGGAGGTTCTTGAGCAGGATTCTCAGTTGTTTCTGCTCCTGCTCAAGGTAGGACACCCTGAGGGTTAGGCGGTGCATGCGTGCCTTGCACCTGCTGTGAGGGGCAGCTGATTTTTTGGCTGCTTGGCGGTGGCGGGTGGCTGCGGTACCACGGCTCCATACCGCTGGAGGCCTGCGCTGACTGGCTGACCCAGGGAGCGCGGAGGAGGATGCAGCTGTCCCTGTGGATGTTGTGGTGGTCTGCGACTGCGTTTCCTCCTCCCCCTGGGCCACCAGCCACCGATATTCGGCGACAGACGCCTCCAGTTTCCGTTGCCGGGCCCGTCTAGCCATCTCCTTCTGTGACAGTTTGGAAGGAGCATCTATATGAAGAAAGAAAAACATAGTCTATAACCAATGCTCTTTAAGATGAACACAAAATATTTCAGCAGAAAGTTGTGTCACAGTAGAACTAGCAACTTGCAAGCACAGTACATAACATTTGTGGCCTGTATCTATCTAACCTCCCACTTCTTCAGCCTTGCTCTAACATTAGTGGGAGTTTCAGGATTCAATTCTATTAGCACTATGGACTCACTACATTAGAGTCGACTATGACAGTACACCAGTCTTATTCTTTTTCTTCTCTCTTGTTTAGCGAAATTGGTACGTAAACTTCTGGAAGCCGGCATAATGCCAGCGCAGTCAACTTGCACCCGAGAAAAACAGACGCACGCCATGATGACACGGACTTGCGTTACTGTACCAGTCCAGTAAATGCAGGTGGTGAAGCTCTTACTTACTATTACGGGTGGCACTGAGAATACTCTGTTATAAGGGCTACTGCTTAATTAATTTAACTTTCACCCTACAGTGCCAATGACTACTAGAAAAAAAAATGAAGAAGATAAATGATATGATTATCTCTCTCTTCACAGGATATGTCTTTGATTACATATGGGATGACTTTAGGTGCTTTGTTTTTTATTGAGTGAACACTGATAGGCCACACATGAATGACAGAGTTGTACTAAAATTATTAACAGAGGTAGTGAGTGGCCCCCGTAATCGCCGGATATATGCTGTGCTTGCAATACAAAGTACTGCTACTATTCATGGTAGTATTCGGAAAAATTACAACTTCTTTTCCTTGCCTTTCCTACACTGGAACAGACGTGCAGGTGCGGTGTTACATGCTCTTCAAAGTAACACTTAGTTCATCCAGTGACCGTCTACTCTCTCTACATACACATATGCTATCTATGCGTCAGATAGTACCATGATTCAGGCATCCATCTATTCAAAGTAAATGTCAATCATTCTTCTTAATGTCTCAAGTGGACAAACCTTACTTTTTCTCACAGGAAAACAACATTTTCATTTTATTTTGGAAACCGCAAGCCATGCATCCGTGCTTGACTTACATTTGAATTTCAACCAAAGGATATATTGCACACAAATATAGTTTCTGTTTCACCCACCCAAGCAGTCCTCTTTCCTTTCTCCTTCCACCCATCCTTGCTTCATCCTTCAACCGGCCATGCTTCATATTCCAAACCACCTCGGGCAGCATTGAAAAACACGTATCATTCTTTGCCAGTCATCATTACTTTTAACTCGCTCGTCCTTCCACACTAACTTACACCCTTCTTTCCCTTTTCGTTCATCCCATCCATTAAGTTCATCTCTGATCTGACTTGGATTCTCGAAAAAACTTTCACAGCTGAGTTGAAGTCAATTTAGAGGAGGCTACTACCTGGTTCATAAAAACTTAGTTCTAAATTTGTAAGTCTTCTTAACAGTATAGTATACTTGTACTGTACAACATATACACCCATGCAGAGAGCACACTCTGCAGTCTGCTTTTTCAATAAGTAAGGAATATAATAGCTTACCACTGTCCGCCACTATGGTGGCATCCCCCACAGCAGCTTCAGCTGGCTGTTGCACCGCCTCCAACCCAAGAGTGCCCACCTCCGCGCTGGCCCCGGCACCGGTGGATGGTTGTGCCAATGTTCCGCCTAGAAAATACATTTCAGATTCTTAGATGCCATATACACCACTCCCTAGTATTTTGTGTAGGAATGAAAAAATGTCACTACGACTACACAAACAAATGTAATAATTTGTGACTGTCTAGTCCAAACCAAAAATTGC
Organism: Lissotriton helveticus; assembly: GCF_964261635.1. Taxonomy (NCBI): domain Eukaryota; kingdom Metazoa; phylum Chordata; class Amphibia; order Caudata; family Salamandridae; genus Lissotriton; species Lissotriton helveticus. The sequence continues at coordinate 659,582,650 of NC_136068.1, read as the reverse complement.
ACTTTTTTTCAGGGAAGGGTGTTGCTTGTCTTGCTACAGGTTTTGGCACAGCTGATGAATGCTTGCTTTTTAACATGCACTGTTTTTCTCATAACAGACAGAAGCTTCCCTTCTATGAACAAGAGCAACATCAGATCATCATCACTAGAACGGAGTCAGCAAGGATTCAGCACCACAAAGAAGAATTGAAGTTCCAACCAGGTGAGGGCTCACCCACAATTAATGTGTGAAATCACTAAGCACTTTTCCATTTTCAATCCACTGTTTATGTTGTATGATGAACTTGATTTTAATAAATGATTTTACTTTTAATAAAGCTTTAAAACTTACATAGACTCTGTGGTTTTTAGTCATGAGTGAGTGAGCAAAAGGGTTTGTAATTTGCAAGCATTAGTCCGTGGCTCTGACAGTTCTGGACTCTGACTCCGTAGTCTTATGTCCTGGGTTGGATAATCATCATTGGGGATCAATCATCGATGAATTAGGGAGCTAAATGACTCTGTCACACTAGCTAGTCAGTAAGGAGATTGGGGGTTCAAATTCTGTTATAACTGAGGTATGTGGAAAGTCTAACTGCGCCTATTATAATTGATAAACAATGCACTATTTAGTGTCCATAGTTCTGTTTGTGCAGAATTGTCCCTGCAACAATAGTAGTATGGATTGTCCTCCTATCCAATCAAAAAGTAAACTAGTATCCTATTCTTTCTTGGTGGTCATTGACAGTTTCTTGTTGGGAATTGTCAAAGCATAAACATTTAGAAGACTTCAAAAGTCATTATGGACCACCCAGAGGACTGCACTCAGTGCATAGAGCTATTGATGAATAGAATGGGAGTTTTGTTTAACACCTTTTGCCAACTGTGCAAGCTTAGTTAGCTACACAGACAGACTAATAATAATATTCTAGTAGTACCACAGGGAGTCATAGTAAAGGCAGGATAAGAATTTAGAAACAGTCTACAAGAAGATCAAAGACGATGTAGGAAAAATCGAATGAGGAACGCTGGTAAAAAATAGGTACTTTAAAAGGTAGGGAAGTATAATTATTAATATTAGCATGAAAACTTACTGGGGCCAGCAGAGGAGCCCTCGTCGGACCGATCCTGGCCTTCCTGGTCCTCGTCCGCGGGCGCCGCTACCTCCTCCTCCTCTGTCCTCTTGCCCCTGGTGGGAGCTGATAGTACAACATGAAAGAAAGACCCAAACAAGGATGATTGTTGTCAACCAAATCAAACATTTCAAAAGAACAATAACAAATTATTTCGGGGAAATAGCAAATAGACAACAATTGCACTATATTTATTGACCTATCTGGTGTGGTCTACTAGGATATTAGTATTGCTGGATTTGCGGACCGTCGACATGGAAAGTTATGTAACTCACTAAACCAACTACAAAAAGGTTTGACTAGGACTGGCAGGCAGCACTCTGCAGCACGCGAAGTGACAGACAAAGTCCATTGTGATTGCAGACCAGTGAGAACACTAAAAAGTAAGTTTCCTACTACATAACCAGTCATTAAAATACTCAAACTATCAATCCACCACCACTCTTATTAGTGGCAGGTGTACAAAGGAAGGACTGGACTTGAGTCTCTAGGGGCAGATTTACAAGTCCCTTGCGGCTCTTTTGCTCCATCGTTTCGTGACTTTTTTGACGCAGCGGCAGCGCAAAAGAGTCGCCCTGGTGCGGGGTATATTAACAACGTGACGCATCTGGGAGATGCATCACGTTGTAAAGCCCTGGCCATCAGGGGGCGTTCCAGCGCAAGGGAGGGCGTTCCTGCACAGGAACGCACCCTAAAAGTGGCTGAGTGAAATCTACAAGATTTCACTCAGTCACTTTTAGGCCAGTGCTGCGTCACTCTAAACCCTGTGGCTGCTTGAAGCAGACATACGGCTTGACGCAGCATTGGGGAGATAGGGCACCCAAGAACATTGCTGGAGCTGCGTCGTGGTTGCGACGCAACTCCAGCAATGCGCTGACTTTAGGGCACAGATGCGTGACGCTTCTGTGTCGTTTTTGCCCCATGGTACACCGCATTGTAAATGCGGCGCACCATGGGTGGTGGAGGTGTGGGGCACAATTACTGGCGCATCCCTGCTAACTTGCAGGGATGCGCCAGTAATTGTAAATCTGCCCCTTGGTGTCTAGCATTACGCAGTTCTGTAAAGTATACTCATACATAATTACTCAGGCCAATGAAATGAGCACAAAAAATCAAAAACAAATAAGCATAGTAGCACCGCCACTGAGCAGGAGAGCAGTGCACCTAAAATGCAATCACAGAACATTTTGAAACATAATTTACCTACAATGTAATCAGCAGCATTATTGCTCTTTGGAAAAAAAAACAATTTGCAATATGATAACACAAAGAGCAGGAGAAAACAGAGTAGTGATTAAATAGCTACTACTACTCACCAAGCCCGGGGATCTCGACTCCTAGCAGGTCTAGCAGGTTGTGTTCACCGTCCAGGAGGTCGGACCACCGGTGCGTGGCCTGGTTGTAGGTGCGCCGGACACGAGAGTGTTTGTACATGGCCCGGCACACCTTCTCCCACAGCTTCCATGAGCCCGTACCCGCTAGCGATCCTGCCACCTGCCGCGATGGTCTTGGGGAGGCGGCGCTGCACATAGTAATCCAGTGCGGCCACCTCCTCCGCGCTGAAGATCTCCCAGACTGTGACGTTCTCCCCCCGCAATCGCCCGCATGGGAGCCGGGTACGGGGTGCGGGACCCTTCCCCTTTCCTTCCCGGCTCCCTTTGCCAAGATCCTGTACAGCAGAAAGAAAAAAAAGGAAAGAATAGGGAAAAATTAAAGTAATTTTTTTTTTAAAAAGTAGCTTTAAAAGTAACGAAAAGTTGAAAAAAACACAAAATGTAGATCTAGAAATAAAGAGGGATAGATATAGAGTAGAAAAGATAAAAAAAAGTCCAAAGAAACAAAGGATTGCACAGATGAAAGGAGGATTAGAAAGCATGCACAGAACCGTAGCAATGAATGAAAAACAAGATGGCCGCGTCCACTGAGGACCGCGTGGGTAAGTTTGTGCGATTTTCCCCCGCGAGTACGCAAAAACACGCGCAAAATTGTAATAGCGCGCCGCACACAACGTGACATTGCTAATAGCGCCCGGAAACGGAAATACGCAACGCGCACAAGATGGCCATGTACGACCGCATGGACAACCTCGTGGTCGGTGCGCTGCAAGCGATCCGCGAATAAGCAAAAAAACACACGAACACGCAAAAAAAAGAAATCCGCAAATTCGCACAAATTCGCGGATTGCAAGTTCGATTTCGAGCGAATTCGCGCCCCGCGAATCTCGCGAAATTGCAGAAAAACAAATTTTGCAAAACTGAAAGCACTTAGCAGGTGCAAAAGTTCAAGCTAATTTGTAACCATTCCCTGCAGTGCTTCCTGAGGGGCCCCTCCAGAGTTCAGTTGCCTACTTGCAACTATTCTCAGACCCTGCTCTGACTCTCAAAGCAGGGTCAGAGAATAGTTACAAGTATGGCACAATGCTCCTGTAAAAAAAAATTTAACTGCAATAGGAAGCACTTACAGCTCAGGAAGCAGGTGCCAGACTTGAAGCTCAAATTCAGTGACACATGAACCAGCCCCAAATTAATTCATCTCAGTTGAGGCTGGGAAGGTGTGCTTTCCCCCCATAATCTACAGTGGTGAACAAGAGGGTGGTAGTGGTGAACCAGAGGGTGACAGTGGTGAACCAGAGGGTGCTGTGATGAACCAGAGGGTGGCAGTGATGAACCAGAGGGGGACAGTGATGATCCAGCGGGTGGCAGTGGTGAACCAGAGGGTGGCACTGGTGAACCAGAGGGTGCTGTGATGAACCAGAGGGTGGCAGTGATGAACCAGAGGGGGACAGTGATGATCCAGAGGGTGGCAGTGGCAAACCAGAGGGTGGCAGTGAGGATCCTGAGGGTGGCAGTGATGATCCTGAGGGTGGCAGTGGCAAACCAGAGGGTGGCAGTAATGAACCAGAGGGTGGCAATGATGAACCAGAGGGTGTCCGTGGTGAACAAGAGGGTGGTGTGATGAACCAGAGGGTGCTGTGATGAACCAGAGGGTGGCAGTGATGAACCAGAGGGTGGCAATGATGAACCAGAGGGTGGCACTGGTAAACCAGAGGGTGGCAGTAATGAACCAGAGGGTGGAAATGATGAACCAGAGGGTGGCACTGGTGAACCAGAGGGTGGCAGTGATGAACCAGAGGGTGGCACTGGTGAACCAGAGGGTGCTGTGATGAACCAGAGGGTAGCAGTGATGATCCTGAGGGTGGCAGTGGTGAACCAGAGGGTGGCAGTAATGAACCAGAGGGTGGTGGCAGTGATGAACCAGATGGTGGCAGTGGTGAACAAGAGGGTGGTAGTGGTGAACCAGAGGGTGACAGTGGTGAACCAGAGGGTGCTGTAATGAACCAGAGGGTGGCAGCAGGAGTGAACCAGAGGGTGCTGTGATGAACCAGAGGGTGGCAGTGGTGAGTGCTGAACCTGAGGGTGTCCGTGGTGAACCAGAGGGTGCTGTGATGAACCAGAGGGTGCTGTGATGAACCAGAGGGTGGCAGTGATGAACCAGAGGGTGGCAGTGATGAACCAGAGGGTGGCAGTGGTGGACCAGAGGGTGCTGTGATGAACCAGAGGGTGGCAGTGATGAACCAGAGGGTGGCAGTGGTGAACCAGAGGGTGCTGTGATGAACCAGTGGGTGGCAGTGATGAACCAGAGGGTGGCAGTGGTGAACCAGAGAGTGGCAGTGGTGAACCAGAGGGTGACAGTGCTGAACCTGAGGGTGACAGTGCTGAACCAGAGGGTGGCCTCGGTGAACCAGAGGGTGGCAGTGGTGAACCAGAAGGTGCTGTGATGAACCAGAGGGTGGCAGTGATGAACCAGAGGGTGGCAGTGGTGAACCAGAGAGTGGCAGTGGTGAACCAAAGGGTGACAGTGCTGAACCAGAAGGTGGCAGTGGTGAACCAGAGGGTGCTGTGCCCATACACGACACGCAAAAAGTACAGCGAACACACAAAAAGCCCCGCGAACACGCACAAAACCAAAAATCCGCAATTTCGCACGAATTCGCGAATTCTGCGGATCGCAAATTTGCTTTCGCACGATTTCGCAGACTGCGAATTCGCAGATTTCACCCATACTTAGTCCATACGCCGTATAAAGGGATCCATGTATAACGCAAAGAGGAGTGGGGAACATGGACATCCCTGTCGTGTTCCCCTTTTAATCTGAAATGGGAGTGTATATCCCCCATTTACCCGTATGCGAGCAGTAGGGGCTACATATAATGCTTGTAGTGCTTTCACCAACCCACCCCCAAGACCAGCCCTCTCCAAGATAAACCACAGGAAGTTCCAGGAGACCCGATCGAAAGCTTTGTTCGCGTCTAACAGCATCACCGCCATCGGGTCTCCTGCAACTTCCGAGGCATCAAAGAGGGTTATAACCTTTCGGGTGTGATGTGTGGTACCTCTCCCTGGTATGAAACCATGCTGGTTAATGCTCACCAATGTATCCACTACCTTCACTACTCTAAGTGCCAATGCCTTTGAGTATATTTTTGTGTCTGCGTTCATTAGAGTTATCTGCCTAGGGTCTTTAGATGTTTTGCCCTTTTTTAAAATTATTACGATATCCCCTCGACCAGCTGGCCGGAATCAATGCCCCTATCTGTGCCTGTTGTATTGTAATAATCAAATCTTGCTTGATTACATCCCAAAAGATTTTAAAGAACTCAACTGGAATTTGATCCGGCCATGCAGCCTTGCCAGAAGATAAACTCAACAAGGCGGCCAAAATCTCTTCAGCATTTAAAGGATCCTCTAGTACCCTTGCCTGATCCTCCTCAAGAATAGACACTGGAATATCCCGTAAGTAATCAGCTATTTTAGAGAGATCACTCGGATGTTCTTCATCATACAATGAAACAAAACATTTCCTAAATACTTCTCGTACCCCCTCTGTCTGAGATTATTGTACCTGCAACATCCTGAATCTCCCTCACTTCCCCCATAGAGACATTCTGCCTAGTCCGGATAGCAAGAGTGCGACCAACAGACTCATTAAACTCATAGCACCTCTCTCTGTTTGCTAAGTATACTTTGGCAGCCCTATTAGCTATATTTTCCTCTGCCTCCATCTTTGCCTTCACTATTTTGATTAATACCTGATCCAGAGGTGCCCCACATATCACATTCTGGGTTTGTTCATCCTCTGCATCTGCTACTGCCTTAGCTAGATCTACATCCTTTTGTCTTTCCTTCTTCCGCTTATAGGCACTGAAGCTTATGTCTCCCCACGAGCCGCTGCCTTAAAGGCGTCCCACATACTTCCTGCAGCCGTGCTACCCCTATTAATATCCAAAAAATTCTTAATCCATTCAGTCATATATATAATATAAGCCTAGTCTTTTAATAACCCTGCATTGTTTAATGTAAGAATCAGAGGGTTATGATTGGAGATTATCCGTGGAAGTCTTTCAATTTTAAGTGTCGATAGCAACGAGCTCGAGACGAAGACGTAATCCAATCTCACACATACTTTGTGTGGGGCCGAGTAAAAAGTAAACCCATGATCACTAGGCTTTAATTTCCCCCATACATCTAAAATAGCATTATTCCTGGCGAGATTACATATTGCACGACAGACTCTTTTTTTCCTACCCTGATATCCACCGCAAAGGACCTCAGCCGCCTGACCCGTTAATATTAAAATCCCCGGTCAATATGATAGTAGGGGACCAGGTGGCTAGCTCCAAATCCAAGAAATCAAAAATATCCGGTTCATCTTCTGTCGAACCATATATACTACCTAGGGTAATCTACTCTTTATCAATTTTGCATTCTATAAGTACCCATCTACCACATTGATCCTCAAGCTTTCTCCTTACTATGATATCCCTCCGTTTAGACACAATTTGAACTCCTCTGTTTCTAGCCCCCTGTTTTGAGTATGCAAGTAATTGATATCCCAGCTGGTCTAGCAAGTATCCCCTTGCCGCCTCTATATGGGTCTCCTGTAGGCACACTAGATCCACATTCAGAGATCTTAAGAATGTAGCCACCCGCTGCCTCTTACTACGGTCATTCAGCCCACAGACATTTATCGTAATAATTCGAGTACACATTAATGCACATCTGGTAATTGCCCCAACCAATCTTTCATGTTACAAAATAGCACCCTACCATTCCCTACCTCCTTAACTACTTCCATCACCACCCTGACCCACCTGCTGCCCCGTGTAATTTCTTATCCCTCAATCTTATGTTCTCTCCCTGCATATTCAAATTCCAACCAAAATGCACCCTGCCCCGTACCCCTCCCCCCTTTAGCTCACCCCCCCTTTACAGGCAAATACATCAATCCTGACCTATGCGTGACAGACATAGCCCCAAGTGACAGCCAACCCCGCTCCAATTTTAAACCATCCTTTGCTCGCAACGATACTGCTGTGGGTACTGCCACTACTCCTACCCATTAACCATATCCTTTTCGGCTTATTCGACTTATTGATAAACCTTATGTTTTGTCTGCCTCAAGGCAACCGTCATATTTTTATGTCCCCCTTTCCTTTCTTTTATCTCATTTAAGTATTCCTGAGCTTTAATTCCTGAAAAGAAAACCTTAATATGGCCACCATTTACCACTTTAAGACGGCAGGGAAACATCAGATAGGCCTCACAGTCCAGTTTTTGGAAAGGGGATATCATCTGCCTCATCCGCCATCTCCTTTCCACTGTCGCATGGCAGAAATCTGGGCGGGCGAAGAACGTACTGCCATTATAGGAGCGTCTGGCCTCCGGCTTAGCCCTGTCCATGATCTCCTGTCTTAATTGGAAATTTCCAACATAAATCAGGATTGCCCTAGACTTATCAGTAGCCAGACCCTTCCTCTGCACATGCGGGAACCTGTGGGCTCGTTGTACTTCACTCTCCCAGTTCCAAGCCGCTAACTCTGGGAAGGCCCGCCTAAGCAGACCAATAAAAAATGCCCGCACATCCTGCCCTTCCAGTCCTTCTGCCACCCCAAGTAATCTAACATTATTCCGCCTCTGGCGGTTCTCATAATCCTCGAGTTTCCAAAGTACATCAGCTGCCATTTTTTCTTGGTCCTTTTTAAAGTCATTCCATTTACCAATGTCTTCCTACAATTTCTCTGTTCTTGTTTCTACCTCCGTAACCCTTGCAGCCATATCTGTATAAAGTTTATTCACCTTCCGTAATGATCCTTGTATCTTTTGATTGGCCTGCTTAGCCCTCCGAGATTAATTCCTGGCCTCCCCCTGCATCTGCTTCAAAGTAGCATATAACTACAAACCAGCACGAGCACCAATATTGCCAACCTATTTCTATTGTGATCCTTACTTATCACTCGAATTACTGAAGCAAAACAGTAAAGCTTGGGGAATTCTTTTTCCAGAATCAATCAAATGAGTTTTAATAATTTTGCATTGAGATAACCAATTCAATGGTTACAAATTTTTCTGTTTTTATGCAACACAATACTTATTTTTCAAATCCACATCACATATAAATAGACATAATCATCCGACATAACAACTTTCACTCAAAACACTCATACATAACAGCACATCAATATATACAACTTTACAACATTATTTACAATTTCCTGGTCAAAGTGAAAATTAGCACTGGAAAAATACAAATACAGATGTTTGTATGATTTGAATTCAATCCGATATTCCTAATGCTTGATGAGGGGGTCTACGCGTTTCGATAACCCCTTAATGTGGGGAAATCTCATCAGGACCATGTGCCTGTAAGTAAAGGACAAAAATGAATCAGCCTGAGGGGGGGAGAGAAACCCGGGGTCTGTCACAACAGTGGGGGTGGGAAAGACAATCCTACCTCTTGGGTGCTCGGATTTCCTTTCAAGAAGATGTAACTGAAAACGAAAGCAAAACGTCTATTTAGGCTCTGGTTCCGATAAGAATTACACACTAAGTGGTTCGCCGATTCATACGTGTATACTTACATATCTAAGCTACCGAAGTCGGTTGCGGGTTCTGGAAGTGGAAATCTGTGGAAATTAGGTAAAAAAGGGTTTGTAAGTGCGGGAAGGCGGGTGTCTGCATTAAATCCTGGACAGAGGGTGGGCCGACCTACTTGAACGACGTGGGCGTCTGCCGGAGGTGAAGTCCGGACTCTGGGCGGCCAATATGTCCGCTGATGTTAGGCTGAAATACAAACGGAGACCTAGATGAGATCTCCGTCAGCGCCTTGTGTGCCTTCTGTGTCTAAGTTGTGGTCGCGCTGGTGTTTTACCTTTAGATTCCGGTAACGCTGACTAAATCAGGGTTTCTGCGCTGTCTCGCCTCTGTCAGTAAATGCGGGAATCAGCGTCGGCTGCACAATGTTGGAGTCCTCGCGTCTTTGCGTTTTACCCACTTCCTGGTTCCAGGGATTCTGGGAATTGTAGTATCCAATGTTGGTCGTCATGACGATGATTAGTTTAGAGGGAACCAGGTCGTATCGCACCTCGTGTAATCGACCTCAATGGCCCTGGTGGAGGTTGGCAGTTCTGCAATCAGCAAAAAAATGTTTCGAATGTGGGTTTACAAACGGTATATTTCAGAAAGTTCATTTAACCCGTTTGTCGCCGTATCAAACTTGACAATTAGCATGGCCTCGTGGCGTGACAGTTTCTCCTCAATATCTCCACCTCTGGAGTCTTTCTCGATTTTAGAGATCACTGTCCACTTAAGTTCTTCTAGTGTGTGTTCATGGTTTTTCCAGTGATTGACTAGTGGGGCAGTCGTCACATTTTTCTTTATTCGTGACTTGTGTTGGGTGATGCGACATCGGACCTCCTGGCTCGTTTTTCCAATATATAGTTTTTCACAGGGGCATCTTATGCCATATATTACATACCTCGATTTGCAATTGGTGAATTTGTCATGTCTCCAGAATTTATGTTGGTGTTCAAACACCTGTCCTTCCTCAGTGCTCGCGCAACAGATGCAAGCTCCACATCTGTGATGACCTTCGATGGGTGGTAATCCTAGCATTGTGCCAATCGTAGCTATTTTCTTTTTCATGCCTGCTCGAACTAAATGGTTGGCAACGCTTTGGTCTTTTTTGAAGGCGAAAAGCGGTTTCTCCTTTAACGTTTCATCGATGTTTTCCACCAAGTGCCAGTTTTGTAGAATCGTTTTTTTGAGCTGGTTGGAGTTAGGGCAGAACGTTGATACGCATACTATCCTGTTGAGGATTGGTTTTTCTTTTTTTACTAGTAACGTTTCTCGGGGAATCCACCATACCCTTTTCATTGCTCGTCTTAACAATTTCTTGGGGTACCCTCTTTCGGCTAGGTTGTCCGTCAGGTTGGAGGCGTGGAACATGTATTCGTCCTTGAAATGACAATTTCTTTTGATCCGGAGGTACTGTCCGAACGGGAGGTTTTCTTTTAGATTGCGCGGGTGGTTGCTCTTGAAGTGTAGCGCCCTGTTTCTGTCTGTCTGTTTTTTAAAAAGTGTAGTCACCAAGCCACTATCTGTGGGATAAACCTCGACATCGAGGAATGCCATTTTTACTTTCGAGAAGCTCATGCTGAATTTTATTTCTTCCGTTCTTGAGTTAAGCCACTCGTAGAATTTTTGTAGCTCTTCTTCATTCCCTCTCCAGGTGATGAAGACGTCATCAATATAACGGCTCCAGCTCGTTATATGATGGGCAAATGGATTATCCTGGTATACGAATTTTTCTTCATATAATGCCATATAAAGTACGGCTAGTTCTGGAGCAAAGGGGCAACCCATAGCTACTCCACTTACCTGGTAGAAGTATTCTCCATTGAAGTTAAAATAGTTCTTTTTGAGAGCTATAGATGCTAATTGTATTATAAAATCAGTTGGGACTCTAGTTGGTCTAGGTCTTTGATCCAGATAGAATTGGATTGCGTCCAGGCCATCACTCTGGGGGATCTGGGTATACAATGAACAAACGTCCATTGTGACCATCAAATCTTGGTTTTGTTCAAAAGAGATGGTAGGGAGTCTGTTGATGAAGTCAGATGTATCACGGAGAAAAGATTTAACCTCGGACATACAAGGTTTGAGGAAAAAATCCACGAATTTAGAGATAGGTTCGAAAAGCGACTCGCACCCGGAGACAATTGGTCTTCCGGGTGGGGCATTTATGTCCTTATGGATTTTAGGAAGGACGTAAAATAGAGGTGTTCGGGGACACGTGCATCTCAGGTATTCGAACTCTTTTTTGCCGATAATCCCATCTATTAGGCCCTTTTCCAACATGGGGTTCAGCTGTTGCTGTAATTCAATAGTGGGGTCTTTCTGTATTTTTCTGTAGCATCTTGGATTGTTAAGTTGGCTCATAACCTCTGTTATATATTTTTCAGTATCCCATACCACGATTGATCCTCCTTTATCCGCCTGTTTTATTATAACTGACGTATCTTTTTTTAGATCTTCCAACGCACTTTTTTCTGCTTGTGAGATATTAAATCTAGTCCAACTGCGTTTGTCTTCCATTTTAGTTATAGCTGATAGGATTGTTTTTTCAAAAGTCAGGACTTCCTTTGCAATTTTGTGTCCTGGTCGGCAAAAAGTTGACTTTTTTCTAAGTCCTGTAGTTTCTGCTGTTGGATTAAACGTTGTTAAGGCAAAGAATGATTTTAATTTGATTTTGCGGCAGAATTCCAGTGCCTCCATTTTCATTTTCACAAAATTAGTGTGTCGCGTAGGGACAAAAGAGAGCCCTTTTTCCAAAATACTAGTTTCTGCTGGGGTCAAGATTTTATTAGACAAATTGAAGATAGGAGACACTACCAGTTTTTGTAGTTCTGCCTCCGGGTCGACATTTCCCATGGTTGGTTGTAACGTGGGCGTGCTCGATTTTGTGGCTGGCCTCTTCCTAAAAAAGGCGCCGATGATGGACCTGATTGTTGTGCTCCTCTTTTATTAGCTCCTCTCCTCTGGTTGTCGCTATCACTCTCACTGCTGCTTGAAGCAGATGAGGTATCTGAGAACGAGATGAATTTATTTGTTGATCTTCCTTGGTATTCTCCTAAATATTTCCTTGAGTCCGGTCTGGAATAGAAATCAGTTTGCAAATATGGATATGTCTTTTCCAGATTAAAATTATTTTTGTCCCTTTGAAATTGATTCTCTTTCTGATTTATTGTATAATCCTTAAACTCTAAGATGTCTTTTGCAACTTTTTCAAGTAGTGTTTTAGCGTCCGTAATGAGCTGATTTTGCTCAATCTCTGTTTCCAAGGTTTTAATCTCCTCTAGTTGTTGAAGCGAAAGTCTTTGGGCTGTCTCCACCGTTAAGACCATGAGGTCTCGGCTACACTTGGTCTCGATGAAACTGTAACCCTTTTTATATATCGGGTCGTCTGTGAATATCACCGGGATATTTTTTATCTGCAAACCTCCTGGTATTGTGCCAGCTCTCAAGTGCTGGAGGAGAAAGTGTCCGTGCAGATCCGTGCGAATTTGTTTCTTTTTTAGCCTCAAGAGTTTATCCGTTTCGTTTTGGTTCCTTGCGGATGTGCTCAGGGAAACTGAAGTGAACAAGGGGGGCTTCTCCAATAGATTCTTTATATGTTCCTCGCTATAGGCAAAGGTTTGTTCTACAGACATACTGTGCACCAATCACTCACAACTGTGAATATACACTACAATACCACACTAAGTCAGAAAAAACAAGAACTTACTTCAAAACATCAAAATTCAGTAGCACCTACTAGGGCCTGAAAAAACCTCGCAGAAAGCCTTCTGCTAAAGTACCAATACCAAGACAGGGTCTGGGCTCAATGGCAATAAGGACAAGCCTCAAATATATAACTACAAACCAGCACGAGCACCAATATTGCCAACCTATTTCTATTGTGATCCTTACTTATAACTCGAATTACTGAAGCAAAACAGTAAAGCTTGGGGAATTCTTTTTCCAGAATCAATCAAATGAGTTTTAATATTTTGCATTGAGATAACCAATTCAATGGTTACAAATTTTTCTGTTTTTATGCAACACAATACTTATTTTTCAAATCCACATCACATATAAATAGACATAATCATCCGACATAACAACTTTCACTCAAAACACTCATACATAACAGCACATCAATATATACAACTTTACAACATTATTTACAATTTCCTGGTCAAAGTGAAAATTTGCACTGGAAAAATACAAATACAGATGTTTGTATGATTTGAATTCAATCCGATATTCCTAATGCTTGATGAGGGGGTCTACGCGTTTCGATAACCCCTTAATGTGGGGAAATCTCATCAGGACCATGTGCCTGTAAGTAAAGGACAAAAATGAATCAGCCTGAGGGGGGGAGAGAAACCCGGGGTCTGTCACAACAGTGGGGGTGGGAAAGACAATCCTACCTCTTGGGTGCTCGGATTTCCTTTCAAGAAGATGTAACTGAAAACGAAAGCAAAACGTCTATTTAGGCTCTGGTTCCGATAAGAATTACACACTAAGTGGTTCGCCGATTCATACGTGTATACTTACATATCTAAGCTACCGAAGTCGGTTGCGGGTTCTGGAAGTGGAAATCTGTGGAAATTAGGTAAAAAAGGGTTTGTAAGTGCGGGAAGGCGGGTGTCTGCATTAAATTCTGGACAGAGGGTGGGCCGACCTACTTGAACGACGTGGGCGTCTGCCGGAGGTGAAGTCCGGACTCTGGGCGGCCAATATGTCCGCTGATGTTGGGCTGAAATACAAACGGAGACCTAGATGAGATCTCGGTCAGCGCCTTGTGTGCCTTCTGTGTCTAAGTTGTGGTCGCGCTGGTCTTTTACCTTTAAATTCCAGTAACGCTGACTAAATCAGGGTTTCTGCGCTGTCTCGCCTCTGTCAGTAAATGCGGGAATCAGCGTCGGCTGCACAATGTTGGAGTCCTCGCGTCTTTGCGTTTTACCCACTTCCTGGTTCCAGGGATTCTGGGAATTGTAGTATCCAATGTTGGTCGTCATGACGATGATTAGTTTAGAGGGAACCAGGTCGTATCGGACCTCGTGTAATCGACCTCAATGGCCCTGGTGGAGGTTGGCAGTTCTGCAATCAGCAAAAAATGTTTTCGAATGTGGGTTTACAAACGGTATATTTCAGAAAGTTCATTTAACCCGTTTGTCGCCGTATCAAACTTGACAATTAGCATGGCCTCGTGGCGTGACAGTTTCTCCTCAATATCTCCATCTCTGGAGTCTTTCTCGATTTTAGAGATCACTGTCCACTTAAGTTCTTCTAGTGTGTGTTCATGGTTTTTCCAGTGATTGACTAGTGGGGCAGTCGTCACATTTTTCTTTATTCGTGACTTGTGTTGGGTAATGCGACATCGCACCTCCTGGCTCGTTTTTCCAATATATAGTTTTTCACAGGGGCATCTTATGCCATATATTACATACCTCGATTTGCAATTGGTGAATTTGTCATGTCTCCAGAATTTATGTTGGTGTTCAAACACCTGTCCTTCCTCAGTGCTCGCGCAACAGATGCAAGCTCCACATCTGTGATGACCTTCGATGGGTGGTAATCCTAGCATTGTGCCAATCGTAGCTATTTTCTTTTTCATGCCTGCTCGAACTAAATGGTTGGCAACGCTTTGGTCTTTTTTGAAGGCGAAAAGCGGTTTCTCCTTTAACGTTTCATCGATGTTTTCCACCAAGTGCCAGTTTTGTAGAATCGTTTTTTTGAGCTGGTTGGAGTTAGGGCAGAACGTTGATACGCATACTATCCTGTTGAGGATTGTTTTTTCTTTTTTTACTAGTAACGTTTCTCGGGGAATCCACCATACCCTTTTCATTGTTCGTCTTAACAATTTCTTGGGGTACCCTCTTTCGGCTAGGTTGTCCGTCAGGTTGGAGGCGTGGAACATGTACTCGTCCTTGAAATGACAATTTCTTTTGATCCGGAGGTACTGTCCGAACGGGAGGTTTTCTTTTAGATTGCGCGGGTGGTTGCTCTTGAAGTGTAGCGCCCTGTTTCTGTCTGTCTGTTTTTTAAAAAGTGTAGTCACCAAGCCACTATCTGTGGGATAAACCTCGACATCGAGGAATGCCATTTTTACTTTCGAGAAGCTCATGCTGAATTTTATTTCTTCCGTTCTTGAGTTAAGCCACTCGTAGAATTTTTGTAGCTCTTCTTCATTACCTCTCCAGGTGATGAAGACGTCATCAATATAACGGCTCCAGCTCGTTATATGATGGGCAAATGGATTATCCTGGTATACGAATTTTTCTTCATATAATGCCATATAAAGTACGGCTAGTTCTGGAGCGAAGGGGCAACCCATAGCTACTCCACTTACCTGGTAGAAGTATTCTCCATTGAAGTTAAAATAGTTCCTTTTGAGAGCTATAGATGCTAATTGTATTATAAAATCAGTTGGGACTCTAGTTGGTCTAGGTCTTTGATCCAGATAGAATTGGATTGCGTCCAGGCCATCACTCTGGGGGATCTGGGTATACAATGAACAAACATCCATTGTGACCATCAAATCTTGGTTTTGTTCAAAAGAGATGGTAGGGAGTCTGTTGATGAAGTCAGATGTATCACGGAGAAAAGATTTAACCTCGGACATACAAGGTTTGAGGAAAAAATCCACGAATTTAGAGATAGGTTCGAAAAGCGACTCGCACCCGGAGACAATTGGGAAATGTCGACCCGGAGGCAGAACTACAAAAACTGGTAGTGTCTCCTATCTTCAATTTGTCTAATAAAATCTTGACCCCAGCAGAAACTAGTATTTTGGAAAAAGGGCTCTCTTTTGTCCCTACGCGACACACTAATTTTGTGAAAATGAAAATGGAGGCACTGGAATTCTGCCGCAAAATCAAATTAAAATCATTCTTTGCCTTAACAACGTTTAATCCAACAGCAGAAACTACAGGACTTAGAAAAAAGTCAACTTTTTGCCCACCAGGAAACAAAATTGCAAAGGAAGTCCTGACTTTTGAAAAAACAATCCTATCAGCTATAACTAAAATGGAAGGCAAACGCAGTTGGACTAGATTTAATATCTCACAAGCAGAAAAAAGTGCGTTGGAAGATCTAAAAAAAGATACGTCAGTTATAATAAAACAGGCGGATAAAGGAGGATCAATCGTGGTATGGGATACTGAAAAATATATAACAGAGGTTATGAGCCAACTTAACAATCCAAGATGCTACAGAAAAATACAGAAAGACCCCACTATTGAATTACAGCAACAGCTGAACCCCATGTTGGAAAAGGGCCTAATAGATGGGATTATCGGCAAAAAAGAGTTCGAATACCTGAGATGCACGTGTCCCCGAACACCTCTATTTTACGTCCTTCCTAAAATCCATAAGGACATAAATGCCCCACCCGGAAGACCAATTGTCTCCGGGTGCGAGTCGCTTTTCGAACCTATCTCTAAATTCGTGGATTTTTTCCTCAAACCTTGTATGTCCGAGGTTAAATCTTTTCTCCGTGATACATCTGACTTCATCAACAGACTCCCTACCATCTCTTTTGAACAAAACCAAGATTTGATGGTCACAATGGACGTTTGTTCATTGTATACCCAGATCCCCCAGAGTGATGGCCTGGACGCAATCCAATTCTATCTGGATCAAAGACCTAGACCAACTAGAGTCCCAACTGATTTTATAATACAATTAGCATCTATAGCTCTCAAAAAGAACTATTTTAACTTCAATGGAGAATACTTCTACCAGGTAAGTGGAGTAGCTATGGGTTGCCCCTTCGCTCCAGAACTAGCCGTACTTTATATGGCATTATATGAAGAAAAATTTGTATACCAGGATAATCCATTTGCCCATCATATAACGAGCTGGAGCCGTTATATTGATGACGTCTTCATCACCTGGAGAGGGAATGAAGAAGAGCTACAAAAATTCTACGAGTGGCTTAACTCAAGAACGGAAGAAATAAAATTCAGCATGAGCTTCTCGAAAGTAAAAATGGCATTCCTCGATGTCGAGGTTTATCCCACAGATAGTGGCTTGGTGACTACACTTTTTAAAAAACAGACAGACAGAAACAGGGCGCTACACTTCAAGAGCAACCACCCGCGCAATCTAAAAGAAAACCTCCCGTTCGGACAGTACTTCCGGATCAAAAGAAATTGTCATTTCAAGGACGAATACATGTTCCACGCCTCCAACCTGACGGACAACCTAGCCGAAAGAGGGTACCCCAAGAAATTGTTAAGACGAACAATGAAAAGGGTATGGTTGATTCCCCGAGAAACGTTACTAGTAAAAAAAGAAAAACCAATCCTCAACAGGATAGTATGCATATCAACGTTCTGCCCTAACTCCAACCAGCTCAAAAAAACGATTCTACAAAACTGGCACTTGGTGGAAAACATCGATGAAACGTTAAAGGAGAAACCGCTTTTCGCCTTCAAAAAAGAAAAAGCGTTGCCAACCATTTAGTTCTAGCAGGCATGAAAAAGAAAATAGCTACGATTGGCACAATGCTAGGATTACCACCCATCGAAGGTCATCACAGATGTGGAGCTTGCATCTGTTGCGCGAGCACTGAGGAAGGACAGGTGTTTGAACACCAACATAAATTCTGGAGACATGACAAATTCACCAATTGCAAATCGAGGTATGTAATATATGGCATAAGATGCCCCTGTGAAAAACTATATATTGGAAAAACGAGCCAGGAGGTCCGATGTCGCATTACCCAACACAAGTCACGAATAAAGAAAAATGTGACGACTGCCCCACTAGTCAATCACTGGGAAAACCATGAACACACACTAGAAGAACTTAAGTGGACAGTGATCTCTAAAATCGAGAAAGACTCCAGAGGTGGAGATATTGAGGAGAAACTGTCACGCCACGAGGCCATGCTAATTGTCAAGTTTGATACGGCGACAAACGGGTTAAATGAACTTTCTGAAATATACCGTTTGTAAACCCACATTCGAAACATTTTTTTGCTGATTGCAGAACTGCCAACCTCCACCAGGGCCATTGAGGTCGATTACACGAGGTCCGATACGACCTGGTTCCCTCTAAACTAATCATCGTCATGACGACCAACATTGGATACTACAATTCCCAGAATCCCTGGAACCAGGAAGTGGGTAACCGCAAAGACGCGAGGACTCCAACATTGTGCAGCCGACGCTGATTCCCGCATTTACTGACAGAGGCGAGACAGCGCAGAAACCCTGATTTAGTCAGCGTTACCGGAATCTAAAGGTAAAACACCAGCGCGACCACAACTTAGACACAGAAGGCACACAAGGCGCTGACCGAGATCTCATCTAGGTCTCCGTTTGTATTTCAGCCTAACATCAGCGGACATATTGGCCGCCCAGAGTCCGGACTTCACCTCCGGCAGACGCCCACGTCGTTCAAGTAGGTCGGCCCACCCTCTGTCCAGAATTTAATGCAGACACCCGCCTTCCCGCACTTACAAACCCTTTTTTACCTAATTTCCACAGATTTCCACTTCCAGAACCCACAACCGACTTCCGTAGCTTAGATATGTAAGTATACACGTATGAATCGGCGAACCACTTAGTGTGTAATTCTTATCGGAACCAGAGCCTAAATAGACGTTTTGCTTTCGTTTTCAGTTACATCTTCTTGAAAGGAAATCCGAGCACCCAAGAGGTAGGATTGTCTTTCCCACCCCCACTGTTGTGACAGACCCCGGGTTTCTCTCCCCCCCTCAGGCTGATTCATTTTTGTCCTTTACTTACAGGCACATGGTCCTGATGAGATTTCCCCACATTAAGGGGTTATCGAAACGCGTAGACCCCCTCATCAAGCATTAGGAATATCGGATTGAATTCAAATCATACAAACATCTGTATTTGTATTTTTCCAGTGCTAATTTTCACTTTGACCAGGAAATTGTAAATAATGTTGTAAAGTTGTATATATTGATGTGCTGTTATGTATGAGTGTTTTGAGTGAAAGTTGTTATGTCGGATGATTATGTCTATTTATATGTGATGTGGATTTGAAAAATAAGTATTGTGTTGCATAAAAACAGAAAAATTTGTAACCATTGAATTGGTTATCTCAATGCAAAATTATTAAAACTCATTTGATTGATTCTGGAAAAAGAATTCCCCAAGCTTTACTGTTTTGCTTCAGTAATTCGAGTGATAAGTAAGGATCACAATAGAAATAGGTTGGCAATATTGGTGCTCGTGCTGGTTTGTAGTTATATATTTGAGGCTTGTCCTTATTGCCATTGAGCCCAGACCCTGTCTTGGTATTGGTACTTTAGCAGAAGGCTTTCTGCGAGGTTTTTTCAGGCCCTAGTAGGTGCTACTGAATTTTGATGTTTTGAAGTAAGTTCTTGTTTTTTCTGACTTAGTGTGGTATTGTAGTGTATATTCACAGTTGTGAGTGATTGGTGCACAGTATGTCTGTAGAACAAACCTTTGCCTATAGCGAGGAACATATAAAGAATCTATTGGAGAAGCCCCCCTTGTTCACTTCAGTTTCCCTGAGCACATCCGCAAGGAACCAAAACGAAACGGATAAACTCTTGAGGCTAAAAAAGAAACAAATTCGCACGGATCTGCACGGACACTTTCTCCTCCAGCACTTGAGAGCTGGCACAATACCAGGAGGTTTGCAGATAAAAAATATCCCGGTGATATTCACAGACGACCCGATATATAAAAAGGGTTACAGTTTCATCGAGACCAAGTGTAGCCGAGACCTCATGGTCTTAACGGTGGAGACAGCCCAAAGACTTTCGCTTCAACAACTAGAGGAGATTAAAACCTTGGAAACAGAGATTGAGCAAAATCAGCTCATTACGGACGCTAAAACACTACTTGAAAAAGTTGCAAAAGACATCTTAGAGTTTAAGGATTATACAATAAATCAGAAAGAGAATCAATTTCAAAGGGACAAAAAGAATTTTAATCTGGAAAAGACATATCCATATTTGCAAACTGATTTCTATTCCAGACCGGACTCAAGGAAATATTTAGGAGAATACCAAGGAAGATCAACAAATAAATTCATCTCGTTCTCAGATACCTCATCTGCTTCAAGCAGCAGTGAGAGTGATAGCGACAACCAGAGGAGAGGAGCTAATAAAAGAGGAGCACAACAATCAGGTCCATCATCGGCGCCTTTTTTAGGAAGAGGCCAGCCACAAAATCGAGCACGCCCACGTTACAACCAACCATGGGAAATGTCGACCCGGAGGCAGAACTACAAAAACTGGTAGTGTCTCCTATCTTCAATTTGTCTAATAAAATCTTGACCCCAGCAGAAACTAGTATTTTGGAAAAAGGGCTCTCTTTTGTCCCTACGCGACACACTAATTTTGTGAAAATGAAAATGGAGGCACTGGAATTCTGCCGCAAAATCAAATTAAAATCATTCTTTGCCTTAACAACATTTAATCCAACAGCAGAAACTACAGGACTTAGAAAAAAGTCAACTTTTTGCCCACCAGGAAACAAAATTGCAAAGGAAGTCCTGACTTTTGAAAAAACAATCCTATCAGCTATAACTAAAATGGAAGGCAAACGCAGTTGGACTAGATTTAATATCTCACAAGCAGAAAAAAGTGCGTTGGAAGATCTAAAAAAAGATACGTCAGTTATAATAAAACAGGCGGATAAAGGAGGATCAATCGTGGTATGGGATACTGAAAAATATATAACAGAGGTTATGAGCCAACTTAACAATCCAAGATGCTACAGAAAAATACAGAAAGACCCCACTATTGAATTACAGCAACAGCTGAACTCCATGTTGGAAAAGGGCCTAATAGATGGGATTATCGGCAAAAAAGAGTTCGAATACCTGAGATGCACGTGTCCCAGAACACCTCTATTTTACGTCCTTCCTAAAATCCATAAGGACATAAATGCCCCACCGGAAGACCAATTGTCTCCGGGTGCGAGTCGCTTTTCGAACCTATCTCTAAATTCGTGGATTTTTTCCTCAAACCTTGTATGTCCGAGGTTAAATCTTTTCTCCGTGATACATCTGACTTCATCAACAGACTCCCTACCATCTCTTTTGAACAAAACCAAGATTTGATGGTCACAATGGACGTTTGTTCATTGTATACCCAGATCCCCCAGAGTGATGGCCTGGACGCAATCCAATTCTATCTGGATCAAAGACCTAGACCAACTAGAGTCCCAACTGATTTTATAATACAATTAGCATCTATAGCTCTCAAAAAGAACTATTTTAACTTCAA
This sequence comes from Lissotriton helveticus, assembly GCF_964261635.1. NCBI lineage: Eukaryota > Metazoa > Chordata > Amphibia > Caudata > Salamandridae > Lissotriton > Lissotriton helveticus. Next base: position 659,561,412 of record NC_136068.1, on the reverse strand, counting down.
TGGAGAATACTTCTACCAGGTAAGTGGAGTAGCTATGGGTTGCCCCTTCGCTCCAGAACTAGCCGTACTTTATATGGCATTATATGAAGAAAAATTTGTATACCAGGATAATCCATTTGCCCATCATATAACGAGCTGGAGCCGTTATATTGATGACGTCTTCATCACCTGGAGAGGGAATGAAGAAGAGCTACAAAAATTCTACGAGTGGCTTAACTCAAGAACGGAAGAAATAAAATTCAGCATGAGCTTCTCGAAAGTAAAAATGGCATTCCTCGATGTCAAGGTTTATCCCACAGATAGTGGCTTGGTGACTACACTTTTTAAAAAACAGACAGACAGAAACAGGGCGCTACACTTCAAGAGCAACCACCCGCGCAATCTAAAAGAAAACCTCCCGTTCGGACAGTACCTCCGGATCAAAAGAAATTGTCATTTCAAGGACGAATACATGTTCCACGCCTCCAACCTGACGGACAACCTAGCCGAAAGAGGGTACCCCAAGAAATTGTTAAGACGAACAATGAAAAGGGTATGGTGGATTCCCCGAGAAACGTTACAAGTAAAAAAAGAAAAACCAATCCTCAACAGGATAGTATGCGTATCAACGTTCTGCCCTAACTCCAACCAGCTCAAAAAAACGATTCTACAAAACTGGCACTTGGTGGAAAACATCGATGAAACGTTAAAGGAGAAACCGCTTTTCGCCTTCAAAAAAGACCAAAGCGTTACCAACCATTTAGTTCGAGCAGGCATGAAAAAGAAAATAGCTACGATTGGCACAATGCTAGGATTACCACCCATCGAAGGTCATCACAGATGTGGAGCTTGCATCTGTTGCGCGAGCACTGAGGAAGGACAGGTGTTTGAACACCAACATAAATTCTGGAGACATGACAAATCCACCAATTGCAAATCGAGGTATGTAATATATGGCATAAGATGCCCCTGTGAAAAACTATATATTGGAAAAACGAGCCAGGAGGTGCGATGTCGCATTACCCAACACAAGTCACGAATAAAGAAAAATGTGACGACTGCCCCACTAGTCAATCACTGGAAAAACCATGAACACACACTAGAAGAACTTAAGTGGACAGTGATCTCTAAAATCGAGAAAGACTCCAGAGGTGGAGATATTGAGGAGAAACTGTCACGCCACGAGGCCATGCTAATTGTCAAGTTTGATACGGCGACAAACGGGTTAAATGAACTTTCTGAAATATACCGTTTGTAAACCCACATTCGAAACATTTTTTTGCTGATTGCAGAACTGCCAACCTCCACCAGGGCCATTGAGGTCGATTACACGAGGTCCGATACGACCTGGTTTCCTCTAAACTAATCATCGTCATGACGACCAACATTGGATACTACAATTCCCAGAATCCCTGGAACCAGGAAGTGGGTAAAACGCAAAGACGCGAGGACTCCAACATTGTGCAGCCGACGCTGATTCCCGCATTTACTGACAGAGGCGAGACAGCGCAGAAACCCTGATTTAGTCAGCGTTACCGGAATCTAAAGGTAAAACACCAGCGCGACCACAACTTAGACACAGAAGGCACACAAGGCGCTGACCGAGATCTCATCTAGGGGTCCGTTTGTATTTCAGCCTAACATCAGCGGACATATTGGCCGCCCAGAGTCCGGACTTCACCTCCGGCAGACGCCCACGTCGTTCAAGTAGGTCGGCCCACCCTCTGTCCAGAATTTAATGCAGACACCCGCCTTCCCGCACTTACAAACCCTTTTTTACCTAATTTCCACAGATTTCCACTTCCAGAACCCGCAACCGACTTCGGTAGCTTAGATATGTAAGTATACACGTATGAATCGGCGAACCACTTAGTGTGTAATTCTTATCGGAACCAGAGCCTAAATAGACGTTTTGCTTTCGTTTTCAGTTACATCTTCTTGAAAGGAAATCCGAGCACCCAAGAGGTAGGATTGTCTTTCCCACCCCCACTGTTGTGACAGACCCAGGGTTTCTCTCCCCCCCTCAGGCTGATTCATTTTTGTCCTTTACTTACAGGCACATGGTCCTGATGAGATTTCCCCACATTAAGGGGTTATCGAAACGCGTAGACCCCCTCATCAAGCATTAGGAATATCGGATTGAATTCAAATCATACAAACATCTGTATTTGTATTTTTCCAGTGCTAATTTTCACTTTGACCAGGAAATTGTAAATAATGTTGTAAAGTTGTATATATTGATGTGCTGTTATGTATGAGTGTTTTGAGTGAAAGTTGTTATGTCGGATGATTATGTCTATTTATATGTGATGTGGATTTGAAAAATAAGTATTGTGTTGCATAAAAACAGAAAAATTTGTAACCATTGAATTGGTTATCTCAATGCAAAATTATTAAAACTCATTTGATTGATTCTGGAAAAAGAATTCCCCAAGCTTTACTGTTTTGCTTCAGTAATTCGAGTGATAAGTAAGGATCACAATAGAAATAGGTTGGCAATATTGGTGCTCGTGCTGGTTTGTAGTTATATATTTGAGGCTTGTCCTTATTGCCATTGAGCCCAGACCCTGTCTTGGTATTGGTCAAAGTAGCATATAGCATATCCATGGTTGTTGCTTGCGCTGGGGAATTAATCGGCATCTGAGAGGAGCTGTTACCTCCTTCTTGCTACAGCTGAGAGGTAGCCGAGTAATCCCAGTCAAGTTTTTTACTCACTTCAGGCTGTGATGGACTCATATTACCTCTGGATCTAGTGCGAGGTTTGTTTTTTAAATTCTTCACTTAGTGCAAGGCTTATAAGCTTCCTCGCTATCAGGTGTCGATACTTCAGATTCTGATTCTAGTTCTGAGCTCCCAACTTCACTTTCCGTTAATGAAATAGATGCCTCTTTGTCCTCATAGTCTTCCTCATCCTCATCGTCATTTACGGAAAAGAAGCAATCATCACTGGGAGACCCCGGATTAATTGTTGCACAGGTCACTCCTTGTGATACCACTAGCGAGTTATTATGTTCCCCAAGGGCTGTTCCTTGATTTTTATCTGTGGATACAATGTCCTTTGGCTGCACCGGATCTCGGGCCAATTCCCTGGGGGTCTCAGGTATCCCCTTAGATTGTAGGGGAGACTCAAATACACCAGTATTCACTAGGGGATTATTCTGCAGGCTAGATACTTCAAAAGAGCCCCCATCCTCGACGGTGCTGCACTCTGCCCCCTCCGATATTTCTATGCCTGAGCTGAGAACCGCGTTACTCGCATTGTTTGCTTCAATCGCATCATTCGCACAGGCCTCCCGGAGCATTGTTCCTCCCCCTATCCACAGTCCCCTTACCACGTAGAGCAGCGTACTCAGCATCCTCAGCGCCCGCAGCGAAATTTGCCGTTTGAGCATTCCGTTCAGGGACCTGTTTGCTCTGCTCCGCCAGCGTCAGTTTCAGCAATGCAGTGGGGAAAGACATCAATCGCGATGCCTCATCTGCCATCCATGCTTCATCCTTGCCTGCGGCCTCCTCCATCCTCTGGTCATCGTTAAAGCCCGTGCTCGGCTCTCCCAAGCCGCTAGGATTCCTGCTTGCTACGAGAGCTGACCGTGAGGGGGAGAGCGCTGGGGCCTGTACCGGACCTGCAAAAGACTCATGCAGGGTAGGTTGCCGCATATTACCTTCTTTGTTCAAGGCTTCACTGTTACGGCGTTTAGCACCTTTTTCACTCGTCTGAGTTTTCTCTTTCTTTTCTTTTTCTTTTTCTTTAGGTTTCTCGTTATTGGCGTTTTCTCCATCTTCGGTATTGTTATTGTCTCTCCTCGCGTTTCTGCGGGGTTGGGCCATCGACCTTAAGTTTGTATTCATCGACGCCCCACCAGGATCACTAGAGACAGCCTTGTCCCTCTCTTTCTCTTTCTGTGTCTCCTTCTGGGGATTAAGACCTCGAGGGGCCATATCTGGCATTGAATACCGCCGTCCAGGGTATAGAGTACCCCTCCTCACACAGTCGGTAGACCGGCCAAACAAAATTAGCAGCTTGGGGTTACTCTTAAGTATCCAAACAAGAAAACGTTGAGCTAAAGCCAAAGGATATATCATAGTAATGATTCCGGGCAGCATACATTAGCAGCAATTCTCAAAAAATGTCACGAATCCTCTAGGAGCGAGGAGTAAAGAGAGGAGCGACTACCTCCTACGGCCTGTCAGCGGCTATCTTGCCCCGCCGTTTCTTCCGTAATGGCGTGCATTTTAAAGGCAGTTGCATTGTAACAGTTGTGCTGTAAAGGTAGGTTGTTGTAATGACTGCATTGTAATGGATGTTTCCCACTTTAAAAGCAGCATCACCCAAAATCATAAGTAAAGGCACAATAGAACACGCACATAGAAGCCCAAAAGCCCAAATGTAGCCCAGAAAACCCAAAGCTTCCAGAAAAAGATCATAAACTAAACACCCAACTTCATTAGGGAGAACCTCATTACACTCCACGTGATGAGACCAGAGGGACAGACATGTACCAATGGAAACATTGCCGTTATCCACAAAGCTCCTGAAGAAATTCCCCATCCTCTTCCCTTGACATTGCTTGACCTACATGCATGTTAAGAGGATACCCCCTGCACTGATCAAATGAAACACATACCCACACACATATATTTAAAGGAAGCAGCCAGCAAAGTTCAGTACTCTCCCATGCAATAGCAGGGGGAACAAAGAACCCACAAAATAACCCTCCAGCGACCTAACTCCACCATTCCCTAAAGTACTGCCACCTCCCTCTAGTACCCCACCTAAACATTTTGCACATGGTAAAGCTACAGAATATACCCCTAAAATGGAGGCACAGCAATTTCCCGAAAACTGTATAAGAAATGTGTCTTTTCCAAGCTAACCAATGATGCACAGCTCTTACCCAACAGCTATGTGTGCACCATCATTAAATGAGCCCACCCCCTTCAGCTAAAGCTCCCAACAGGACTTCAATGAGATCCAATTGCTCAAGGACGCAGACTGCAAGCTGCCTTCATGGACACTTTTTACCAACATAATCATTTATGTACTGCACCATGCCAAGACACCTTGAGGCACCCAGATGACAGACATCTTCCCTGGAGACGAACCTGAGACCTACAAATGTTTCCAAAGGTATGTATTTATGCATTTCTGTACACTCTATATCTAGCCTGGGTGCTTTCACGCCCCGCCAGAGCCAGAAATCTTCTTAGTTTCATGGAGCCTACCTGTACATTCTTGCAGCGCTTGCATATGGACCTCTTCCACCTCACTTACACTTACACTGACCTAAATGCTAGCATCCCACATGCACCACCCAGCACACTCCTACACAACACAAGGTATAAGCACCCGACCACCGTGGGCACCCAAACCACAAACAGATTATGTCACATATGTTTGTTGAAACCCCATGCTGTAGGCACAGAGAAACTCTATTTATCCTAAGAGATAGCCCCCGGAAAATCAAAATGTCTTATTCACATGTACCTATGTAGGATTCGGGCCAAGATACAACTCAATAGAGTAGAGCCCCATAGAGCAGTAGTGAACATCACCTGGTTTGAAACCAACCCCAAAGCACTGTACCTTTTTATCAAACCTAGAGACATTCAAACCAAGCTAGACCTGATACGCAGAAGGGGCACTATAGGAGAGGACAATGTTTGGCCCTAAGACATTGTTGTAAAAAGGTTCTTAAAGGTAGCAAAGCCATCACACCAAAGCACAAACAAATCAGCTTCCACGTCCATCTGTGGTTCCAGGGTGGTCCTTACCATTTTTAGAGCAGTCTTTCCTAATGACAAACAGTCCCCTGATATAGAATTCCAGTGCAGGGCAATTTACCTTGATGACACTAGGAGAAATGAGTTCCATGAGACGGGCAAACACCAGCACATATACCCCTTGCCAGGAAACCTGGTATACGAAGATAAATAGGTACACATGATTGGAAAGGAAGGGGCCACCACTAATTGTACAGAATTTTAGATTCTTTGTGTTTCAGAGGCAAAGGAACAATACTGCCTGGTACCAGTGAAAATTGTGAAGCAATATTGCACATCACAGACCTTCAATGGGGCACCTCCACATTGATGGATTACTAATGGAAATGCAGAGAATGTGCCTATGCACAGCCTATCCCCGGAGGGCAGGGCCTATGTGCCCTCATGACCATAAACACCCCAACCCTGGACATCCCTGGAGAAGGCCTGTCTGAGATGTTCCAACATCACAAACAGAAGAAAACAACTGTGTTACATGAGGCTCAGAGAAGAAGAAGTCTTGACTATTTTGGCTGGGCTTAATACAAGGAGATTCTGGGAGAATTTAGACTTTTTATCTGACACTCAGGTGAATTCATGAGTGTCCATACCTTTCTTCATCATACAAATAAAGTAAAATGACCACTGCTTACAGAAAACCAGGTGGGAACTACTGAAGATGATTAACGACACTGAACTCAGCTGAAATGCTATCAAGGAAGATCTAAGAGCCATATACCTCATGGGGATGCAACATCGGTATGTGTTGTACTTAATTATCATGATTGAGGTTGGGTGTGTGCAAAGATTGGTGCTTCCTGTTGCACATTTATTCCTGGAAATGATCTTGAAAACAAACATTTGCTTTTGCAATCCAAGCACTGCAAGCTGAGGTGTCCCAGAGCAGGACTGGTTTCATATTTTTTTTCCTGGCTCCCCTGGTGGGTGATCAAAGTGTGGATGTCACTGCTTCCGGTTCTCATGTTTTAACTACTATTGCGTTGTTTCCTATAAGTGGGGATTTCCGGCTCAGCTGTGAAAACAAAGTCCACAAATTAGATAGTATGAAAAGAGCTATAGAAATTATAGCAGACACAACAGAACTACACCCAGCCTCGAGTAATGTGACTGTCATGACATATGAGAGTAAAAATGTAGTTGTAAATGCAACTGGAGGTGTGTCAATATTAGTGAATGTGATATAAATGGACACCATAATATAGGTACATGTAACAATGTCAATAAAAGTAAATACAATATCAATGTACGCCATGAAAAACGTATGCATGACAATGAGAATGTTGATGAATGCGATATCAATGACAGCCATTTTATAAGTGCATATAACAACAAAATCCTATCATTGCTGTTCAAACCACCCAAGATGACCTTCCCATCAACCCAGAGTCAGAGATATGTGGTCAGACAGGCCTTGTGACCCAAATCCAAGCCTACTGATTGATAGGTCACAGGTGGAGTCACATTTAGCCTGAAGACAAATGCACGACCAGCCAAAATCCAGATCATTCCCACAGATAGGCAGTTACACTGCAAAGAGGAGATTGGCCCCAGTAAAACAGGTTTGGCAAAAGATGTGCATTCCCTAAATACCACAATGTCAGATGCCACATGTAGTTAGAAACACTAAACCAATGAGAACACAGCACACACACCACATGCAATGATCACGTGATCCCATGCAAGACATCTGGGCACATACACACTGGCCCACATTAAGTCTCCACAAGCCAAGTTCCACCTGTTCCACCTAATCAGATGGTTGAATTTATGGTTCATGACTAAGCCCAAATTTACATGCTCTACAAGAATGTGTAATCAGTTTATTGTACTTCAAGTACTGTATTATGTAATGCCAGCTAAAACGTCTGTACACTGAGACAGTCTTCAGACACGACTCTGTTGCTGCTCTCCGCCTGCTGAATTTATTTAATTTTGTCTAGGTAAATTCATATCCGAGCAACAGTAATACCTATATAGAAACATAACTGCATAGAAAGCGTATACATGTATAAGGAAGATAATACATTGAGATTTAAATTTGTATTGTATGAAATCTCATGACTTTCAAGTGCTGCTTTACTTAAAGCAAATGTATTTGTGTTTTTCATAACTACTTTTTATCATATTTTAAAGTTATCTTTTTCTCAATATTTCAATTGTGAACCACTTGTGGAAAAAATAGTTATGATAATATTTACATATTGTGATAGATAAATAAAACAGACACCCATAAGCATCTAATCAAATAACGTATGTGGAATCTATGCAATGGTCTATAAACATATATAAATATATGTTTAGCCTTCAAAAATATATACATTTGTTAAGCAGACCTAAAGAATATCTATGTATTTTGATAACCATAGTTAATATACATATTTGCACAAAGAAATACACATTGCTAGATACATACGTATAACTGATTTATTAATGTTTTTATACACAGGGATATGCTATAGATCAGTGTTTGAGTCTAGTGGTTATATATAAGAAAAGAGCCAACTCTTGGGTAGTCTTCTGATGACAAGATTGTTATACATGTATCTTATGTTTGAAGGTAAAAGAAAATCCATTGTTTGGCTCCTTGAACAGAAAAAGATGTACCACCTATGCTTTCATTCTTGTGTGGTGGGGTTTTAAAGTGAGGTGCCAATCTTGAGCGGAGGTTCCTTTGTTGTGTGTATTTGGTGATTGTATTCCTGATGAAAAGCAGTCCTTTTCCATATATTGCTTAGCAGGTCATAAAAAGCAGATTGAAGATGGATCTTGTGGCAACAGGTACATATGTAGGGCCCTCAAGACAGGAGAGAATTGGGCTTGTGGCTTTAAATATAGGCGTAGTCTGGCAGCAGAGTTCTGAAACTGTTGTAGTCTTATCACAGTTGATAAAGATGATCCATGGTGTAATCAAGTGTAAGCAGTACAAGACAGATAGCAGCCTGGACCTTGTGTGGAAGTCCCAGGTGCGGTAGGATGCATCACAGAGTGTCCACAGTAATGAATCTTGATCTTTCTAATTTGTCCACTTGAGAATTCACTGAGTCCATGGTAATTCCAAGGTTTCTTACTTCCTAAGGTACTTTAGAAGGCAGACCCAGATCATCAGGCCACGCGCAGAGTGGGTCATCATTTTTTCATATTGCCACATTTGAATATTTCAATTTTTGAAGTATTCAATTTGAGATGGCTCTATGTCATGCAATGATCAACGGCTCAGAGGCAACTAAAAATATGTGGCTATCACCTATCTCTCTCACGTGTCACAATCCCTTTCACACCTATCTTTTTCTCTGAAACTGGTCACCTGATCTCCAACACAGCAGTAGTGAGAATGTAAATAGAAAAGAAAATTCATCAATGGCCTAAAGCAGATTAGGCCCCAACGAGTATGGTGTAATAACAAATCTGGACAATAAAGAACACATGGAAGAGGAGGAACTACAGCTCCAGACCTCCACCATTGCACAATGTCCATTGCCTTTACATACTATTTCCACTCCCACATTGGCTTGTCTGTAATCCTTACTTTCTGGAGCATCCAGCAACAAACAAACAATATAAAAAAATACAAAAATGAACAAAAATAGAGGTGTCTGCAATCCCTCAAACATTATGCAAAGTACTACACTTATCATGTTGGGCAATATGACAACTAGGGATAAATAATGTATCAAAAACGGAGAACAAAAATTTAGAAGGGATAATATTTAAGTTGTTAATGTTATTGCTGCCTTGTACAGAAGAAGATAAACATCCATATGCAGCACTATATCACTAAATGAGGAGATAATGTATCTCTTCTAAAGGCTATTGACCTAAAATATTGCTATATATTTCTTTGTAATGGATTATGATCACAAGCTCCTCAGACATACCAGGGACAGAAAAACATATAAAAGAAGTCTTGGCAAAGCCAACAGTTCTATCTGTTTATGAAAAATTAAAGCACGTATTTATTGATTAGTGATTTCCTATGTTTGGCTGCCCAAACAGTTAACTATGTGAATGTAAAAATTAATTTAAGGATAGGTGAATGGAGCAAAGAATTTGAGGATGAATTTATATCTATGTAAGTGACTTGGTGACTAGATGGATGGATAAAAGAGAGCACAGCGATGAGTATTTATCCAGTTGCTTTGTGTTAGAAATTTGGGCCACATATATCAAAAATCCATTTTGCATTCCTTAAGTAATGATTTTTAGGTCATTGCCATTTTAGGAATGCAAAATGATATGTAAGAAAATAAATAGCAATGACCTAATAGCCATTCCTAAATTTTCCCAATCACAATTAGGTAATCACTATTAGGTAATACTACTCCATTCATTCTTATGGTCCCAAAGGAACATATGTGCCACTTGTTTTGTATTACCAAATTGTTAATTTCAAATTAGGTAATGCAAAACCAAAGGTGCCTAGGGGCCTAAGACCCCCCCCCCCCGGAGCACCCCACAAACAAATGTACACTTGTAAAGCGCACACATGCCCCAGGGGCATCTGTGCGCTTTATAGCACATTGAAAAAAATGCATTTTTGTGCTTTTTTAAAAAAAATTGCACATGGTTACCATCGACAGTTTGTATGTAAAAAATGCTTGGTACATGTACTCATCAGGACCAATGCTGCATGACGCATTGTCGGTGCAAGCCTGCGTCACAGCCCTCACAGCACATCAGAAACATTCAATGTGGAAGGCATCCTTGACAGGTGCTTTGCACTGCTCCTCAGGACCACCGCTGCTCGGTGCAATGCCCCCCAACCAGGATTTAGGGTGCATTTCTCAGATGGACTAACTTGACTCCGTAGCTAGCTCGTTCTCCATCGTGGTTGGCCTCAACTTGTGACTTTGTCCCATTATGGGATGACAGATAACCACAGTTGAAGCTTTGTGCTTTTAAACGCTATTTTTACCTAAGTCTTCAAAACTGCATATCTCCTATTCTATCAGTTGGATTTATGCCATTTTGGTAGCATAGAATTAATTACATTTTACTCTATTTTTCCAAGTGGGATCAGCTAAGAGGGACTGCCCTGGAGCCATATTAAATAAAAATGTGGCTTTTTCTGAAATCCCATTGTCCTTCCGCAGGATCGAAACAGCAACAAAAAATAAAAGAAATGGCAGGTACCAAGAGCACAAGCAGTGAAAAAAAACTGCAGTCCAAACTGGCAGGGGCTGTATAAATGCTCCTGATGATTGTGAGTGCACATTTTTTCTATGCTATGCTCTTGCTGGCAGGGAAAGAGAGGTTGTTCCTGCCTAGCACGAGCATAGACAATGGACCTGCTCCAGTTGGGCTGGAGAAGTGCTGGATCATGCTGTACCAAGGAAGAGTGCATGCAGCCAGCCGCCGGCCTGGGGGAACCCTGGGGTTCCCCCGCAACTCCCAACATTCTGTTTTGGGATGCCTGAATGTTTATCAGTGCACCCACCTGTGGTCTTAGGTATGGAATTCATGGGCCAACTATTTGCTTGAGAAAAGTGGAATGGGATCCCTGCGTCCACCTCTCCTTAAAGAAAATATGGCACCAGCGGATGGGGTTCCGGGGCCTGTAAATGATCAGGAGGAGTTCTGCATACTACCCTCCACAGTATTATTAAAAATAAAGAAAAAGAATTGCCGGCAACTGCCAGCATCCTCTAAATGAGCCAGAAGGTGAGCTAGCGGGACCACTCGGGGCCCTAGAACTCCCCCATGGCCCCATCAAAAAATAAGCATTTAAATGTGCTTTTAAACTGAATAATAGATGAGTGGGTCATTTATTATTCACTGCTCATAGCAAGAATTGCCCCACAATGTCCTCTGGCATTTTAACATTATGTATTGTGATGCTGTCATGCCCTTAGAAGAGGCACAGGCACCATCAAACATTTTGCTTCATCTGGAGGGAGGCTGTAGAGAGTACAGCAGCTCCCAAGCAACATTAAATTAAAAGAAAACAGTAATTCTCCTGAATCATTGAATACACGAACCCAGGATAACTTAATATATTTTACAACAACATTCTTTACCTGAGTTCTATGCTTTTCAGCTAAAATGCACGACCCTCTTCTGAGACATGTTGGTTTTATGTTTAAAACAACATGACTCTGAGTCTTTCTTTAAACCGTTTCAATCCACAAATTGGAATAATAAAGACTACGTTAAAAGAAAGACTCACAGCCATGTTGATTTTTTTTCACTAATTTTAATAAACATTTATTTCAATTCTCACTATTATTAAACATTTCATTGTGTGTATTACTGAACTAGACATTTAATTGAAAATATTGGGGATTTTGGAAGAAATAGGATAGATCTGCTTTATATATATTATTATGCTTATCCCTTGGTAAAGCCAAAAGGCCACCTTTTTATATTTTGATGTTATGACGCTTTACCAAGTCAGTATTTCTGCCTGACTGTTGCCAGGACCTTTAAGACCAACTGCTTGCTCCATATGCCCGAAAGCCATGCACATTGCCTGACCACTTAAGGAGATGCTATATTTTGTCAAAGGGAAAAAACAAATTCTCATATGAGTATGGTGCCCAGGGCACCAGACAAACCAAACTTAGGTGCTAAAAGTTAGGGGTTAACTGGCACAATTCATAGGGCCAGTATATCATTTCAGGGTCATTATAATTCATAGAATGAATAATAAAATAACTACGAGGTCTGAGCAACCATGCTCTACTAACAGAATACACATCATTATGAACTCTCACTGGCTTAGGGTGTGTTCGGACTGCAGTTGTCACCTGAGTAGTCAGAGGGCCTGAATCCCTACACTGAGTGCACAAAAGCATGGAAAACTGTGATCTTGACTGATTACTTGGTCTCAGCATCATTCTATCCTTGTGTGTGGGTATAGCTCTTGAGCTATTCTTAGAAATGCAGGGTCCTAAACCTTATTTGCGGCCTGGAAGGGTGCACAAAGTGTGCCCTCAACGCAGGTAATGGACTCCTGTCCATACCCAGGGTGAACCACATAAAATAGTGATTGCAGCTTATAGATTTTTTTTAATCATTTATAGTGCAAGCACTTTTTCTATCTGTCAAGGTCAGAGTGGTGTAGTAAAACCTTTTGTATAAAGCTAACTGTTATTTCATCTCCAGAACTTTTTAGTTACATTATGTGCATGTTTAGTGCATATATCTGCAGTGAGAGTATGGCACATGTATGATAGTAGGACTCTCTGTGTGGTCACAGTCTGAGCACTGGACCAGTACAATCTATTTTAGATGGCTCCTGGTTTAGCATAGCAGACGATGGAAAGTATCTAAAATTTCCCTAGACAGTGGATGTGCATTGACTGCCTTCCTGTGATAATCGAGGATGGAAAGGAGTCCCAGGCACATTAAGATGGATAAAGGACTGTGGTCCATCTTTCAAAGTGAGGAAGCTTTTGGTATGCCCTTGGATAATGCTTCAAGAAGGCTGATTCAAAATCAAGGTTGTGGGAACAACTGAATTACTACCATTGACATTTTGTGCAACTCCATGTTATTTTAATTACATGTGGGATAGCATGTATTCAGTCCCTTTATTATGACTCTCTTATCACCCATCTCAGTCTTATAGTAGACATAGGGCCTTATTGCAACTACGGCAGTCCATTGGACTGCCATAGTCATGGTTGTGGTCCGAGGACCACCAGAGTGGCTGTCCACCTGCCATATTCTGATGTTTGTGGTCAGACTGCTACCGGACCACTCTGGCCATCCCGCAGCTGTGGCATAGTGTTCTGAGGCAGCAATATGCTGGCAGTGCCACTGCGACACCACCAAGCTTGTTTCGAATTGCCTCTCCACCTTCATTTCCATGGCTTTGAATCCACCATGGAAGGGAAGACGGTTAGGCAACTCAGCGGATCCTTATAGGACCCCCCATTTCCTCTGAACCTGGGACTGCATGCAGTGAGGCACATGTTTTACCACCCTGTATTTGTGCAGCCCCAAGTTCTTGCACAGAATGGACTTCACAATCCTGGTGCATTCCATACCTTGCAGGAACATACTGTGGTGTTCCCATCGCGCTGCCTTTCTAAGGCTCACATAGAGTGGCACCGCCAAAGTAGGACAGCCCGACCTGGATTCCAGTCAGAATTCGGCAGGAGGTTTGACTACGGGTTCGGCGGTGTTGCAGTAGAGCGCTGGAAGTGCTGTCCACTGCAACAACGCCAAACTCATAATAAGGCCCTCATGCTGCAGGGAGTACTGCCATTGCCTTGCACATCTTAGAGTAGAGCATTACTATATATGTGATATACATTGGTGGCATAATTTCACTATTATACCATTTATCTAATAATGAATACATGAGGGAGAGACACAATATATTATGCTGTTGTCTTAGGTTCATAAATGCTCTCTGTATGGATATTCCGAAACAATTGGCAAATGAATGGTTTTTTTAAATTCAGAGAAGATTACAGTAGTAAAGCTACAAGTCTGTAGCTCTTGGAGATTTTCAAGAGTACTCACTTGATAACGATCTCTGTACATGTGGCAATGTATCAGACAGTGGAAATGTGAAAAAACATGCTATTACAACGGTTCTTTTTCAATATGGGCAACATTTCCCCCCCCCCAAAAAAAGTTTCCTTTTGATACCTTTCAATCTAAGGTGTGGTGCTCCCTTCATACCACATACAATTATCATGCCCATGACTGGCGTGAATTTACACATGTTTTTGGGGTAGGAAAATTAGTGTCAAATATTGGCGAAGACCAATACACTTTCAAACGTAGGGGTGTCGAACAGGTTTTGCTGGCGAACCAACTCAGAAAGGACTACAAATCAGTGTGTCTTTGTAAATGTATTCACACAGACATTCTACCACACTGGTATTATTCATCTGTTAGCAGGCTCATTAAGAAAGGCACAAACCAACCATTATTTATTTTATTAGTTAGGGATGGGATTTGCCCTACAAGTGATTGTTTTTGTGCATGATTCTTTTGGGAATTAACCAATTGTGTGATAGTGGAAAGTGCCCTCATTCTAGTGCATTGAACAATAATGTTACTTGTTACATTTCGTCAATAAGTAAGCTTCCAAATGGAGGCAGGGATCTACTTAACATGTAAATGAGATATCTTGCAAGGGTATTAATTTGGTGAAAATAGATCACATCTAGTACATTTGTTGTCCATTTCTAATAGTCTTTTCAGATATTTTCGATTTTGTACTTAAGCATTTTGTATTTCATGTGTGTTAAGAAGGGTGCACTTTGGAAAGGCAGAATACATTGTTTCATATAAGCTGACTTTGGACCACTTTGGTGGCGATCACCTGAACTATTGGTCTTTTAAATGTGGATTAAAGAACAGAAAGTGCTACACCGCCAATAAAAATGTTTTACCATTGCCAAGCTATTTTAAAGGAGAAGCAATGGAATACAAAAGCCCGGGAAAGTAAATACTTGCACTGGGTGTGATACAAAAGCAAGAGAAATGATTTGCACAGGAATGTTTCCCAGAGGAGGACCAGGATTTCAGTTTTGAGACACGGATGTTGTAACTGTCACTGGAGAAAACAATGCCCCACAGAAAAAGCCTTCAGGCTTAATATCCTAAGTAATATCCTAAAAGGGAAACCAGTTATGGGAACTGGGTAGCAGTTCCTACAGAATCTTTGGTATACAAAGCATTTCTGGTGATTTTTAGGAATTAGCCTGCTTTTAGAACTATTTTAGACAATTGTAGTTATCAAATCATGCATTTTAGATTGCCTCGGGAGGTTCACATTGAACAGAAGCCAATCAAATGTTTTATTGGAACTACCAAATACGATAAAAGCCAAAACAGAAAACGAGGCATTTCCCATCATACTCTGGAGACGATGAAACTGCCACTTACCATATTTTGTTTCAGAAAAGACAATACATTGTTTATACCCATTTCTTCTAAGTCATTTATGGAAAATTGTGAAAGGGGCATTATCACAAGATTTACCCTGTCCCCAAGTTAAGTGTGCCAAGTCGCGGGTGAGCATGTACTGAGGAATAAAGAAAGGTTTGGAGTTAAATGTATTGATTTCAGGAGCGAATCGTACAAAATGCTGCTGTTTCAGTATGACAAGGTGTACAGCCAGAGACCGCATTCCCCCTAAGGGTCAGAGTAGCAAATACAGTTGTGACAGGAGATATTTTTTTTCTTCTCATGTGCAACAAGCAACATATGTAACACAAGTAACTAGCAGGACACAGACAGTTTTTCCATCAAGGGCTGTGTGTTCAAAAGAGCAGATGTCCGTAGCACAGGCTGGGAAGCATCCATAGCGCCACTCCGCCTACAGAGAGCAGACAAGAACACAGCGCTCCAGCATCAAGAGAGGCGAGGCCAGGCTGCCTTATAAGAGAGGTCACAGACTCAGGGCCGTAGTAACAATGGGAGAAAGGAGAAGAGAAGAAAGAAATACGAGGAGAAGGGGTGCGAGGGAGGGAATGTGGATGAAGGAGGGACAGTATGGGATATGTGTGTTGCCAGAAACTCTGCCCTTCTTTGGCCTCTTACTCACCCTCTCTATTGATTTACTCCTCCCCAACATGGCAATCATAAAATATACGAGCAGAGAGCTACATAGTCTGAATTGTGTGTTTCAGGGAGCCCCAAGGGCTGTCAGAACTCATTGCCTCTGATCAAAAACGCCAAACCCTTATCACACCAATCGAACAGACACCCTAGTACTAGTAAAAAATGTAGCCAAAGATGTTATGTAATGTTATGTTAAAAGGTTTTTCTATAGTGCATATCACCACTGGTCTCTAAGCGCTTACACAGAAAAGGTACATAACCTGCTGCCTCCTGACTCACTCCGCCCTTAGCCCAGATTAGGGCGCAGATGTTAACTTTTTAAACAGATAGGTCTTCAAGTTCTTCCTAAAAGACAGTAGTTGCGAGTCTTCCTTCAGGCTGGCTGGTAACTCGCTCCAGATTTGCGGGAGAAGTACGGACAGAGCTCTGCCCCCTTTGGATTTTAGCTTAAATCTGGGTTGAAACAAGTTGGAGGCTTTACTCGAGCGCAGGGCTCTACCTGGAATGTGCTTCCTCAAACGCTGTTTGATATATTCCGGGGCTTTACGAAAAATGGCTTTATGGGCCACACAAAGACATTTGAACTGCACTCTGAATTTAACGGGCAGCCAGTGCAACTTCCGGAGCAAGGGGGGTGCATGCGAATTTCTAGGTAGTGAGTAGATCAGTCTGGCTGCGTCGTGCTGTACAACCTGCAGTTTCCTCAAAAGCTTCTGCGGAAGGCCTAGGTACAGGGCATTCCCATAGTCCAGCCGCGAGATGACTGTGCCTGACACTATGGATTGTAGTGTGGGGGCAGATAGAATGGGTACTAACTTCCGGAGTTGCCTAAGCACCCCAGTGCAAGACCCAACCACTGCCGAGACTTGGGGAGCCATAGAAAGGTCTGCATCAATCTTCAACGCCAGGCTTTCGACCACCTTTCCAGGAATAGGTGTAGTCGCTAATTCTGGGGGCCAAAACAAATCGCACCAGGGGTTTACTTGATTGGTCAGGACCAGTACCTCCGTTTTTTCGGCGTTCACTTTCAGGAGGTTGTTGGTCATCCAATTTACAGTGAATCTGAGCAGATTCCTTACCGATTCCGGCGCTTCCCTTGAGTCCTCCAGCTGAACTAGTAGCTGGGTATCGTCGGCATAGTTAAATATTTGGCAGTTCCTATGCATTAACTTCTCCACAAGAGGTTGAAGGTAGATGTTGAACAGCAGGGGGGATAGTGCGGACCCCTGGGGTACATGCCAGGCCACAGCATCTGCCTCCGAAAGCTGGTCTCCCAACTGCACTCTCTGGGTCCGACCCGTGAGGAAAGATTCAAGCCACTTCAACGCTTGCCCTGTTATTCCCAGCTTCCTGATACAGTCCAGCAGGATGGTGTGGCTGACCACATCAAACGCCGCAGACAAGTCCAATAGAATCAGGGCACAAGGCTGTTTATTATCTGCCCGGACTCTCAGCTCGTCAGCAGCTGTGGCCATTACCAGTTCAGTGCTATGTTGAGGCCGAAAGTCCGCCTGCCTTGGGTGGAGTAAACCATGTTCTTCCAGGTAACCGGCCAGCGTGTTCAGGACATGCTTTTCCAAGGTCTTACCCAGAAATGGCAGTTGAGAGATGGGCCTGTAGTTCTTTAAGACCTTGGTATCCGCTCCTGCTTTTTTCAGGAGTGGAGTGACCCTGGCTTCTTTCAAATTTGACGGGAGATAGCCTGCTTCTAATGACTCATTTAATAGGCTCAGCAGCTGACTTTGAAAGCCGGGCAAGGCCATTGGAAAAATTCTCGGAGGGCATGGATCCGTGCTAGATCCTGATTTTATTTGGCATGCAATGACCGCCAAGCTCTCTTCATCTAAACCTGGGATACTGTTTAGCATCCCTGTCAGCTCCTGGCAAGCAGGGCAAGATGGCAGAAGAGGATCCGCTGGGGTCTCCCTAATATCCCTAATGATATCTTACACTTTCTGGAGAAAGAACTTCTGAAAGGTTTCGCAGTCCGGTTGGTCGGTTGCAGGAATTTTCCCCTCCAGCTGCGTTAGCTCCCTGAGGATTGCAAAAGTCTCCCTTTGTTTCTTAACAGCCCCTTTGATTCTGTCCTCATAAAAGGTTGCCTTCCTCGCCAGGATGTCCGCCTTGTATTTTGACAGAAGTGTTTTATAGACTTCCGACTCAGCTGGGCTGTAGCTGAGTCTCCACCTTCTCTCCGCCTTGCGAAGAACTTGTTTCTTTTCCCTAAGCGAGGTGTCAAACCACGGTGCTCCCTTTCCTTTGGCTCTGGTCTTCTCCAACCGCTCAGGAGCTAACATGTCCAGAGCAGCGCGGATCCAGACCATGAGGGCTGTGGTGTCAGAGTCTAAGCTTCTCCCGCTTCTCTCAGGCGGTGAAATGGAAAGAAGCATAGAGATTAAAGAGTCTGCCTCCACCTTCTTCCATGGTCGAACCTTTCTCCGCAATGGATTGAACGTTACTGGTGAGAGGTCCCCTGGGACCCAGCACTTGATCAAGGAATCGTCTGACCATATACAAGGGCTAACCTCGGTTATTTCTGTCTGAGATATGGAGGACCAGATTAAGTCCAGCGTATGGCCCTTTATATGCGTGGGTCCCACTACTAGTTGCCGTAGGTTAAGCGAGGAGAGGTTGCTGTCAAACTCCGCCTCTGTAGGGTCTCTGGGTAGCTTATCCCAGTGGTAGTTGAAATCCCCTACCACCATGAGGGATTTATATCTGGAGCCCAGATCCGTTAATAACTCCAAGAAGGCTTCATTAAAGTCTGGAGAGCTCTGTGGTGGGCGGTACACTACCACCAGCATGATGCAAGAGGATTTTAATGAGATTTTTATCCCCAGAAGCTCCGCGCTATCACAATTTTCACCTACGACCTGTGTCACCCTGATGTTTTTAAAAAAAAGAAAAGCGACCCCCCCCTCTACTCTCCTTGGGGCGATTACACCACAAAGCATCATATTCAGGTGGCAATGACACCAGTATAACGGGAGTAGAGGAGGCCCCTAGCCAGGTCTCCGTGAGGGCAAGAATGTCAATCTCGCCGTCCACCAGGAGTGAGAATACTTCGAAATGGTGCTTTTGCAGTGAACGTGTGTTCAACGTCACTATTTTTATCCCCTAGGTCCTGTGAGGGTGTGGCAGGATCTTAGGACGTCTGGATTCGCCCTCTCCCTGCAACAGGACATCTTCCCGAAGTATAGCTAGTGTCATCAAATCTAAACCTTCGGTACCAGATCTTAGAGCCCGGAGGGTCTCCATGGAGTAGACTCGGGATCGTCGAGGGGTGCTGGCCCCTGGGCCCGTACTGGCGTGGACGGGCGCAGACGGGCTTCCATCTGGCGCGCCTCCGGTGCGCCAGCGGCGCGCCCGCTGGGCGCGTGCGCCAGCGCTTGCATTTTAGTTTTTTAAGTAGCGTATGGCAAGGAGCCCTTGAAGACACTAGAGCACTACCCCAGAAGTAAGCATGGGCATAAAATCAGTTCCGCTCGCGGATTTTGCGGATTTTCGGCAAATTCGCAATCCATGAACTCTCGCGAACTTGCCGAAAATTCGTAAAATCTGTGCGAAGCGGATTTTTTGCTTGGTCGCACTTGCCAACTAGAATGCTATACAATTTCGCTGGAGTAAACACTTGCGAACACGTAGATGCGGCGGGCACCGACAATCTCGCAATTGCGAGATGCAAAATTTGCAATTTCGCACAAGAAATCCACCAGCAGGCAGCATAAACCTTGAAAATTATGATTTTTATCAGAATAACTCCTCAGGTTGACATTTGCCTGCACTTTTTCTTTGCAAGGAGTCCATTTTGGGGGGGGGTGGGAGGAAGGAAGTGCCCCGCAGTCTCCAACTTCCTGTTCCTGTCCAGCAGGCTCCTCCCAGTGCTTTCTTCATGTGCTGGTCACTTTGATTTGGATCTTGACCTGGAAGGATTACTTTTTTGTGGATGCTGCTGGATATTTGGATTTTTGCAAAACTGAAAGCACTCAGCAGGTGCAAAAGTTCAATCTTATCATTAGTAACCATTCCCTGTAGTGCTTCCTGAGGGGCCCCTTCAGAGTTCATTTGCCTACTTGCAACTATTCTATGACCCTGCTCTGACCCTCACAGCAGGCTCAGAGAATAGCTACAAGTATACAACAAAGGTCCTGTTAAAAAAATTACACTGCAACAGAAAGCAATTACAGACAAAACTGAAAGCACTCAGCAGGTGCAAAAGTTCAATCTTATCATTAGTAACCATTCCCTGTAGGGCCCCTTCAGAGTTCAGTTGCCTACTTGCAACTATTCTATGACCTTGCTCTGACCCTCATAGCAGGCTCAGAGAATAGCTACAAGTAGGCCACAAAGGTCCTGTGAAAAAAAATTGCACTGCAACAGAAAGCAAATTACAGATAAGGAAGCAGGTGCCAGCCAGTCTGGAAGTTTAAACTCAGTGACACATTAATCAACCCCAAATTAATTCATGTCAGTTGAAGCAGGGCAGGTGTGCTTGCTTTTTTTCACCCCCATAATCTACAGTGATAAACCAACCAGAGGGTGGCAGTGATGTACCAGATGGTGGCATGGGTGTACCAGAGGGTGGCAGTGGTGAAACAGAGGGTGCTGTGAACCTGTGATGATGAACCAGACGTAGAAACAACATAGTCGCGGCCGTTGCGAGCCGACAAGTAAGTTCGCAATTGCGAACTGGTACACAACCCTCGCGAACTGGCAGAAACCCTTGGGAACACAAAAAAAAAAAATCCGCAAATTCGCAAGAGTTCGCGGATTTTGCGGATTGCAAATCCGTAAATACGGAAGTTCGCGGATTGCCAATTAGCAAAATCCGCCCATGCTTACCCAGAAGGCATCTTGGGAGCGTCTCTAAGCCCCTGAGCCCCCACTCAAGATGTCGGTCGGGAGTGAGGCGGCACGAGTCTCACCCAAGTGGTAAGTAGTGTGGGTCAAAATTTTTGATGTGCGGGCAATGCGATTATCGAGGGAGCAATGAGCATACAATAAAAATATTAGGCTAGCACCAATTCCAAAAATTTCAGCAACACAACAAATTCGATTTAAAAGGAGCTTAATACTCCAACAATGTTTAAAAATGCAGGCAGCAATTCAAAGCGGCAGCGTGACAAACCAGTTTGTTGTACACGCGCAGCAAACTGGTCCCCTAAATAGCGTTTGCCAAGGAGCCCTTGAAGACACTAGAGCGCTACCCCAGAAGGCGTCTTGGGAGCATCTCTAAGCCCCTGAGCCCCCACTCAAGATGGCGGTGGGGAGTGAGGCGGCGCAAGTCTCACCCAAGTGGTGAGTAGTATGGGTCTAAAACTCACTTTATTAATAAACTGTCTGAAATAATCGCGCCTCATATCCTAGCCTCCAATAACTTTTTTTTACTTGGTGACTTCAACTACCACGCAGAACTTGTGTCAGAACCACATACTGTAGATCTTATCACCAGCCTAAATGCGCATGGATTGAATCAACTGGTCTCTGGCCCCACACACTCTGCCGGCCATTTGCTAGACTTATTGCTTCCTCATGCATCTCACATCTTCTCGATCCAGCACTTCCCAGTCTTGTGGTCAGATCACAATGTAATAAAATTTCCGATTTAAGGTACGCAGAGTCACTCTCTTCCATCACGTGTACCTAAACTATGCCGACCATGGAGAAACATTCAAATAGAGCCCCTTTCTACCCTCTTTTCTATCCCTCTAGCAACAGAAACTACCCATATTGACAAGCTTACAATAGATTTGGATACAGCAATAAGCAATACTTTGGACATCATCGCCCCCGCCAAGGCCATCAAGTGTCCAGCCAAACTCTCGTCTTGGTTTTCCCCCCGATTTAAAAATCGACAAAAGCACAGCACGGAAGGCAGAACGTAAATGGCGACAGTCCCAAAATGAACAAGATAAACAACAATACAAAACACTGCATAACATCGATATGGGCCACATTGCCTTACCAAAAAAAAAACATACCTTGCTAACAGACTAGATCAAGCCTCCAACTCACACAAGGAACTCTACAAAATAATCAAAGAATTCACCAACCCCTCTGCATGCCAAACTCCCCTCAAAGCTTCCCAAGAGTAGGTTGATGAACTTTTATCCTATTTCAAAGAGAAAATAGACAATATCTATAATCAATTTCCTCTCACCACCAGCCCCACCATGGAAAACAACTCATCCCCCATACTATCCTCCCCTTCTTTTATGCAATTTCGCACAATAACTGAGGAAGAGGTGTGCCAAGCCCTGAATAAAATAAAATCTGGATCCCAGATGATCCAGCATCGCCCCAAATTATCTCTAAAATCGCTCATGTCTTGATTCCACAACTCACTAACACCTTCAACCTCTCCCTCACACAAGCCACAGTTCCCAAATACTGGAAAGAAGCCACAATTCGTCCAATTTAAAAAAAACTACTGCAGATCCAACCCAACTCTCCAATTTCCGCCCCATTTCCCTCCTACCCCTGTTTGGAAAAACAATGGAATCTCTGATCAATCATCAGCTCTATCACTACTTTGGAACAAAATAAAGTACTTGATCCATCCCCGTCTGGCTTCCAGGCATGCCACAGCACAGAGACCGCCTTCTAGAAATCGTAGACAACATTAGGCTCTCTCTAGATGCTAGGCAGTCTGCAGTCCTGATCCTACTCAGTCTCTCTGCGGCCTTCACACCATCTCTCACAGCACTTTGCTGATCCGCCCGTCTGAGATTGGTGTCGGAGGCCCCGCCTTAGGATGGATCAGGAGTTACCTGTCTGATAGGTCCTCTAAGGTCCAAATTGGCCCCTTTGTGTCCAAAAAACAGAGCATTGACAAAGGTGTCCCCAGGGCTCGATATTAAGCCCCACACTCTTCAATCTTTATGTGTCCCTATCAGCAAAAATCATCCGTAGCTATGGGTTTGACACAGTCTCATATGCTGATGACACACAACTCCTGATCACGATCGGGACAGACCCAGATGATACCAAAGTCAGATTTTCCATCTGCATGCCCTCATTCAGAGATTGGATGGCTAATAACCACCTGTTACTGAATGCCAGTAAAATGGAAATCCTTCTCTTTGGTAATGCGCACAAGGTTTGGACCGATGACTGGTGGCCAACGGTCTTAGGCCCATGTCCCCCTTCTAAAAAGTCAGCAAACAATTTAGGCTTTGTCATCGATGACAAGCTCTCCATGGCTGAGCACATCAACATCACTGTGCGCACCAGCTTTGGCATCCTGAGAACCCTAAAAAAATATTTAAGTGGATTCCGCTCTCTTCTCGGACGCCCCTTGTCCAGGGCCTCATCATTAGCCGTCTAGATTGCATTACTCGCAGGCAGCAACGATTAACACCTGTCTAAACTTCAGGTGCTGCAGAACACGGCAGCCAGAGTCGTTCTCAATCTTCCTTCTCGCTCTCATTCAGCTCCCTCTCTGAAGGCCCTTCACTGGCTGCCCGTGAAAAAAAGGATCATCTTCAAAACTTGCTGCATAATTCATAAAACTCTCAACGGTAATGGACCTGTGTACCTCACAAATAAGCTAAAAAGATACTCACCAGTCCGATCTCTCTGCTCTTCCAACAACCTACTTTTACCTGTACCTAAAGTTCGTACTATCAGAACGGGGAACAGAGCATTCTCCAAACTTGGTCCAGAAACATGGAACTCCATTCCTATTCAGCTACGCGATAAACGCAATCACAGAAGCTTTCTTAAACTCTTGAAAACTTGGCTCTTCCGGCAGGAGTGAGTCATCGACTACAACCCCTCCACACCCGCTGGCGCTGTGAGCCCTACAGGTGATATATGCGCCTAACAAATACCAAATACATACATACATATATATTAAGAAATCAACCCCACCCCTTGTGCCCCTCGGAGACGACCTGCAGATCGTGTGTGAGGGCATCTCATTTCAATGCCATGGGAACCCTGTGCAGCCCTCTGACCTTCTCCCTGTGGGGTGCCACCCATTGGACTCTGCACCACTTCAATATTGCTGCATACCAATATAGCAAGCCCAAAAGGCAAGTAGCCTGCCAGTTCACGGCTAAAGTTCTCTTGCTTATTCTCAGGGCTAAAACAATAAACTGATTAAGGGCATCTCCCTTCTTCCTTCGCCCATACAGCCCCAACAGGCTCATCTCTATAGTGAGTAGATCCCCCTTCCGATGACAGTCGGCAAGGCGTGTGCAACCACCCCCCACAGTAACCGTGCCTCCGGGCAGTTCCAAAACATATGCACCAAATCCTCAGCATCCGAGCCACATATACGGCATCTGAACCCACTCCCATATAACTACTGTTTTTGAGCAGGCGTAAAGCAGGCGCTGTGTAAAATGCTGTGTTGAATGTATTGGAATGTTGTGTTACAGGAAAGACTGCATGAATATGTGAGCTGCCCCTCCCACTCTTTCTGCCTGAGTTTGCATCCATTATATCATTCCCAATGCTATCTAGTGGAATGCATCAACCCCTGCAGGGCAGAGGCTATCGCATGATTGAACTACTTATTAAGATGTCTACCATCCCTCATCAAGTGGAAAGCATGTAATATTAGATGAGTGTCTGGCTCAGTGCATTACCAGAGCTGTTGTAGTTCAGCCATCAGTGTTCTGGGTGCTATGAAATGACTCATGGGCAGGCCATGATCTTCGCAGAGTTGTTAGATTGACAGGAGGGGACCATCCCTGAACAGGGTGCCCAGAGTGCCCACCCCCTCTCTTTCCCAAATCTCCACGTCCTCCCTCCCATTGAGTTCCCTGAATGGGCGAAAGGATCCAACACAGATCTCCTGTGTGTAAGTTGTCATGGCCGGGGTCATTCAGAGGCTCCGAATATATATATTGTAGGCAATTGTCAGAAGCTTAATAGCATGTGGTGGTAGTTTACTGGATGGTAGTAGTGGCTCGTGAATGCCTTGTGCAGTTCGAGCCTGCGCAGGAGGACCCAACTCAATCAGGTTTCAACAAGCCAGCCAGTGTGACGGCCACTGTAACTGAGCCGCCAGATAGTGATGTTCAAAATCAGGGGCTCCCAGACCCCCCTTATCAACTGGGAGCTGAAGCTTCTATAAGGCGATTCAGAAAAGGGGGTGGTGATGAACAGAGTGTCTGAATTAAGCAGACCACTCTTACCCAGTCCAAAGATCAGGGCTTGATCCATCACCGTTATTTATCTCACTGCCCCATCCCAGCTCAGAACCTGGCTATATGCAAATTAGTCTGTCCCTGGCCCAGTGCATCATGGGAACAGGGCAGACCAAACTACCAAGCCAATTCTTCACCATATAAGGCAACTCGTCTGCATTCCTTATTCAAAATAAATGACACTAGCATTCCATGCAGGGTACAGAACAAGGAGCATGGTATATGGACTAGCAGGTAATGAAAGAAGTAAAGGAATCAAGGAAGTATTACACATCCCTGTGCCGTAATTGGCAGCTTGACCAGATGGCCAACTGTGGCATTAGAGAGGAAATTTCCCTAGTTGGATTACCAACTATTATGTATAGAAAGACGGCAAGCTGATCATCTCCTAGTAGAATACCCAACTGGTCCCCACCTCATGCAGCCGTTGTGCCATTATTACTAGTACCAACAGGGCGGGATGACACTGGACACTCCTGACTTGTTCCCCAGCTGATCTCAAAGAAGGGCGAGACGAGTTAACATTTGCGCTACTAAATGTTACTTATATATAACAACATACATATGGGATAACATTTATTCAGCCTCTTTTACCCATTTATTAGGATTACCTTATCACCCATCTTTGTCTTATAGTAGGCTTAGGGCCCTATTACAACTATGCAGTCCATTGGACCGCTGTAGTCATGGTAGCATTCAAAGGACCACCAGACTGGGTCCACCTACCAATATCCGACTTTGGCAGTTGGACCGCCACAAGACCTGTCTTGATTCTGGCAGTGGAGGCCATATATAATTGCCATATAAAATAGGAGAATGAGACCGAGCAATTGCACTGGAAGTCCAAATCACAAAAGCGCCACCAACAGGTACTCCCAGTCAACTGTATCAAATGCACGTTCAAGGTCTATTACCAAACAAGCAGCCAAGGGCTGGTGGGAGGGGGTCACCACCAGTACTATGTGGAGTCTACGTTTGCTGTGGGTATGTGAGCAATTAGCAATAAAGCCATTATGATCAGTGTGTACTAGGAGTGGCATGTATGCCAGTAGGAGGATAGCTATGATTTTACTGTGAATCTTATAATCCGTGGCTAACATTCATGGAGGGCGATTTGATGCCACCTCAAGCGGATTCTTGTGAGGTTTCAGTAATGAGATTGTAAGGGACTCACAGATTTGGAGTTTCCCTTAATCCCGTCCTATTAATGTATGGGTGGCCATACAATGGTCTATATAAGCTATGGAAAAGTTTACTGCCATTTTCTGGGATAGGACGTAGAATTTTTAATTTTAATACAGATGCCTATTTGTACATATATCAAATGGCAGGGTCGAACCACCACAGTCCAGGGCCATATATGTAATGGTTTGGTGAAATCTAGATTGTTTGACTCCAGATTCTCTGAGGACTCAGCTAAAATTCAACAGGCTATAAGATACAGAATAACAATTCTTTTGAAGCTGTGCCTGCAAAGTGCAAATCATAACAATACAAAGAGAGACACACCTTCATGTATGTGTAAACAGAGAAGTGAAATTGAATGCCAAATAGAAAAGGAAAAAGAAACAAAAGGGAAGAATGAGACAAAAGAGGAAGAAGATAACTACCCCACATCTTGTACCAACGCCCAACTCGATTTAAAAAATGGTTTAACAAAGAATGGAAAAGGCCTTAAAAGATACTTATCCATATTCTTGTTATAAGTCAGTTCGAATAATGTCCAAAAAACAGTCTATAATTATGTCATTACATAAGCACCGCAACTTTCCAAGGTACACTATATTATCAAATTGATAGCCAAAAATGTATTACCACTTCAAATCAAAACCAAATCCTGAAAAAAGAAAAGCAAAATGACATTTGTGGATAACACAAGAAAATCCGAGAGAGCCGCAGAAAAATTACATCAAATGGACATGCATGTACCCAAAACCAAACAAACCAAAAAAAGTGCAATAGCAGGAAATAAGTGAATTCCCCGTGTTGACCAGTGACCTGAAAAGTCCACCATCTTCGCATGTCATGTCCAGGGAAACCCCTCAGGGTAGCTGTGCGCCTTATGAATTTTAATTTAAAAAAAAGATATTTGGTATAGTATTAAAATAGAAAAAAAATTAAACCATACATAATTGTTAATGCTCATTTTAGTGCACTACACTGTGTGGAAGGAAAAGATTTCAAATTGTAATAATAGTAGATGCAAAATTTTCAATATTGGTGCTATCAATGTCAAAGTGAGTACTTCAGTTTTCCAAGTTAAAATAATGGCAAAAACACCCAAAGCAAACATGAAGGACCCCCGGATATTAAACCAAATAAATCACAAGTAATCCTCAACAAAACTAAACTTTAAGGATTTGCCATGCAATGTTCAATAGGAAAAACCACACTCCGTTATCATAGATTCAAGCAAGCAAAAAATAAAAAAAAGCTCTCACACACCCACAAAAGTCATCACCATTACACCTCAGACAAGGCTTAATAAAACACATCTTAAAAATTGTCAGCTCCAGACTCAAAACACGCCTGACAAAAAGGTGCCCTATATCTCCACAGCATTCACCGAAGCTGTGCTGTGCACAACAAAACAAACAACAATGAAGTGCTCCTTTAAATCTGCGTAATTTGTAATTACATATACCCTGTGGACAACTGTAGATAATTAAGTAAATCTTAGTATACAAGTGTTGTAGACCGAATCTTCCATAATCAATATTTGGACAATTAGTAAAGCAAACAGCTATCATTTGAAAACAGGGATAATTAAAACACAGCGATACAAAAGGGGATGATGGACGGAGCGTTTGAGCAAATCAAACACTCACCCCCAGTCAACTGATCTGGGTTAAATTCATCACCATTCTTTATCCCACTCAGCCACCCCAGTTCAGACATGGCCATATGCAAATCAGTCTGACCCTGTGCCTCATGGGAATAGTCCAGCCCAAACTGCCAAGCCATGTCTTCCCTGGACCGGAAACAAGCATCCTGGGACCGGTTTCATTAAAACACAACAGTCCTGATTAGGATGTTGGTCAGAGGCTTACAGACAGACATCCTTGGTTTGAAATCCGATCACCATATTTCAATGACGGCGATCGGAGTCTAAATGTGACAGTCAATCCAACTGGTTTCCGACAGGTTCAAGGGGCCCGTCGGCCAGTCGTATCCACCGACAGATCCTTTATGGACAGCGTTTCCGCAGTCAGAATTAATATGTCAGTTTCCAACAGGCTTTCCATATCGGTCTTTTCGACATGGAAAGCCTGTTAGAAAGCAAATATGTGTGCCCCAAGCAGGGCTTACCTCATTTTGCAGGCTCCGATTGTGGGCTGGGCGACACTTATGGTGCCCCCCTGTAAATCCTTGCACCATGTGGCAGGCACCATAAGGTGCCTGCTCAACGCTGCAGGAATTTACTGTAAGTGCAATTTCCCTATGGGAGCTTATGCTGCAGCGGGTTTCTGACCACTGCACTAGCTCCCATGGGGAAATGGGAGTTTACGAATGCACCATGTGGGGTCGCATCGTAATTGCCATTTCTGACCGCTGACCCGAGGTCTGTCGCTTCCAAAATCACAGAGATCATAATCAGACCCAATGTATTTAACAACTCATTTTCTTTAGTCTTTTATCTGCTATAGATGCATTGTAATTGTGTTTCTAATGTACTGTTGTAGTCTTTTCTTACTAATGACTTGTTTATCATGGATTGTTAATAGACCATTGTTGTAATACAATGAATATTGTCTTAGGAACGTATAGACACCAACATTATCTACGGTTGATTTTATATAAATACCATTCAAATATGTTAGAAGAAAAAAACATTTGGTTGGCAAGCTTGGTGGAAACCATGGTTTAATGTAACACTGACAGCGTCGCCCCACTGGTTAAATAGAAGTGCAGAGGGAAAAAAAATGATAATAAGGAACGTTATTATCATTTTATTTTTCTGTTCCTATGTGTGGGGATGGGGGTCTGGCCAGAGCAGAGGACAGGGGGAGGAGCATTAAGCACACTCTACGTGTGCATGACTGTTTGAATAACAACAAATAGAACCAGGGGTCTAAAATCAACAATATAGCCGACTGACTTCCAATACTCCAAGTAGAGTCAAAAGAGGAGTCACAAGAAACAAAGAAACAAAGTGAGAAGACAACGTGGAGTTAGAAAGAGTTAATCAATAGTGAGATCCTAGAGCACCTCTTTGGATTCACATCAATATTAACATTGTGATCAAACTTATCATTTGGTAATCCACCCGTGCAGATGGTGTGTCTCTTGATCATTGAGACTGGCTACAATCCATAGAGAGTTCGCTCAGTTGGATCAAACCAATGACATTTCCCAATTTCACAGACCACAAGGGAATGAAGTGTAGTGCAAATACAGAAAAAGTGGTGATTAAAATAAGGTAGTGAGGGAAGAAACACGAATTTTAATAATATGAAAAACCTCACCCCTTAGTCTAAAAACAGAACAGTGCAAGGGGCAGTTTCAACAAATAACTGCTAAACCTAAGGCCAACATGTTTCAGCCAGTAGGGAAAAGGTTGCCCTCGGCTTTCTTCAGGGCCTCTGCTCCTAAACTTTGCTACTGCAACACTTTGGGGTCCATTAGGATGTTGGGCGGTGGCACCACCGCGGTGCTGGCGCGGTGGAAAATCTCCTTTTTCCGCCGCGAACAGCGGAACTCACGTCCGCCTTATTAGTATAGTAAAACATAGGTGATTTCCCGTCCGCCACAGAGCAACACGCACCGCCATCAAAGTGCGCCCGCCACCGTGGTGGTGGGAGCCAATCGAGACTCACCGCCTTGCGGAATGACGTCCGCACCGCTCCACAAATTTGGATGGCCCAAACAGGCAGACGCACCGCAGCGGAGACACCGCATAACCAGAGACGGCGGAAAGTCGAAAGCGGAACAAATTCGTCGAGACCCGGCCATGAACGTCATGGACCCAGACCTCCACATGCATCCGGTCATGTACCTGCTACTGCACTACCATCGACAGGGCCACCGCGGACGACCCCGCAGGTACGCAAATACACTAATACAATACACAACATACGGCCCGACACAGGGTCCAAGTCCACCACAGACACCCTGCTGGGGGTCACAACACATCCAAAAGAGCACCCCTATATTACCCACCTGCCAACAAGTCACCCCTCTGCATCCGGGACACACATAGACCGCGAACTAGCAGCAATGCCCAGCTCCCGGGCATGTCACAGTCGTGGTCAACACATGCGCACAATGTAGAAGGCAGGGCCACAACAAGGCATGGGCAGGGCACTGACACCACAGGGACACACCACTCCCAACTACACATCAACACACACCATCAAGTCACAAGCCATGTGCCCATCCTGTACACCCCCATGCACAGCAACAGGTACAAGCAAGCATGATACACACCATGCACCACACAACAGACAACAGGGAGGCACCCACTGCAGGAGTAGCTGACAAGGAACACACTACACCAGTGCCACACACACACTCAAGGCTGACAATACTTCGCAGCACATACACACAACCTGGGTGTAACCACAAACAGAACACACACACAGGGTAGCAAGAACAGATGCCTGCACAAAACTATACACAAACACTACAGGACATCAGGGGATGCACATCAGGCAATGCCAAGCACACAGACACACAACACTGTATGCACAACAGGCAGTGTGTGCACAACAAGCACAACAGATACACACAGACATGACTGGCACAACCACAACACACACCACAAAGCAGCACAGCACAAAAACAACAGCACACCCAGGAATTATAGCTACACCACAGCCAACACACAGACACCCAACACAGCAACAACAGGATGCACCACTCTGGGATACAACAGCACACCCAGCAATACCTGAGCCCTGGGCAGCACACACAGCTCAAGTGCACAAGTGCAAGCAACACTGACGAGTACCATATGGACATCACACATAAAACAATGGAACAATGTCCAGAGTGGAACAGCACATTTGGTCCAAAAACTCCACCACAAGGCACAGTCTCACAAATGAAGGGATGTGGAGGCACAAACACAAGGAAACAAAGGGGACAGCTGACATCAAAATCGACTGAATTGCATGTCAGTATCAGACATGTGAGGTGTGTCCAATACACAAATAGAGTGAATGCAGACCCACAATGTCTACGTACAAGTGGCACACATAGGGGATGGCATCACAACACACACCATGCCTTACTGAAGGTGAAAAGGCACCATGAGCCTGCAGTGCTAGAGAAAGTCACACACAATCCCAGTGAGGACCAGCAGGGTCACACATCCCATACAAACACACACAACACACATTGATGATCAAACAAACACAACACTCATGTGGAAATCACACACCTTGCACACACATAAGTGACAAATACAACAAGGAGGAGTCACACAGAACTGCATGGACACACCAACACACTGCACAGTGCACAACAGACAACTCACACAAAAGCATCAACTCATTTACACAGGGCAGGACAATCAAAACACCAGGCACACAACTCCTGGCTGACACATGTGTGTCTATCACAATCCAGGGGCATACACACATACACAACAAATACAAAATCCCACACTGCACACCTCCTCACCTCCCCAAGAGCACACATCTCATGTATGCCGGGGGACCAGGACTACGGGCCAACACAGGATGTCCATACACATACACAGCTGGGCATATATACAGGAATAACCCACATACATCATGACAGTGCGCAGCCAGCATGCTAACCTGTGCACAGCATCACACCCTGTGCGGGCAGTGTACCCCAAACTGACATGGCAACCACGTAGCCGACAACAGAAAACCATTCAAAACATAACAGCATGCCAGCTGAAAGAGCCAACACAGGTAACACAAGTATCAGTGTCAGAATGGACTGAAGCCCCTGTCACCCCTGTCAATGAAAGTGATGCGGACAAAGAGATTCGCAATGTCGAGGTGAGACATAGAGCATGGGGCCTAGTCAACTAAATGCACACACAAAAAGAACTTTAATCAGTAAGGACACCGACAAAAGACACAACAGGAGTAACTGTATTTATTCACAGATGTGAAAGTATATCAACTGTACACAACATCAAGGTACAAACAGCAGATCAAAAGCAAGATATCCTGCACAGGCAAAGTACCCTCAGGAAGGCCAGTGTCCATGGCACAGGTGAGACTCCAACACAGCAGAGCAACAGGGTCAGTGTCCATGGCACAGGTGAGAGTACAACACAGCAGAGCAACATGGTCAGTGTCCAGGGCAGGAGGCCCAGCAAGTTCATGAGTTACTGCACAGGGGAGACTCCAGCACAGCAGAGCAACAGGGTCAGTGTCCAGGGCACAGGTGAGAGAACAACACAGCAGAGAAACAGGGTCAGTGTCCAGGGCAGGTGGCCCAGCAAGTACATGAGAGGCTGCACAGGGGAGACTCCAACACAGCAGAGCAACAGTGTCAGTGTCCAGGGCAGGTTGCCCAGGAAGTACATGAGAGGCTGCACAGGGGAGACTCCAACACAGCAGAGCAACAGGTTCAGGGTCCAGGGCACAGAAGAGAGTACAACACAGCAGAGCAACAGGGTCAGTGTCCAGGGCAGGTGGCCCAGCAAGTACATGAGAGGCTGCACAGGGGAGACTCCAACACAGTAGAGCAACAGGGTCAGTGTCCAGGGCAGGTGGCCCAGCAAGTACATGAGAGGCTGCACAGGGGAGACTCCAACACAGCAGAGCAACAGGATCGGTGTCCATGGCACAGGTCAGAGTACAACACAGCAGAGCAACAGGGCCAGTATCCATGGCAGAGGTGAGAGTACATCACATCTGAGCAACAGGGTCAGTGTCCGGGGCAGGTGGCCCAGCAAGTACATGAGAGGCTGCACAGGGGAGACTTCAACACAGCAGAGCAACAGGGTCAGTGTCCATGACACAGGTGAGAGTATAACACAGCAGAGCAACAGGGTCAGTGTCCAGGGCAGGTGGCCCAGCAAGTACATGAGAGGCTGCACAGGGGACACTCCAAAACAGCAGAGCAACAGGGTCAGTGTCCAGGGCACAGGTGAGAGTACAACACAGCAGAGCAACAGGGTGAGTGTCCAGGGCAGGTGGCCCAGCAAGTACATGAAAGGCTGCACAGGGGAGACTCCAACACAGCAGAGCAACAGGGTGAGTGTCTAGGGCAGGTGGCCCAGCAAGTACATGAGAGGCTGCACAGGGGAGACTCCAACACAGCAGAGCAACAGGGTCAGTGTCCATGGCACAGGTGAGAGTACAACACAGCAGAGCAACAGGGTCAGTGTCCAGAGCAGGTGGCCCAGCAAGTACATGAGAGGCTGCACAGGCAACGCCAGAACAGCAGTGAACGACATGGCCAGTGGGCAGGGACAAGTGCAGAGTCACGGCATGACAAGCTGCACAGTGAGTGTGTATGACTGTACCCTTCCATGGCCAGCAACACAACCAAGTGGCAAACGATGGTCAGGACTAGCACACCTCTATGAGAGACAGGTATATGAGGGGGACTGCCACTCACATCTGGCTGTCAGGTTGACTTGGAGCTGGCTGTGTTTCGGGCTCAATTGCAAAAAATACAGGTGATGGACAGAATGTAGAACAATGTCATACATTCACCCCAGTACAAGGATCTAGGCCTAAATCCATCGTTTTTTTGCACTCCACACCACCCTGGGTTAGACACTGGCTATATGCAAATCAGCTCTGACCCTGTGCCTCATGGGAACAGTCCAGTCCGAACTACCAAGCCATGTCTTTCCCAGACCGGAATCAAGCATCCAAGGACCGGTTTCTGGCTATCAGCCTTCTTCAGCCTGGATAGCTTGACTCCAGTGGTGTGGAGAGCCTGGGACTCACGTCTGAGCATCCCCAGCACACTCGGGGTGAAATTGCAAAAAACACAGGTGATGGACAGAATGTAGAACAATGTCATACATTCACCCCAGTACAAGGATCTGGGCCTAAATCCATCGTTTTTTTGCACTCCACACCACCCTGGGTTAGACACTGGCTATATGCAAATCAGCTCTGACCCTGTGCCTCATGGGAACAGTCCAGTCCGAACTACCAAGCCATGTCTTTCCCAGAGCGGAATCAAGCATCCAAGGACCGGTTTCTGGCTATCAGCCTTCTTCAGCCTGGATAGCTCGACTCCAGTGGTGTGGAGAGCCTGGGACTTACGTCTGAGCATCCCCAGCACACTCGGGGTGAAATTGCAAAAAACACAGGTGATGGACAGAATGTAGAACAATGTCATACATTCACCCAAGTACAAGGATCTGGGCCTAAATCCATCGTTTTTTTGCACTCCGCACCACCCTGGGTTAGACACTGGCTATATGCAAATCAGCTCTGACCCTGTGCCTCATGGGAACAGTCCAGTCCGAACTACCAAGCCATGTCTTTCCCAGACCGGAATTAAGCATCCAAGGACCGGTTTCTGGCTATCAGCCTTCTTCAGCCTGGATAGCTTGACTCCAGTGGTGTGGAGAGCCTGGGACTCACGTCTGAGCATCCCCAGCACACTCGGGGTGAAATTGCAAAAAACACAGGTGATGGACAGAATGTAGAACAATGTCATACATTCACCCCAGTACAAGGATCTGGGCCTAAATCCATAGATTTTTTGCACTCCACACCACCCTTTGTTAGACACTGGCTATATGCAAATCAGCTCTGACCCTGTGCCTCATGGGAACAGTCCAGTCCGAACTACCAAGCCATGTCTTTCCCAGACCGGAATCAAGCATCCAAGGACCGGTTTCTGGCTATCAGCCTTCTTCAGCCTGGATAGCTTGACTCCAGTGGTGTGGAGAGCCTGGGACTCACGTCTGAGCATCCCCAGCACACTCGGGGTGAAATTGCAAAAAAACACAGGTGATGGCCAGAATGTAGAACAATGTCATACATACACCCCAGTACAAGGATCTGGGCCTAAATCCATCGTTTTTTTGCACTCCACACCACCCTGGGTTAGACACTGGCTATATGCAAATCAGCTCTGACCCTGTGCCTCATGGGAACAGTCCAGTCCGAACTACCAAGCCATGTCTTTCCCAGACCGGAATCAAGCATCCAAGGACCGGTTTCTGGCTATCAGCCTTCTTCAGCCTGGATAGCTTGACTCCAGTGGTGTGGAGAGCCTGGGACTCACTTCTGAGCATCCCCAGCACACTCGGGGTGAAATTGCAAAAAACACAGGTGATGGACAGAATGTAGAACAATGTCATACATTCACCCCAGTACAAGGATCTGGGCCTAAATCCATTGTTTTTTTGCACTCCACACCACCCTGGGTTAGACACTGGCTATATGCAAATCAGCTCTGACCCTGTGCCTCATGGGAACAGTCCAGTCCGAACTACCAAGCCATGTCTTTCCCAGACCGGAATCAAGCATCCAAGGACCGGTTTCTGGCTATCAGCCTTCTTCAGCCTGGATAGCTTGACTCCAGTGGTGTGGAGAGCCTGGGACTCACGTCTGAGCATCCCCAGCACACTCGGGGTGAAATTGCAAAAAACACAGGTGATGGACAGAATGTAGAACAATGTCATACATTCACCCCAGTACAAGGATCTGGGCCTAAATCCATCGTTTTTGTGCACTCCACACCACCCTGGGTTAGACACTGGCTATATGCAAATCAGCTCTGACCCTGTGCCTCATGGGAACAGTCCAGTCCGAACTACCAAGCCATGTCTTTCCCAGACCGGAATCAAGCATCCAAGGACCGGTTTCTGGCTATCAGCCTTCTTCAGCCTGGATAGCTTGACTCCAGTGGTGTGGAGAGCCTGGGACTCACGTCTGAGCATCCCCAGCACACTCGGGGTGAAATTGCAAAAAACACAGGTGATGGACAGAATGTAGAACAATGTCATACATTCACCCCAGTACAAGGATCTGGGCCTAAATCCATCGTTTTTGTGCACTCCACACCACCCTGGGTTAGACACTGGCTATATGCAAATCAGCTCTGACCCTGTGCCTCATGGGAACAGTCCAGTCCGAACTACCAAGCCATGTCTTTCCCAGACCGGAATCAAGCATCCAAGGACCGGTTTCTGGCTATCAGCCTTCTTCAGCCTGGATAGCTTGACTCCAGTGGTGTGGAGAGCCTGGGACTCACGTCTGAGCATCCCCAGCACATTCGGGGTGAAATTGCAAAAAACACAGGTGATGGACAGAATGTAGAACAATGTCATACATTCACCCCAGTACAAGGATCTGGGCCTAAATCCATCGGTTTTTTGCACTCCACACCACCCTGGGTTAGACACTGGCTATATGCAAATCAGCTCTGACCCTGTGCCTCATGGGAACAGTCCAGTCCGAACTACCAAGCCATGTCTTTCCCAGACCGGAATCAAGCATCCAAGGACCGGTTTCTGGCTATCAGCCTTCTTCAGCCTGGATAGCTTGACTCCAGTGGTGTGGAGAGCCTGGGACTCACGTCTGAGCATCCCCAGCACATTAAGGTGAAATTGCAAAAAACACAGGTGATGGACAGAATGTAGAACAGGAACACCTGACTGGGGAGACAGAGAAACTGGTGATGTAGGGCTATCAGTCGTCTGGCAAGCTGGATGGCTATTTGGACCAGGTGGTATAGTGGCACGTGGAGGTGGAGTCATGCAGACCTGGGACACAGTGTGGGTGGGAGAGGTTGGAGGGGAGCCCTTCCACTTTTTGGGAATTTGAAATGGCTTCCCTGTCTTGGGGTTAATGGGAACAGGTGATGACACAACAGGTACACACACCGACTGGCCCGCATCTGGTTCAGACACTGGCACTCCCTCTGGTGATGTGCTGGATCCTGCAGGACGCTTTGTCTGGCAACGCCTCTGGACCACCTTACCCTGCTTGCCAGGTGTCCCACTTACAGTGCCCTCCTTTGCTTGTCTGCTAGGTGTCCCACTTACAGTGCCCTCCTTTGCTTGTCTGCTAGTTGTCCCACTTACAGTGCCCTCCTTTGCTTGTCTGCTAGGTGTCCCACTTACAGTGCCCTTCTTTGCTTGTCTGCTAGGAGTCCCACTTACAGTGCCCCCTTTGCTTGTCTGCTAGGTGTCCCAATTACAGTGCCCCCCTTTGCTTGTCTGCTAGGGGTCCCAATTACAGTACCCTCCATTGTTTGTCTGCTAGGTGTCCCACTTACAGTGCCCTCCTTTGCCTCTTTGCCTGGGGTTACACCTACAGTGGCCTCCTTCACCTGCTTCACTGGCCTTGGAATTGGAGTTGATGTGGTGGGGGTAAGTGTGCCTGTGCCCTTTCTAGGTGTACCCTTGCTATGCACCTCCTCCTCAGTGGACACAGACACTGCACACCTAGCTCTATATGAAGTTTTAGGGACCGGAGAGTCCTTTGCTGGAGATGCTTCAGAGGTTTGTGAGGCTGATGTCTGACTCATTGCTTTTTTGGCCTTGCTCTTCCCTGATGGGCTCTTGTCTATGCCTTCTGGGCTGGCTCTGCTCTTCTGGGCGGAGGGTGTCTGTGGGTGGGACCGCTAGGCTTGAGTCTGCTTTGTGCTCCTTGTGCTGTATCGTCTCTGTGATGCATGTGAACCGTGGTCACTGTCCTCTGATGTGGCCACTGACTGGGGGGTGGGCAAAGGCACCTGAACAGGAATGTGAGGATGTACCTGTTGAAGGGCAGATGTCACTGTGACTGTATGGTGGAGCCCACACACGTCAGAGTGTATGCCCTCCATGTAGGCAACCACCTGACCCAATTTTTTGTCATGGTTGCTGAAGGCATTGAGCAGGGCAGTCTGGCCCACACAAAGCTGGCGCAGGAGCTCAACACACTCAGCATTGATGGCAGCAGAGGGGACAGGTGCAGGCTCAGTGGTGCCAGGTGTGAATGTAACACATCCCCTCTTATGGACACGGGCAGTACCAGAGAAAGTGGATGGGAGGCTGGGCACTGGCCATTGAGTGGCAGATGATCTAGCAGACTCCCCATCCCCTGTGCCTGACAACATGGATGCATCACCACTCGGATCAGATGATGAAGTACTCTGTGTCTCTGCCACGGATTCCTCCTGCATACTCCTGTCCCCTTCAGATGCGCTGGTGAGCACTGTGTCACTGGCCACCGGTGAGCTGTAGTGATACTCTCCCCTCCACTGGTTTCCGGCTCCGGTTCCTCCGTGCACACTGGTGAATCTGCATGTGAGACAGATGGAGGGTTGTATAAATGATATCAACAGGACCAAGTCAATTAAACCATGCATACAGGGGATGCACTAATCAACATGCTGACCACCACACCCTGCATAAACATTGCAGCAACACACTACATGCACTACAACAGTGCCTGCAACACTGACTACCTGACATGACTGAGCCATTTTCAGGCCACATAGCACAACACCTTGCTGGTGGATGAAGTGTACCACACACAACTTCACATGCCCACAACTATCATGCCCCAAAACTCACTGACATTGACATGCCTCCAGGGAACCTGATGGGAGAACACACATACC
Source organism: Lissotriton helveticus (assembly GCF_964261635.1). Taxonomy (NCBI): domain Eukaryota; kingdom Metazoa; phylum Chordata; class Amphibia; order Caudata; family Salamandridae; genus Lissotriton; species Lissotriton helveticus. The sequence goes on along the minus strand of NC_136068.1, from coordinate 659,522,455 downwards.
TATTAGGACATGACAGTCCACAATACCAAGTAGGCCATACTAAGCAACATGTGCTAATCAGGGGCACCTTGTAGTCAGACGTCTGACCCTCACAAAATCACGGTGTATGAAAAGTAGGAATACATGAACTCACACTCAGATAGTGGACCCTTCTGTTCACCCTCTAATACATTTCACACACCATCACAATGCAGAATGACCATGTGTATCCCAACACACCTGGCTATGATAAAGCACAGCATTTCATGAGCAGTTAGGCACAATGCCTGACACTAGCACACATCCCTGCTGCCACTCACATGACACATCAGTGCACCACACCGCAAACATTAAATGGCTCACCACTGCAACTGGCTCTGTACACATGCATTGGCTCCCAGGCAAAGTCACCCTCCCCAAATACTCACCCCTGCCTTGCTGCCTATGCTCCTTCAGACGTGCAGCCAACTCCGGATTAGTCACTGCCAATATGCGGTACATCAGTGGTGTTAAGTTTCTCCGTGCCAGACGCCCAGTGCGTGGTAGCAGCCCCAAGGTCATCTCGACCATGTTTTTTTTGCCAGCCGGCTGATGTCGTCCCACCTCTTGTGGCAGTGGGTGCGTCGTTTGTTGGATACCCCCAGGGCCCGTACCTTGGCAGCAATGGCCTTCCACACAGCCTTACGCTGGTGTACCTTGAGCTGCAGGTATGGGAGAAAAGTAGGGTAAGTGACCAGTTACACAGTGTCAAGTACCAACAGCTATCACTACAGTAGCATTACGCAGAGTCCCGACCAATTGAAAACCCACAAATACCCAAACTGGGGGACACCTCACAAGGGCACTCTGCATAGGCCAAATACTCATCAAAGCTTGCAACCATTAGGGCATACAGGCTACATGCAAAAAACTCACACACATGCAGGATGACTGCTATGAAAGTCCTCTGTGGGTCGCACACATCACCAGTCCCATGCATGTATGACACCCCCCGCTTAACAGCACCCTCAATGATAACTTACCACTACATTGGGGCCACCATAAAGCCTCGGGTACTGTGCCAGCACCTCGCCCACTAGCACCTCCAGCTCCTCGCTTGTGAATGGGCTGGCACGGATCTTCTCTGTTCTTGCCATCCCTGTGGACATGTCACACCTGTGGTTGAAGTGAGTGTTGATGAGTCTCAGGTGGCAGGCACTTTAGGCAGCAGCAGGAGAGGGTCCCAGGCAGCAGTTGGAGAGGGTCCCAGGCAGCAGGCACGTGAGGCAGCAGCAGGAGAGGATCCCAGGCAGCAAGCACTTGAGGCAGCAGCAAGAGAGGGTCCCAGGCAGCAGGCACTTGAGGCAGCAGCAGGAGAGGGTCCCAGGCAGCAGCAGGAGAGGGTCCCAGGCAGCAGGCACTTGAGGCAGCAGCAGGAGAGGGTCCCAGGCAGCAGGCACTTGAGGCAGCAGCAGGAGAGGGTCCCTGGCAGCAGGCTCTGTGAGCAGTGGAAATGTATTGCTCACTCCCACAGATTTATAGCCCAATGGGCTCATTTGTGAGGTGCCAAGCTGCAATTATTGGTTGTCCAGGTCTGCCTCATTCAAACCCATCCAATGACTGGCTCCTCGGTGGCGGAGCACGCCTTCCGCGATTTTCAAACCTGCATGATTCCACCGCAATCGTCGCTCCCATTGGCTGTAGGCTATGCCCATGGCGGTGATGCACCGCCACGGACAGGTGATATCAACCGCCATATAAGTGAACTGAATGCCCACCGCCAGCAACCCATGCCAATGTCTACCGCACTTGTGGACGGGGTGGTGCTGGCGTCACACTGCCGCGGACAGGCAGTATCAATCGCCATATGAGTGGCGCTGCATGCCCACCGCCAGCAACCCATGCCAATGTCTACCGCACTTGTGGCCGGGGGTGATGCTGGCGTCACACCACCGCGGACACGCAGTATCAACCGCCATATGAGTGGTGCTCATGCCCACCGCTAGCAACCCATGCCAATGTCTACCGCACTTGTGGACAGGGATGTCGCAACCCATGTTCAGCATAGTGGGATTTCTTATCTTGAATTTTACTTTGAATCTTGCTTTGTTCAGCACCATTTTCTCTTTGACTTTTGTCTGTCTCTTTCCCCCTTTGGGATGATATGGTCAAGCATGTTTGTTGTTTATGTTCAAGCATGTTTCTTGTTCATGTTTCTTGCTTATGCTTGCAAGAAGTATACATGTTGTTTAGTCATACTTGAAGGTCTGTGTTGGGCTGTTACAGTTAGTTATACTCAGTCTTTGTTCATGAAAGTACAATCTTTGTGACACTCATTTTATATATTTATAGGTACCCTGGAAAGCGCAAGGTTATATCTGGAAAAGGTCCTGAGGAAGGTGGTTCATTGCCACCGAAACGCGTGTCGACCTAGTGCGGAATCTCTTATCATCAAAGAAATTCAATTTTGGGCAGAGAGTCTTCTTTGTCATATAGAACCCATCCATGTACAGATATAGAGCGAATGTAGTTGATGAGAGTATGGTTGGATGGTATGTTTGTTGAGTGATTGTCTTGCATCCAGGGGTTATGTGTTGTTTGCAGATTTTTCTTATTTTTTATTGTATACTCAATTGAAGGCATGTATTTCTGATAGCTAGTTCCTTTGATATATGTACATATTATATTCAGCGCCTGGACGCCTCAGGGCAACTGTAGCGCTTTATAAATATTATTTTCATTTCATTTCATTTCATATGGCAAAATGAGAAAAGAAATACCTTTTTGATACAGATAAAGAATGAAATAAATATAAAGAAAAGTTTTTCATAAAAATGAAATAAAAAGAAATGTTTTGAGAAAAAAAAAACACAATGCGCTGTTCTTTTAGCGGTCACAGGTATACTTTAGAAATGTATTTGGAAGAATTTCTTGATTGAAGTACTATGGTCGATGAGGGAAACTCCATATTCTTGTGTTTATCCATTCCCCCTCTTTTCCCTGACCATCATTATTCCTTGAGGGGGTCCCTTTATTATTGCTAGTTATATAAAGATCAATCAATACATTTCCCCAGGGGAGACGAATTGCCAGGAGTGAAGGGTGACTTATATGCCCTTGGGCATATACCACATGTTGTAGGTGCCATCGATTGCACCCATGTAGGTCTGGTGGCGCCACAGGCCACTGAGCATATTTTTAGGAATCCGAAACATTATCATTCTATAAATGTGCAGGTGGTGTGCCTTGCGGAGATGACGATTTCGCATGTGTGTGCAAAATTCCCAGGCTCTGCCCATGATTCCTATGTCATGAGGAACAGCATGGTGCTTTGGAGGATAGCTAACCTGCATCCCGATTGTGCTTGCATTGTGGGTAAGCATGCCCTGAGATATGGCGTTAGGTGTGATTGTGACTTGCTGCTCTCAGCCTGTGTGACATTGCAATGTGTGTTTTCATTTCCTAGGTGACTCATTATATCCCAGTCAACCCTGGCTGCTGAGTCCAGTGCGAAATCCAAGGACCCCGGCTGACGTCAGGTACAATGAGGCCCATGGAAGGACCCTACGTGTCATTGAGCGGACATTTGGGCTACTAAAGTCAAGATTCGGCTGCCTTGACTGGACTGTAGGAGCACTGGCATACTCGCCTGGGAAGGTCTGCAACACTGTTGTGGCATGCTGTATGCTGCACAATTTGGCCATTCACAAGAGGATTCCCCTGCTCCTGGATGATGGAGAGGAACCAAGGCCCGCCCCTGCCCAAATACCTGAGTCCAGTGATGAGGACAGTGGAGAGGAGGAAGGATTTGACATTCGTCAACAGCTCATCAACCCCTACTTCACTTGAAGGTGTGTACAGATGTTCAACTTGTACATTATCTGTAGTGGTGGTTGTTGTTCTGCAGGCCCATCTGCGGACGGTAGAGACAGGCACACGTTCAGTCACCTGTGTGTGGGAAATATGACATTGACGTTCCATATGGGAACGTATGCTGGACTCTATTTGTTCACACCTGCAGCCCATTGTCTTGTATGCCAGTAGTCTCTTGTGTATGTTTTGAGAAATGTTCTGTCTGTGATGCCACAATGACACCAGTGACTGTTGTTCTGTTGTGTCTCCCTAGGTGCTTCAGAATAGTCCTGCCCTACATACTGTACATCATTTGGACACATCATGGACATTGTCAACACTGTAAATATTGCACTAAAAAGATACTGCACAAAATCTGGTGCGTCAGGTATTTTATTTGGAAAGTGGACATGTGATTTGGCAAGAATATTTACATGAAGGTGGGGAATGAGCAGTGAGTTGACAGTCATGGTAGATGAGATGCAAGAGTAGACACCACATGGATGTGGTGACCCAGTCCAACAGACAAGTGCCATTGCCAAGCAAATGTGGGGAAAGACAGTCCAAACAGTCAATGCATTGGGGAAGAGGGTTGCTATCAGGGCTGGCTCCGTGACTGGTGTGTGGCAGGTGCTTTGCCTGTGGAGACTCCCAGGCTCTTCTTTGGACGCCCCCTTGATCTTTTTGGTGGTGGGGGGCCTGCTGACTGGCCAGCGGCGTCAGAGGACTGACCCCTCTCTGTTGGTGCAGTAGAGGATGGTGCACTGTCATCCTGCGGCACAACAGGAGGGGGCAGAGGTGTTGGTTGGGACACAGGCCTGTCCCTCTGCAACGCCACTTGCTGGGCCATGAGGTCCACCATTTGACCCATACGTCTGTCGATGGACCTCATCAGCAGTATGAGCTCACTCAAGAGTTCGTCTGACCGGCCACTTTGTCCCTGGAGCTGTTCATATGCACCGATGACTCGGGTGAAGTGGTCCAGGGATGGTATGCCAACCTCCTGATGTTGGGGGGGACCCTTGCCCTCCCACCTGCCCTGCTGCCACGGACCTGTTGCCTCGCCACAGTGGGTCCTCGCACACTCTCCCTGCCCTCCACAGTTGGTGGTGTGTCCTGGTCGTCCCCTTGGACAGGGAGGGTGCTGGTGGGGGAAACAACCTTTACAACGCAACTTTTACAACACACTACCATTACAACAAAACTTTTACAATGCAAGATCCATTACAACGCATGTCATTACAACGCAGTCATTACAATGCATACCATTACAACGCATACCATCACAACGCATGTCATTACAACGCAGTCATTACAACACATACCATTACAATGCATACCATCAAAACGCATAGTACCCTTACACTGTCCAACACTTACCCTACTGTTGCACTCTCTGGAGTGGAAATAGTAATTTTTACCCCTACACTACCCAACTCTTACCCAACTGTTGCACCCCCTGGAGTTAGAATAGTAATTTTTACCCCTACACTATCCAACACTTACCCTACTGTTGCACCCCCTGGAGTTAGAATAGTAATTTTTACCCCTATACTATCTAATACTTTCCAAACATACATTGTAATGGTATGCGTTGTAATGGTATGCATTGGAAAAGTAGTATGCGTTGTAATGGAATGCGTTGTAATGGTAGTTTTAGGAAATTCGTTATAATGGCATGCGTTGTAAAGGAATGCGTTGTGATGAATGTTGCATTATAAAAAATGCGTTGTAAAGGCATACGTTGTAAAAGTATGCGTTGTGACGTCATACATCCGCTGGTGGTGATGGCGGAGGTGGTGGTGGTGGCCGAGGTGGCAGCGGTGGAGGCACAGGCCATGACTGCAGGGGTCTGCTGTGCAGTTGTTGGTGCAGCTGACGTGGTGGTGGGGAGGATGGGGTCCTCGGCCCGGTTGGGCCTTGGCACACCAGATCGGCCGGCCTGGAGCTCATCGTCCAAACTGTCCTGGGAGTCTACATCTGAGAGTCCATGTACCGGGGTGGAGACTGGCTCTGCCGGTTGATGTTGTCCGCAGCAACAAGATCTTCATCACCTGTGGATTGGATGGCAAATGATCAGTGTTGGGCGATGTGCGGGGATTCTGTTAACTGCATGTAATCTTCTGTCTGTACAGTACACAATTAAGACAACGTTTGTATTCTTGTAACAGGCAATACTGGCTGTCATTACATAGTGCATGCCAATATCATGAACTCATACATGTCCTGTGTCAATGCAGTGTGTAGTGTTGCAGGTCTCCCAAACAGAAACAGCTAGAGCTGTGAGGATGGGTACCTACCTGTGAGTCTGGTTGATGGACAGTGCAATGGCTGACACATGCTCCAGGATGGGGGAGGCCTCCATGCTGCTGGGGTGTGGGACAGGGGGCATTCTGGGAATGGTAGTGCACGTCTCCCACCCACAGACATGCCTCCCATTGAGGTTGCCTACCTACCTGTTAGGTGAGGGTGGGCAGTGCAATGGCTGACACATGCTCCAGAGTGGGGGAGGCCTCCATGCTGCTGGGGTGTGGGACAGGGGTCATGCTGAGAGTAGTCATACAGGCCTCCCACCCCAAGCTGTCCTTGAATACAAGATGGCTACCTACCTGTTAGTCTGTTTGATGAATAGTGCAATGGCTGACACATACTCATGGCTGGGGGAGGTTTCCATGCTGCTGGGGTGTGGGAAAGGGGGCATGCTGGGTGTAGTCATACAGGCCTCCCACCCCAAGTAGTCCTTGAATACAAGATGGCTACCTACCTGTTAGTCTGTTTGATGAATAGTGCAATGGCTGACACATGCTCCTGGGTGGGGGAGGCCTCCATGCTGCTGGGGTGTGGGACAGGGGGCATGCTGGGAGTAGTGATACAGGCCTCCCACCCCCATGCAGTCCTCAAATACAAGATGGCTACCTACCTGTTAGTCTGTTTGATGAACAGTTCAATGGCTGACACATGTTCCTGGGTGGGGGAGGCCTCTATGCTGCTGGGGTGTGGGACAGGGGGCATGCTGGGAGTAGTGATACAGGCCTCCCACCCCAAGCAGTCCTCCAATACAAGATGGCTACCTACCTGTAAGTCTGTTTGATGAACAGTGCTATGGCTGACACATGCTCCAGGGTGGGGAAGGCCTCCTTGCTGCTGGGGTGTGGGACAGGGGGCATGCTGGCAATGGTAGTGCAGGTCTCCCACCCACAGACATGCCTCCCATGGAGGTTGCCTACCTACCTGGTAGGTGGGGGTGGACAGTGCAATGGCTGACACATGCTCCAGGGTGGGGGAGGCCTCCATGTTGCTGGGGTGTGGGACAGGGGGCATGCTGGGAGTAGTCATACAGGCCTCCCACCCCAAGCAGTCCTCGAATACAAGATGGTTACCTACCTGTTTGTCTGTTTGATGAACAGTGCAATGGCTGACACATGCTCCTGGGTGGGGGAGGCCTCCATGCTGCTGGTGTTTGGGACAGGGGGCATGCTAAGTGTAGTGATCCAGGCCTCCCACCCCCAAGCAGTCCTCCAATATAAGATGGCTACCTACCTGTAAGTCTGTTTGATGAACAGTGCTATGGCTGACACATGCTCCAGGGTGGGGGAGGCATCCATGCTGCTGGGGTGTGGGACAGGGGGCATGCTGGGAATGGTAGTGCACGTCTCCCACCCACAGACATGCCTCCCATTGAGGTTACCTACCTACCTGTTAGGTGAGGGTGGACAGTGCAATGGCTGACATGCTCCAGGGTGGGGGAGGCCTCCATGCTGCTGGGTGTGGGACAGGGGGCATGCTGGGAGTAGTCATACAGGCCTCCCACCCTAAGCAGTCCTTGAATACAAGATGGCTACCTACCTGTTAGTCTGTTTGATGAATAGTGCAATGGCTGACACATACTCCTGGGTGGGGGAGGCCTCCATGCTGCTGGGGTGTGGGACAGGGGGCATGCTGGGAGTAGTCATACAGGCCTCCCAAGCAGTCCTTGAATACAAGATGGCTACCTACCTGTTAGTCTGTATGATGAATAGTGCAATGGCTGACACATACTCCTGGGTGGGGGAGGCCTCCATGTTGCTGGGGTGTGGGACAATGGGCATGTGGGAGTAGTGATACAGGCCTCCCACCCCCATGCAGTCCTCAAATACAAGATGGCTACCTACCTGTTAGTCTGTTTAATGAGCAGTTCAATGGCTGACACATGCTCCTGGGTGGGCGAGGCCTCCATGCTGCTAGGGTGTGGGACAGGGGGCATGCTAGGAGTAGTGATACAGGCCTCCCACCCCCAAGCAGTCCTCCAATACGGGATCGCTACCTACCTGTAAGTCTGTTTGATGAACAGTGCTGTGACTAACACATGCTCCAGGTTGGGGGAGGCCTCCATGCTGCTGGGGTGTGGGACAGGGGGCATGCTGGGAATGGTAGTGCAGGTCTCCCACCCACAGACATGCCTCCAATTGAGGTTGCCTACCTACCTGTTAGGTGAGGGTGGACAGTGCAATGGCTGACACATGCTCCAGGGTGGGGGAGGCCTCCATGCTGCTGGGGTGTGGGACAGGGGGCATGCTGGGAATAGTGATACAGGCCTCCCACCCCCAAGCAGTCCTCGAATACAAGATGGCTACCTACCTGTTTGTCTGTTTGATGAACAGTGCAATGGCTGACACATGCTCCTGGGTGGGGGAGGCCTCCATGCTGCTGGGGTGTGGGACAGGGGGCATGCTGGGAGTAGTGATACAGGCCTCCAACCCCCAAGCAGTCCTCAAATACAAGATGGCTACATACCTGTTAGTCTGTGAGATGAACAGTGCAATGGCTGACACATGCTCCTGGGTGGGGAAGGCCTCCATGCTGCTGGTGTATGGGACAGGGGGCAGGCTGGGAGTAGTGATACAGGCCTACCACCCCCAACCAGTCCTCCAATACAAGATGGCTACCTGCGTATAAGTCTGTTTGATGAACAGTGCTATGGCTGACACATGCTCCAGGGTGGGGGAGGCCTCCATGCAGCTGGGGTGTGGGACATGGCGCATGCTGGGAATGGTAGTGCATGCCTCCCGCCTGCAGACATGCCTCCCATTGAGGTTGCCTACCTAAATGTTAGGTGAGGGTGGACAGTGTAATAGCTGACACATGCTCCAGGGTGGGGAAGGCCTCCATGCTGCTGGGGTGTGGGACAGGGGGCATGTGGGAGTAGTGATACAGGCCTCCCACCCCCATGCAGTCCTCAAATACAAGATGGCTATCTACCTGTTAGTCTGTTTGATGAACAGTTCAACGGCTGACACATGCTCCTGGGTGGGGGAGGCCTCCATGCTGCTAGGGTGTGGGACAGGGGGCATGCTAGGAGTAGTGATACAGGCCTCCCACCCCCAAGCAGTCCTCCAATACGGGATCGCTACCTACCTTTAAGTCTGTTTGATGAATAGTGCTATGGCTGACACATGCTCCAGGGTGGGGGAGGCCTCCATGCTGCTTGGGTGTGGGACAGGGGGCATGCTGGGAGTAGTGATACAGGCCTCCCACCCCCAAGCAGTCCTCGAATACAAGATGGCTACCTACCTGTTTGTCTGTTTGATGAACAGTGCAATGGCTGACACATGCTCCTGGGTGGGGGAGGCCTCCATGCTGCTGGGGTGTGGGACAGGGGGCATGCTGGGAGTAGTGATACAGGCCTCCAACCCCCAAGCAGTCTTCAAATGCAAGATGGCTACCTACCTGTTAGTCTGTATGATGAATAGTGCAATGGCTGACACATACTCCTGGGTGGGGGAGGCCTCCATGCTGCTGGGGTGTGGGACAGAGGGCATGTGGGAGTAGTGATACAGGCCTCCCACCCCCATGCAGTCCTCAAATACAAGATGGCTACCTACCTGTTAGTCTGTTTAATGAGCAGTTCAATGGCTGACACATGCTCCTGGGTGGGCGAGGCCTCCATGCTGCTAGGGTGTGGGACAGGGGGCATGCTAGGAGTAGTGATACAGGCCTCCCACCCCCAAGCAGTCCTCCAATACGGGATCGCTACCTACCTGTAAGTCTGTTTGATGAACAGTGCTGTGGCTAACACATGCTCCAGGTTGGGGGAGGCCTCCATGCTGCTGGGGTGTGGGACAGGGGGCATGCTGGGAATGGTAGTGCAGGTCTCCCACCCACAGACATGCCTCCAATTGAGGTTGCCTACCTACCTGTTAGGTGAGGGTGGACAGTGCAATGGCTGACACATGCTCCAGGGTGGGGGAGGCCTCCATGCTGCTGGGGTGTGGGATAGGGGGCATGCTGGGAATAGTGATACAGGCCTCCCACCCCCAAGCAGTCCTCGAATACAAGATGGCTACTTACCTGTTTGTCTGTTTGATGAACAGTGCAATGGCTGACACATGCTCCTGGGTGGGGGAGGCCTCCATGCTGCTGGGGTGTGGGATAGGGGGCATGCTGGGAATAGTGATACAGGCCTCCCACCCCCAAGCAGTCCTCGAATACAAGATGGCTACTTACCTGTTTGTCTGTTTGATGAACAGTGCAATGGCTGACACATGCTCCTGGGTGGGGGAGGCCTCCATGCTGCTAGGGTGTGGGACAGGGGGCATGCTAGGAGTAGTGATACAGGCCTCCCACCCCCAAGCAGTCCTCCAATACGGGATCGCTACCTACCTTTAAGTCTGTTTGATGAATAGTGCTATGGCTGACACATGCTCCAGGGTGGGGGAGGCCTCCATGCTGCTTGGGTGTGGGACAGGGGGCATGCTGGGAGTAGTGATACAGGCCTCCCACCCCCAAGCAGTCCTCGAATACAAGATGGCTACCTACCTGTTTGTCTGTTTGATGAACAGTGCAATGGCTGACACATGCTCCTGGGTGGGGGAGGCCTCCATGCTGCTGGGGTGTGGGACAGGGGGCATGCTGGGAGTAGTGATACAGGCCTCCAACCCCCAAGCAGTCTTCAAATGCAAGATGGCTACCTACCTGTTAGTCTGTATGATGAATAGTGCAATGGCTGACACATACTCCTGGGTGGGGGAGGCCTCCATGCTGCTGGGGTGTGGGACAGAGGGCATGTGGGAGTAGTGATACAGGCCTCCCACCCCCATGCAGTCCTCAAATACAAGATGGCTACCTACCTGTTAGTCTGTTTAATGAGCAGTTCAATGGCTGACACATGCTCCTGGGTGGGCGAGGCCTCCATGCTGCTAGGGTGTGGGACAGGGGGCATGCTAGGAGTAGTGATACAGGCCTCCCACCCCCAAGCAGTCCTCCAATACGGGATCGCTACCTACCTGTAAGTCTGTTTGATGAACAGTGCTGTGGCTAACACATGCTCCAGGTTGGGGGAGGCCTCCATGCTGCTGGGGTGTGGGACAGGGGGCATGCTGGGAATGGTAGTGCAGGTCTCCCACCCACAGACATGCCTCCAATTGAGGTTGCCTACCTACCTGTTAGGTGAGGGTGGACAGTGCAATGGCTGACACATGCTCCAGGGTGGGGGAGGCCTCCATGCTGCTGGGGTGTGGGATAGGGGGCATGCTGGGAATAGTGATACAGGCCTCCCACCCCCAAGCAGTCCTCGAATACAAGATGGCTACTTACCTGTTTGTCTGTTTGATGAACAGTGCAATGGCTGACACATGCTCCTGGGTGGGGGAGGCCTCCATGCTGCTGGGGTGTGGGACAGGGGGCATGCTGGGAGTAGTGATACAGGCCTCCAACCCCCAAGCAGTCCTCAAATACAAGATGGCTACATACCTGTTAGTCTGTGTGATGAACAGTGCAATGGCTGACACATGCTCCTGGGTGGGGGAGGCCTCCATGCTGCTGGTGTGTGGGACAGGGGGCAGGCTGGGAGTAGTGATACAGGCCTACCACCCCCAACCAGTCCTCCAATACAAGATGGCTACCTGCATATAAGTCTGTTTGATGAACAGTGCTATGGCTGACACATGCTCCAGGGTGGGGGAGGCCTCCATGCAGCTGGGGTGTGGGACATGGGGCATGCTGGGAATGGTAGTGCACGCCTCCCGCCCGCAGACATGCCTCCCATTGAGGTTGCCTACCTAAATGTTAGGTACGGGTGGACAGTGCAATGGCTGACACATGCTCCAGGGTGGGGAAGGCCTCCATGCTGCTGGGGTGTGGGACAGGGGGCATGTGGGAGTAGTGATACAGGCCTCCCACCCCCATGCAGTCCTCAAATACAAGATGTCTACCTACCTGTTAGTCTGTTTGATGAACAGTTCAACGGCTGACACATGCTCCTGGGTGGGGGAGGCCTCCATGCTGCTAGGGTGTGGGACAGGGGGCATGCTAGGAGTAGTGATACAGGCCTCCCACCCCCAAGCAGTCCTCCAATACGGGATCGCTACCTACCTGTAAATCTGTTTGATGAACAGTGCTATGGCTGACACATGCTCCAGGGTGGGGGAGGCCTCCATGCTTCTGGGGTGTGGGACAGGGGGCATGCTGGGAGTAGTGATACAGGCCTCCCACCCCCAAGCAGTCCTCGAATACAAGATGGCTACCTACCTGTTTGTCTGTTTGATGAACAGTGCAATGGCTGACACATGCTCCTGGGTGGGGGAGGCCTCCATGCTGCTGGGGTGTGGGACAGGGGGCATGCTGGGAGTAGTGATACAGGCCTCCAACCCCCAAGCAGTCTTCAAATGCAAGATGGCTACCTACCTGTTAGTCTGTATGATGAATAGTGCAATGGCTGACACATACTCCTGGGTTGGGGAGGCCTCCATGCTGCTGGGGTGTGGGACAGGGGGCATGTGGGAGTAGTGATACAGGCCTCCCACCCCCAAGCAGTCCTCCAATACGGGATCACTACCTACCTGTAAGTCTGTTTGATGAACAGTGCTATGGCTGACACATGCTCCAGGGTGGGGGAGGCCTCCATGCTGATGGGGTGTGGGACAGGGGCCATGCTGGGAGTAGTGATACAGGCCTCCCACCCCCAAGCAGTCCTCGAATACAAGATGGCTACCTACCTGTTTGTCTGTTTGATGAACAGTGCAATGGCTGACACATGCTCCTGGGTGGGGGAGGCCTCCATGCTGCTGGGGTGTGGGACAGGGGGCATGCTGGGAGTAGTGATACAGGCCTCCAACCCCCAAGCAGTCCTCAAATACAAGATGGCTACATACCTGTTAGTCTGTGTGATGAACAGTACAATGGCTGACACATGCTCCTGGGTGGGGGAGGCCTCCATGCTGCTGGTGTGTGGGACAGGGGGCAGGCTGGGAGTAGTGATACAGGCCTCCCACCCCCAAGCAGTCCTCCAATACAAGATGGATACCTACGTGTAAGTCTGTTTGATGAACAGTGCTATGGCTTACTCATGCTCCAGGGTGGGGGAGGCCTCCATGCAGCTGGGGTGTGGGACATGGGGCATGCTGGGAATGGTAGTGCACGCCTCCCACCCACAGACATGCCTCCCATTGAGGTTGCCTACCTACCTGTTAGGTGAGGGTGGACAGTGCAATGGCTGATACATGCTCCAGGGTGGGGGAGGCCTCTATGCTGCTGGGGTGTGGGACAGGGGGCATGCTGGGAGTATTCATACATGCCTCCCACCCCAAGCAGTCCTTGAATACAAGATGGCTACCTACCTGTTAGTCTGTTTGATGAATAGTGCAATGGCTGACACATACTCCTGGGTGGGAGAGGCCTCCATGCTGCTGGGGTGTGGGACAGGGGGCATGCTGGGTGTAGTCATACAGGCCTCCCACCCCAAGCAGTCCTTGAATACAAGATGGCTACCTACCTGTAAGTCTGTTTGATGAATAGTGCAATGGCTGACACATGCTCCTGGGTGGGGGAGGCCTCCATGCTGCTGGGGTGTGGGACAGGGGGCATGCTGGGAGTAGTGATACAGGCCTCCCACCTCCAAGCAGTACTCAAATACAAGATGGCTACCTACCTGTTCATCTGTTTGATGAACAGTGCAATGGCTGACACATGCTCCTGGGTGGGGGAGGCCTCCATGCTGCTAGGGTGTTGGAAGGGGGCATGCTGGGAGTAGTGATATATGCCTCCCACCCCCAAGCAGTCCTGGAATACAAGATGGCTACCTATCTGTAAGTCTGTTTGATGAACAGTGCAATGGCTGACACATGCTCCTGGGTGGGGGAGGCCTCCATGCTGCTGGTGTGTGGGACAGGGGGCAGGCTGGGAGTAGTGATACAGGCCTCCCACCCCCAAGCAGTCCTCCAATACAAGATGGCTACCTACGTGTAAGTCTGTTTGATGAACAGTGCTATGGCTGACACATGCTCCAGGGTGGGGGAGGCCTCCATGCAGCTGGCGTGTGGGACAGGGGGCATGCTGGGAGTAGTGATACAGGCCTCCAACCCCCAAGCAGTCCTCAAATACAAGATGGCTACATACCTGTTAGTCTGTGTGATGAACAGTGCAATGGCTGACACATGCTCCTGGGTGGGGGAGGCCTCCATGCTGCTGGTGTGGGACAGGGGGCAGGCTGGGGGTAGTGATACAGGGCTCCCACCCCCAAGCAGTCCTCCAATACAAGATGGATACCTACGTGTAAGTCTGTTTGATGAACAGTGCTATGGCTGACACATGCTCCAGGGTGGGGGAGGCCTCCATGCAGCTGGGGTGTGGGACATGGGGCATGCTGGGAATGGTAGTGCACGCCTCCCACCCACAGACATGCCTCCCATTGAGGTTGCCTACCTACCTGTTAGGTGAGGGTGGACAGTGCAATGGCTGACACATGCTCCAGGGTGGGGGAGGCCTCTATGCTGCTGGGGTGTGGGACAGGGGGCATGCTGGGAGTATTCATACATGCCTCCCACCCCAAGCAGTCCTTGAATACAAGATGGCTACCTACCTGTTAGTCTGTTTGATGAATAGTGCAATGGCTGACACATACTCCTGGGTGGGAGAGGCCTCCATGCTGCTGGGGTGTGGGACAGGAGGCATGCTGGGTGTAGTCATACAGGCCTCCCACCCCAAGCAGTCCTTGAATACAAGATGGCTACCTACCTGTAAGTCTGTTTGATGAATAGTGCAATGGCTGACACATGCTCCTGGGTGGGGGAGGCCTCCATGCTGCTGGGGTGTGGGACAGGGGGCATGCTGGGAGTAGTAATACAGGCCTCCCACCTCCAAGCAGTACTCAAATACAAGATGGCTACCTACCTGTTCATCTGTTTGATGAACAGTGCAATGGCTGACACATGCTCCTGGGTGGGGGAGGCCTCCATGCTGCTAGGGTGTTGGAAGGGGGCATGCTGGGAGTAGTGATATATGCCTCCCACCCCCAAGCAGTCCTGGAATACAAGGTGGCTACCTATCTGTAAGTCTGTTTGATGAACAGTGCAATGGCTGACACATGCTCCTGGGTGGGGGAGGCCTCCATGCTGCTGGTGTGTGGGACAGGGGGCAGGCTGGGAGTAGTGATACAGGCCTCCCACCCCCAAGCAGTCCTCCAATACAAGATGGCTACCTACGTGTAAGTCTGTTTGATGAACAGTGCTATGGCTGACACATGCTCCAGGGTGGGGGAGGCCTCCATGCAGCTGGCGTGTGGGACAGGGGGCATGCTGGGAGTAGTGATACAGGCCTCCAACCCCCAAGCAGTCCTCAAATACAAGATGGCTACATACCTGTTAGTCTGTGTGATGAACAGTGCAATGGCTGACACATGCTCCTGGGTGGGGGAGGCCTCCATGCTGCTGGTGTGTGGGACAGGGGGCAGGCTGGGAGTAGTGATACAGGCCTTCCACCCCCAAGCAGACCTCCAATACAAGATGGCTACCTACGTGTAAGTCTGTTTGATGAACAGTGCTATGGCTGACACATGCTCCAGGGTGGGGGAGGCCTCCATGCAGCTGGGGTGTGGGACATGGGGCATGCTGGGAATGGTAGTGCACGCCTCCCACCCACAGACATGCCTCCCATTGAGGTTGCCTACCTACCTGTTAGGTGAGGGTGGACAGTGCAATGGCTGACATATGCTCCAGGGTGGGGGAGGCCTCTATGCTGCTGGGGTGTGGGACAGGGGGCATGCTGGGAGTATTCATACAGGCCTCCCACCCCAAGCAGTCCTTGAATACAAGATGGCTACCTACCTGTTAGTCTGTTTGATGAATAGTGCAATGGCTGACACATACTCCTGGGTGGGAGAGGCCTCCATGCTGCTGGGGTGTGGGACAGGGGGCATGCTGGGTGTAGTCATACAGGCCTCCCACCCCAAGCAGTCCTTGAATACAAGATGGCTACCTACCTGTTAGTCTGTTTGATGAATAGTGCAATGGCTGACACATGCTCCTGGGTGGGGGAGGCCTCCATGCTGCTGGGGTGTGGGACAGGGGGCATGCTGGGAGTAGTGATACAGGCCTCCCACCTCCAAGCAGTACTCAAATACAAGATGGCTACCTACCTGTTCATCTGTTTGATGAACAGTGCAATGGCTGACACATGCTCCTTGGTGGGGGAGGCCTCCATGCTGCTAGGGTGTTGGACGGGGGCATGCTGGGAGTAGTGATATGTGCCTCCTACCCCCAAGCAGTCCTGGAATACAAGATGGCTACCTATCTGTAAGTCTGTTTGATGAACAGTGCAATGGCTGACACATGATCCAGGGTGGGGGAGGCCTCCATGTTGCTGGGGTGTGGGACAGGGGGCATGCTGGGAATGGTAGTGCAGGTCTCCCACCTACAGACATGACTCCCATTGAGGTTGCCCACCTACCTGTTAGGTGAGGGTGGACAGTGCAATGACTGACACATGCTCCAGGGTGGGGGAGGCCTCCATGCCTCTGGAGTGTGAATGAGGGGCATGCTGGGAGTGGTAGTGCAGGCCTTTCTCCCCCAAACAAGCCTCACAGTGAAGATGGCTGGCTACCTGTTAGGTGAGGCTGAACAGTGCAATGGTGTTTGGGTTGTGCAAGGAAGTACTTATCAGTGTGTTGGTTTGCATTTGTTTGTACTTACCAGCTTCCGTTCTCCCGGCTACTCCTGTGAGACTCTCAGGAGTCTCAGGATGCAGTATGGCAAACACCTTCTCCTCCCATGGTGTGAATGTTTTCTGTGGGATGGGAGGGCCACTGCCAGTCATGTTCGCCAGCTCCCAGTTCTTGCTCCTCTTCTCCTTGACAACCCTCTTGAGATCATGCCACCGTTTCATGGTCTCCTTCTTGGATCGCGGGGTGGTCCCTACTGCATTGACCCTTTGGACTATCCTTTCCCACATTTGTGTCCTTGTGGCTAATGGTGTCTGTTGGACCAGGCTACCAAACAGTTGTGGTTCAACTCTCACTATCTCATTGACCATGATTGTCAACTCACCTTCTGTGAATTTTGGCATTTTCGGTGCTGCCATGGTGGTTGGTGTTTGCAGTGTTTGTGGCTGCAGGGGTGTGTGTGGTGGGTGTGGTGTTGAGGTGTGAGATGTATTGTGTGCTGGGAAGTTTTTGCTGCGGGTGTGGTGGTGGTGGTGGTGGGGGTGGTGGTGATGTGTGTGTGCTGTGTTCTTTTGTCTCTCCTCTCAGATCTGGTGAGTGCCCTTCTCTTCTGGAGTGTTGCAAATAATTGTGTCAGTGAATGACCTGTATTTATACTCAGCTGTGTGGGTGTGTCCAATTGGGCCTTTTCTGTGAGGTGTATTGTGAATGTTGCCCTGGTGGATTTTTATTCGTTTACATTTCTTTTACATTGGTATGTGTTTTGTGTATTTGCGGGGCATTGCTACTTTGATTTGTGCTCAGTTAGGCATTTTTGCGGAGTTTTGGCTTCGTCCACTATGTTTTTCATGTACCGTCCGCGGCGGTGGCTATGCTGCAGCACTTCAGCTGTCTCTCCCATTCAATGCAGTGTGCGACACCGGCGGGCTCAAACAACGCTTCGTACCACGGGACCATCGGGGAAATCCTAATTTCCCATGTGGTGTCTCAGCTATGCTTGCGGCGGGGTGTAACTTTTCCGCTGCTTTTCCGACTGCCTTTTTAGACGCCATCGCACGCGTCGGACGGTTTCTGTTTGCCCGCCACCGCCGCGGTCGGTCTTTTTTGTCGGTTGAACCTAATTTGACCGCTGGGTTATCTGCGGTCCCGGCAGGCAGTTGTTTTCCGCCTCCATGGCGTTCGGGGTGATTTTCCGCCCGCTATCCTAATGGGTCCCTAAGTGTGCAAACAATTTCTATAAGTGCAAAAAATATATATCATGCAAAGGTTGGAACAAATACAACCTATATGAATCGATCTTCCACTTCAAGGGATGCAGATGGCATCTGAGAAAAAACATACTAAAAATTACTCCACTTTGTTTGCTCATACCTTAGTATTATTTATG
Source organism: Lissotriton helveticus (assembly GCF_964261635.1). Lineage (NCBI taxonomy): Eukaryota > Metazoa > Chordata > Amphibia > Caudata > Salamandridae > Lissotriton > Lissotriton helveticus. Next base: position 659,504,348 of record NC_136068.1, on the reverse strand, counting down.
AAAAATCATGGTCATTTTGAATTCTAAATTCCGCACCCTTCTTGACCGGAGACTGGACCTCATCTCACCTGGACCTAGCTCAGGATAAAGAGGCCCCGCTCTGGAAAGGGAAACAAAGGGGATAGAGAAATAAGTCTAACCCTTGTCAGTCCCTACATTCCTCATGCTGTAAACCCTCATTTAGTTAATTCTCTCCAAAGAAGACATTACAAAACAGCCCACTGCCCAGCCTCTCACTGCTCCTTCCTCACCTCGAAGCACCCCACATTACTCATAAATATTTCTCACAGCTTACATTCAGACTCATAAGTAAACCAAGAGTCCCCTGATTAATTCCTTCAAAGTAACCTGAATTGGATATTCATACTCAATATCCAGAACTCACAATATCATACAGGGCTCTGTGAAAAGTATGGCATGTATTGAATATATTGTAAGCCATAATGTATAAAAATGTTAAAAAGGCAGAACTCAAAGTTCTTCCCCAACCTGCTAGGTAATAAGGTTGGGCGTAGTTCGCGAAGTAGCGCTACGCGAAGCTACGCGAAGTGCACTTCGCACTACGCGACCTACACATAGCACTACGCGAGCTGCGTAGTAGCATGTTCGCACTGTGCAAGATGCATTTTCAATGATTGCACAGTGCGAACAAGCATCCGGCACTGTGCAATCATTGAAAACGGCATCTTGCACAGTGCGAGCTGTAGTTTTCTGCCGCTCGAGTAGATTTTTACTCGAGCGGCAGCTTTCTCAATGCAAACTCGTAGTTTCTCATTGCGAGTGGTCGCGAGCATGCATGACCACTCGCAATGAGAAACCTGACCTTCCCACGTTGAGAGAGTCTCGCCGGGATGTCATTTTGCTTGCTCGCGGTCGCCAACAGGACGTTGAGGACCGCGAACAAGCAAAAAATGACCGCTGTACTATGCTACTCTGCGCTATGCGTGTTCGCACTGTGCTACGTGCAGCTCGCGCAGTGCTAAGTTGCGCAAACTTCTCATACTACGTGAGCGTAGCGTAGTGCTTCGCCCAGGGTTACTAGGAAACCCATATTGCTCCAACTCAATATTTCAGAACCCGGGTGACGAGTATAAAAAGAGCATCCTTACCTGTCCGTCGTTGCCTTGGACTTTTGCTGAGTCAAGGGGGAGGCAACGAACAGCACAGGTAGGGCGTATTTATTGGTCTGGAAGGATCGTCGCTCTCCGATCACGTCATGATACACTTTTGTCCCAAAAGGAAGATTATTTGCCCTCACTGCCATTTTGCTACAAGACTGAACAAGCTTCAATCCTTAAAGAAGACACCCTTCTAGTAAACAAGAAAGGGAGAATACCTACTCGGAACACTCCATTAAATCCATCGCGCTGGCTCGTACTAACGCCGCTCTTCTCGCGACAATTTAGAGAACTACAAAATGGCGTCATAAAGATGGCGTGTGTAGTTTTCAAATCTTTAGTCTGCTATTCACTTACTGAGCGTGTATTACAAAGCATACACTGTAAAGCGAAACTGTAGTATACAAAAATATCGTCTTTATCATCCCTTTTATTCCTGTCTATGCATCATTTCTTGTCATTTATACAACACAACAATAGAGAAACAACATAATAAAGATGTAGGTTGAGATTAAAAAATGAAAGTTGTGTTAAAGGGATTCACAACTAAGTATGGGCGAAATTTGCGAATTTGCGCTCCGCGAATTCGCACAAAATCATATTCGCGATCCGCATAATACATGAATTTGTGCGTATTTTCAGGTTTTTTTGCGTGTTTGTGGGGTTTTTTGCGTATTCGCAGGCCGCTTGCAGCGCACCGAGCGTGAAGTTACCCATGCGGTCGTACATGGGCGCGTCCATCTTGTGCGCGTTGCGTATTTCCGTTTCCTGGCGCTATTGGCAAGCTCGCGTTGTGTGCGGTGCGCTATTACGAGTTCGCGTGTATTTTTGCGTGCTCGCGGGGAAAATATCACGCGAACTTACCCACACGTTCCTCAATGGGCGCGGCCATCTTGTTTTTCATTCATTGCTATGGTTCAGGGCATGTTTTTTCTATCCTCTTTCAATCTTTGCAATCCTTTGTTTCTTTGAACTTTTTTTTGCTCTTTTTTGCTCATTATCTATCTCTCTATTTGTCTAGATCTATATTTTGTGTTTTCTTCAACTTTTTGTTACTTTAATAACTACTTTTTTTGTTTAGCTCTCTCTCTCTTTCATTTTATTTCTTTTTTTCCCTCTATTCTTTTCTTCTTTTGCCCAGGACCATGGCAAAGGGAGCCGGGAAAAGCAAGGGGAAGGGTCCCGCACCCCGTACCCGGCTCCCATGCAGGTGATTGAGGGGGGAGGATGTAGTGGTCAGGGAGGATTTTACCGCGGTGGAGGTGGCCGCTCTTATATTTTTTGTTCTGCGCCACCTCCCTAAGACCGTGCCAGCAGGGGGCAGGCCCGTTCAAGGGTATGGCCTCCGGGAGCGTCGCCAGCGGTGGGATAAGGTGTGCTGGGCCATACGGAGGGAGTCTGGGGTCCGGCGCACCTATGACCAAGCGACGTACCGGTGGGCCGACGTCCTCGACCGGGAGCAGGACCTGTTCCACCTGCTAGGTGTGGAGATCCCTGGCCTTGGTGAGTAGCTATTTAATAACTACTTTGTATTCTTCTGCTCTTTGTTATATTGCTAATATATGTTTTTCCTGAAGAGCTAGAATGCTGCCTATTTGATTACATTACAGGTAAAATAGTGTTTAAATAGCTTCTGTCATTGCAGGTGCTCACCTCCTCAGTGGCATTGCTACTATGCTTACTTGTTTACAACTTTGCCTGATTTGGCCTGAATATGTATGAGTGTAGTACTTTACAGAACTGCGTAATGCTAGAGAGACTAGAGATTCAAATCTAGTCCTTCCTTTGTACTCCTGCTGCCACTAAGAAGAAGAGATAGTGATGGATTGATAGGTTGAGTATATTATGACTTGTTATAAGTAGTAGGACATTTTCTAGTGCTTTGCAATCATGATGACGGACTGTGTCTGTCACCTCCCATGCTGCTGAGTGCTGGCAGTCGTAGTAGAACCTTTTTGTTGTTGGTTTTGTTAGTGATTTACATAACTTTTCAAGTAGACTGTCTGCGAATCCAGCAATACTGTACTAGTATCCTCCTCATTGACCAGATCAGATAGGTCAATACATGTAGTGCAATTGTTGGTAATTTGTTTCCCCGAGATAATTTTAGATTGTTGTCAAAGAAATCAAATATTTCCCAAAAACAATTATCCATGTTTATGTTTATTTCATGATCATCAGCACCTCCCAGGGGCAAGGCAGCAACATCCCAGACTCCGGCGGAACAGAGTGGGCAGGTACGGTCCTCTGTAGGCTCTTCTGCTGGCCCCAGTACGTTGTTCTGTTGTTAATATAATTATACTTCCCTAACTTTTACAGCTCCTATTCATTCCAAACTGTTTCTTAATTCTAGTTTTTTACAAAATAGTCTTTGATCTTCTTGTAGACTGTTTCTACTTTCTTATCCCGCCTCTCTAAAATCACTCTCTGTGCTACTACTATTTACTAATATTTATGAGTCGGTCTGTGTAGGTAGCTAAGCTTGCCCAGTCGGCAAACGGTGTTAAACAAAACTCTGATCCAGCAATAGCTCTAGAGGCACTCAGTGCAGTCCTCTGGGTTGCCCTTGCTGTCTATTCCAGTCTTCTTAATGTTAGTGCTTTGACAATTTCCAACACCAAAATGTCAATGTCCACCAAGAATAAGCTAGTAGTTGGCTTTTTGATTTGATAGTAGCACATACCATACCGCTAGTGTTTCAGGGACTATTCTGCACATACAGAAGTATGGACAAGAGAAATAGGACATTGTTGATGATAGGTGCAGTTCGACTTTCCACATACCTCAGTCAGAAGTAACAGTGCGGGACTCGGGAGCCCTCACCTTGTTGGAACTTCAAGTCCTTCTGGTGGTGATGAGGAGTAGTTGGTTCTGACTGTAATTATAAAAATATTGCACGTTAAAGAGCAAGCATTCATCAGTTGTGCCAAAAAGAGTTGCATGTTATGGCTAAGCATATAAGTTAACACCCTCCCCAAAACCGTGACTTCTTTTCAGTCCCAATAATTAAAAATGGTTTAACATTTTCTCTTCCATTACGAGACGAAGTAGGGGGTGGTGTATGGCATCTAAAAATATGACATGTTTTTTCTAGGCGTCACAACATTGGATGCAGCACTTGCCATCACGAGTGCCGGGGCCAGCAGCGCGGAGGGGTCCACTCAAGCGGTGGATGCGGTGGCACCACCAGGAGGAGCTGAGGGGGAGGGCTCAGCAGTGACGGACGGTGGTAAGTTATTATTATACTCCTTACTTATTGACATTTTAGAGTAGGCTCGCAAAGGAGTGTATGATGTACTGTACAGTAGACAGTACATTACTACAAGTACACTGTACTGTTAAGAGCAGTTACTGATTTAGAACTACATTTTTTTAGCCAATCACGGAGAAGACAGTCACCCTTGTCTTAGCAATAGCATTAGCGGCGGTAGTTCTCGAGTAAGCAATTGCCCCTATATTTGACTTCAAATCAGCTGGGAAACTTTTATCGTGAAGCCAAGTCATATCAGATGAACTTGAGGGATGTGATGAACGAAAAGGGAAAGAACTTAGGGTCAATGGAAGGACGAGTGAGTCGTAACATTTATGACTAAAGAATGATACGTGTTTTTGAATGCAGGCAGAGGTGGCTGTTAGGAAGGACTCAGATGCATGACTGCTTGAAGCAAGGATGGTTGGAGGAGAAAGAAAAAATGACTGCCTGTGTGGGTCAATCAGAAAATTCATGTGTGATGTGCATTGCAATATATCATTTTGGTGAAACTCAAATGCAAGTCAAGACGGTGGTTTACCAAATAAATATTTGGTTGTTGAGAAAAAAGTAAAGTTGTTACAGTTGAGACATTAAGAAGAATGATAGACGTTTATTTTGGAAGTCTGGATGGTATCTTCTTCCTCATACATAGCAGAGGTGTATGTAGAGCAGACGCTAAGTGCATGAAGAGTGTTACTTTGTTCGAACAGCATGTCCGTGCCAGAGTAGCAAAGCAGAGGAAATCCAAATACTACAAGTTGTGATTGTTCAGAAACTCTCCCTTGCCTAAAGTAACAGTACAGTAGTTTACTTTGCAAGCACAGCATATATTGTGTATGTATTGTATAGTTGACAATTATATCAAGTCAAGTCCCTTCCTCCGGCAATTATGGTTACCACACTCACTCCCTATGTTCATAATTTTCTTTCTGCTGTGTTAATCATGGGTGGACTATGGCTGTTGTTTACTCAATCTATCACAACAAAGCGCCTAAAGTCATCCATCATATATGCAAAGAGATCATGTGATCGGCTGGATACATGATCAGAAATGAATAATCTTCATTTTCCTTTTGTAGTACTGAAGGCCCAGAGGGGGCAGTGCGAAATATACATTACATTGAGCAGTAGCTCTTGATGTAACTGAGTATGGTCAGTGCCACCCCTATACAAAAGTAAGAGCTTCCCTATCCCCACCTGCATGTACTGCTTAAAGTAATGCATGCAAGTCTGCGTCATCATGGCTTGTGTCTCTTTTTCTTGGGTGCAAGCTGACTGAGCTGGCATTATGTCGGCTACCACAAATGGATAGGTTACTGAAAAGTAAGTAGTACTTTCTACAATGTACTAACTATGAAGAAACAATGTGACAGTACAGGGCTGCAGTAATTACGCAATTTCACTTGCCTATCTGCCCTCAGAGAGAAGAACCACTTAGTACATTAAATTAGTTTAAAGAATAGCAAAGAAAAAAGTATACAATGGCTGGAGGGATGAACTGAAGCAGAGAGCAAACAAATGCACAGAGTCACACTCATAGAAGTTTACAGCAATAACATTACTTAAAAGATAAGTAAAAATTAAGATGGATACTATAACTGTATGTTGTTGTAGTTGTCCTGTTGAATTTGGGAAGTTGCATGCATCCAGCCATTCCTCTTTTTCGCGGTACTCCACCATTCCATCTGACGCTACGTCGATCAATGTTGGGAACCATAAGACACCTTGTCCACTGCCTGCCTGGCGGATGCTGAATTGTGGCTCACTAATGGTAAGCCTGAGTTCATTTTTTTTCCCCATTGCACAGGGTAAAATCCGGCCTGTAATTGTTGATGGAAAAGCAGGAAGTGATATTAAAACACCACGGAGAAAAAAATATAAGGTACGCTGTGTAGTGCAAAAATAACACTTTCAGTTTCAGAGTCGACAGTATTACAATACATACAAGCATCATTTCAGAAGTGCGTACTCTGAGTCTTCGTTTCAAGAATAAATAAGTGTGGGAGAAATTTGCGGATCTTTCCCCTCAAGCTATGTGTAAAGTGTAAACTGCGATTTTTGAACAAAATTAGACCTTCCCAGCAGTGCTCCCAGACCCTCCAACCCACCCCCAAAAACCTAGAACCCACCAAACAGCCCCCCAGAATCAAGCAAGTGAGCTAAAAAGGAAAAACGTTTTCACCATGGATTGTCTCCAAACCACTTGCATCCGATATTAGAACTTCCCAGCATTGCCCCCAGACCCCTCAACCCACCCGCAAAAAAGTAGAACACACCCAAACAGGCCAAAAGCAAAAATTGAAAATGTCACACTTAGAAAATTTGAGGCCTACCTAAAAATCACTCCAAACGCGCTCTGCAGCTAGGCCTTCACTCCTGTTTTCCACCATAGATTTTCTTCAAACCACTTGCAATCAAAATTGGACCTTCCCAGCAGTGCTCCCAGACCACCCGACCCACCCCCAAGAACCTAGAACCCCCCCAAACAGCCCCCCAAGAACACGCAAGTGAGCTAAAAAGGAAAAACTTTTTCACCATGGATTTTCTCCAAACCACTTGCATCCAATATTAGACCTTCCCAGCATTGCCCCCAGACCCCTCAACCCACCCGCAAAAAAGTAGAACACCCCCATACAGGCCAAAAGCAAAAATGGAAAATTTCACACTTAGAAAATCTGAGGTCTACCTAGTCAAAATCACTCCAAACGCGCTCTGCAGCTAGGCCCTAACTCCCCTTTTCCACCATGGATTTTCTTCAAACCACTTGCAATCAAAATTAGACTTTCCCAGCAGTGCTCCCAGACCCCCCGACCCACCCCCAAAAACCTAGAATCCCCCCAAACAGCCCCCCAAAAACACGCAAGTGAGCTAAAACGGAAAAACTTTTTTACCATGGATTTTCCCCAATCCACTTGCATCCGATATTAGGCCTTCCCAGCATTGCCCCCAGACCCCTCAACCCACCCGCAAAAAAGTAGAACACCCCCAAACAGGCCAAAAGCAAAAATGGAAAATGTCACACTTTGAAAATTTGAGGCCTACCTGGTCAAAATCACTCCAAATGCGCTCTGCAGCTAGGCCCTAACTCCGCTCTTCCAGCATGGATTTTCTCTAAACCACTTGCATCCGATATTAGACCTTCCCAGCATTGCCCCCAGACCCCTCAACCCACCCGCAAAAAAGTAGAACACCCCCAAACAGGCCAAAAGCAAAAATGGAAAATGACACAAAGAAAATTTGAGGCCTACCTCAAAATCACTCCAAATGCGCTCTGCAGCTAGGCCCTAACTCCCCTTTTCCAGCATGGATTTTCTCCAAACCACTTGCATCCAATATTAAACCTTCCCAGCATTGCCCCCAGACCCCTCAACCCACCCGCAAAAAAGTAGAACACCCCCAAACAGGCAAAAAGCAAAAATGGAAAATGTCACACAGAAAATTTGAGGCCTACCTAGTCAACATCACTCCAAACGCGCTCTGCAACTAGGCCCAAACCCCCCCTTTTCCACCATGGATTTTCTTCAAACCACTTGCAATCACAATTAGCCCTTCCCAGCAGTGTTCCCAGACCCCCCAACCCACCCCCAAAGATGTAGAACCCCCCAAACAGCCCCCCAAAAACATGCAATACTGCTAGACCTCAGTTTAAATTGTGCCAAAACGCTCCCTGCAACTAGGCCCAAACCCCCCTTTTCCACCATGGATTTTGTTGAAACCACTTGCAATCAAAATAAGACCTTACAAGCAGTGCTCCAAGACCCCCCAACCCACCCCCATAAATCTAGAACACCCCCAAACAGCCCCCCAAAAATCTCAGCAAGGCAGAACAAAATCGAACCACTGCCCCTTTGAAGAAGAAGAAGAAGAAGGTCTTCGACTAGTTTTCATTATTCAGCCAAACACACGCGCCCGCAAAACACCAAAAGAGGCCAAAATTCTGCAAATTCTGGACCAAGGAACGCCAAAACCCCCTAAAACCTTGGCAACATCATTATGAACGAGCCTGCATCGGGCCCTGAGCCCTAGACTCAGTGGGAACCCTACCAACTTAAACCCAAAAACCCTAGTAAATCGCACTGAACCCTAAACCCTAGATATGCTTTGTCTGTCTGTGTCAAAGAGCCTAGGTATGCTACATCAGGATGCTTCACTCAGTGGTGCCTGCCTTCACTGTCTGCATGGCCCTGCCGCAAGCATGGGCCAAAAATCTGCTGCGCTCAAGAATTTGCGAATTTTCTGTAATTTCGCAAGATTCGCGGAAAACAGCAAATTTCGCAAACATAACGGATGTTTGGCCCAAGCTTGAGGCAGAGCCATACAGACCATCAAGGTAGGCACCACTGAGTGAAGCAACCTGATGTAGCATACCTAGGCTCTTTGTCTGACAGACAAAGCATATCTAATTGTGTGCAGCAAGACACATAGCCCCAATTTTACATGAACTGCTGTCTGGAGAGGAGTGGACTCTGTCTGGCATAACAACAACAGTACACTGTCTCGCCCTCGACCACTACATACCACGAATAGACAGACAGGTAGTTCTGCTGTAGCAGTTGTTGTAGACTGGTTTACCTGTTTGGCACTCACGAATTGGCCATAGTTCTTCCGTAAACCGACGCTGATGATCCATCCATCCCAGTAAGTGACTGTAAAGAAAAAAGATATATTATTTAATCAATCATCATGGTATATTGGCAAGTGAGTCCACTCCAAGGACATTTTGCATATTGGAAAATGCAACATAGTGGCCCCTGAAGTTGAAGTACAATTTGAATTAAACAAGGTAAAAAACAACAGAGTAGTAGACATGAGTTACAATTACTGTGTAAAAGATTAAATAATAACTAAGACAAGACCTATGATTCATTTCATGCACAAAAAACAAACAGCAATTGGTTTCATCAGAGACAGACAGCCATTGCTGTCCAATGCATGCCATCTTCTCATTATTCATTACCTGCTCTACTTTTTGTCCGCATCTTCTTCGGAAATTGAGGGCCCACAGGGCAGCCTCTCCTGTCAATTTCAGAAGTAATTCTGTCAGCAATCAGCAAGCATGTAGTCAGTGAGTAATTTCAGTCCCACTTGAGGGGACTCGTCTACGAAGACAAAGTTTCTTTATTCTTCGTAATCCATCCATCTGCCTTGAGGGAAATGGATAGGTGGAGTCTGGAGGAGGAGGATAGAGGAGCATGATTGAGTGGTGAACTTGTGAACCTCAGGAATGCAGACTGCGGCACCTTCAAATCAATAAGGAAAATAAGATGAAGACAGTGCTGCTGATGGACTTGTGATTAGGTGATTAGAGTTTTGTTGTGGTAAAAGTTGCAAAACAAAGAAAGACACAGGAATAAAAGTGAATAAGGATGAAAAAAAGGAAGTCATTTTCAGGCCTCAGTGTCAGGGAAGTAGAGCTCGTCCTCAAACTCTATGAATTGAGATGGGAGTAGGTCAGCTAACAGAGAAGAACTTCCGTCACCTAAGTTGGTGTCCTCTTCTTCCTGTGTGCATTCACGTATTTTGCAATCTGGTGGTATGAAGTGCTGATTCATCTTGATCATTGTTAACCTCTCCACATTTTTGGGCGAGAGGCGGGTCCTTTTTGAAGTTACAATGGCACCAGCAGCACTGAAAACACATTCAGAAGACACGCATGAGAGTGGGCAAGACAAATAATTTAGAGCCAGGTTGGTGATCAGTGGCCATAGAGGACTTTTCCTATACCAATACAGCAATGGGTTCTGATTACCAAAGACAGATAGGCCTGCACCATCGACTCAAGGTTCTCCAGGGTTGCTCCACTTTGCGTAGCATCTGTGGCCTTTGCAGCACTGGAACGAGCAAACCCTTGATAAGTTAGCCAACCCACTTCCGACAATATTATGGCTGGGCAAGGTGCAGGTGAGGATGATGATATGGTTACTGGTGTCGTTAACGCCTGTGAGGGAAAGTAACTCCCTTCGGCCACAGATTCAGAAGTGGAACTTGATGCCGGATGGCCTGCTGATTCAGTTGTACTTCTGCCAGCTCCTTTGATTTTCTGCCGCTCTTTTCTAACCGAGTGGCTGACACAGCTAGCCAATGTCCGTACTTTGAAACTTCTGCTTCATCAAAAGGAATGAATGCTTTGCTGGCCACTGCCTTTTTGTACCCTGGATACAGAAAGTGGCACAAATGTAATGTTGTTCTGTATGTATGTTTTTACGCCTTTCATTGTCAACTAGGTGGCTTAAAAACCTCTCTGCCAACTGATATGTGTCTTGCTTTTCAGCATCATCTCGGAACGTTGAAGACACCGCCTTCAGTTGGTGCTCTAGCATGACCAACAATGGGATAGCTTTGCCCAAAGAACAGTCCCCCCTGCTGACTTCATGCGTGAAGACCTCAAAAGGACGAAGCATGTCTGTCAGGCTTGCAACTAGGTTCCATTCCTCCAACTCCAGCCTCATGTCTTTCATAGTAGAACCCAGTTTATAGATATAATCATTTATTATCCCCCACTGCTCAGACAGACGCTCAAGCATGTAAAAGGTTGAGTTCCAACATGTTGCCACCTCCTGGATGAGTCCTTTGACTGGCAGTCTACGTTCATGTTGAATGCTCCTCAGCGGCTTCCGGCCTTAAAAGAATGGCTGAAATGTGTGCAGATTCTTCGGCAGGATGTCAGTAACTAGCTGACTGCGTTTTCTTTTTTCAAGAAATCTTGAGTCCCTGGGTGTTAAAATAAATAACCAACTCACCTTACACTCACAATCAGCTCTGTGGTTTCTTCCTGTTTCCTCACTCTCCGAACTATTCGCGCTGTTTCCCGTTTTTTTTCCCCCCTGGCACTTAAGCTGATCATGTCCGCGCTGGTGATCTCGCGGCTGGACTATGCCAACGCCCTGTACAACGGCATTCCAGCATATAGCCTGCGCAAGCTTCAGATGGTCCAGAACCAAGCGGCTCGGTTGGTATATGGTCTCCCACGTTTTCATCACTCCACACCCCTCCTTAAGGAGCTCCATTGGCTTCCTGTCAAGGAACGCTCCCTCTTTAAAACTGGCTGTATGGTCTTTCAGGCCCGCCAGGGCACTGCCCCGGCCTTCATATCCTCGCTGATTAATGAATATGTCCCGGTCAGAGAGCTTCGTTCCTCCTCTAAATCCCTCCTGCAAATCCCGCGCTTTAAACGTAAAAAGTGGGGGGGAGCTAACTTTTCAACTTTGGCCCCCACCCTTTGGAACTCCCTCCCCGACCATCTACGACTTGCCACACAATATTCTTCCTTCCGCAAAGATCTAAAAACGTTTCTGTTTAAACAGGCCTTTTCCCTGTAACTTGTCCCTCCTCTACCTTCACCAGGTTCACTCCGCCCTCAGTTGCTGGACCTACTTCTATAGCGCCAAGAAACCGTAGGGTGAACGCCGCGCTTGACAAATGTTTTTTAAATTAAATTAAATTAAAATTGAGTCACGATGTTAATACTGTGCGCCAAACACGGCACTCTGAAATAGCCACCTTGCTGCATGGCCTTAACTATATTACTGCCATTATCCGTTGAAACATAACCAACTATGCGATTTCTTGGATGTAGCCATTCACGGACCTTCCTATCAAACTCCTCCCAAAGGTTAGGTGCAGTATGAGTTTTCTCCATGGCAAACATGACTACTGTTGCATGTTTCCGAGTAGCTTGAAAAACTGTGTCCGTGTCAACACCTGCTTTTAACTGGTCTTTAACCCCTGCAAAAGAGACCCATTGTGCAGTGATGCACATGTAATCAAGGGCTTGGCAACTGGTCCACATGTCTGTTGTCAGGTGGATAGTGTTAACAGCACTCTTCTGCAAAGCTGCCCCAATCACCCCCAGCACATCTTGATGTAGTGCTGGAACCGCAACTCTGGCAAAATAGGACCGCTAGGAACCTTCCATTTAGGGCAGACTGTTGCCACAAATTCTAGGAAACCCACCCCTTCCACAAAAGAAATAGGAATTAGGTCCAGCGCTAGCATTTTAGCCAGCTTTGCGGTATACAGACGTGCCATTGGGTGGTAGCGTTCAAATGGCGCATCTGACCAAAACATGCTTCTAATAGTGGGCTGGACCGTTTTACGTGATGATGATGATGCAGACTTCTTCAAACCAGTTAGGCTCATTGATGTACTTTTTCGCATTGGTGTCTCTCCCTGACTCTTAGTGTGCCTGATACATGTTGCAGGGGTAGAGGGTGTGGGCGCTACCACTGCAGTGCTGCTGCCAGGGGTACTGGGTGTACCAGAAAAAATGTCTGTCGCCTCTTCATTTCCCCCCTGCATGATCAGCCCCTCATCATCATCAGATGCAATATGAATAGATACATTTGGATTTGTTGTACTTTTGGCTCCCTGGATCTTCTTTAGGTGCGCCTCCCAAATGATACTGTGGTGTTTTTGGAGATGACATCTCTGGCCTCCAGTACCATAGTTGGTACCAAGCTTACCCCGACTAACTACAATATTACAAAATGAAAAAACGACCATGTTTTCCGCCTTTTGGCTAACACTAAAGAAGTCCCAAACTGGGGACTGGAAATGTCTGCTGGTGGTGGAGGTGCTACTTTCAGTTTCAATGCCGGATGAGGTGAAGGATGGGCGTGGCTGAATTTGTCTCTGTTGTTCACTTACAGCACCACTACTTGAGGTAATGGAGGTCGAGCTGGATGGAGGTCCCTGCCGGACCTTCTGACTAAAAAATATGGAAGCTGTAGGTCATGTTGGTGTTGTAGTTAACTGCGTTGGTGGTGGTACCAGTGCCACGCCGCCCACATCCCGCTCAGCAGCCATTCGGGATAGGGAAATGTGAACAGTGAAAATGTCTGTCTGCTGCATGCCCGCTGGGGCTGGAGTGACATCTGTGATGACTGGGTCATCGTCAGACTGTTCATCAGCAGCAGAAGACACCACATCTTGTTCGTCGTCATCACCCATTAGTGGAAGACTTGCGGGAACCTTCCTTTTAGGCTTAGCTACCTTTGTCGGCTCATGGGGTGCCTCAATCTCAGACTGCATTGGTGGGTTCCAATCAAGATCAAGGTCATCAGAAAGAAGGGGGCTTGAAGAAGAACTTGTAGTAGTAGTAGTAGCAGCCCTCCTTGACCTTTTTCTTGCTGGGGATTTGGAAGACAATGGATCATCATCAGGAGGAGTGGCTTCCTCGGATGATACCTCCGCTTGAATATCAATTTCCTGATGTGCCCCTACTTCTGGAGGAACAAGCGTTGTAGGCAGTTGTGCCGCTCCATGAACCTCTAGTTGCACCTCTCCATGCACCTCTCCTTGCGCCTCTCCTTGCGCCTCTACTTGCGCCTCTCTTTGCGCTTGTACTAGTTGCAACTGTGGTTGTCGTTGCGGCTGTGGTTGTTGAACACTCGTCAGCTGAGTTACACCCGGCGTTGATTGGATGGTACTTTCTTGTGATGAGCCAACATCACTGGTCGATGGTGATTGAGAAACTAAAGTGGCTGCCTCAGCAGCACTCATGGTCTTGGACCTAACTTGGCGTGGTGGCAGTGAGCCCAATGAAGCGGAGGTGCTGCTTCCAGCTTGGTCCCTGGCGGACACTGCTGCTGCTGCAGGCGTAGTTTTTTTTCTCCCAAAAAAGGTGTCGGTGGGCCCACCAGTCTCCTTGGTAGGTGGTGCCACTTGCTTCTTCTGCTCCTTCTTACTGACAGTGGTACTGGCAACTTATTTCGCTTAGGCTCTACGGCCACCTTTCTTTGGGCCCATCTTCTTCAGATGTCAGAACAGCAGGCCGCAGTTGCACGAGTTGCAGAGTCGTCTTGTCTGTGGCCACAGGTGACGTCACGTGACGTTGTGCTGCACACGCCACTGCAGGACTTCTCCCTGGCACTGGTGGTTCTCTTGTGCACCTAAAAGCAATGGAAGCCAGAGGAACATCAGTTAAACACCCCAAAAACACACAAAAATCACCACGATCCAATGCCATCCATGCCCTAAATGATGTTTAAATTCAAGACACCCCACAGAAAGACTTGGTCCATGCACCACTCACTACCCCTGGGCATAATGGAAGAAAGCAAGGCAAACTGGGTGCAGGGCTGAGCACACTGCCTGGCTTCAAAATGGGCACTTGACCCCCAGCTACATGGCCAGACCCTGCCTGGACCAGGCCTCAAAATGACCCCCAACCACATGGCCAGGCCCCAACAACACCCCAAAAAGTAAAAAAACACACATAACTCACCACAATCCAATGGCATCCATGCCCTCAATGATGTTTACATTCAAGACACCCCACAGAAAGACTTGGTCCATGCACCACTCACTACCCCTTGGGCCTAATGGAAGAAAGCAAGGCAAACTGGGTGCAGGCCTGAGCACACTGCCCGACTTCAAAATGGACCCTTGACCCCCAGCTACATGGCCAGGCCCTGCCTGGACCAGGCCTCAAAATGGCCCCCACCCACATGGCCAGGCACCAACAACACCCCAAAAAGTCGAAAAACACACAAAAATCACCAAAATCCAATGCCATCCATGCCCTCAATGATGTTTAAATTCAAGACACCCCACAGAAAGACTTGGTCCATGCACCACTGAGTACCCCTGGGCATAATGGATGAAAGCAAGGCAAACTGGGTGCAGGCCTGAGCACACTGCCTGTCTTCAAAATGGGCCCTTGACCCCCAGCCACAACGCCAGGCCCTGCCTGGACCTGGCCTCAAAATGGCCCCCACCCACATGGCCGAGCCCCAACAACACCCCAAAAAGTCAAAAAACACACAAAAATCACCACAATCCAATGCCATCCATGCTCTCAATGATGTCTAAATTAAAGACACCCCACAGAAAGACTTGGTCCATGCACCACTCACTACCCCTGGGCCTACTGGCTAATGAGGCTTTACAGGTACCCCAAAATAAAAAATAAAAAATAAACATATAACAGTGAGCTAAAATTCCATGACATTAATGAGAATTAAGTAAACAAAAAATCACAGAAACAGTTGTATCATGCACCCATGACTAACCCTGGGCCTACTGAATACTGTGGCTACCCACAATATATATTTATTTAAAGTTGTGAAAAAAGTTTTAAAACTGTAGTTGCAGCAACTGCAATGCCCCAAACCAACAACACCAACTTACTTGTAAAATCTCAAGTCCAAAAGTGATCCAAACTCCAAAGTCCAAAAAGTCCTCAAATACAAATATCCAGCAGCAGCCACAAAAATTAATCCTTCCAGCTCCAGATCCAAATCAAAAGTGACCAGGACATGGACAAAGCACTGGGAGGAGCCTACTGGACAGGAACAGGAAGTTGGAGACTCTGGGGCACTTACTTCCTCCCACCCCCCCAAAAAAAAAGGACTCCTTGCAGCACAAAGTGCAGCCAAATGTCAATCTGAGGAGTTATTCTGATCAAAATCATCATTTTCACAAGGTTTATGCTGCCTGCGGTGGATTTCTTGTGTAGAATTGCACTTTTTGCAATTTAGGGAACGCGAGCTGTTCAAATCTCCCGCCGGAAATCAGCTGCGTGCCCCATCTATGTGTTTTGCATTGTTTACTACCGCAATGCGTGATCGCGGGCCCTTTTGACGTACTCCCGTTGTCAAACTCTCGCTGTGCAAGATGGCGGGCCCCGAACTCTCGCAAGATCACGCAGCAAGATCCAAAATGGCGCAGCACACGCAAACCGGGAGAAAAACAACTCGGCGAACACAGAATAACGGTAAGCCAATGCAGCGCGCGCGATATTGTATTTTTGAAGCGCTACCAAGCAAAAAAATCCGCACCTTGGAATTTGTGGATTTTTGGGCAAATTCGCACGATTTGCGGATTGCGAATTTGCCAAAAATCCGCAAATTCCGCGAACGGAACGGATTTTACGCCCACCCTTATTCACAACCATGAGTTACACCAATAACCGACTTACTAAAGATATTGATTAACCTCAATATCGACATCTCATTAGGATATGTATTTAGAGGAAGTCGTGTAAGGGCCTGTAAGACGCTAATAGTACTAATAGTATTGTGGAAACATTGTCTAAAGGACTATTTAGCACTGATAACCCACGCTACTCTTAATGTAAAATTTAACATGAATGAATAATACATATTAGGACAAAGGCCTACACTGTGTGATTGTTATTTACTCATTGTTGTGTGTTGAGAAAGCAATATCGTACACGTGAAAATCCTCACAACAGTTATTACTAACTCCCTGTGGAGTCGCTATCACAGTGTATATCAGATGCATGATCGCCCACAGCACCTGAAACTGGTCCTTCCTCCAATAATGTCCGATCTACAAGACACATAGTGTCTTAACAACTATAACTCCTTAAAGGATCCAATAGAGCGCTCTGATCAATGCTAATATATGGTTTTCAGAGTGATGCATGGTATCCAGAATGCCAATGCGTAAGAAAAGAAAGACCCCATGCACAGCCTACCAATAAAAGACAACTGATCCTACATATGGTGCCTACAAAGTGGTCCACAGTATATTGTCATTGAGACCTTCTCTGTCACTGCGGAACCTGAAAATCCATTTCTGCTCTCTAAAGAATAAATATTTAGTAATGTCACTGACGTGTGGAGGTATAAATGGTTTTTCAAATACCGTCCATTGGAAATCCTCTACTCCATGATTCTTTTCAACGAAATGCTTGGTAAGCCTTGTGTTAGTCTTTTTGCATCTAAATGAGCTCTTATGTTCATGCATCTGAGTCTTCACTTTACATGTCGTCATCCCAACATACCTGATCTGGCAAGGGCATGTCAGGAGATAGATCAATTGGGTACTATTGCAGTTGGTAAAGTTTGTCTGTACCCAGGGTCAATCAGTACCGATATCTATAGTAGTTGAGTGTTTAGTCTGGGGACAAATAGAGCAAACACCACAAGGGTGGTGTCCTACAACCGCTGGTAAATCCCACAGTGTTCCCACAGTTCTCTTGGATGTCAATTTTGGGCATGTGTCTACCAGTCGATCATGTATGCTGCCTGATCTCTTGAAGGAAAACAGAGGCGGAGCAATTTTGTTGTTGCAACAGTTCAAGATACGCCAGTGACGACGAACCACCTTCTGTATGGTATTAGTCCTCGTGCTGAAAGTGATCACAAAAGTTAGACGATCTAGAGGGGGTTTTGGCATAGGAGGTTCCAACAAGGCTTCTCGATGATTATTCTTCGCTCGTTTAAGCGAACGCTTAATCAATTTGCGTGGATAATGTCGAGAGGCTAATTGTTCCGAAAGACTCTTGGCATGCTGATGAAAAGTATGATCCGTGGAACAGTTTTTCGTATTCGAAGAAATTGACAGCAGTCTTGGACCAGCCAAACAGTCATGTGCACTTTGCATGTTCTCAACCCAGGCTGTATTACAATATGAGGAACAATCACAGGGTTCCTGTCCTAGTCTGAGCTCCTAATCATGGAGTGCTGACCAATCACAGCACTGCATTGCAGTGTTGTGATTGGCTTAGGGAAACCTGGGTGCTTTCTGTGACAGAGAGGCTGTGGCTGGTGACGCAACCAGCACGTAAGTTTTCTTTCTCTTTTTTTCTTTATTTTTTGTTTTTTACTGCCCCCCGAAGCTGAACACTGGCCTACAATTTTTGTGGTATGTGTGAAGGAAACAGAGTTATCTAATGTCAAAATTCTAAAGGCAATTTAAGGCCCTCAAAATCACAGAAAATACTATTATAACTGTTCTTGCCCAATATGGGCAATATTTTCTCCAAAGAGAAAGTTTCCTTTTGTCCCTTTTCAATCTGAGGTGTGATGCTCCTGTGACTGTCATACCGCAAAATAAACTGAATCATGCCCTTGACTAGCGTGAATTTACACATGTATTTGGGGTTGGGAACTTACTGGTAATTGTGGGTGAAGGCCAATAGACTTTTAAACGTTGTGGTAGCGAACAGATTTTGGGGTGAACCAACTCAGAAAGGCCTACAAATCAGCCTGTCTCAGTAAATTTATTCACACAGACATTCCACCACACTGGCAATATTATTATGTTAGCAGACTGTATTTAGAAAGGCACAAACCAAACCATCATTTATTTTGTTAGTTAGGAATGGGAATTTCCCTACCAGTGATTGTTTTTGTGCACCTAACTTGTGTTTGGGGCATGATACCTTTGAGAATGAACCAATTATGCTACAGTGGAATGCATGTATCCTCATTCTGGTGTATTTAACAATAGTTTTACTGCCATTTGATATCCTGGGACTTCATTTTATTATTAAGTCTCCTACCCTCTATATATCTCATTTCTCCCACATCATTCAATCATATCCCCTTCTGCCCTGTGCCTATTACTTTTTGTCAACAAGGAAGCTTCTAAGTGGATGTAGGGAGCTACTTAACACATGAATAAGCTCTCTTCAAGTTTATTGATTTGGTGAAAAAAAATCACATTTAGTGTATTTGTTGTCCATTTCTAATAGTCTCCTCAGATGTTTTCTATTAAAGTACATAAGTGTTTTTTTATTCATGTGTGTTAAGAAGGGTGCAGTATTTGGTCGCCTTAGATGGATACTTCACCTGAGATATTGATCTTTTAGATGTAGGTTCAAGAACAGAATGTACCACAACTCCAATGAAAACGTTTTACCATTTCCAATTCCTTCTAAAAGACAAACATTAGAATCCAAAAGCCCCGGAAAGTTAACATTTGCACAGGGTGTGATGCACCAGCAAGATAAATTATTTGCATTGGAATCTTTCCCGGAGGAGGACCAGGATTTAAGTTTTGAGACACGGATGTTGTAGCTGACACTGGAGAAAACAATGCCCCACAGAAAACTTGTCTCCAGGCTTAATATCCTAAGTAATACCATACAAGGGAAAACCAGTTATGGGAACTGGGGTAGCAGTACTTACAGAATTTTTGGTATACAAAAAGCATTTTCGGTGGTTCTTAGGAATTAACCTGCCGTTAGAAGTGTTGGAGACAATAGTAGGTATCAGATCATGCATTTTAGATTGCTTTGGGAAATTCACATAGGAAGCTAATCCAAAGATTTATTGGAAATACCAAAATACGATAAAAGCCAAAACGAGGTTTTTCCCGTCATACTCTTAAATTGTGCAACTCTTTAGTGGAGGCAATAAAGCAGCCTCTTACCATATTTTTTTCAGAAAAGATAAGAAATTGCATCAGTTTATCACAGTTTCTTCTAAAGCATTAATAGAAAATATGAAAGGGGCATTATCAAGAGATTTTCCCTCTACCCAAGTTAGGTGCGCCAAGTTGAGGGTGAGCATGTACAGAGGAATAAAGGAAGGTTTGGAATTTCCCTTTTATTTTTGTAACCAAATGTATTGATTTTAAGAGCGAATTGGACAAAATGCTACTATTTCAGTACAACAACATGTACAGACAGAGAACACATTTCCCCAAAGGGTCAGAGTAACATATATAGCAATGCCAGTTGTGACAGGAGATATTGGTTCCTATTCTCATGTGCAACAAGCAACATATGCAAAACAAGTAACTAGCAGGACACTGACAGTCTTTCCATTCAGAGCTTGGTGTTCAAAGGAGCAGATGTCCTTAGCACAGGGCTCAGTCAATACATCGATTAGCGGTATCTCCCGTCTTCCTTCACCCACACAGCCCCAACAGGCCCGCCTCTATAGTGTTTATGTCCTCCCTTCCTGTATGTAGGAATGTAGGATCTGCTCTTATGGTTAAAACCACTTTTTGACTGCTGCTATGCTGTTTCTGAGTAGTCTGACTGGGATCCAGCTAATCGAGACCCCAGTCTCTCTATTTTCTCCCCTGAATGGATATGGTAACTGCCTAGGTACATTCCAGATTGATTATAGGGGTACCCTTATAAGTCACTTGTATATATACTGAGGTACCCAGGGCATAGGTACCACAGGGGTCCCCCATGGGCTGAAGCATGCATTATGCCACCCATGATGGACCACTCAAACTGTAATTAAAGGCCTGTCATTGCAGTCTGTATAAGCTAGTGCAAGCACCAATTATGAAAGATATAGATTTCTCTATATCTAAGGTTACTGCACTTAAAACCTATAAGTTCCCACTAAAGCAGACCTTTCCAATCCAAAAGGCAGGGTTCTCAGTTCTAAGTGTGAGGGTGCCCCTGCATGAGCAAGACAGCCCTATAGCCTTCAGAGTCCATTCTCCCGTGTTGTAAGTGAGACAGCCATATGACATATAGAGGACCATCTCAAAACTGACTGGAACGAACACTATCATATTTGGTATAAAACATGTTCAAATCATACCCCCACACCATAAATGGTGTGGGAAGTATGATTCCAAGCACTGTAAAGGCCCTTCGTTAAGTCTTCAGTGCTCCTGGTATCAGTATTCAGACCCGGACTGCACAACATAGATGCTGCTGAGCAGAGACACAAATTCTTCCCTCCTGCTGCTGAGCCAAGCTTGA
The DNA here is from genome assembly GCF_964261635.1 of Lissotriton helveticus. Classification (NCBI taxonomy): domain Eukaryota; kingdom Metazoa; phylum Chordata; class Amphibia; order Caudata; family Salamandridae; genus Lissotriton; species Lissotriton helveticus. The sequence goes on along the minus strand of NC_136068.1, from coordinate 659,483,551 downwards.
GCAGGGGAAGGTAGAACAATAGATATCATGTCAAAAGGAGATATGACCACCTCCCAGACAGGATTTAGTGTATTGTGGAAGGGTGGGAGCTCTTGCCAGAGCCACTCAGTCTGCTTGAGGGGCACATTTGGTGCCCTCCTTGCTTAGTCAAGTTCAAACCAGCTCTCGCTCTGGCGCAATACTGGTCAAAGGACATGGGAGTATCCTCCCCACTGTCCAAACCCCTCGACTGGGAGGGAACCATAAATCATCCCAACCCTTTCCTTAGGGTACTTAAGGGCTCACCTGAATGTGGGTCCCTTGATTTATCACAAAATTCATTTCAGACATCACTTCAAAATCGACCATCTCAGCGCTTTGAACTTCTCTGGATTTCTCTCCGGGCATCAAGGCTACAACCGGGAAGGCTCCTGCTGCTCCTGATCTCTTCGCCCGCTCGTCTGCTGAAATGTCTGTGCCTACGATCCATACAGGAAACCTTCCAAGGCCTGGAGGCATTCAAGACACCTTAAGGAATCACCCTTGTAATGAGGGAGCCACTTCCTTGCATCTGCAGGCACCACAACTAGATAGACTGGTCTGCTGATCCTGGGCTCCCATGTACCCTGAAAGGCTCAGTAACAGAGGTGGTGGTCCTGCACATCCCTCGAGGTCTGCTGTGTCCCCTCACCAAGTTTCAGGCCAGTTTCCATTATCGGAGCTGCAGGACCTGAACCACTGCTCACCGCATTGACTTGCTGTTGCAAAGGCTTATTGGCTTCCTTCCATCAAGAAACCCAAACTCCAAGTAGACCCCACATCAAGTACCTACAGTGACCAAGATCATTGTCCTCACCACATCACTTGCACCGTGGGCCTGCTTCTTTGGTGAGCTGCTAGAGGTCCTCTTGCGACTCCAGTGCCTGGGGGTCCTTTTGTGAGCCATCTTTGAATTTTTTTGGCTCCTCTGATTGCTTTGGGCCTGCCCTTTCTCCCCTGCTTGTGGTGAGTCCCCTGGGCCTTGCTGGTCCTGACATTGCACCTTCTTCAACGTCCATGTTGGTTGCAGTTGCCAAGGCTTGTTGCTGCTCCTGCCGGGCACCGACACCTCAACTCATGACTTCCAACAAAGGACAGCTCGTGTACAGATCCTGGTCTTCCACAGCATTGCCTGGTCCACACAGCTGCAGTTCCAAGGTCACCTCAAACTCTCCTGAAATACCCGACATCGATGGGTATTCGTCTTCCGTGCCACCGGGTCACTCCTGAGTGGCATGGACTCTGTCCCCTCTGCTTGCTGGTGCTTCTCATCTTGAATCCGTCTTTGGGTTCCATCAGACACTTTCACCTTCTCCAGCAGGGCATCTTCTTTAAGTCTCCGATTGAGTTTGACTACGCTTTACGACGCCACATCACACGTATGAACCAAGGGTCCCTGGTGCAGGTAACCTGGTTCCAAGGGTATTCACAGGTGAGGTGGCTCTACATACTCTTGTCTTCAATGGAATTTCTTCGGTGTCCACTGGGAAGGGCCCTTCGCCTTTAAAATTGCAACTGCATCTTATACGTTGACTTGTACGGAGAATGTGGTAATCTTCCCACACCGCACATGACTTCCGTGGGGCTCCTTGATACTCACTTAGGGTGGTTCCTTGGGTCCCCGCCACTTCTACATCCTCTGATTATATCCTTGACTTGAGTTGTGGTTCACATACCAATATTTTAGTATATGGTTTGATCTCTCCCTGGGGACCACTGCGTATTCGGTGCTACTTACGTGTTTCTATTGCAAAGTATTGTGTTAATTGTATATACCTCTGGGTAGAAGATATCTGTATGTATTAGTGAGTGTCTTATAAAAAATACATATTTTTATAAAGACCTTGTGTGGTTCTTTTTCAGTTAATCTATACCAATAAGGTTGTATTCTGGTAACAAAAGCAGTTTCACTCCTTCTGGACTAAGCCTGAAGGCTACTCTTGACCGCTAAAACTTGGAGAGCTTTTAAAGGTTGTCTAGGACCACTAAAATCACCAGAAGGGTTGTCTGGATCACTGCAAGGTGTCCACTTACATAAGTGTACATCATATATTGAGTCAGCCTCTCATAGCATGTCTGTCAGCAAGGCGTCCGCAACCACCCCTCACAGTAACTGTGCCTCTGGGCAGTTCCGAAATATATGCACCATTTCCGCAGCATCCCGACCATATTTAGGGCAAGTACCTATTGTATTTGTGTTGGCGTAAGGTACGCGCTGTATAAAATGCTGCGTTGAATGTATTTACAATTTTGCATTGTGGGAAAGTCTGCATTGATATATGCAAAAACAACAGTTGATGGACAGAATGCAGAACAATGTCATACATTCACCCCAGTACAGAGATCTGGGCCTAAATCCATCGTTTTTTTGCTCACCACACCAACCCAGTTCAGACATGGCCATATGCAAATCAGACTTGACCCTGTACCTCATGGGAACAGTCCAGCCTGAACTGCCAAGCCATGTCTTCCCTGGACTGGAATCAAGCATCCTAGGACCGGTTTCTGGCTATCAGCCGTCTTCAGCCAAGATAGCTTGACTTCAGTGGGGTGGAGAGCACGGGACTCGATGTCTGAGCATACCCGTCCCACTCGGGGTGACAAACGCAAAAACAACAGTTGATGGACAGAATGTAGAACAATGTCATACATTCACCCCAGTACAGAGATCTGGGTCTAAACCCATCTTTGTTTTGCTCACCACACCACCCCAATTCAGACATAGACATATGCAAATCAGCCTTGACCCTGTGCCTCATGGGAACAGTCCAGCGCGAACTGCCAAGCCATGTCTTCGACGGACCGGAATCTAGGTGCTCTCCATGCCACTGGAATCAAGCTATCCTAGCTGATGAGGGCTGAAAGCCCGAAACCGGTCCTAGGATGCTTGTTTCCAGTCCAGGGAGTACCTGGCTTGGCAGTTCGGGCTGGACTGTTCCCATGGGGTACAGGGTCAAGACTGATTTGCACATGTCTGGGTTCAAACTGGAATGGCATGGCGAGCAAAAAAACGATGGATTTAGACACAGATCTCTGTACTAGGGTGAATGAATGACATTGTTCTACATTCCGTCAATCAACTGTTGTTTTTGCATTTGCATTGATATATGAGCACCTCCTCCCACTCGTTCTGCCTAGGTTTGCAGAAAATATACCATTCTCAATGCTACCTAGTGGAATACATCAACTCCTGCAGGGCAGAGGCCATTGCTTATGTGAATCCCGTAGTAAGATATCCACCACCACCCTTCATGTGGAGTGCATGTAACATTGGATGAGTGTCCTGCTCCATGTCCGTGCTATACCAAAGCTCTTGTAGTTCAGTCGTCAGTGTTTTGTGTGCAAGGCAATGATTTGCTGGCAGGCCAGGAGCTTCACAGAGTTGTTCCAATGGCAGGAGCGTGCCATCCCAGAACAGAGTGCCCAGCTTGTCCATCCCCTCCCTCTCCAAATGTCCACCTCCTCCTTCCCATGGAGTTCCCTTAATGGCCTGGGGTCTAACACCCCCAGCAATGAAGCCCCAATTGGAGGATTTGGGGGCTAACACTGCCAGCAATGCGGCATCAATTGGGGGACTGGGAGGGCTAACACTCCCAGCAATCTAGACCCAATTGGGGTATTTATGTGGGCTTACACCCCCAACAATGTAGCCCCAATTGGGGGATTTGGGGGCTGACACTCCCAGCATTATAGGCCCCTGTGGAATATTTGGGGGGCTAACACTCTCAGCAATGTATACTTGAACAATGTTACTGGTGCACATGCAAAGTGCCTCAATACCTATGGCTGGAGTACAAGCTGCAAACAATTCCCAAAAAACAAAGCCAAAGGTCACTTTGCAGGAAATGCATTTTCACACTGGAAGCAAAAGTAACTGGCAACTTTAAGGAATGGACAGAGTGGAGATGCTGGTGGTCTAGGGATTGTTGAAAAATAAACAAAACCTCATCATCTAGTAAATGGTCATTTAAAAATGGATGCTGATGCAAAGACAACAAACCAGCCACCCGCAGCATCTCAAGACCATTTTATGTGTGTGGGATAGTTGTCTCAACCTGGGCAGACACACATGATGGGGGGCTGAAATCCCAAAGAGCCCTACGGGCGTTGAGTTTGATCAGACAGTGTTCTGTATAGGCTTGGATTGGCAATGTGGGCAATTGGGCATTGGTGGATGGACCAATGCACCAGGTCACATGTGGGCCACGGTACTTGAGCCTTTGTAAACCACACCAAGAGACTGACTCACTTCCTTAGTCCCCAACAGGCCACTGCAATGAAGTGCCAGTATGTTGCTGCCCATTCACAAGCTGTTCCGCAAATTGAGGCTGTGCGCCAGGATTTGGAGCATATTCACCTTGGCGCCCTGCCTTCGTGCCTTGCCAGAAGCAGTGTCATCTTCCCCAACAGCCCATGACTATCAGCTCATGGAAGGTGCATGGAGATTGCATTGTATGTAGGGGCCTTGCAGGGAGGGATGTCTCATTTGACCAATCTAATCTAGCCCCCGCCCCCTTGATCAGCAGCAGTTTGCTTTTTGAAATCTCCCTTGACAGGTAAAAGCACAGAGGGTACAATGAAAGTGATGATCATGGAATGTGGGCCAATCGTGCCCGAGCATCATTGTGAACCCAATTCAAACATGTTGTGTATGTACAATGAGAGAGTTCCATAATCAGGTAGGCACAGTTAGCCCGCTAAATACTAGGACAAACGCACTTTGACATTGGGACAGGAATTGCCATACCCCCATATATGTATGTATCACTAGGTGAATGCATGAGCCCGCCACAGCACACAGTGAAACATTGCAGGGCAACATTGCAGGGCAACAGACAAAACACAAGTCCACAGACCCAGCCACTCAGTATTGATTTCAGTACCTCTCACTACAACAACCTAGAAGGGCTTGTATCACAGTAGTCACTGAAATAGTTGTAGACAAAATACATGTGGGTTTTAATAGAAGCAAGAACCAACAACAATGTAGGATTCAGTCACCATGTAAGGACTGGGGGTGCTGCATACAACACCCACTCTGCATGTGTACAGGGTCATCTTCGGAGAATGTAATTCACAGCCATTCAGAATCAGGCTCCTCAGGCTGTAGTGTATGCCACATAATAATGATCCCATTTTGAATGAGCAGATTGTGTCCTGCAGAGTAGTAAGAGTACGCATGAATCTCAGAACGTAGGATCCACCAACAGTGTTGGAGGGACCAATGCACAGACTATTGTGTAAGATAATCTGCCAGAACTAGTGAGGATGCCAGGGGGGTCTCTCAATCTGTGGCTCTCCAACACAATAACTGAGAAAACAACTATTAAAGGAGGGTCTAGGGGACAATCTTTATCGACCTATCAAGTTCACACCCCCAATGAACCATCTGACAACAACAAAAAAACTTGAAGGTCTGTCAAAGTGAAGAAAAAGAAATGACCACAAGAAAATGACACACACCACTATCACGACTAACGGTGAAAGACCATCAGTTAAGAAGAAGTCCTATCAGCCCACCCATATGGCGGAACATCGTCATCTAGGACCTTATCAGCAGGTTCTCATGTGGCCAAGCTCACAATGAATTGCTTGGTACCAATTGATCCTGGGCTGATAGGACTTCTTCATAACTGATGGTCTTTCACCGTTAGTCGTGATAGTGGTGTGTGTCATTTTCTTGTGGTCATTTCTTTTTCTTCACTTTGACAGACCTACAAGTTTTTTTGTTGTCTCCAACACAATAGGCATACCCATCCTCAAGCCTGGGAATATGTGTACATATTGTAAAGATGAGGTATAGGTGCAGGATGAAGTTTGATTTGTCAACATTTGGCACTGAAACACTATCTCAAAAATCTATGAAAATGTCAGAGACCCTCAGCAAAGACATATTGCCCTCACGCTCTTGGCAGTGTTTAATGGGCAAAATGGGAGTCCGTATGGACCCACACAAGGGCTACCCTTGCCAAACCAGATTATAGGTTAAAAAATTAGGACAATGCAAATACTCCTGAGACTGGGTGTACTGTTCCAGTGTCATGGGTGTTTTCTTACAGTGCAATATGTTTTCATTAGCACAATTAGAGACATCATCACAATGAGTTCATCTCCCTTGGTGTCCCCATATCTCGGATATTCAAAGTCAGTATGCCATTAATACCCATCCAGGGGTAGTCTACTGGAAGTGTGGGGATGCGTTTCTGGAGTAGTCTGAACCCAGGTGGCACAACAACACACATCCTTGACTTTTCACTTGAGGGGGCTATAGCCCTCTAAGCAATTGACTGCCATCCAAAATTCTGGCATCATGACATCTCAATATAAGCGGTCACCACCTCCATTCCAGGGCAGTATCCACGGGCAAGAATGACCAATCAGTGACAAGAACTACCTTCACTAATACTCTACAACCTGAAGCATGCTTGTATACAAAAATGACACATGCATGTATAAGTGCTTATTAAACAGGTGTCTGCATGGAACTGGTATGAATGTTGACAGACCAGTAAGTGACACTGAGCTCCTTGAACCACCGCACAAAATGAACGGCAATGGACCCTGGGAGCAGCTAGGAGTGTGGAGATGGTAGTGCTGGTTGTGGACTCTGATGTAGAAGATTCAGTCCCCGGGTCATCCACCACCACAAGGGAGTCATCACTGTAGCTGGAGTTGTATTAAGATCCTGCAGATATTACGTCTGAAAGGCCTTCAGTGTGGCTCCCCTCACCCTCCACGACACTGGGTCCCTTCTCCTCAGACTCAGAAATAGACCCAGTCTGGCAAACTGCTCCCCCTTCATTCATGGCACTGCCTCCTTCGCTGGCTGGTACTGATACTGTGAAAAAGAAGGAAAAAGATTCACACAAGTCATCCATATGTACTTGATACATAGGTGTTATCACAAATCTTCACAGTTCATGCAAATACTCTCACTTTGCCTAGCGATATTACCGCTTGATACATTTAGATACATGGCGCTTGTTATTCTGAAAGTTAACCATTACTCCCTCACACGTGATGTTATCTGCAACATTGGGTGTATCAACATCAAATACCAAAACCACTTTGTCAACTACTTCACTATTTAACAGGTTATGTCTCGTCTTTTACTCCTGACAGTCTTCTGTCATGACATACCTGTCTCATCTCCTGCAAGGGAGTTTAGAGCTCACAATGGTAATGAGATTCACACAATTGAATGAAGACATGATATCCATTCTACAATCTCTAGTCATCAAATTGGGAACCATTGGCTCTAATGTTACAGGTCAAATGACTCCCTTGTCAAACTTTAAGTTGGGGTAGTCATTGTGTGAGTCAGAGTCATATCACACAGATACCAGTGATTGTGCTCATTGTTCCTGTAACTTAGGTTCTCCTCTGTCGGATCACAGATATGACTCTTATTGTGGAGACAGTAAGGCAGTAGGCATAGCTAGGGTGGAAGGCACGTGGCACACTGTCTTCTGCCATCTATTCACAGTGTCATGAAAATGAATGAGAATGTTGTGCACATTGTAAACAGCTCACCACTTTAAGATGTGGACAATGGTCAACACACTTCCAAGTCCGATGACTGCATCGTCCCAGTGCTTTAGGTGGAACACCATGCCTCTGGCCCATCTGGGTGCATTGTCTGTACAAATTATTAATACTGAGTCTCTATTCTTCATGAGTCCAGTCAACACTGTGTGCCAATCCTGGCTAGACTGCGTAAGTCCCCATTTGTATGGGCCAAGTCTGAAAGTCCCTCACTTCTTTTCGACATATTGCACACTTTGTACAGCTTACATTGCTCTTGTTTTCAATCTCATTTTGGTGACGTATTCCAAAATGATGCACATTTGACATCTCTAAATCTGAAATTCATGCATCATACACACGGTTTACAAAGCCATCAAGTATGAATAGCCAAGAACATTTTCACACATGTCAACCATTGTGAATGTATATCTAACATCATACCTCACAATTTCAGTCATATTTCCACCAGTGACACCCTGTGTGACAATGAATTGCATGTGTTGTCACTGTGACAGAGTCAGACACACGGACTCGCTCTTTTGAATGGAGTGAACAGAATCTTCCACACAATCATATGAAAGGCCAGTGTGACAAGTGACTGGAGTTAGCATACCTGCAATTGGCCACCTGGATACATCTGATTACACTGAGCACATTGGCTGGGACCTAACATTGGCACACTGACCAATAAAAACTCACCAAGGCCTCAACATTGACGTCACCTGCTGCTGGGATGTATTGTATCGGCATTTCACACTTGAGTGCTCCAATAACAACATACTTCACAGATTTGTTGAAACCACATTGAGAACAGGTCATACATTAATCATTGTGCTGGCACATGTCAAGAAATGGTATTTCTCATGAAGGTTATCTCCGTGCACATGTTGTTGTGATTTGTGCTTATAGCACGTGCTGATCGCATGAGCATGGCACAACTGTCACTACCCTGAACATAAATTCCTCATATGTCCCTGATGAAAGGGGCATAATCCTTGTGCAAATGATTCTTTTAAAACTGAACAGTTGTTTTGGCTGACTTCCGACCTGTAAAAGGGCCAGCTGGCTAAGATACATACTAAATGAATGTTTAAAAAAAGCTGTGCAACAAGGCATATACTCACCCTCCCCTTGATGCTTTGTGGCTTTCAACTTCCTATCCAGGTCACTGAAGACCACTGACAGGATGCGGAGCATGTGGGGGTCAGGGTTCGATGTCCGCCCTTCTTGCCTGGAGCTGAAAGGACCAGCTGGACTTCAGTGATCTTGGTCCAGCCACAAAAGATCCTGCCACCTCTTGAAAGATACTCCAAGTTTTTAAACCAATGGAGTGTCTTCAAGGCAATGGTCCTCCGCTCCTTGGCCGTCTCATGGGAGTTGACCTGTAAGGATGACATGGTGACAGACACTCAGTTCACATGCGTAATGTTTCTGAGTCAAGCACTTGTACTCATAGGTCATGGTCAGATTGTCAACAATGTCTGAGGGGTAGGCAAGTGGCATTATATACAGTTGTCCAGTGTTCAATGGTGACTCTCCCATGAGAACAGTGATAAGATGTTTACCCCAGGACACACTCTTCTACAGCAGTGTACCTCCCCAGAACAATTATCTACACATTTTGAAACTTACATGCTTGCCTATGAGATTCCTAATGCTAGAAGTGAATGGTAATTGCATATGTCTAATGAAAATACAGTGAAATCATCACTCACCTGCTCCTCTGGATTGCTATTGAGCTGAGTGTAAAGTGACAGGAGGGTGTCCAGCAAACCTGGTTCTCCTCCTCTTTGAAAGCTGGGGCCCTGAGAACTGTACGAGCCATGGTAGCCAGAGGATTGGACACAGCAACAGAGAGGAGGGGAGGTGCAGGAATGATGCAAGTAGTGCAGGCAAGTGAAGTCTCTAGGGAACAGACAGACTTATATCTAAACTGCAGAGGTGGTCTTCATTCCATGCAGCCAAAGCGAAAGGTCTGCATCGGTCGCATTTCTCGAATCGTTCCAATGCATTACATTGCCTGCAGATACCACATCTGCCGCAAGGTCAGAATAGATATCATTTGACCACAAGTGATTTTGATACATTGGCAATGAGAAGTTACCGAGTCAGTTTCTATGCGATGCAGACACAATCTGAAAGCCTTGTCTGTCTCCATAACAACTATCAGCCAATGGATGTGTCGACCGGTCATGTTGCGCTGAGCACATCCTTTGAACGGAAACCTGGGTCGGTCACCATAACAACCGGCAGATAATGGATGCGTATATATCGGTTAGGATGCGGCCACTGTGTCCTTTGACTAGAAACCCAAGTCGATCACCATAATAACTGACAGCCAATGGAAGCGCAGGAATCGGTTAGGATGTGACTACTGCATCCTTTGAATATAAACCTGAGTTGATTGTGATAACAACTGACAGCAAATGAATGCGTACAAATCAGTTAGGATGCGGCGACCACGTCCTTTGAATATACACCTGCTTCTGTAACCATAACACCTTGAAGCCTAGGGCTCTGTCCGAATCGGTTAGTATACGGCTACCACGTCCTTTGGATGCACTCCGCATCTGTCACCATAAAAACTTCAAGCCTATGGCTCTGTCCAATTTGGTTAGGATACGGCTACTGCGTCCTATGAATAATCGGTTGACAGGGCAGACATGTCTCTAATTGATGTATTGTTGTGCATTACATGTCTGGAGGCAGATATTTCATGCTGAAGTGGACATATAAATGACTAGCTCACACTCCCATGAGGACCTAACCTTGAGGATCATTTGACATACTGATTGTGAGGCTAATACTAATATGAAACCAAACTACTCCATTTAGCTCCTATGGCTTGGTCACAGTTTCAATGAGTATTTTAGGGGATATACAAGTGCCTTTTTTAGATATTCACTGCATTTTGGGACTGTGTGGCCCAGTGTGCAATCTGTGTAATTTGTGACTGTACATGTTTATTACAAAAGTCATGGATAATGCATTTACCTTGGAATGAGTAGCCTGTGACATGAAGAGCCATATCAGCTGGTGTTTGTTGGGTGGTTTACTAGTGTATCTTTGTGTCCCAGACTTCACTGGGTGCTGGTGTTATATGCCACTCCAAAATAGTTAATGGTTCATGTATGTGATTGAATGTGTACTGCAGACATGACAACATGACAGTGTCCACCTTAAGAAGTAGTGCACATAATTTACATTGTGAGACGCTGTCTGTATTTGCTGTCCCACATATCTGGCATTACATGATACTATTGTGGATATATTAGAACCATGTAATTGTTCTCCCAAACCTATATCTGGGCTTATTTGATGTGGATTTGTTGAATATGTGATGCTTGATTAACATGAATATTGAGTGACACTAGTGAAATCTACACTATGGCAGTCTAATTGCTGGGCCACCATACCTTGGTAACATCTGGCAAGGCTCATAATGCTGTGATATGTATCTAAGGTCAACCTTATCCATTGAATGTGTATTTCCATTGTTATCTAGTCTCATTTGTGGTCATATGTTATGTTCTTTTTGTCTAAATGCATGTTGCTCTGTACATTGTAAACTAACACCAACTGCGTTTCCACTCAACACATAAGTATCGCAGACGACCTCCAGTGTACAGGCTCTTTCCTGACCTCGAGACCATGGAACAAGGGTATACATAAGAAAATACCGTTTCACAAGGCCATTAATTGCAGAGATTTCTGAGCAGTTGTAACCTAATTTGCATCCTGGGCACACATATCCAACTGCACTGACCCCCAAGGAGAAGGTGATGGCAGCATTACATTTCTGTGCCACGGGATCAATCCAATACACAGTGGCAATATCAGGTGGAATGTCCTGAGCAATGTGAAGCCATGTCATTCGGGATATATTGGAGGCATTGCTACATTACTTGGACCAGTACATTAAGTTCCTGACACCTGTAGAGTTGACAGACAACAAGGGGGGAATCTATGCCTTGGGACAGATACCATATATTATTTGCTCTATTGATGACACCCACGTTGCACTGATCACACTGCAAGTAAATGAGCAAACCTATTGTGATTGAAAACATTGCCACACTATCAATGTCCAGGTGGTATGTTTGGCTGACAGGTCAATCTCCCACATCTGTGCATGTTTTCCTGGCTCGGCACATGATGCTTACATCCTGAGAAACAGTGTCATCCCCCATTAGCTGTCTCAGCTGCAACCTGACAAGGCCTGGTTTATTGGTAGGTAATGTTGTGTGTGTATGTTGTGGTGTGTGTTGATTGAATGTCAGATAGTGCTCTGTTGTCAGACAACTCAAGTCTTATCTGTGTTCAATGTAGGAGACTCTAGATACCCCAACCAGCCTCAGTTGTTGACTTCACTCCTTAACCCTGTCACCTCTGCAGAAGTGAGGTCAAATGAGGTCCATGGTAGGACCCGGCTAGTTGTGGAGCGGGCTTTTGGGCTACTGAAGACCAGGTTCTACTGTCTGGATCGCACAGGAGGAGCCCTCCAATATGCCCCATCGAAGGTGTGTAAGATAATCACAGCTTGCTGCATGCTCCACAACCTAACTAAAAGAAAGGAAATACTTTTAATGTTGATGATGGAGCCTGTAGCAGGGTTTCCGTTCTCCCACAGAACTGTGCACAGAGGATTGGAACCTCGGCGAATTAGGGTGACCCAAAACTCACCTCAGTACCCAAAAACCCCTTACCGAGCTAGCTACAGTGTCTCATTGGTCATAGCAACACTCCCAATGTTTAGACAAACCAGAACATGAACTTGTAATACCTCAGGTTACGTGGAACACATGAACACTCTTTCGTTATACAATCATTTCAACCCAGAACGTGGAGTAAATGAGGACACGTGCACATTTGAAATATTTATTTACTAATGCCGTTTTCTCAAGCGCAGTATCTTAGATAATACAAGGAAACATATTATCATAAGCAAAGTTATCAGCATAGTTACTAGTCCATAGAAAGCAAACGGTGACAGCATGCTATTATGCTGAAATGAATATGTGCTAAACACACATAATTCTCGCCCTCCCTATCTGGTATATTATATTAATATATTAGAAGGTCTCTTTGGGTTTTAGCAGGGCGGGCCCATACCTCAAGATGTTAGTATGAAGAGATCACATCTGCTCCCACCAGCTCTCTGCATGCGAACCGCATCAAGTGTGTATGTGTGCACCAAGCATTGCAATATAAAACGCGCTTGAAGCCAGAATTTGGCAGGAGCTGCACTTGTGTTATGTCTATGAAGGTGCGGGGATCAGTTCTCACAACAATCTGTGTTGTGTTATCCTTGTAGCTTCAGCACTCACTGTACAGACATAGTTTATTAAGCAAAGCTGATTCGAGAGCAATAACATATTATTCTCATGTAAACTACTAGGTTGAAAGCTAAATCAACAATTATGTATCGTGTGCAGAAGCAGCAAAAGGAAAAAATGGCGTTTAAACATTCAATGAGCCTATGCTAACTTAACACAGTATTCAGATGAACAGTAGCTATATGACACCCCCCCATGATCCGAGCACGGATAAGATAACATAAGTGCCATTACTTGAGAGCAGAGTTCAAGAACTATGAGCCTGGTGTATACTTTTTTTTAAAAAATTGGTAAAACTGTGGCATAATGAAACAATTTAAAAAAGCCGGAGTCCATGTTTGCTCAAGTCAATAGGCCTGGGAAGGTAAAAACGTGTAACACATTCCGCAAAAAGAATGTCAGCAGAAAGGCAGTAGGCAGGATCTGAAACATGGAAAAGTCTTCAGGACAGGACCGTATATGCAAAATAAGCAGCAACAGCCTCCAACATGAAATCACCGTCTTCATCCGAAAACAGATCAGCCATCCAATTTAAAAGTGGAAAAGAACATACGTGTTCTCCTAGTACCGGAGCCTCTATTACCATCAGAGGACAACTCGGTGGGTTTTCAAGAAAGCTCAGTGCCAAGAAATCTTGCGCTGCTGCGAGTATGTTCCAAGGACCCATTAGTCCATGCATCGCTGCTAAGGCCATAATCCTTTCGCCAGTACAAACCAACTCGTGAGTAACGACGGGACCCATCAGCTGATTAAAGTCGACGTCAGGAGAAACCTGTCCGCAGAGACACAAATCAATGGCTCAGTCAAAATCACAGCTTAGGCAATGAAACACAGGCTGGACACAGGTGAAGTAGGAAAATCGAAACGATAATCCATATGCCGTGCTTAAAATCGCAAGCGGCAGTGTGCCATAGTATTCAAGCATCCGGTTGCGAAACAGCGCCAGGAGGGGCTGGGCGGCTTCTTCCACATGTGGGGCATCCATATTTAAGGAAGCAAATAATCACTAGAACTCCTGCCGCTAGTGCCAGTAAAACCAGGAATCCACCAAACAAACTCTAAAAAATGGAATGAAAGAAAGCAGGGATGACTCCAAATATTTTTTCAAATGAAGTTACAAGACCGCTGCTAACTGTTTTAAAAAAATGCGCCAGCCCAGTTGTGGAGGACGCGTTAAAGATAGAATGAACCATCTCGCTGAAATGCAACTGTAAATCAGTATTTAAAAGGGCCTGAACCTCAGTCCGGGTGTTAGCTATGTGAAGCACGAAAGTTTCCCGAGCCGAACTCAAGGCCACTTCTTTCTGGGACAATAGAGCTCTTATTCTGCTCATGCCGTTGAACTCCGCTGTCAAGGTTGGGATGCGCGGCCAGATGGAAACATCCCTATACTCATGTGTGGGTGGGTACAGGACATTTCTGCAGCAAACTACACGCTCAGTTACAGTTACCACATAAGGAACACCTTTTATTAACCCACAACAATCCTCATTATTCAAAAGTAAATAACTTCCGTTTCCCAATAAGGTAAAAGTTGGAATGATAGCTGGAACTGGCGTCCCTTTTAAAACACAGGCTAAATTTGGTCGGTCCTGGTTGCAAGAACCGTGTAATTGTATGTGCCTACACATTAACGAATGATCAGGTGTCTCTGTACACTCCTCCCCATTCAGATATACCTCTTGTCCATCTTTCAAACATCTGTAAGTGAAAGGAAGGGAACACACTTCATGAAGAAAACCACTACCTAAGGGTTCATAACGCCCAATGGCAACATATTGCATACAATTCGTAAATTTATACAAAGCAAAAGGCAACATTATTAAACCGTGGATAAGCCACGTTGCAGCAGTGGCCTCTGCCACAGAAAAAGGCAAGGACTCTAATCTCTCAATATGTAACATTGAAAAAGATGCATCACGCATGGAAAGCAAGCGCTGCTTGTCAGTTAAATTAAAAGGGGCAAAGAGAGATGAACCGTTCATGTATGTCCATGGCACCTTGCCAGCTTTTAACGTCTGTAGGGTCCATGCAAATTGCATGATTGAGTGCAATTGATTTTGACCATGGTATAATACAGATACTTCATCCTGTACAATATCCACAACAGAGGACACAATATTATCTAACGTGTAAATGCGGGAAGAAAGCATGTTAATACTATTATCAACTACTGCAAGCACTTTCTCAAGATTAGCTTGATCAATTGCCCTCAGGCGTGTTGCCGCCTCAACCTGCGATGTCTTCCATATTTCATTGTAAATAGCATAGATCCATCTTTTTGATCTACCACTAGCTGGGCCTTTTATGAAATCATTTAAGTCTACATCTTCAGTCAGTTTTGAAAGATGAAGTTTAACTGCAGCTAATGTAGAATGTTTCAGCCAATTCTGACATAACTTGCCTACTGAATAAGTCGTGACTGTATGTTCCATGTCAAAACGGGGATCAGGCCTAACCTGTGTAAAGCCGTCAGATAAACCCAGAAAACGGTGCTGGCACGAATCAGCACTACGGTGCCACATCAGCCGACCATTTGGATCCATACTAGATATGTTAAAGGAAGAATTAAGTAAAAGGGTCTGTAATTCTCTAATGGAAAACTGAGTAAAATTACTCCAGCCAGTGTATTCCTCTAAATCAGGTATGGTTGGGGTATTTAATTTTTTAGAAGTAGCCAATCCAAAGCAAGTTGTTTGGGAAATTGTTACATTCAAAAACAGCATATGATTTGGGATGAGACATGCACGGTTCAGAGCCTCTGTGCCTTGTACCTGCCAGGCCCTTGAACCCCAAACAGATTTAAGGTCAATTGTTTCCTTCCATAGCTCGTAGCCTCCAATAACTAACTGATCAAGGAAGGACTTTGAGTACAATAATTTGGTATTGGTAAGTCTAACCTTGGACATTGGCTTCTGCGATAATTTAAAATAAAAAGACTTGGGACTGGGCTAATTAAAGTCAGTAAAATAAGTGTACTTTTTTAGAAAGGTATCGGAACTGCCCTGTGTAGGTGCTGGGCAATGTTCCCACTGTGTAAAATTAACAGTATTCCTCCTGGAAGATGTTTTGTGTAAGAAGTGATTGCCAAAATGTTGGAAACAAAACAAATCACCATAATTAGCGGATTCTAAATATAAATCCTCAGCATCAAAGGCAGCATAATTTTTCAAATCAAAAAACAAACTTTCTACTGCATGAACATCCCAATCATCAGAACGTATGTTTTGTTTCACTACATCCCCCATGTTCACTCTAAGGACATTAGGAACATTAACCACTTCTGTAGGGCCATGAATTTGAAATCTAACTGCATTCCACACAATTCCATCAAGGACTGGCCAGGCAGTGACGTTAACAAATGTCAAGTCTCTTTTCAATCTGTGTGCAGAATGTGACGAGGAAAGCGGGGCCAAAGTTCCATTGAGATGTCTAATGCATGTTCTTTCCTCCACATAGTGTCCATTAATGAGTCGAAAAAAATAAAACACAAAACCAATTGACATAAAAAGGTAAAATGAAAAAAGTACCAGCCAAATATATGTCCAGGGGGGAATCAAAAAATGTTTTTTAAACAACGTGGCATAAACTGCAAAACGCGTGGGTTTCTGCGAGGTAATGGAAACAGAGTCAAATGAAAATCTTGATTCAGTGGCCAAACGGGTTTGCAGGTCAGGCATCGATAAGTCAGTGGGGTAAGTGTAATCGATATCATCATGGTCTGTACCAGGCATAGTACTTAATAAAGGACTGGAAAGGGCAGGTAATTCGATGGCCACTTCAGGTTCAGGATTTGATGTAGTGGCCAAAACTGAATTTCTCACCATGGAAGGACAGGATACCGCTGGTGTCATACTAAGAAGAATCGGCCATTCTGTGTACCTTGACATTGTCAATGGAGATAAACCTGTTTTCCTTACGACCTGGAAGAGGGGGTAAAATGACTGTTCTTGTGCCCTTCACGCCAAGGACTGGAACCGGAGCTCGATACGAAGGTCCAAATTCTTTCTTGTTATCGATCTTCTCTCGAACCAGTTCTCCAACTTGGGGTAGCCAGCCAACTACCGGGATCTGCAACGCAACATCCGATGTGGAGATCAAATGGTCCTTTGCAAGACTGTCTCTGGTCTTTTGTAGATCCTGTAAAACATTGCAATGTTCATCTGCGTCAAAGGAAGTGGCGCGAACCACACAGTCTAGACCGTCAAGGTCAGGGATGTACATCTTGATGCCAAAGAGCATTTCGTATGGGGTCCGCCCACCCAGAGACCTTCTAGGGAGATTATTAAGAGCACGCTGCACACCATTGAGGTGGGCCAGCCAGTTTCTGCCAGTGCCTATAACTCGGGCTGTCAAAGATTGCTTTAAGTCGCGGTTCATTCGTTCTACTACACTATTACCCTCAGGTCTATAAGGAGATGAAAACTTGACTTGGACCCCCATCGAACTCATTGCATCCTTGTACGCCTTAGAGACGAAAGCTGGACCCTGATCCGAATGGAAGGTACCACAGGCAAAAATTCCCACAAAGACACGCAAATCTCTGATGACAGTCCGTGAATCAGCGCTGCGATGGGGCCAAACCCATACAAAGCGTGTGCATGAATCTACTGCTACTAAGATATACTTATATGCAGTATCAGAGGAAAAACGACCGCAGTGATCTAAATAAACACAACCTAGTGGTTTATTCGATATGTACAACTGTGTCTGTGACGGACGCGCAGCAGTCGAAGGTGTAATCTGCTGGCAAATGTCACATTGAAGGACATAGTCGCGCGTCTGTTTGTACAGTCCCCGCCACCAGAAACGCTGTTGTAATTGAGTTACAGTGGCCGAGACGCCCGCATGCGCAGACGCCACACCTTCATGAGCCACTGTAATCAAGCTTGCCCTGCGATCCGAGTTGGGAATCAAACGTTCTCCAACATCAGGTATTAACACAAATGGAACCTTTTTGGGACTTAAGTGGTATGTGTACTTCGAAGGGAACCCCGCAGGATGTTTACCTCCCTTCTCAGTGGCAGCTACTGCCGCCAAGATGTCATTATCAATCTTACTTTTGGACCGTGTAACTGCTGCAACTAAATACTTAGACACCGCTGATTTTGCCGCTTCATCAGCAAGCGAGTTACCGACAGCGTGAACTCCTACACGCTGGTGGCCGAGAGTATGAATTACAAAAACAAGTGGCAGTTGAGCCTTAAGCTCTGCCACTCGAACCCAGATCATCTTGCGTTTTATTGTGCTACCCTTGGAATCACGAAAGTCATTCTGAATCCAAAAGAACAAGTTTTCATTGTAAGACTGGACACAGTAGTAAGAATCACTCACAATAAGAGTCGTCACACTCGGATCTGCGTACTCTAACGCTAGTAATAGAGCACGAAGCTCTGCCAATTGTGCAGTGCAGTCCCCTAGAGTCTGCGAATGCACTACTCTGGACTTTAACTCATCGTTCACCATGGCACCGATCACAATAGCGCATGCGGAAACGTAGGCGTGTTTAGAGCCATGCGCAACCTGCGCCGAACCATCTGTGTAAATGATGCAATGGAAATCCTCCAAAGGTCGCATTTCTAGAGGAGCAGGATGAACAAATTCATACTGCAAGTACTCCTGCGACCGCAATGAGGCGTCAAAAATAAACGTGACATCCGTGGATGTCCAGGAAGCAGCCCATTGAATCCACCGAGGGTGCAAAGCTTTAGAATTTGGTACACTGGCTTTCGTAACTGCCTCTAAGTGAGGGCATGGTGTAACAACTAACGTGCGTTTTCCCTGTGACAGCGCACGTTCCTTAAGAATCGCCATCTGCACAGCCGTTAAAACCTTTTCCACAGTGGAAAACCGCATTTCAGTCGAAGTGTACAAGTGTGATTTGTAAGCAATAGGTACTGTATCTCCTTCATTAAAAGTCAGATACGTGAAACCCACCGTCCCAGGAATAATTCTTATAACCAGGTTAGTGTGGTTATCATGAGTCAGTAGGAATTTAGAAGCCAGCAGATCAGCCTGTAAAGATTGCAAGAGGGCTGAGTGCTCAGGCAGCCAGCATGATTTGGAAAAAGTTGGTTGTATCAAAGCATACAAAGGCTTGATACGCTGGGCATATTCCGGAATGTAAGTCCTTCCAAAATTCAGAAAACCCAGTAAAGACTGTAATTTTTTCAGTGTTGTTGGAGCGCGCAATTGTGCGCATTACTCCAGGAAGTGAGGAGCCAAACCTCTACCTTCATTGTTGAGCTCATAACCCAAGAACAACACTGTGTACTCTGCAATGTGCGACTTTGCAAAGTTAAACTTGTAACCCATGTCTGCAAAGGTACAAATTATGCTGTTGACGTGACACAGATGCTCCCAAATTTCGTCGTCTGTGAGATAAATGTCATCTACATACGAACAAGCATCCGGATCGATTCTCTCCAAAAGAGAGACTATGTGGGCAGTGAAAACTCCAGGACTATTCTTATAGCCCATTGGAAGACGCCGGAATTGTTTTTGGACCTCGGCTGAAGTAAAGCTGGTCCATTGGGAACTAAGACCATCCAATTTATGGGCATAAAAACCGTTGGAAATGTCAAGCGTGGTTTTAAAACGCTTACGCACAAGACTATCCACCAGGGCAGAGCCGTGAGTATTCTGTACTGCACAGTTACGGCAATGCGAGTTCAAATGCCTGTAATCCAATACCAAACAATATGATCCGTCCGGCTTATTCACAGTGAAAAGAGGGTTATTCATCGGAGACACACACGTTTCAATTACACCCTGATATTCCAATTGTTCAAGGATTGCCGCAACGGAAGTCTTGGCTTCTCGCCGGATGGGATATTGAGGTTGAGGCTGCGGCTGAGACCGCAAAGGTATTTCGTGGCTTGGTGACAACTTATCCCAACCACACTGGTTACGGTACAGAGCCGGTGGTAGCGCCAGAGCCCACTCTTCTGCAAAATGTTGCGCATGCTCTTTTGAGACAGCGTTCGCGAAACTGGGAAGGATTACCTCCTCCCCTTGCGGCGCCGCGAGCACAAAAGGTGGGGGCCAGTCAGCCTCCGAAAGCAAGATGTCATACGTAGACGAAAGGTTTTCCCAAAACACCCCTTTAATAGTGCGTTGTATGTCTCCTTCAATTAACAGGACAATTTCAAAAAGTCTATCAGGGGGAGCTACTCTCGTGTCCGCTGTTTCTATCACAACATAAACATCAGTCGCTGTCACCTTCAGTAGTGGACGCAGGGCCTCTCTCACTATGGTAATCTCCGCCGCGCTGTCCAGCAAGGTCAGAGCCCACATCAGATTCCGAAGCCGCGTTCTCACTATCTGTGGCATATCGATGCGCAGTTAAAGCTGCGACCTTCTTTTTCGCAAACTGCGGTCTTTTCGGCGTTGAGTCCTCCTGCTTCCCTGCGCCATCTGTCTGGCGGGGCTGGCCACGTCCTTGCTGGCCACCACGTCCCCTACCGCCTCCTCCTCCACCGGTCTTCGGGCCGATGAGTTCTGAAAGGAACGAGGAGAGCATTGATCAGAAACCTGAAAGCGATCAGGTGATTTAATCATCGCGCGATCGCGCAAGTCATAAACTCTCTCTGTCGGCGCAGGAACTTGTGGCGCAGGATAAGAATCCTGAGTCTGCTGTTGTTGCTTCCCCTGTTTCTGTTTTTTAGGCCAATTTTGTTTTTTGGACTTGGGCTGGACATCTGTCTCAGCAGACTGCCCTTGTGGTTGTTGCTGGATCTGAAGGAGGCATTGCTGGTCCTTCCTAGTTCGGGTGCGATGGCTAAAGTGACCCTGTGGAAGATGTGCGGTGGGAAGGGTCTGTCGGGGCTCCAGAGTGGGTTTTCTTCATGGTTGCGGTGATGTTTTCACTGGTAGCAGGGTTCCAGTTCATGATGGTTGGCTTGACGGCGGAGGAGGGGAGGGGGGGTGGTGTCCAGCGTCCATTCGCTGAAGTTGTCATAAACTGCCATGATCTTCAGATGTAAGTAGGAGCTGAGCTACTTGCATAGTTCCTGGGAAGGTCTGATGTCCATGGCTTTACTGGGAGGTTTAGTGAGATGGTGTATGACAGTGAACGGTTCTTTGATATTGGTTGTTTTGGTGAGGACTTTGTTCTTGAGAAGGTCCGCTTGGTGTCTTATGCGATGGTGGTATTCCTTCAGGGCGCTCCTGTGTTTCTTCAGTGCTTCCATGGTTTTCTGACTTTGCCAGGTTTTCTCTGGGTGCCTGCAGGAGGATCTTGCTTCTAATAGTTCTGTGGTGAACCAGGTGGCCTTCAGGGGGTGTTGCTTGGCTGGGTGGCAGAGGGGTGCGAGCCTGTCGGTGCAGCAGGTGATCCAGCAGTGAAATTCTTAGGCTGTGGAGTTGGTGTTGGTCATGGCACTGGGGGCTCTTGGAGGAGGGTGGTGATGAGGTGTTTGTCTGTGACTTTGCTCCAGTTCCTTTGTGGCAGGCGCAGGGTGGGCTTGTGTGAGCTGGTGGTGTTGAAGGTGAAGTGTACGCAGTGGTTGTCCGTCCAGAGGGGCTGGGTGGTGTGGCTGAAGAAGATGTTAGCACCAACTCCGAAGATGGGGTCATGGGTGTGTCCACCTATCTTGATGGGCATGTCAAAGAGCTGCTTCAGTCCGTGGTTGGCAAGGATGTCAAGGAGAGTGGTGGAGTCGGGGTCGCTGAGGTTGTTGAAATGGAAGTTCAGGTCTCCGAGTAGGATGTAGTCCGTGAAGGTGATGGCGTGGGATGCGACAAGCTTGGTGATGGTAGTTGCGGACTGGGTGCTAGGTCCCGGGGGTATGTAGGCGAGGGTGCTGCTTAGCGTGGTCATGGGGCTGGTCTGGATCTGGAAGCGGAGGTATTCTTTGTTGGAGTGGGGGTCACTCGTACTGGAGGTGGAGAGTCAGAAGGAGGCCTTGTGTGTGATTGTGAGGTCTCCCCCTGGGTGCTGGGATGGTCCTTTCTCTGGATCTTGTACCCATCTGGGATGGCAGTGGTGATGTCGGGGTTGGATGTGTCATTGGTCCAGGTTTCTGTGAAGAAAGCAACATCGGGCGAGAGGGTGTTGATCATGTCCAAGATCTCTACGGCATGTCAGTGCAGGGAGCGCACGTTGAGGAGGATGCATGTCAGGACTACAGCTGTG
Organism: Lissotriton helveticus; assembly: GCF_964261635.1. Lineage (NCBI taxonomy): Eukaryota > Metazoa > Chordata > Amphibia > Caudata > Salamandridae > Lissotriton > Lissotriton helveticus. The sequence continues at coordinate 659,461,534 of NC_136068.1, read as the reverse complement.
CGTGTGTCGGTGGGGAGTCAGAGGTGGGGGGGCGCTGTCGATGGTGATGGAACTTTGGCAGAATCTGCAGGAGAACTGTCCGTTGGTGGAGTTCAGTGAGGATCTTTCGCAGTCGGTGTGTCTTCCAGGATTAAGTGTGTGGAGGGCGGCGGAATCATATCGGTGGGGTCTTGGAGATCCAGGGTTCCTGGCGCTGGCCACGGTTGGGAAGCAGACAGGCTCAGACGGCCTTGCCTTTTGCGCAACGGCAGAGCAGTGGCCTCAATTAAGTTGGGGAGGGGGGAGGCAGGAAGGCGGAAACAACGATCGGGAGTTGGGCGGGCGCCAACAGGGGAGGGCAATTATCCTGTGGAAGACAGGGGACAGTGACTCAAGGGGCCAGTGCCATAAGACAAGGGATGTCAAGTGCGACTAGCACTGGGACTAAGAAAAAAATTTAAATAATGTGAAAATAAGCGCAGAGGCAAGCAGGTAGGGGAGTGGGTCGAGAGCGGTCTTGAACTCTGCTCTCCTAGTTTGGTGTCGGAGATGGCAAGGCGGCGATGCGTGGAGGGAGAATGGTTACACAGGCCGGGAGGTCAGGGTACTTGCTCACCAGGCCACCTGGAAGAACTTTCTCCAGACAATGCTGGGAAGTGTACTTGCAAGATGGTTGTCACTGGGGGCTGTTGTTTGTAGCACAAAGGCAAAATTGATAGTTATGATTGGTTCACATCCCCTCACTGTCAGGTAGATATAGGCCCAGATGAGCTGTTTGCTTTGGGTGGGAGGAGGAGTGTTTGCACTGACTTCATCTCCCATCAGCCACTGTCCTACATACACTTTCACACCCAGTGCAAACAGTCCAACTGGATTTAGGCCTACCTCACAGTGTGTCAGAATGTACCTACAGGAAGACGGTCACTGGGCACTGGTGTCTGACTTTACAACAACTCCAATAATGGCCTTTTGCTCCAAACACAATTCCCCAGTCTCAGCATTTTGGCAATGACCAGATCTCCCAGTAGATCCTGTACACAGCCTCTTTCCATCGTGCGCAAACAGCACCCCTGGAACTATGGTTTTCTGAGAGTGAGTGTATATGTACTGACACTGGTACCTGGCGTTTTCAGCACAAGGCACTATTGGTAGTTGTGGAGAAGTCAGACACCAGTGCTCCATGTCATGCAACTTGCTAGTACATTTTGAAACACTATGGGTAAGCTTAGTTTCTATTGAGCTGTTTATGCTTTGTGGGAAGGTGTATTTTGGAAAGGGCCTGAAGGGATTTGTATCCATAACAAATACTCCTCCTTTGGCCTTTGGCATTTCAAAACCACCTTGGCTTGGGCGTGAACAGGTTACATTTACAAGAAGACATTCACTTTAATTTGCTGAATTCCATGAACCCGGTTTTGCTATCTTCCCTGACTCCCGCAATTTAAAAAATATTCAAAACTGATTGGAAAATGAGGGAGCTATTCCTCTTTTTGTCTGATATGGTCCCAAAAACTTGGATTCATATTAGCAGAACCAAAGCGCTCTGATTGGCTGTCTAGAACAGCTTTAAAAAATGATGCATCTAAATGTATGGAATATGGAGACTAGGTTAGTGCATCCTGAAAAATAAAATTAAAAGCCATATAAGGGATAAGGGTGAGCACACCCTGACCATCAAGTTCAAATGAACTCCCTCTATATTTAGATTATAAAAACTGCTGATTTTGTAGCTGGCTTTATAGAAGCCAATGACGGACTTCTGGTTCCCTACACAGTTTCCCAAGTTCTTTAGGTTTCTGGTTGATAACTGCTAACCCAGTGCCATCTTCAGGGGCATGGGACAAAGAACCCAGAGCAAATAGAAAAGACAGAGCTTGACCTAAAGCAACGCTCTCCACTCATCCATGCTTCCATTTTGGATGCAAAGGGGCCATTTATGAGCTACGAAAATAGAGCTAAATGCATAATTACTCATTTTGCATAATTGTAAGTAATCAAAGAATTTTGTGATCATTTTGTTTAATTACTTTGCACATAAGTACGCAAGTTACACCCACCCCTAGTTATCACAGATTGCATCCGGTGAATGAGTGATTTACTAAAGTTGGGGACACCCCATATATGATGTCCTAACAAATGGAACATAGAGATTCTGAGACCATTCTGTGATCTCTGTCCCTACATGCCCTTAATTCAGATCTCATGTGAACTTATTTGTCATGGTGGGGTGATGGTGCCATTCTAATTAATCATTATCATTTATGCCCCAGAAGGGGAAGCATTGCCTACTCTACCTCTCCACACTGCTCAAACGTATGGTTTGAGCTCTCTGATGAACTAATATGATATGCACTGATTTTTAATGTCTCCAGTTTTCCTTTTCAATGCTGGATTATTTGTAAGGCTTGATTCCTGCTGTTCCCTCCGTTTGACTTTGCAGCCCAGTATATTAGTTAACGATGACGCACATACCCACTCCTTCAAGATCAGATATCCCATCTCCAACCTTTTCTCCATCACCTGCATTTGTGTTGAGTGCATTCGCCAGCAGGAATGCCCATGGTCATATACTTTTTTGTTGTTTTATTGTTTTGCTTTCTATTTCTCTGTCATCTCTTAATGTTGGCCCTTTGAAACTGGCATTATCTGGTGGTTCATGCTCTACTTGAAAATGGCATGGTATCACCAATTCTATGTTTTCACTTTGCCTAGTACACATTGGTTTCCACACATTCTAAATTCCCTCATGTTCCTATTCCTTGTACTGTTATCAGTGTATAAAATACAATAAAGAAGTCTGGCAAAATGATAATAGTAATAAATCTCTTAGATGTTAACAGAGGACCAACTTACATGGTTACCCTGTTGTGTGCTTCCTTCATGGCCATTGTAGTTTTCCTTAGGTTAGCCTACAAATGCATGTTATAGGACTCATTTTCTTGTGCACATATTATTACATAAATATGCTTGCCTTTGTGCCACATTCTACTTTCACACGGATCCTGCATATGTTTTCATGCTCTGTTATTTTCCTGGGATTTAGTCTGAACATTCTAGGCAAGGTCAAACAAAAATGTCCCTTGTTATTTTTTTGATTAGACACTAGCACCTTGACATAACACAATACTGCAGCCGTAGCTTATGAGAGCACATGTCTTGTCATATAGATGAGCACTGAGAGTCTGAAAAACGGGCTTGGAATGAGAGTTCAGAGCCAAGCTCAATGCTTCAGCTAAGATGTAGAATGTCCATCTGTGTATATTAAGGTATGGGGCCCGCCACTAATCCCAGAGATCTTTGATATATTATCATTTAGCTTCAGTTTATAAGTGTAGGGGGTTAGGTTGCTCTGCTTTATTTCATTAGAGGACTTTTTTCTAGTATATGGTTCAATAGCCATGGTAACAGTGTTCCTGACATGTACTTGTTTTCTAATTGTGGCACGAATACTGCATTTTAGGACATGATAGTTTGAATAAACATTTTAAACTTCCTTCATATCTTTTTGTTATCTTATTGTGGACGAGTACGAGTGAGAGAGCAAAAGGGTGTGTCCTGTTACCACGATCCCTGAGAGGGTGGAACGTGTTGTGTTCTGTGGTGCCAACTCACTTGTTTCTCTGGTAAGGATAGGAGGGAAAGTGAGGCACTATAGGTAGTCAGACTTGGGCTCATAGGTTCTGAGGTGGTATGGTGCCTCAGTCCCTATAAGCTGATGTTCTATGGTACCAACCATAGTTCAGTTCCTGAGCAGAATCCCTGCAACATGGCGCCCAATGTTTAGTCAGGTACTTACTTGTGGGAACCCTGAGTACTGCTTGTGCTCTTCCACAATACTCTCACACCTTTACCCAGAGACGTCCATGGTGTTAGGGATTTGTCCTCTACAGGTATTAGTTCTGTTGGTTTTTCAAGCTTAAATACTAAAAAGTTTGTACTATACTTTGAATTCTTTAATAATTAGTAATGGCGCATCCCATTTTTATTCCTGTTGACTGTCATCTGGCAGTAACTCCGGACTTATTACAACATGGAGTCCCTAATGCAGGTGATCCTGTAATTTTTGTTGTAGAAGCAGATGAAGCATTCCGCTTCAAGGGTTTTTATTCCTGGGTCACATTTTCAGCTGTGGATAATAATGATAATACTTGTCATGAGTATACCAAGCCTCCTGCATGTAATTCATATTGCCCATATGTCCACCTTGTGCACCAGACTTGGTTTAATGTTGCCCTCCCCCGTGTTTTTGGGACTGTCTGAATGGATCCTTAAAGTAATGAATGGATGACATGGTCGGTATTAGCGAGCTATATCCAATATACTAATATGTATCAATTTAATAGTGTCACATGCTTTGGATAATATTCCATTCATCCTATATCGACTTCTTATGTAATACATTTCCCATGCTTTTCTAGATTTTCCAGCTAGACTTGGCACACAATGACAGACTCCTGCAATTGTTCATTCAGTTATGGGCAAAAGACCCATGAACCATTAAGAAATACCATTTTGGATTTACCAAACAATTGACCAACTTGAATCTGTGCTTTCCCTTCCTGGACTACAAGAGAAGCACAGCATTTTGACTATGTGTGTACCCAATGTACTGGTTCCCACTCTGGCTGACTGCAGCACACACCTGGGACACTATTTTTGTAATAATTTACACTCTTTTTCATTGCAATCCCTTGATGAACATTCTACTGAACCTCCTCAACCATATACAGAGTGAACATGGGGCAGGTCCTGCCCTAGATTGGCAGATGACACTTTGTCTATATACCAGCAGCTTGCCGCAGTGGCAGTGATGGACCGTGAAAGCGAATTGCCTGTAATTATTGCTAATGTATACACATCTCTAGGACGTAATAGTTTGGGGACCAGATCCTCCATACCACCGCTTAGCAAGCCTAGTTTTGAGAAGGATGCCATACCCAACAGTGACATTCCTGAAACAAATGGGATAAATCTAAACAACAACAAAAAATAAGACAACGTGAAAGTTCTCCATCGCTAGAGCCCTCCGAAAGATGATACGATCTTCATGATTGCACTACGATTAGGACTCCTGAGTGGTATCAGTCTTCTGATACATGTTCTCACATAGGAGGGCGATCTGACCGCAGACAAGAAGACCATGTGAAATAAAATGGGAGAAACAATGCTCATCTGACATAAAAATAAAGAAGGATGATAGACCTCCTCCATATAAACCGCCTTTTCAGAAAAAGGAAGCTGCAGCATTAACCAAAAAAAATGCCACAGGCAGTGAGAGTCGGCCTCCTGGACAGTAGTTGGGCAGTGACTCTCCTCAACAGTGCAGTAAAAGTCAACATAGTATGCTGGACTCTCTGCCAATTCCGGCAACGAAGCAACTGGAACTTTTATTATGGTTGAAACTGAGAATACCCATGTAGCCCCTCCGGACATATTAAACCACTTAGATATTCAAATTGAAGGTAACTTCAAACGTACCATTAAATTCATATTTTGGGACAACTTGACTGAATCTTAGGAGATTCTCTTGGGAGAGGTCAATTGGCCCCACCTTTTTGTCTTGCCTGCTCACAGGATGATGAAATCATTCTCTCTTTATTCTGGAACCCCACCCCTCCTGCTTTTGCATCTGAATAGACCCTTGCATTTGCCCCTGCTCTTCATCGTAACCATGCAGGTTGGTATAAAGATTCCCCTTCCTATGTCATTCTTATTTTGTCTACACCTCAAGTAGAACCACAGTATCCTATTAAACATGATGCAAATGCACCCATTAAAGACATTCTTTCCCAGCGAGAGTACCAGGGAGTAAATAAACCCTGTGTCTCTCCAATCGATCATCCTCTTTTTCCTGTTTTGAAATCTAATCACACATATTGCATTGTGGTAGATTATAGAAATGTAAATAGTCTGGCTGATGTTTTCCTTAAGAGTGGGCATGATTTTCCCCAAGTAGGTGGGAGACCTATACCGGCCCTCCTCTACACAGATGATGCTGCTTTTAATGGCGCATACAGGTAATGGGTTACAAAGGGTCCTGACCCGTTTTAACACCTTTATGCTTGACTTGGGCTTAAAGATTAATCTTTCCAAAACTTTTACAATGAATTGTGCTACTATTACGGGTCAGGACATCTATCTGGATTGTAGTAAGCTCGCAACTACAACTACTTTTTCGTATCTCGGTGTCCTCTTCAGTCATAATGACACATGGACCCGAGCAATTGAGCAGACAAAACGGGGTTTTAGTAGATCTACCAGTGCCTTGGCTAGTTTTGCAAAGAGACTGGGAATGAAGCCGCCCGGTGAACTCTTACAAATTTACAAGGCCCAGTGTACCTCAGCACGATATACGAGGCAGAGGTATGGGGCGTTGCCAATTCCCTTCCCTTACAAACTGTGAAAAACACTTTCCTCCAGTATATCCTTTCTGTCCCTCCTGGCACATCCTCTTTTGTGTGCCATGAGGAGTTGGGCCTCCCGTATCTAGCAGATCTTATAAAACTTGAGCCAATTCTCCTATAGCATAGGATCTGGATTAGTGAGCAGACCCACTTAAATAGAGACATCCTTCTTGACTATATTAAGTTGGATGGGGCACTGAAGATACCCTGGCTTAGGTTTATTTATAGGTTTATGAACGATCTTGGACTCCCAAAGTTTTACTCAAATCCACACTCAATGGCTCGAGTATCGAGGAAAACCCTGAAGAAAAAGTGCCTCGAAATGTTGGTTTATGTAAGAATAGCAGATGAGGCCTTTAAACCTACAGTTATCCAACACCAGCTAAGGCTTAGTTATCTGGGTATGGAACCTTACTTAACTTTTGTTCCAAGTGGACATGATAGAAAACTGTTGATAAGATTCAGACTGGGTATGGTACACAGACTAGTGACTGCACGCAAAATGAATGATTGGTCAAGAGTGTTACCTCTGTGTTCGTGTGACACTCACTCAGAGCAGTCAACCATCCACCTAGTCCTTATTTGCAAGTTTTTTAAAGAACTAAGGAAAGTCTGGTTACTTCCCCTTTTAAGACAGCAGGGCCTTAAGCAATGCTGTCCAGCACTTGTTTGTTAACAACTTTTAGAGAATGAACACGTGGCATGGGGGGTATCTACTTTTTTTAAAAAGGCCCTGCGGTTGAGGAAAAGCATGTCATTCGAACTCTGCGAGGCTGCCTTTTAGGTGAATTATTGGGACTTGAATTATGTTTGGATTTTATGTAAACTAGATTTTTAATGTAAGGTGTCTTTGCTATTTTATGCTTCCTTTTAACTTGGATATTTTAACTATGAAATGTTATCTTAAATATTTAATGAATGGGGGCGTCGGAGTGAGACGTGTTTTGAAGTCCCTCCGGCGCCGAATTCTGCTTACCCTTGTTTAAGCCCCCGGAGCAGTGCTTTATTGGAGCCCCCCCTGCCTGCGGCGACCCCAGCTGCCAGGGGGCTCGAGCCAGTTGTGGAATTTGGGCCCCCAGAGAAATGACGACGGTGCAGTCTCGCCACGTGGGCTGCAGCGGAGTGAGGCCCAGAGATCCCGGCCTCGAGTGGTGGAAGGCGCCGAGCTTCCGGAGCTGCAGTGTGGAGTGAAGGCGCCGGCGGAGGGGCGTGAGTAGAGGTGACCCCGCCTCGATTGAACTGTGCCCCATCTTCCCAACGACTGCTGCGGATATAGCCGGACCCGGGAGGAACAGCCGAGGGACCGCATAGGTGTCCCCGGGGAAGGGCCGAGCGCACCGCCTTGCAGGGACGATCGGTGCCGCTGCTGCGCGCCCCCCCCTTCAGTCTTCGGTCGGTGAATCGACCCTGCGAGTGGAGCCGCCTTGCTGTTGGGGGCAGTCGGGACCTGCGAGGCCTGCTGGGAATGCCAGGAGCACAGGCGTGCCGCCCTTCTCCATCCCTGGCTGGCGGACCAAGCTGTTGCAGGTAGCCGCCATTAGGCTGCAAGGTCCTGTGGTCGCGTGGTGGTCCGGCAACGACGGAGCACCTGGCCTGCTGCTGCTGCCCTGCGGTGGGCCCCTGGTACCGAAGGGACTCTGTGGGGGCTCGGGCCTCGGGCCACCCTGCCAATCGAGGGGCCTGGACTGGTGGACACTGGAGCTATAAAGGCCGCGGAGCTATCACCGGTGGCGGTTGGGGTGAGTGACATTGGCGGACAGTGCCCCGGACCCTTGGGAAGCCTGGATTGCTCGGTGGGGCCCGCCGACTGGTCACACTCTGGTGGCTCGTTCCCCAGTGACTCTGTGGTGTCATTTCGGCCTAGTCTCGACGTAGTGGGCCGGCGCTTCGAGTTGCGCGGTGGATCCGCGTCTACCGCGTGGATAGCGCGACCCGTGCTAGTGGACTGTCGAGGGGTACCTATTACTCCCGCACCGGATCTGGACGGTAACGGAGCATCGCCTGACCTGTGGTGCTACGGGGGTGGTGGACGGTGATCCTCGGCCTGAATACACGAGCAAGCAGGGGCGTCGTGATGTCCTCTATGCAGCGAAAAGGGAAGCCTGGTAAAGATGGTCCTTCCAAGGGATCCCAGCAGCCGGCGTCCCCCGGGACTAGCTCCTCGCCTAAATCGAAGGAAGATGAAGCCCCCGCCACCAAGGCCTTTATGTTGGAGCTCTTCACCTCCATTAAGGAGGACATCTCGGAGCTTCGCTCTCAGCTGGCCTCGGACCTCCGTGAGGTGAGGCGAGACGTGGACGGTATCGGAGAGCGGGTAGCTACCCTGGAAGATCATGACCTAAGTATGGCGAATGTTGTACACCAATTGCAACAAGATGTGATTCGGCTCACTGAGCAGAACTTGGACCTTCAAGCACATGCGGAGGACTTGGAGAATCGTTCCCGCCGGAACAACATTCGCATACGTGCAGTGCCGTGGGACGGGTAATCAGGTGATCTGCGGGACTATGTTCTGGCACTCTTCTTGCAGATCCTGGATGATGAGCACCTACATGAAATCAAGATGGACAGGGTCCACAGGGTCGGTCTGCCTAGCCGTGGAGGGGGTCCTCCACCCGACATCTTGGTTTGCATCCACGACTTCCAGTTGAAGGAACACATTCTTCGAAAGGCACGGGAGACTCCGTTGTTGCAATTCCGGGATCACCACCCCCAATTATATCAGGACTTGGCGGCGGCGACCCTTCAAAAGAGGCGTGAGTTTCGCCCTGTGACCGCCTTCCTGTGGGAACATAACATCTCCTACTCCTGGGGCCACCCCTTCCGCATAATTTTTCGGTGGCAGAATAGACTGGCACAGATCCGATCGCTTCAAGTGGCAAAGGACCTCTTGGGCCTTGATGACACGGCCCTCCCCCCGGAGAGTGGTAGCTCCCCATCGCGGAGAAGACGGCGGTCCTCCTCATGGCAGAGAGTGGGTCGGGAGTCAGATCGAGGAGGCCTGATCGTGCGACCAGTCTACAAGAGAGGGGGGCAGCGGTGGCCTCTGTGGCCTCGGCTACGGAGGCGTCCTCACAGCATGGCTCCGGGGCGGCCTGAGATGACAATCGCTTGGCGCCGGAGGGACACGGATCTGCAGGTACCGTGGGTAAATTTGTACTTTTTGGGAAGAAGCCCCGGTATGTGGTCTACGGGGCACACCCTGAGGTGTCCCGTCCTCGCCCCCCGGAGGAAACCACACACTTCTATGTACTGGAATTGTTCAGGACATTGTTCCTACATGTTTTTCTCTCACCTTATGCTGCTTCCTCTTGTTCTATTGGTTTGGGGCCGACATTGGGGTTCCTGTGGGGGTGGTGGTAGTGCTGAGGGGGTTTGTTGGGGATATGGGGAGGGGGGGTGCAGCAGGGATGTTGGTGGTGACAGGAATGTATGGTTGGTTGTGTTTTTTGTGCTCTGGCGAGTGATTGTTGTATCTTCGGGAGATGTGCAGCAGGACCCGATGACCCTAGGCATGTACTCTTTGGCTGTGGGGTGCTGGGTGGGATGTCTGCAAAAACAACAAGTGATGGACTGAATGTGGATCAATGTCACACACTCCCCCAGTCAAAAGATCTGGGCCCAAATCCATCGTTTGTTTGCACTCCACACCACCCTGGGTTAGACAATGGCGATATGCAAATCAGCTCTGACCCTGTTGCCCCATGGGAACAGTCCAGTCCGAACTACAAAAGCCATGTCCTTCCCAGAACGGAATCAAGCATCCGAGGACCGGACCGGTTTCGAGGTAACACCTCTCTTCAGCCCGGCTAGCTTGATTCCAGTGGTGTGGAGTGCCTGGGACCCACGTCTGGGCATCCCCAGCGCACTTAGGGCGGCAATTGCAAAAACAACAAGTGATGGACTGAATGTGGATCAATGTCACACACTCCCCCAGTCAAAAGATCTGGGCCCAAATCCATCGTTTTTTTGCACTCCACACCACCCTGGGTTAGACAATGGCGATATGCAAATCAGCTCTGACCCTGTTGCCCCATGGGAACAGTCCAGTCCGAACTACAAAAGCCATGTCCTTCCCAGAACGGAATCAAGCATCCGAGGACCGGACCGGTTTCGAGGTAACACCTCTCTTCAGCCCGGCTAGCTTGATTCCAGTGGTGTGGAGTGCCTGGGACCCACGTCTGGGCATCCCCAGCGCACTTAGGGCGGCAATTGCAAAAACAACAAGTGATGGACTGAATGTGGATCAATGTCACACACTCCCCCAGTCAAAAGATCTGGGCCCAAATCCATCGTTTTTTTGCACTCCACACCACCCTGGGTTAGACAATGGCGATATGCAAATCAGCTCTGACCCTGTTGCCCCATGGGAACAGTCCAGTCCGAACTACAAAAGCCATGTCCTTCCCAGAACGGAATCAAGCATCCGAGGACCGGACCGGTTTCGAGGTAACACCTCTCTTCAGCCCGGCTAGCTTGATTCCAGTGGTGTGGAGTGCCTGGGACCCACGTCTGGGCATCCCCAGCGCACTTAGGGCGGCAATTGCAAAAACAACAAGTGATGGACTGAATGTGGATCAATGTCACACACTCCCCCAGTCAAAAGATCTGGGCCCAAATCCATCGTTTTTTTGCACTCCACACCACCCTGGGTTAGACAATGGCGATATGCAAATCAGCTCTGACCCTGTTGCCCCATGGGAACAGTCCAGTCCGAACTACAAAAGCCATGTCCTTCCCAGAACGGAATCAAGCATCCGAGGACCGGACCGGTTTCGAGGTAACACCTCTCTTCAGCCCGGCTAGCTTGATTCCAGTGGTGTGGAGTGCCTGGGACCCACGTCTGGTCATCCCCAGCGCACTTAGGGCGGCAATTGCAAAAACAACAAGTGATGGACTAAATGTGGATCAATGTCACACACTCCCCCAGTCAAAAGATCTGGGCCCAAATCCATCGTTTTTTTGCACTCCACACCACCCTGGGTTAGACAATGGCGATATGCAAATCAGCTCTGACCCTGTTGCCCCATGGGAACAGTCCAGTCCGAACTACAAAAGCCATGTCCTTCCCAGAACGGAATCAAGCATCCGAGGACCGGACCGGTTTCGAGGTAACACCTCTCTTCAGCCCGGCTAGCTTGATTCCAGTGGTGTGGAGTGCCTGGGACCCACGTCTGGGCATCCCCAGCGCACTTAGGGCGGCAATTGCAAAAACAACAAGTGATGGACTGAATGTGGATCAATGTCACACACTCCCCCAGTCAAAAGATCTGGGCCCAAATCCATCGTTTTTTTGCACTCCACACCACCCTGGGTTAGACAATGGCGATATGCAAATCAGCTCTGACCCTGTTGCCCCATGGGAACAGTCCAGTCCGAACTACAAAAGCCATGTCCTTCCCAGAACGGAATCAAGCATCCGAGGACCGGACCGGTTTCGAGGTAACACCTCTCTTCAGCCCGGCTAGCTTGATTCCAGTGGTGTGGAGTGCCTGGGACCCACGTCTGGGCATCCCCAGCGCACTTAGGGCGGCAATTGCAAAAACAACAAGTGATGGACTGAATGTGGATCAATGTCACACACTCCCCCAGTCAAAAGATCTGGGCCCAAATCCATCGTTTTTTTGCACTCCACACCACCCTGGGTTAGACAATGGCGATATGCAAATCAGCTCTGACCCTGTTGCCCCATGGGAACAGTCCAGTCCGAACTACAAAAGCCATGTCCTTCCCAGAACGGAATCAAGCATCCGAGGACCGGACCGGTTTCGAGGTAACACCTCTCTTCAGCCCGGCTAGCTTGATTCCAGTGGTGTGGAGTGCCTGGGACCCACGTCTGGGCATCCCCAGCGCACTTAGGGCGGCAATTGCAAAAACAACAAGTGATGGACTGAATGTGGATCAATGTCACACACTCCCCCAGTCAAAAGATCTGGGCCCAAATCCATCGTTTTTTTGCACTCCACACCACCCTGGGTTAGACAATGGCGATATGCAAATCAGCTCTGACCCTGTTGCCCCATGGGAACAGTCCAGTCCGAACTACAAAAGCCATGTCCTTCCCAGAACGGAATCAAGCATCCGAGGACCGGACCGGTTTCGAGGTAACACCTCTCTTCAGCCCGGCTAGCTTGATTCCAGTGGTGTGGAGTGCCTGGGACCCACGTCTGGGCATCCCCAGCGCACTTAGGGCGGCAATTGCAAAAACAACAAGTGATGGACTGAATGTGGATCAATGTCACACACTCCCCCAGTCAAAAGATCTGGGCCCAAATCCATCGTTTTTTTGCACTCCACACCACCCTGGGTTAGACAATGGCGATATGCAAATCAGCTCTGACCCTGTTGCCCCATGGGAACAGTCCAGTCCGAACTACAAAAGCCATGTCCTTCCCAGAACGGAATCAAGCATCCGAGGACCGGACCGGTTTCGAGGTGACACCTCTCTTCAGCCCGGCTAGCTTGATTCCAGTGGTGTGGAGTGCCTGGGACCCACGTCTGGGCATCCCCAGCGCACTTAGGGCGGCAATTGCAAAAACAACAAGTGATGGACTGAATGTGGATCAATGTCACACACTCCCCCAGTCAAAAGATCTGGGCCCAAATCCATCGTTTTTTTGCACTCCACACCACCCTGGGTTAGACAATGGCGATATGCAAATCAGCTCTGACCCTGTTGCCCCATGGGAACAGTCCAGTCCGAACTACAAAAGCCATGTCCTTCCCAGAACGGAATCAAGCATCCGAGGACCGGACCGGTTTCGAGGTAACACCTCTCTTCAGCCCGGCTAGCTTGATTCCAGTGGTGTGGAGTGCCTGGGACCCACGTCTGGGCATCCCCAGCGCACTTAGGGCGGCAATTGCAAAAACAACAAGTGATGGACTGAATGTGGATCAATGTCACACACTCCCCCAGTCAAAAGATCTGGGCCCAAATCCATCGTTTTTTTGCACTCCACACCACCCTGGGTTAGACAATGGCGATATGCAAATCAGCTCTGACCCTGTTGCCCCATGGGAACAGTCCAGTCCGAACTACAAAAGCCATGTCCTTCCCAGAACGGAATCAAGCATCCGAGGACCGGACCGGTTTTGAGGTAACACCTCTCTTCAGCCCGGCTAGCTTGATTCCAGTGGTGTGGAGTGCCTGGGACCCACGTCTGGGCATCCCCAGCGCACTTAGGGCGGCAATTGCAAAAACAACAAGTGATGGACTGAATGTGGATCAATGTCACACACTCCCCCAGTCAAAAGATCTGGGCCCAAATCCATCGTTTTTTTGCACTTTTTTGGGGGTGGTAGTGCTGAGGGGGTTTGTTGGGGATATGGGGAGGGGGGTGCAGCAGGGATGTTGGTGGTGACAGGAATGTATGGTTGGTTGTGTTTTTTGTGCTCTGGCGAGTGATTGTTGTATCTTCGGGAGATGTGCAGCAGGGCCCGATGACCCTAGGCATGTACTCTTTGGCTGTGGGGTGCTGGGTGGGATGTCTGGGGAGCTATCCTGCATTGCCTAATGGTGGCCGGAAGTGGAGGCGGGGAGGAGGGGAGGTGTGGTACATTTGTAGCGGGGGCGGGCTTGTTATCTGATGATGCCTCTTAGTATTGGTACATGGAATGTCAAGGGCCTCAACTCCCCGCAAAAACGTCAGAAGGTGTGGAAGTATGTGATAGATCACCAGCTTCACATTGTGGGTCTCCAGGAGACTCACCTGGCGCGTAGGAATGAGCTGCGCCTCCGGCACAAAATTTTCCCCCTCATATATAGATCTTCTGCATCCACGAAACACAGGGGGGTGGCTCTTCTCTTTCGTGCGGCCCTGCACTTTCAGCCAATGGATGTACGCAGTGATAAGTAAGGCCGTTGGCTGATGGTGAAGGGTCTAGTCCATGGGAAGCTGAGCACTTTTGTGGTGGTGTATGCCCCCAATATGGGTCAGAATGGGTTTCTTCAGGGCCTGCTGCGGAGGGTGGGAGACTTTGCTGAGGGACACCTGTTCTTGATGGGAGACTTTAATTTAGTGTGGAGTAGAGAGCTGGATAGCTCCGGTTCCCATAGGGCTGACGCAGGTCTGTTTTCTGCTGAGTCACAACGGCTTGTTGGGGCGATGTGCTTAATTGATAGCTGGCGCTCCATACACCCCCCCGTCCCGAGTTTACACCTTTTTCTCCCATGTCCACCACTCCTACTCCCGCTTGGACCACATTTTTCTAAGTCAAGCCCTCAGGGGAGATGTCCTCTACTCTAGAATATTTCCGCTATCAGTTTCCGACCATAGTCTACTCATGCTAGGCCTGCGCTGGTCACCAGCGGGTGACGGACAACAGAAGTGGTATTTCCCGGCCTCGGTGGTCCGGGACGACGTCTCAAGCAAGGAGTTACGGAAGGCTATCAGGGACTTTTTTGTACTCAATCCTGTGTCTGATACGTCAATATCCACCACCTGGGTCGCCTTTGAGGCGTCAATCAGGGGCACTTGCCTAGCTCTTAATGCTCACCTCAATAAGATGCGACGAAGGGAGCGAGAGGGGTTGGAGATAGAGCTGGCAGCCCTTGAGCAAGCCCACAAACTAAATCCGTCGAGACTGACCCTTCCCCCCTTGACGGCGGTTAGGGGGAAATTGAGGGCCCACTACAACAACAGGGTGGAGTTCACGTTGTTGAGATTGCGGCGCCTCTCGTACTCCCACGGGAATAAGGTGGGGAGACACCTGGCTCGTCAACTGCGAGACAAGAGGGAGCGGGAGTATATAGGAGGGGTTCGAGACTCGACGGGTGAGCTGCAGCACTGTGACGAGACTAAGTCTGCTATCTTTGGACGCTTCTATGCGGAACTCTATGCGGGGGACACACTTGCTGCCGCTGAACAGCGGGAATATCTGCGGGGTCTGCCCATACCGCAGGTCTCTAAGGAATGGAACGAGCTACTTGCGGCCCGATTACTGGCAGTAAGGTACTTGAGGCCATTAAAAACTTGAAACTCCATAAGGCGCAGGGACAGGATGGCTACACCGCCCTCTTTTACAAGACGTGTGCCACTGAGGTGTGCGACTTTCTGGTTGCCCTCTTTAATGACATGGCTGACTCCGGCACTACATCCGGCTCGCTCGCTGAGGCTGTAATTTCGGTCCTACCTAAACCGGGGAAAGACACCACTCACTGCTCCTCGTTTCGCCCTATAGCCCTCCTCAATATCGACGCCAAGCTATACTCCTCGATCATTGCGTGCAGGCTACAAGATTTGATGCCGGCACTTGTACATCCAGATCAATCTGGGTTTATTAAGGGGCGTCAGACCCATGACAACATGAGGCGGATTGTCCACTTGATAGAAAAAGCTAATAAGTTTTGAATTCCAGCGGTACTCATAGGCCTTGATGCTGAAAAAGCTTTCGACCGCGTGAACTGGGGCTTCCTTTTCCAAACTCTGGCTGCCTTTGGCTTCTCGGACAGATTCATCTCTATGGTGAAGGCGAACTATTGCAGCCCCCGCTCTAGAGTGGCAGTGAACAGCCATATATCTGCCTTTTTCTCACATTCCCGCCGCACCAGACAGGGTTGTCCCCTCTCCCCCCTGCTCTTTGCCTTGAGCATCGAGCCGCTGGCATTAGCGGTGCGGGAACACGAGGGGATTCGGGGCATTCCCTTTACCGGAGAGCAGCATAAAATTACACTATTTGCGGATGATGTCCTGCTCTCTATTATGGATCCGGTGCACTCTCTTCCACATGTCCGGGAGGTCCTAATGCGTTTTGAGGAGGTGGCCGGCTTCAAGGTCAATTATGACAAATCTTATATATTGAATCTCACACTTTCCCCTGCAGAGGTGGATCAAGTGCCGCCTCTTAACCCGTTGTCTTGGGCCTCCAACTCAATCGTATATCTGGGGGTTCACCTGACGCCGACGATTGGGAAATTGTTTTCAGCGAATTTCCCACCGTTATTGGCGAAGACCCGAGCGGACTTGGATCGGTGGAAGCCCAAATACTTATCATGGCTGGGCAGAATCCATGCCATTAAGATGGTCCTCCTCCCTAAATACCTGTACCTCTTTCAGGCGCTCCCTATTCCGCTGGACGTGTACTTCTTTCGGCGCCTTAGAAATCAGATGCTCCGGTTTGTTTGGCAAGGGGGTCGAGCGCGATTCTCCTTCACAGTTTTGCGACGACCACGGGGGGAAGGAGGTGTAGGCCTTCCCGATATGCATCTCTATTACAAAGCAGCACAATTAAGAGTGCTGGTGGAATGGTCCCAGCAAACATCAGAGAAACACTGGTTACACATGGATAGGAGTTTCGCAGGTAGATCAATCTGGGACCTGGCCTGGAAACCCAAGAAAGACAGGCCCCAAAACGCTTACATTAGTACTCCCACCAGTACCACTCTGAAGGTCTGGGATACGGTGGCCGCTGATGACCGTTGGACCACATTCCCCTCTCCGTTCATGCCTCTACACTTTAATCCGGCATTTTTGCCGGCCTTACAGGAGGGCCCTTTCAGGGTGTGGAGGGAGGGGGGTTGTGGGGCTTTGACCCACCTATTTCACGGCTATACTCCGCTCTCCTTTGAAAATTGCATGAGGGATTATGGTGTCCCGCCATCGGAACGGTATCACCATGTCACCTGAGGTCTTTGACGCGGCTACGAGACCTCCCTCGCCCTTTGAGGCCTTCATTCTGCGGACTTTTGCCATGAAAGGTGTCATCTCCTTTCTTTATCAGCTACTACTTTCCTCGGCAGTGTCGCCTCGTCCCCGCTACATGGGACAATGGGAAAATCTCCTGGGGCAGGACATTTCGGACAAGGAATGGTCGGCACTGTGGCGCGATATTGCTACATATAATCATTCGTTAGACTTGAGGGAGGCCCACCTGAAGACGCTCATGGACTGGTATTTGTACCCGGCCAGACTCCATCGTATATTCCCGGCCGCCTCTGACAGATGCTGGAGCGGTTGCGGTCTGCTTGGGGACTTCCCCCATATCTGGTTGGATTGCCCGATTATTCGCCCATACTGGGGGGAGATCCTCTCACACATTAAGGAAATACTTGGCGGACTCTATGGCTTATGTATTGCTGGGCCTCCGAGACCCCGTCCTTGAACATCAAACGCGTGCGGACAAACAAATTTTGTGGCTCTGTCTTGGAGCTGCCAAGCTTACTCTGGCCGCCGCCTGGAAAAAAACGGAGGCTCCGGCGATATCCCTATGGCAAGCAAAGCTATGGAAACTGCTTAGCATGGAAAGAGTGGCGGACATCTTTCTCGGCAACTTCAAAAACTTTCAATACCGCTGGGGTCCCTTGGTTCGCTTTCTGTTGAAGGGCCTGCCTTCTGCCGTCTGCCCGTCCTCCGTACGATCACTCCACCTATTGCAGGTTTAATACAGGGGCTACATGAATGAGTGTGAAGTGTTGTGGTCACGGGGGGCGGGAGGGGGGGGCGGGGGGGGGTTTAGGGTGTTTTGTGATTTGTTTGTTTGAGGCACTCACATGGATGATCGAAGCTTCTCAACTTGGACAGGATAACTCTTTGGGCACAAACAGCTAACCCACCTACAGCTGAGCCTCCAAGCGGATGGACTGTTAGTAATATGCTCACGTTGAGACTGCGCCCTTGCCCTATGGCATTGCCCTGCTACTATGTCCAATTGCAGTTTTGCTAGCACTTCATCGTTCCTAATTGCCATTGCCTATGTCCCCTGCGTGGGATGATGTGCGGGTTTGCCACTGTTTCCTCTACTGTTCTTCTACTAAACTAAAAATAAAGGTTTTATAAAAAATATTTAATGAATGTGATATGTGCTTTTATGACTGTAATTCTCATGTTCGAATAAAGCTTAATTGAATTGAATTGAATTGAAATAGTCATACTTGCACATTTGCTATGTAAAATACTCACAGCACAGCACTCATTAATAATGTAGTCCACAAAAAGCACAAAACCACATTGGATATTTCCAATGGTTTTTCATGTACAGTTTGGCACCTGAGAGCCATGACTGGTCTGCCTTTATTGCATTGGAATTTCAGGTGCGCTATACCTGACTTCCTATGTGCTATAAGTAAAGCCGAGGAGTTTTTGCAGGACGTATTGTGTCTATTCTTTATGAAATTAACAGGTGCTCTGTCTTACATAGATGATACCTACTTGACGGATGATGAATTAAATACCCATCCAGTGAGAGTTGAACGTTTCATATATAGACCTTGGCTGCAAGTTTAACTTCAATAAATCTAATATCATTTTTTTAAGTGTCCTCTTTGCGGGATATAAACTTACAAATAAAGAAAAAAGTATTGCCTCTCACTTTCTGCAGAAGTGTGCGCAATTGCAGGCTCTATATACTCTTAACAAATTACAGTTCCTGCTAGGATTTTTAAATTATTGGCAGTACATACATGGCTGATTATGCACAGTGTAATCAATTGCATTATGCTCTAATTGGCCCAAATATTTCCACTTCCTTTTGGAAGCAGGAACTCACCAACACTCTTAGATCTTTACAGTCTGACTTACTTAAAAATACACCTCTTACGTACTTGTGTTAATAGCACAAATTTGGTCATCTATGTTTTGAAGGGTGCAGTTAGATTTAAATATGTCATCTTTAATGAAGGTGAAATGTTAACTATCACATATAAGTTGCATTTATATTCACCAGTAGAAATGCGCTTTGCTTCTATGGGGAAAATTCTGATTGCTGTACAAATGGCCATTCTTAAAGAACGGCTTCTTGCTCAAGGTAAACATATTATTGTTGTTTCTCCGGTGCCGGACTTAGAGGCTGAAATAAAATCAAGTGATCCCAAAGTGAAGGCCCTCAATCCATGATGGATACAGTGGGCTATATCCTTAACAGCAGTGGATGTCGACTTCGTTTTTGACCATTCCGTGCAGATGCAAGATTTTTTGCAATATGAGCATGTTTATTCCATACCTCTTCATTTCTGCCTCATGATAAATATATATATATATATATATATAATTTATACTGACGGTTCCGCACAACCTGCTATTGTTTCTAAACGGCAGTATTCTGCAGAACGCACCAATGGCACTACACTGGATGCCATTTTTCACTTGCAAACAAGTCACACACAGCCTCTAGGAGACTCTGTCACATGAAAATATGTGTCCTACATTCCCCACACTTATTGTGTATGATTTGTATTATTGTGTACAATCTTTTAATGATAATTTGCATTTATGGCAACACAACTAATTTTGTGATTCCAAGGGTAGCACAATCAAGCACAAACTGCTTTGGGTAGGGTAGTCTAAACTCGAAGATAGGTTGCAACAAACTCTTGTTATACCTACATTGAGTCCTAGATTTGTGAGAGCACAAGTTGTAGGAAATTCTTTGGCTGAGAAAACCACCAAATCTGCAGTAGTCACAGCTCAAGTAGCAATAGTAGCACGCTCTAAAAGTTGTATCGATAATTATATTTTGGCTGCAGTAAATTCAGTTAAAAACAGCACCCCTTAACCAATGGGCTTTCCTTCTAAATATTCTTATCACTAAATGATCAAAAACGTCCTTTTGTATCTATTTCTGAAGTTGGTGATTGTGTGACTCCCAACACAAACGCAGACATAATTTAATTGTAGCCACACATGAAGGTGTAGCTTCCATACATTCTGGAGTGGCTGCCACCAAGAGCGGCCTGTGCAGGTAATAGCAGTGGGGTTGGAGGGATGTCAGATGACTATGAAGGAAAATTAAATGTAAAAAAAGAAAAACATGTGCTCGCTGAAAAGCCAAGTCGGCAATGCGGCATGTGCAAAATAAGTGTTTTTTTCTTTTACTAAACTGTTATTTTCCCTTCTCATCCTCTGTCGACTCGCCCCATCCTGCCCTACTGCTCTTACCTGCATGGGCAGCTCCTGAATGCCACTATTTCACTCTTATAGCAACGCTATTTGTGGCAAAGTGTATATTAACAAAGCAGAAAATATGTTTTATGCTGTGACATATGTCAGCAGATTAAAAGCTTTACTGTGCAGATGCAGTTCTCTATCTCCAACAAGCCATTTGGCTGTATTACTTGGATAATTGTGGTCCACTAATTTCTGATACTGCATTCAAATTTATTTTGGTTGCAGTTGATTCTTGCTCTAGGTTCCTCTTGGTTTGGCCACAGCACTTGACTAACGTTCAAACTGTTAACAAAAACTTGCAAACCTTCATCTGGACGTATGCCTATCTCTCAGTCAATACCCAAAGCGTTCTGTGATTCAATGAAGTACATGGATTGCATGTGCAACTTTCTTCTCCAAAAAGGCCAAAAGGGAATTCTGTTGTGGAAAGAATGTACTATGACTCAAAGAAGTTTTTAACAGCTAGAGTATAATGTACAGGGCATCGTTGGTTGGGTCATATTTTTTTATGTGGTTCAACAAGTGTTAAATAACCTCTCTAAAAGATCTCTGGGTGGGGGGACCCTGTAAGAAGTACATTTTAGCATCAACATGTATGTTCCAGACGTTGATGGTCCAGAGGTTGTAGTGGCTGCCCAAGCCTTTGACATATATAAACACTGTGCTGTCTTACATGATCTGCAAAAGTTTCGTTAACACAATGCCTGACTCTCCATTCAGCAGTCCTGAAGATTGAATAACAGTGTTCGGCTGGCTTCCAAAGATTGGAGATTTGGTTTGAGAAAAGGTGGCCATAAAAAAGGAATGTGGTCCAACAATGTGTTCCTGTTCCCGGTCCCTGGTCTTCGAAATACACAAACTGTGATTTTACCACCACTCCCAGCATATGAAGGCAAATGCGTTGTCTCCACTGAACATGTCAAATTACACCATGGGGCTGATTCTTCATATTATGCCACAGAACAGTCATTCCTTTGCAAAAGACTTTTCTTTGCACCCAGTGAGCACCAGAGTTGCAGTTATTCCCTGGCTGGGGGAGGGGTGGATGCTTCCACTGACAATTTCACTGACACGAGGCCTGTTTCTGCTATACCACATTCTAAAATGGATGTTGTTTATAATGAGCCCCTCATGCCCTATCCTTCTGAGATGAGTTTTTCTGGCCCTATTGCTGTCACAGCTCCTATTTTCCAGCTGAGTACTTCCTGGTACTACATCAATCAAGATCATTTTTCTCTATTTTGTACAAGCCCCCAGCACAGATTTGTTTTTTTATTTCATGGTTGAAACACACTTATCTAGTCCCATCTTGGATTTACATTGTGATCACACTTTCCTTGGCTTTCCCATTCATGTGGATTTGTGACTGTTTTTCTTTCCTGTTAATCAATGGCCATTATCTTCCGTAAAGCTCTGCTGCAGATCTGTTTCATGGAGTGTTGGCCCCTCATTCTTCATCACATAGATTGAAAAAAAGACTTGTTCCTCTTTAATATTTCAGCTTATCCAGTGACTGAAGGAATTGTTTTAGATATAGTCCATTTCAACGCATTTGGTCCTATGGAGATCCTGCAGATACCATATGGGTTCAAAGTTTCTATGGGTGATATAATGGTACCGGGGTTACATTGGGATGTTTGGTATGTTGACACTGTAAATGTTATGCTTTATCAACTAGAGTATTATACTCTTTAAAAATCAGAGGATCTATATCCTAATTCTGCTAATTACGCTGATATGTTCTGTTATCGTCACTATGGACATCATTTTCTGCACAAAGCCCATGGACAGCATGCCCATTTTAATTATACACAGTGGGAACATTGTCAATTTCCCGCTCAAAGTAGTTCTAGTAAGCAAAAAGCCATGTACACTTACTCTATGAGATATGATACTTCAGACCCCACGTTATATTATTTTAAATTAGTTCCAACCTCAGCAAGAACATGTATGCTTACACAGACTAAAGTCCTCCATTCAACTTTGTTTGTTGATGATTTAGCCCTTAAAGGTTATGATTACTGGAAAGACAACATTGATTTGAATCAATATAGCGCAGCACTGGGGATCTTGACAAACGCCTACCCTTCACCAGTGGTGTAAAGACATGTACACTGCAATGATAGTGGAGGAATAATTCTACACTCACAGAGGGTGCCCCAAAAAATGGACACGGGTGTGGGGAAAGTGGAATACCTACCGTGGAAATATATGTGACGCCCTGTATGAGGATTCGTTGTCAGAAATAAGTGAATGACCACACTATAACATACTGTGGATGCGAGATATTGTACATCTTTATTGCCAACCAGTAAAACTCACACAGACTATTTTCCACTGTTTAAATGCCCCAGTGTACTATTGTACAACCTGCTGAACCTATATGTATATACCGTCCAATCCTACTGTACTGTATTCAATAGTCACGATATTGTAAACACCAATAAAAATGTTTGTTTTTTTAAACTTCAAGCTGTATGCGAGGCCATATTTTGGAAACAATGGTTCAAATGTGGCCAAAAATTGGAACGAGGTGGATGCAGGAGTTGCATCAGAATGGGGAACAATGCAGCTGAGTCAGGGGAGGCAATTAATGCTAGAGGGAGCAAGGAAATGTGGGACCAGGGACACGTATCAATCAGGATAACAAAAGTCATTCATTTTCAATAGTATGCAAGGAATAGTAATAGTTCAGGTGCTCACATAAAAAAGTGACAAAAAGCGTGAGGTGCTCAGTGAGGGAAATTTATACATCACATTGACAATACACATGAAACTCCTTATAGAAGAATGTATATAGAAAACATGGAGTTCAGGTTGTAGGTTCAGGTTCAGGCTGAGATCGAAAAGCCGTCGGGTTTTCGATCTCAGTTATTGGAGAGCATCTTCAGGACATAGCATATGTGAGCAATCCGAATTGAAACCGATCAGTGCCATTTGAACAGTCAAAAAAGAATGGGAATTACATCATTGTGCAAGATATTGCTTCTGCATCCTCTATATGGTCAAGCGCAACACTAATGATATACAAGGATGTCCTTCCATCCATGAGAGAAATATTACGAGATGTGGTAGATAATGGTTATATGATGTAATATATGTTTATAGTGTTACCCCAACTAAAGGTTACCATAACATAAAGGAAAAGATCTGATGTTCCTATAACATTTCCATTAGAGTGATTAGGCCTGCATGTATACTTGTAATGTGTAAACGGTTTGCTCTTTTGAACCACTGTTGAGATTTCATTGTAGTCTTAAAAGCTTGTGATATTTGTTCGAAAAAATAAGCAATGACCCATACGTTTATGATCTCTTACAACAAACAATGCAAGACAGAGGTTTAGACTTAAACTACAAAAATGGGCATTTCTAGGATGTCTTGGACAAAGAAAGAGAATACCAAAAAACTGCATTTGTAATTAAGATTGAATCACTGATTAAAACCCTAAAGCATTATCGATTTCTGAAGGAACATTTGACCCTATCACTGGCCCCTCCCACTGCATTGACGTAGATATTATGTGCTAAGGATTTAACTTGCATGCAATGTCCAGCAGTTGCAAGAGGGTCTTTAGGCTGGTAAAGCACAAATAGTGACGCCACCGCAACAAACCTCAACAGGACTTCTTTCTTCCTCATGTGCAGGTACAAGAGTGAAGTAATCAGACACACTTTCATTGTTAGGGGAATCTCGGTGGGTCATGAGGCGAACTAAAATGAGGCATAATATGTTGGCAGGTGAGCTAGAAATCCTAATGTTAAGATATACCGTGGGGAATCACTATGCTTGACAGGTCCATGACAAGAGAGCCACATTGGTCACACTGGGTGTCTCTTCTCTTCAGAGACTTGCTGAAAAATAATCACTGGGTTTAATGGTTGGTGTTCTGATATTTTTTAGCTATCAAAGCTTCAAGAAAAGTGAATGCAGTAATGCAACATTTTTACCAAGATCTCATGTTTTCACTTAATATTGGCTAACTTACTGTCACAACACATGCTATTTTGCTCAAGATGGGGGCCATCTCTTAGACCAATGCAATGAGTTATGCATTTGCGTTTAGGTATTGGGGTTTGTAGGTTGCAGCTTGATTAGACCAAGGACTCTATACATGAAGTAGACTTGTCACACCCAGAAACTTGGGCGAGTCACTAAAAAGTGATAAACTTACAAGGTATGATTCACTTACAAGCACACATAGGGCTTTCTATGGAATTAGGTGACTGAGGGACATCTGCTAATAAAGACAGCTGTCTTGTCTCATTTATTTGGAAAGATTATGCTTCTATTTACTTTAAATAGTGACAATGGAACATCTGATGCTTTTTAGTGGCTATCCTGTATATTTCAAAGTTTTACTAAAGTGCATTGTGGCATAGGTTACGAACTGGAGAATCTAGAAGTAATTTTCAATTACATTGCTAACAGCGGTATGCTCGGTCCTGAAATGTGGTGCACAACAAGTTTTGCAGTGATCTAAATAATGCATAAAAGGAATATTTAATATACAGATGTGTATGTGATATTAATTCCATGCCCTGAGAAAGGCCCCAAGCTCTATTCATTATGGATTAACTATGAGTAAGTTACTAGCATGTCTCTTGCAAATATGTCCTTAATGGAGCTGTGCAATGCATATTTAGGGTAATTGTTTTATTGATGTTTTCAATGGTAAAAAGTCATTCAATGCAATTAGCAGTTCATGTCATTGTCAGGGATAACTAATAGCATTCTCTTACAAGTGAAGGAAAAAATGCCACTGGCTTTGTAAGGTTTACCTAATCCCCTCTGCTTTAGCAGCCTGGGGAAAACAAAAAAAAGACCCCTCTATTAGAGTGGATGGAAACCCAGTTTAAGGGCAAGGGCACCCCTTGATCCTTCAAAGGATCCAGCAATATTCTAGGACCCTACCCCTGAGACGTTGTCACTGGATGTGGAGCACATGAGAACAGCTGCATAACGCATCCCCTAGGGAGCCACCTGAAAAGTTGCTGCTGAGCATGAAAAGGAGCAGTTTCCCTCCTCACAAAATGCCATAAGCAAGTCAGACGCCTGGGAAACTGATGCTGCCTGTGCTGACAAATAGCATAGCTTCCCTGACATGGCTACTAGCACTGCTCCAAAGAGTCACACAAGAAACTGGATCTTAGCAAATACTATCAAACCCCAAATCCCACTACAGTGAGGGGGACAGAGCAGTGTTGACAGTCCTAAAGGTATATGATTGCCTGCAGATGAGAGGGAAGGCCACACTGTTGAACATCAGAAGACTCATGTGACCCCAGAATTAGATCCTCAGGCTTCAGCTGCGGGGTCCTGTCTCCACCTGGTCAGAGACTACACTTATTGGCAGTGGGGCATCTACCCTAGCATGTGAGCAGCCTTGACTGCAAGTGGAGACAAGTGGTACAACCAATGACCGGTACAGCCAGGGGGCACCAACTGTCAGCATGCTAAGTTAAAAAATCTCTACAAGGATCTGCGCAGGACTTGCTGCTAGAAGATCCAGGTGGCCAGTACAGGCTGGCTATGCTAGATGAGAAGCATCAGATGAAATGGCAGTATGATGAGCTGTAAAATGATACTGGCCTATTGGAGCAACTCTAAGAGGCAAGGCTGAAAAGCAGATGAGCACAAATTAAACAAGTAATTGAAAGCCCTGCAATATGGAAGGTCAGTGGCTGTATCTATTGTCTTGAGGGCCATCCGTAACTTTGCACTTCAAGTACCCCTTTAACTATAAAAGCACTTTCAAACAATTTTTCACTTTACTTCTGAGTGCCCAGTATCTTGGAATGGTTATTTAAAAAAGAAAAAGCAGGTGCTCTTGGTTCAACTAAAAGAAAACAATATGCTTCTTAACTTGAAAAAAAAAGACTCATCACACGCTGTTTGTGATCCACTGTTGCAGTTCCATTTTTATTGAACTTGAGTGGAATGATGTGTGCTTAGCCAAGACCTGCATCTGTGAATATCCAGTTTTCCTCTGCCTGGATCAAGAGTAACTGCACTCGCATTTGCCCTAGCATTACCGTAAAGTATCAACTAGCAATGAATGCTCTTTGAGCACTGCATTTCCATTGTGTTTTTAATGTAATACCTTGAAACATATTCATTGTATTGTTATTGTTTTGGTCTTGTTTTGTTCAGAATATAAAAGCCACATTTCAAAACCTATGTGGATTCTTTCTGTGGGTTGTTCATTGTGTTACTGTGTGTTAGTTGCACAAATGCTATACACATTGCCCCTTTTGATAATCCTACCTGCTCTACACCAACTCATCAGAGGGTGAGCACAGAATATTTCAGTTATGTATCTAGCTTACACTGACTAAGGTGGTGGGTTCTTCCTTGCCTGGGTATATACCTTAGCCAACCAGAAAAGCTACTTCTAACAAGGCGCATCCTATGAACTGATTAAAAGGAACAGACCTATACTTCAATATTCATTAAAAACATTGCAGCGCAGGAAAAATATATTTTTGTACCCAGTACTAATGTAGAGAAAGCTTTCAATGAGGTATGCTATGAATTTGTGTGTCAGACCCTATTCAGACTTGAATATGAGAAATAAATAACTTTTAGGAATATCTGATTACTAAACTGGTGAGCACTGTAAGTCGGGGATGCGGTATTGAAAACGGCCCAAGATTGGGTGCTCAAAATCCCTAAATACTACTTACTCCTTGTATATAGCCTTTCAAAGTCAAGTTGATGGCCAAAAAATGGATTTAGGGTTTTGAACATGAAGATACAAGAATAGAAAAGGCCGGTGTTTAGACATGTTGTAATAAAAAGTTAGGGAGTGACAGTGATTTGACTTGTCTAAAGAATGCCATTCCACCTATTGATGCAACAACACATCACACATTACAAGTGTAAATAAACTTGAGATCTTTAATCTATCCAAGAGATTTTTGAATGATGTTGAAAATGAGGTGTTAAGCAAGGGCTTGAACTTTTGGCCTTCACAATTTGGTGACCCTGTTAATGCACATGTGACTTGTACAAATTTGTAGAATCTTTAAATTAAAAGATCTGTTACACCTGGCATCTTTTGGCTTGTTTTCTCTGACTTTTTGTTTTCTGATCTCCTGGCATTGCCTTTGTTTTTGCTGGTTTAGTGTCTCTGTGGACTTTCTCATTCATGTGTCAGTGTTAAAGTACAAGTGCTCCTACTTTAAATTATGTGATGGATTGTTGTTTCCATGATTGCCATTTTTTATTTATTGTTAAGTCCCTAGGAATGTGCACTGAGAGTGCCAGCGTCTGTAAATCAATACTACAAGTCAGCCTGCAGCACTGGTTGTGCCACCCACAGAAGTAGCCCTGTAAAGGTAACTCAGATATGCCACTGCAGTGTCTACGCAACGTTTGTACTGCATGTCAACTTGGCAAGTGCATTCACTTGCCATGCCCTAACCTTTCATCATTACATGGAAGCCACACCTAGGGTAGGCCCAAGGTACACCTTTAGGCAGTGTGCAGTGTGTGTGAAAGATATGGCATGTACTGGTGTGCGTGATATGTCTTGATAGTGAAATAAAGTGTATTTCCTTTTTTACTATGGAAAGGCTATATGCCATATAGGATAGAAAGGGAGGTACTTTGTAACATCTTACAAGTGTAACTTCCGATTGGGACAAGATAGAGAAATGGAGTTTAGTATCCCTGAACTCAGAACGTAAAAATGCATCTTTTTAGTAAAGATCATTTTTATGATGTGTGTTTGAAAATACCACTTTTAGAAAGTGGGTATTTTCTTTTAGCCATCCTGTGTGCCTCAGCTGGGTTGTGGATTGATTGTCTGGCTTTTGGAGTGACAGGGGCTGGGGATGTGCATTAACTGCAGACAGCAGCTGTGGGGGTTGAGGTGTGCCCTGCCTTGCTTTTGCTGGGTGGCTCAGAGCTGGGCTGAATGGTCTGCATTTAGAGTGGTGGAAGGAGATATCCCTTGCACCTGAAAAGGCCTCCTTGTCTCCCTTGCACAATGCTGTCTCCACCTCCTGCCAGGAATCTGGGCCAGATAGGACAACACTGGTTTGGACTGAGCTGAGAGTCTTTTGCCACAAGAAAACAATAGAAAATGTGGCATAAATATTGGGGCTAGACCCCAGAACTTTAGATAATTGCTGGACTAAGGAACCTCCCAGGATGAAGAGCTGCCAGTAGGAGTACTGCCCCCTTGCTGTATGCCTCTGCTGGAATGTCCTGCAGTTGCTGCCTCTGTCTTGGACAGGAAAGGACTGGACAGTTCTTTCTGCATTCAAAGTATCTCCAAGGGCTTGATATAGAGCTGGCCTCCTGTGGGAAGCTTGCACTGTGACCTGTGGGCACAGCACTTTGCATCGCCTCACTTCACACTGCCGCTTTGGTAACCCCAACAACTCTGCGGAGCCATCTCCGACACTTCTGCCTGCACTGTGACCTGTGGTCCCTGCTTGTGGAGGACACGAAGCACTGTCCCACTTTGCACTGCAGCCCTGGGCTCAGCACTGCCGCTGCTCCAAGCTGACATTGATGCCGCTGCTTGCACTGTGGTTCGACAGCAGCGCTTGTAGGTTACTGCTCCATCCAACACTGCAGGCTTGGCCCACCGACGCCAGCACCATCGACTCCAGATCGTCAACTGATGCCGCTGTCTACACCGTGACCTGTAGGCCACACATCACGCATTGCCCCATCTTGCACTGCAATCTTAGGTCTACTGACAACAGTGACTCAACAACGACAATGAAGCAGATTGCACTGTGACCTGCCAGTAAGGAGGGGGTTGACATAAACTAGGGGGTTCAGGATTGTGAGGCAACTCCAGTGATGCGCAGGGTCCCTGAGGTGAGTTAGAGAACTGGCACAGGGGATCATATTCCTGATGGTGAAAGGGACACTCTACTGACTCTAGATGAGAGGTGCAGGGAGAGGAGTTCCCCCATGGTAGAAGCCCTGGAGACCAGCCAGAAGTTGAGGGACTGCAACAGTCAGACACTGTCTCACCAGTCTTGCAAGGATGATGTTGGGGTCTTTTTTGAGACACTGGATGGTTGGTTGAAGGGTTATTTGGTTGATAAATGTGAGGGGCTATGTAATTAAATGCTGGAGACCATATGTTCAGTCCCTGTTTTCCAGATCTATGCAATCACCCGGTGGAGTGTGAGTTCTCCGACCCCAGGGAGCTCACACTGGAGGCAGACTTTTTGGTGGATTCCAGAGGGTTTAGAGAAGCATCTGGGGGTTATCCTGAAGGAGGTGGCTCAGGTTTTCCCCAAACAAGTGAGCCGCTGCTTGCACTATGACCTGTGGGCACTGAACAGCCTCGCTTCACACTGCCTTCTTTGCATCCCTGACGACGCTGCTACCTGCACCGTAACCTGTAGAAACTGCTTGCGGAGAAAAGGGAGCACTGTCATGCTTTGCATCGAAGCTGACCATGATGCTCGAAGGTGACACTGAAGCCTCTGCTTGCACTGTGGTTTGAATGCAGCACTTGTGCATTACTTGATACACCGCTCCGTCCCACACTGCAGCCTTGGCCCAGTGACGCCAGCACCAATGACTCCAGATCTTCACCAATGCCCCTTCCGGCAGTGTGACCTGTGGGCTACACAGGCCGCATTGTACCATCTCGCACCACAGCTTTGGTCCTACCGACTAGATCGCTTCAGCATGGTGATGCTGCTTCCACCATGACCTATCAGCACCACAACAAGCACTGCATTATATCGCACCGCAGCCCTGGTCTCACTGACACCGCTGGATGACTGTCACTGAGCCACTGCCTGTACTCTAGTCTGAGGGTACCGCACACCAGAACGCTGCACTTCACACCGCAGCCCTGATGCCTGCTGATACCAGCACTCCTGACGAGATATGCAACACGATGGATTTCAAGCGCCCGACGACTCCTGTACCAACCTCCGGTACCAACGCCTGCCGACACCGGTTCTTCGGAGCTCAACAAGAGGTTGCCGACACCCTGAATTTCTAAAGGTATTGTTTTGCGGGTCTTCCTGCCACTGTAGGTTGCCTGCGAAATCGTGGTCATCCAGACCTGTTTGGATTTGTTTGCTCACGATGCCTTGATAGCCCAGTAAACGGCGCTATCTACTTCAAGGAAATGTATATTAGGTCTATTGTTGCTTTATTGGTATTGTAGATTACTTTTTGTTGCATTTTTATCGTTTTGGTTTTGTTTTACACAGAAAAATATTGGATATATTTCTAAAACTGGTGTGGTTTCCTTTTGTAGTGTATTCACTGTATTACTGTGTGTTATGTGCAAATGATTTATACATTGCCTCTGAGATATGCCTGACTGCTTGTTCTACGCTACCACAGTGGTGCGCAGGGTTTTTTTTGGATTTATAATCCCCTTATCCTGACTAGAGTGGTGGGTTCTGCCTGATTTAGGTTCAAAACTTGGTCAACCAGAAAACCCATTTCTAACAAACAAGGAGAAATGTAAACATTTCTCCTCATTACGCAAGCTCTGGGGAGGAAGGTATTTGGCACCGCCCCAGGATTAGTTGATGTTGTAAATCTGGGACAGTGTCAAAATCCATGGGTGATGAGTGCGAACACCCACAGCAACGCCCATGGAACGTCTTTCTGAAGTAGAGTAAGGCAAGGCAACACTTTGCTCTGCCTTGCCTAACTCCACATCTATAAGGCCATGCAAAGTAAGCCTGGGCGGTGAATTTTGCTCCATTTGCGGAGTTTGCAGAGTTTTCTGCACTCCGCTCTCTGCGGAGCTCGCAGAGTGCAGAAAACTCTGTTTTGCATTGAGCAGCTGTGTTTTTTCCCCGCTCGCGGTAGAATTTCTTCTTGAGCTGCAGGAATACCAGCAGAAACTGCAGTTCACACTGCACTCTGCCACTCGCGGAAGTTTTTTTGTAACTTTGCGAAGTTCCGTGTAGCAAAACTCCGCGAACCTCGCCCAGGCCTAATGCAAAGCCACGCCGGGTGGCAAAGTGTCGCCTCATAGATAATAATGGGAAGCTTGCACCACCAGATTGTCATAAAATGTGATGCTACGGCAGCGCAGGGCTCTTGTTAATGAAGGCATGTGTGTTTATATCAGTATCTGCTCCTGGAGTAGTGTAAGATTCCTTTCATGATTCTGTGGCTGGTGACTCATTTCTGAGTTTCTTATACTTCTTTACATGAGCAGTTAATTAGTCTATTTATTTGATGGCTGTGATAGAGCGCGCAGGTCACCCGACTATAATTTTTTCCATATGCATATTTGGGCCCATAAATTCAATTTAACATATTTATAAATCGGTTAACCTTCACACTACTACCAGCAACCAAGTTCCTTCCTATTTATTACCAATGGACCCGACTTACCAATCCTCGTCACGGGTACCTATGATCACAATGGATCAGGGAGCTAGCTGCAAAAGATAAGCAGTCACCAAAATACAATAACATTTATTATATTTGTACTCTTTATAATAACCACAGACTCAGGAAGTTTTGAAAAACTTTATCTAGTCTTCTTCAATATCAGCAAGCAAAAAGTTAACAGTGAGTAAGCTATCAATAACCAAAATCATAAAAAGTGTATATCCATGTAAGAATATAATAAGGCCAACCATTTAGAAACCTACAGGGAAGGTAAGAACAGGGAACATGCTAGTATGAAATCTCGGAGATTAGACTTGATATGGTGTCTGAAGGAGGGGAAAGAGAAGGAACATGCTAGAATATCACAGTTTGAGTACCCCTTGAAGCTGGGTAAGGCAAAGACTTTATTTTGTACTGAAAGGATTTAGAAATAACCATGTAGCTAAATGGGTAGGAAAAATGGAACACGCTAATAATTCAGAGCAACCACTTTAATTCGGCTAAAAGGACAGGTAAAGAAAGGGAATATCTATTTCATGAACGGTATGTCACAATTGACTTATAGGATGGGAGGAAATGGAACA
The DNA here is from genome assembly GCF_964261635.1 of Lissotriton helveticus. Classification (NCBI taxonomy): domain Eukaryota; kingdom Metazoa; phylum Chordata; class Amphibia; order Caudata; family Salamandridae; genus Lissotriton; species Lissotriton helveticus. Next base: position 659,429,338 of record NC_136068.1, on the reverse strand, counting down.
TGCTAACAAACAGCTAAAGAGTAAAACTTTAATATTGGTCAACACAGGGAGGGTAAGAAAGGGAACGAATTGCAATTAAGACTTTTGACAGTTTCAGAAAGCAAGAAAGAACGTAAGTGTATTTCCCGCACAGATTTTATATTTACCTAGAACAGTGTGGAGACCAACTCTGGCCACGGGTCAGTTAAGGTCAGTAGGAACCCCAAGGAATACGGTCGCCAGTAGGCCAGAAGGTGTAGAATGGAAACCAAGGACAGGAAAACCAGATTAGGATCAGGACAGGACCACCAAGGTAAGACCAGCAACCGCAGTTCAGTTGCAATGCCTGCGCTACACCTCCTCTGCAGCTATCAGTCAAAACCCCAATTGGGTTCTCGAATTCCCCTGCAAAGTGCTCCGTCAGCACTTAAGGTTCTCAAAACCCCGAATGGGTCTGTGAGTCAGTCGGACAGAGTGCTCCGCAGCACCTCTGTTTCTCGATCAGCTATTGAGTGCGTTGGGTCAGTGACAGGTCAGCTATTCGGACAATTCGGACAATTTCTCTAGCTAAAACTAGGCTAGTTATACTGTTTTCGGGTCAGTGTACCACCCTCCAAATGTTGCAAGTGTAAGGATCCCCAATTTCGATTGGACAACAGAAAGGACTGGTCGTCACACCTTCCAGGATTTGACTTTCTCAAGCCCCTCATTTGAATCTTTCATACCCGCCCATTGAATTTTGGGTTCCCATGACATGTTCCATACACATAACAATGGTGAATTTAACAATTATTACAATGTAATACATTTAGCACATCTCAGCATCTTCTACTAGGCGAAGGTGCCTCTTCCCAGGCACATCTTGGCTGAGACCTCTGGGTTGGCGCACGTTCAATGTCACAGAGTTCATCCTCTGGCGGAAAACTGTCATGCGCAGAAAGGCAGTTCAATATGGAGTATTCCCGTCCCTCATGATCAAAGGTTTATGATACATGTAAAGTAAATAGAAACAGTTTTAAAACACAGAAAAAAATAAATGCACCGTATACCATGAATCCTTATACTACTCCCATTTACTTTATAATAACTATAGCATTAGGATTCATGCGGAATGAACAGTTCAGCAAAAGCAGCGATGCAAGCTTCAGATATATGAGAACACAAAGCAGCCATCTTATTTTTACTGCGCAAGTGCAAAGATTTCGCACCATAACTGCGAGTACGTCACGTCACATGGGTATGACCGACGCGTGTGCAGAAGAAATTCCCGCGTAGCAGCAGCCATCTTACCAGCAAGCGTATTAGGATTAGTGTGCATTTGTAATTAAACTGTCTCCAATCACACAGGTTGTACTTTTATTGTATATTATTTCCTACACAAGTTATAGTTATTTAAGATAATTATAAATGGTGAATTTCAGTGGGTTTGTTTGTTTAGAACTATATGTTTTAAATGACATTTTCATTTAACCATAATGTCTCTTTAGTCTTTGGGTTTTTCACTAGCTATATATATATATATATATATTCACTGAAAAAACCATAGGTTATAGACCATATATAGTTAGGAATTAGCATTTACAAAACCTTGAAAATTCACTGAAAAAACCATAGGTTATAGAACATATATAGTTAGGAATTAGCATTTACAAAACCTTATTTTACTCACACAAAACCATTGAAATTCCATATATAGTTAGTTGTACTAACTATATATCGCGCACCCGCAATCCACTGCTGATCATGTCACATATTACATCATTCATGACATGGTCAGTGACATCACTGATGACATCTCAAATGACATCACTGATGACATCACTGATGACATCTCAAATGACATCACTGATGACATCACTGATGACATCTCAAATGACATCACTGATGACATCACTGATGACATCTCATTTGACATTACTGATCACATCACTGATGACATCATTCATGTGATAATACGATGAACCTCTTCAGACTCTAATATAACTTTAGATATACTCAGTGTAAACAGACACTCACAGACTGTCACTCATCCATGGAGTTACTCACACACCTAGTCAGTCATGCAAAGAATCAATCACACCTCCATTTCCTCAACTATACAGTTATACACACCTTACTTATTCAAACATATACTAACACATATTTACTCTCTTTTACAATGCCTGATACAAGTTCACAATGATCCATACAACCACTCACACATTCACTGGCTCTTATGCACAGTTATTTATATATGTCAACTGTCACATGTACTCTGTTTTACATATGTACTTACTTTGACATGTAGCACTGAGATATCCATTCACTCACCAATGCACTCAGTCAACCGCCCATACAGGTGTTTCTACATGCACTTTTGAACCCATACATCTAGTGAATCAACTGCTCACACATCTATGCACAGAGTCATACACCTCCCAGCCACCCACACACACACACTCAGTCTCCCATACAAATACTTGGGCAACCAATCAATAACCCATATAGTTACTCATATAGCTACTGATCCACACATGCAGCAGTTTACAGAACAACAGACATAATGATGCACAAATTAAGACAGTTTAGTCACTAACCCATGCACTCAGTGACACACATTTATTCACTCACTCATACAGTCAGTCATGCACCTACTAAATCCTTCATCCAGACACTTATACATCCACTCATTCTTCAATATGTAAGACATATTTTAACTTTACAGAAACATACAGTCACTGGATGTTGTCATCAGTGATGTCATCAGTGATGTCATTTGAGATGTCATCAGTGATGTCATCAGTGATGTCATTTGAGATGTCATCAGTGATGTCATCAGTGACGTCACTGACCATGTCATGAATGATGTAATATGTGACATGATCAGCAGTGGATTGCGGGTGCGCGATATATAGTTAGTACAACTAACTATATATGGAATTTCAATGGTTTTGTGTGAGTAAAATACGGTTTTGTAAATGCTAATTCCTAACTATATATGGTCTATAACCTATGGTTTTTTCAGTGGATTTTCAAGGTTTTGTAAATGCTAATTCCTAACTATATATGGTCTATAACCTATGGTTTTTTCAGTGAATTTCATTGGTTTTTTAAAAGCTAATATCTATAGCTGTAAAATGTATTCTTCTTTAAATAAAAAAATATATTTTATATGTTTATTAATATTTTTTTATTATTTTTTTTTGTTTCGCTCCCGGTCCGCGAACCGGGTCGCTTCCCGTTAGCTCAAAATGGTGCCGCGACCCGGTCCGCGAACCGGTAAACGTTCCGTTTGCGCAACTGCTGCGTTAGAAAACAACATCGTGACGCGTCGCGTCAGCGTGACGTATCGCGTTGTCGCGTGAAACGTCATATGACGTGCCGCGTTAGCGTACCCGGAAGTGAACCGGTACGCGAACGAGGCGCGAAGCGCAGCTTCCCGGAAGCGATCCGGGACGCGGCGCAAAGCGCGTAACGTAAACACAATAGGTCATGTGACTTGTTAATAACACTTTTCATTGGTTCATTTCACTTTTGGAAACCTAATGATGTAAGTCTAGGTCATGTGACCTAAAAGTAACACTTTTCATTGGTTTAGAAGTATTGTTTTTCCCAAATGATGAAAACCCCTCCTTCTTTCCTCACTCTGACTTTCATCTTTGTGAGAGGAAGACCCTTTGTGATCACTGAGCAATGGCTTCATTAGTAGCTTCAGCTGGTGCACCCCCACCACCTCCACCACCTTCAAGGAAGAGAGGACCACCTGCTGAAGTTATCAGTCAGCAAGAGGAGGAAGAAGAAGAAGAAGAGGAACAGCAGGAAGAGAGGCATTTTTTGCGTGAGGAGCCCAGGAGGTCTCATCTGAAAGAAAACTTTATTTGGCAATTTTTTAAATATCCTCGGGCCAAAAAAAAGTCAATGCACGGTACGTAACTTGCCTGATCTGTAAGAAGGATTTGTCCAGAGGGTCAGATAAGAAGTACAGTTACGGGAATTATACTATGCATCGCCATATGGAGAGGTGGCATCCTATCAACTACAGTGCTGCACAGTTACGTGACCAGCAAGATAATCCCCCTTCTATGGCCAGAAGATCAGTTGTACAGGAAGTGACGGGACCAGAGGCGAGGGAGACAGTCCCAAATATACAGATGAGGTTCGGGGAAGTGAAACAAGTGTGCGTGCGTTGTAACCAATTAATTTGCTACAGAGAAAGTAGCATCACTCTGATCAACAGAGCTATCGACAATCATGATTGTCCAAAACGCCCCAGAGAATAAATTCTTTTTTTTTTTTGCTCCTGTTGAGCCCTTTACAATGAATTGTTTTCACTTCCCCCCCCAAAAAAACCCCCAAAAAATATAAAACCGTTCAAAAAATACAAAAAAAGTAAAAAAATGTTCAGAAAAATAATAAAAAAAATATAAAACAACAAAAACAATAAAAAAACGTTCTTATCAGAACTACCTCCCCTTTATAAAAAAATTGGTAGAATATTTAGCAATCTGCCAACATCTATTTCTTTTGGTTCGCTTCCCGGTTCGCTCCCCGGTACGCGAACCGGGAGCGAACCAAAAAAAATATATTTTTTTAAAAAGTAGAGTAAGTATAAGGGAAGTAAACAGAGAGTAATGTTAAAAGAAAGACAGCTATAGGGACTAAACCAGAGATACTGTTTAATAGATTTATTTCAACAGAGCTATCGACAATCATGATTGTCCAAAACGCCCCAGAGAATAAATTCTTTTTTTTTTTTTGCTCCTGTTGATCCCTTTACAATGAATTGTTTTCGCTTCCCCCCCCAAAAAAAACCCAAAAAAAATATAAAACCGTTCAAAAAATACAAAACAAGTAAAAAAATGTTCAGAAAAATAATAAAAAAAATATAAAACAACAAAAACAATTAAAAAAAAGTTCTTATCAGAACTACCTCCCCTTTATAAAAAAATTGGTAGAATATTTAGCAATCTGCCAACATCTATTTCTTTTGGTTCGCTTCCCGGTTCGCTCCCCGGTACGCGAACCGGGAGCGAACCAAAAAAAAATTTATTTTAAAAAAAGAAGAGTAAGTATAAGGGAAGTAAACAGAGAGTAATGTTAAAAGAAAGACAGCTATAGGGACTAAACCAGAGATACTGTTTAATAGATTTATTTACCGTAGAAAAGATGGAAGAGGATATAATTGTGAAAAACAAAATAGATAAGAAAGTGAAAGAAAAAAAGGAGAGTAGAAGAATAACAAAGAAGAGTTTTTTAGAGAATGTGAGTGAATGTTCAAAATAAGATTAAAACATGTGGAATAACAGAGAGAAAAAACAGAAAGCAGAAAAGAAGAAGTAACAGAAAAAGAATAATTGAAACAGCAAAGAAATCTAAATAACATAGGGGCATATTATCAACATAGGCAATAAAAGTGTTGAAGCTTTTATCGGCAGAAATGTGTCGCTAAAGCCGCTTTTGCGGCAGAAAACTGCCGCTAAAACCGCTTTTGCAGCAGTTTTCTGCCGATAAAAACAGCAATAATTTTATTGGCTGTGTTCATAATATGCCACTTATTGTTCTTCAACTACACAGAGAAAGCATAATGAACAAGTAGTGAAAGAGTGATCAGTCAGAGACACTAAGAGTAATAGAGACGGAGTGAGTGAACAAGAGTGAGGAACTATGAGAAGAGAGGGACTGAGAAAAGGAGTGGAAGTAGTAGAGTAAGTAAGTAATAGAGAAAGGAATGAGGGAAGTAGCAAAGGCAGGAAAGTGATGGTTAAAGAAATGAAGCAGTGGAACTAATAGTAGTTAAATGTGATAGAAATGTAACGAAAAGAGTACAAAACATTTACCTTATAAATGTCGTTAACTTAGTCACTTGTTATTTTGATACTTTCAATCTGTGAAAGAGAGAACAAACATTTGAAAAATATTAAAACATGTATTTAAAAATTAGAAAAGACAAGGGAAAAGATTGAAGGACAAACAGTTTTTCAACAACTTTGACACTTACAGAAGCTTCTACTTCTCCAGGCCCCCTACACAGTCCTAAAGATATACATTTTAAACTAACAGTATCTTGATGCAGATGAAGTGAGGCCTATCTTGGAACATGGTGCATCTTTTGCACTGCTGTTGTCTCACAAAAGTGACGCAATGGCAGCGCAAAAGAGGTGCACAATCATCATAAAACTGTTCCTAACATTTTAAATGATTGTTTCAGGATGCCAATAAGGTGTGTCCTATCCAGACGTTGGTTTCAGGTGAGGCCTACTCAGGGTTGCAGATGAAATTTAGGCTTGTTGAAGAGTATAGAGGAGATAATACATGTGCAGGCCTAATAACAAAGTGAGTCATGTCCACTGCACTCTTGAACAAATGGCAGACCTCCTCTGTCTCCTGGAACAGGCCTAAACTTCATCTACACAATGTGATGTGTAATGTTAGGAAACACAGGTAATATAATTGAAAAACGTGCAATTTGTTTTGCTCATTCCACAATCACATCACCTGTGTTTCCTTAGCTTAGGTATCTCATTGTGGAAATGTAGTCTATCATATGAAAGACTATGTAGAATGTGAGCACTGTATGCAACAATTTTGACACTTACAGAAGCCTCAGCTTCTCAATGTCTACTACACATTTCTAAATGTAGATCATAAGTACAAAAAGTACAGAATTAATTATACATGTTAAATGGTTTATTTTTGCTGTTCTCAGAATTTATCAAATTTCACTAAAAACAGTGACTTGAAGGTATTCATCATATAACAGCGGGGAAAAAAAACCACAATCAAAATGATTGTGTTTAAAAAAACCATATATCATAACCAATCAGAAATCAGAACTCCTCAAAAGTAACTTACTTTCCATGACGTCGAAGGATGTCCTATGAACAGCTTACACTCGGTTGTGCTGTTTTTATTTTCAGCCCGCCACTTTCTGAAAGAAAACCTCCATCGTTTTGAAAAATATGTTACATACAATAAATGAGTTCTCGCTCTCTACCATATGTTTCCACAAGGCCAAATCATGTAAGAGCCATTTATAACTCTTGGAATTCTTGTAAGCAAATCCCGTCATTTTGTATTTCCGCAACTTTCAGAAAGAAAACGTTCAAGATCACTTTCACAATCCTGGACTAGTAATATCTTACCCTTCTTGCTCACTCATGTTCTACATTTCCTATGACACTGATACTGCTTACTATGAAGCACACTTACACTACCTCTATGACTACTACAATTATTTAACTCTCTACATCACTTTTAATCACAAAGCAATATAAAACAGTAGATACAATTATATCAACCCCTAGAATCATTATACGCCAGTTACCTACCCTAAATTATCTTTTCTGAAAACAGAAAGTAAGAATATTTTTAAATAAAAAGGCAACATTGTAACGTAGTCAAATGGGAATAATTTCCGAAACAGCACATTTTTTTACATTTTGAATAAGCTGTGTAATAAGCGGATCTTGTCAAATGACCATCATGCCATATAATAGCTGCAGTTACAAATGTTCTTCCTAAAATCAACGACTGTGTAGCCACAACATTTGTAATTAAAGTTGAAGACTTACTTTCATCAGGTTTATATAGTTGGATTTTTAAAATGACATTATAATCAAAAGTTTGGACCAATAATCTAGACAGCATTGCAGACTTACATTCCCTCTACTCCATGTTTTGATTGGCTGCTTCAATTAGCTTATAAAAAGAAACAGTTTTTCTGAACTCATACAAAGTGCAGTTATTTTTCCATGACGTCAAGTGTTATGGTAAGAACACCGTTTGCTTTGGGAAATACTCTGTTGTCCTTCAACTAATCTCCGCCCACCACTTTCTGTAAGAAAATCTTCTTTTTTTCCAGGAACTATTTAAAACTCAAAAATAACTTTTAACTCTGTACTACACTTATCCTCAAGGCCAAATCGTGTAGGAGCCATTAGAACCTCTTGAAATTCCTCAGAGCAAATCCTGAGATTCCTTCCCTAAAATGTTGGTTTTAAAAACACCAGGTAAGAATTTTTAAGGTCAAAAGGCAATTTTTTTTTGAAAGTTAAAACAGAATCATTGCAGAATGACCAGCCATTTCTAGACTTTAAATAAGCTGTGTAATGTCCTGATGTTATTGAAGGACCGTCATGATATATAATTGCTGCAGTTACAAAAGTCCTTCCTGATATTGACAACTGTGAAGCCACAACATTTTTAATTAAAGTTGTCAATTTTGTTCCATCAGGCCTACATCGTTGGAACATTAAAATGACATACTGGCCATATGTTCGTATAAATAATGTTGATAACATTTCAGACTTACATTGGCTACACTCAATGTTGTGATCAGCTGCTTTTACTAGCTTATTAAAGGACACTGATTTACTGTCTGGCAAAGTTAAATATATAAATCTTTCTGAGTCTACACTAGTAGTACTTGATACTCTACAGTTCTCGCAGTCATGCTGCCATTGATAAGAAAGCCCAAACAGGTGATCTACATCTACACCTTCAGCATGCAATACATCAAGCATATACATTAAAAACTCCTGACAATCTTGCTGAATATTTTGAGAGAATTGTGTTTGACCTGAACATCTGTCTAACAGATTTCGAATTTTAGACACACTTTCTATTTTTGTTCTATCAGTGCTACATTTCTCTAACACAGAATTCAACAAACTGCAAAATCTCTGATCCGAATTGACCACAATCTCTTCTTTTACATTTTCTAGAGAAAACAAAACATTAACCACTACATTAGCATAGCAGTTGACACCAGAACTGTTTTCAAATTGAAAACCAACAACATCTTCAACAGAATCCTTTTTGTTTCTGCTTATAATTTCAGGTTTGTCGACTTTTCGTCTTTTTGCTACAACCTCCCTAGTATTGGTCACATTTCTTCGTTTCCGGCCTACCACACGTTTCTCAAACAAAGGATATTGAGGCAAATGTGGCGCATACTCTCTTCTTAACCTATTGTATTCCTTAACACAATCTAGATCCGCACAAATGTTTGTGACATCACACTCAATCAAGTACAATCCCGATAAAGTTCTAACTCGTGACAATGCCACATATGCCATACCCTCCTTGAACACAGAACTGCCAATATTCACCAATGCACTGTCTAAACTTAAACCTTGCGATTTATGGATTGTCACCGCATATGCCAAGCAAACAGGAAACTGCTTACGGCGCACATATAAGTCTTTTACAAGCAAAAATCTAGCAGAACAACGACCAATTAGCTGTACTTCCTCCATGCCATCAAATTTAATTTTTAAAAATTCAATTCCATCTCTATTTCTGTATTTCACAAAATCAACAACATTACCCATTGATCCATTTACCAGACCTCTTTAAACATGTAAATTCCTTCTTAAAATTATCTGGCAATTTAAGCACACATTCAGAGTCTTTTCAAAACCCGCAGTTTTAGATATACTCTTCTCTAATGAATCCAATTTTGTTTTCAAATTCTCAGACAAAATAATTGTTGATCCCATATGCTCTACTCTGTCAATAGCTTCCAGTTTCACAATCTCTTGGTTTTCTAAATACAACATTTTGTTGTTGAAGATGGCACATTCTGCAAGAGTTGGCATCAAACATATTCCAGATTTCTTCTCAGTAATTTTCTGAAAAATATTCTCAGGCACAACGTCTTGTTCTGGATATAAATTTGACAGTAATCGTGCATGTAAAGCTTCTTTCCCATGCTCGGTCACTTTTCCAATTCTAACATCTTGTAGAATATTCTTGTAATCTTCATCCTTCGCCTGACACATATTTTCATGCAGTTCAGCATAATTGAAGTTTAACCATATATTGACGTTACCAATGCTCCCTAGGCACTTCCTGGTATCTTCATGCGTGAGCATTTTGAACACAGGTTGTCCTTTCACTGGTGTCAGCTGCAGAAGATCTCCGAAAACAATGATGTGTTTGCCACCGAATAACACATCATACTCTGTTTTAAGAACTTCTTGCATTCTCAAATGCACAAAGGCAAGCATGACATTGGAAACCATGCTTACTTCATCAATGATAAGAAGTTTCATTTTCCTCAAGACTCTTGAAACTTCACAACAAGCATCTCCAGATAACTTGTGGTATTGTAATTTGTTATCATGCTCCACTGGCAGCATCAATAGACGATGCAAAGTAATACCTTTAATGTTATGTGCTGCCAGTCCAGTTGGAGCGGGTACAACACAAGACAGCGATGACTCAGTCCTTTCCTGCAAATAACATGAAATTGCTTTAATGAGGAAACTTTTTCCAGTTCCCGCTTCTCCACTCACGTACAGTCGGACAGGCTTCAACGACGTACATGAGCACTCTTTCTTCTCATGACTTAATCCATGATCAATTTGCTTGGTAACTTCGTCATATATTTTCCTCTGCTCAACGTTGAGTTGTCTTTCCAAGTCTTCTAAGTTAACCACATCCTCCTGAGCATGTGCCATGGCTCTTTTCACTTCATTCATGGCAGTGGCAGCTTCATTTTCGATAACAGGTCCTCCTAGTGGATCCTGACTCAATGAAACAGAACTCTGACTGTCCTGAGAACTGTCTCTGGCAATCTCGGCTGCAATCGTTGCTTCCTGCTCGATTTCCGCATTCAACATTTCAAGATATTTGGGAAAAGCAGGACATTCTATGGTCTCCTTGGCGGCAGTGAAAGAGTCTTCGTAACAGAGGAAATCTCCAAGCAGTTCCTCTTCTGCACGCCAAGGCTTAAAAAGTTGCAAAAGTGCTGAATAGAAAAACTCATTTTTTTCAGGAGATTCGCCACTCAATTTTCGATGGTTTACCAAGTGGCATTTTCTTTGCTTGACCAGACATCCCTCACTTCCAATTACAGCATACACTCCTTTATCAATATCTTCTTTGATGTTCCTCTTGAATATGTAATTTTGTAGAACCTCATACAGACAAACATTCTCGAGGTGACTACTTCTATTTGGATAATATGTATCCAACATGTTGGTCTTCAAAATATCTGTACTGTTTGGCTCCTTTTCCGCCAAATACTCAATTTCCCGTACAGGTTTCAGAACTCGATTACGCGTTGCAGCAAGACCAAGACTCGCCCAAACGATACTCCTGGATTTGGCATAGAGACTTGCTGAAGACAACCGGTCAGAACATTCGTAAGCTCCGATTTCTCGATGTGACAACATCTTCAGACTGAAACTGTACAACTTCTTGCTGAGGCTCTTTTCATGGGAAATGTCCTCCCACATATCCTTCAATTCTGTCTTTTCTTTTTTGGTGATGTAAGATGTCACATACTGAGCCACAGCCATACAGTTATCAGCCACAAACTGTATATCCATGTTAGCATTCCACATGGACAAAATCACTGGGTTGTAGTCGTTGACGTACTTGGACTCTTCGTTCCTTTTCAAATTGTATGTGTTTTTAGGTGATTTCTTCATCACATTATGTCGCAGCGAAGACATCAAACTGTTTACTCTTCCTTTAGAAATCACCGGTCGTGGAAAGCCGAAACGACATTTGGTGTAGAACTTGTCCTTGTTTCTGAATTTACGATGACAGTACTTTCCACAACGATGGCTTTGGAAACGTAGAACTTGTTCTCTTAGGCTTTTCTTCTCCTTTGCGTTTGGAACAGCACATGTAGAATACTGTTCTATGAAACTAATCACTAAGTCTTCTGGATCCGTTCCAAATTTAGGTGCATCCTTGATCCACAGCAGCATATGTATATGAGGAGCACCTCTTGCTTGGTACTCCTTTCTCCAGAAGAAATCCAACACCTCTCCAAGAGGTGGATTTCTCTTGTTCATGATGAAAGACATCATAGCTTCAAATCTATGATTGAAGTACCTGCATACATTCACTGGATCCAAAGAGCACAGTTCTCCGGGTGTCTTGAATTCGATATTTTCAATGTTTCCATTTGCCTCTCGTAGAAATTCAAGTAAGTCTTCCCAGCCATACTCGGCACAGCTCAGAGTGAGGAACCATGTGGGAGTTCCTAAGTTCCTCGGCATACATTTTAAATCACCATGACGACGGTACCAGTACTCATTAGTACCACACTGACACGCCATGAGATTAATCAGGTGACAATCCAAAATACTGTCTTGCACATTGACTTTATCCATAAAGTCACTTGCAGAGATGTTTTGCATGTGTATACCACTTTTCAAGATGTGGTTCACTGCATATGACAGTCCAGACAGATCGCTTTCAAACAGGAGATGAAACAAATAGGGAATGCATTGTCGAAACCTAGCATCTTCTGCATACAATCGTAAAGTCCGGTATTCAGAAGCAGGAATTTGATGAGGTCGCTCATCATATCTTCCCCCTGACCTGTTGGAAAAAGCTGTGGGAAACACCGAGCTTCCAAACTTTCCTCCCAAACACTAATGGGACTCCCTTTGGCTTGTTTCATTTGAAACAACTCAATAGCATTCCCCATGACTTCCTTGGAATGCAAAGGATGAACACTATAATGTTCATATATTTCTTCACTTTTAGAGGGTTCTACTTTCTCAATTTGACCAGCACACAAATCGCTATCCTCTTCCTCACTTACTTCCTCTTCTGCAACATATACATTCTTATTATTTTTTTTCAAATAGAATGTTGCCTTTTTGACTTTCCTAACATCCACTAAATCCTTGCCATATTTTCTTATTCTTTGTCGGAACACCATTAACTAAGATAACCAGAGGTTCCTCTTCCACTTTTTCTACTACAATTGTATTAATGTTTTTCTTCAAATCTAGAGGCAAATAAACAACTCTTCCCTTTAATCCTCTCTGTACATCTGATGGAGGCAATTTCCCTGTCTTTGGCTCCATTCTTACAATAGCCTGAAAGGGATGGATACTTTGAATCAAAATAGATTCATAAGTATTTAAATCCTTCAATTCAGAAGGAATCTCAACCAATTCCAGATTATTATGAACCGCTCTAGCAGGCATCTGGTTTTGATTTAATTTGTTACAACAATAAGTACACACACGTTGATCCAATCCCAAATCAAAACAATTTTCTACCATCAAGTATATTGCGAAATCCTTCCATTCACTATTATTTTCCCTTTCACTTTTTGCATATAAATCCACTAACTTACCCTCTTCTTCTGGGTCAATTTCAACATTCTCCTCTTTACTTCCAAAGTAACAAAACTCAATTTCTTCACAAATATTTTTCACATCTATTTCAGAACCATGCAAAAGAGCAGCGCATAATTGTTTAAGCATACTTGCTGGACTCTTAGCATAATACAACATTCTAACTAATTTCCTCACTTTATTATGATGCACTGCTAGCATCCTGAAATGATGAAAAACACTCTGGCATACTCTCCTGGAAAGACAAGCCAGTGAATGACCATGCAAACCTGTCACTTCTCTCACTCTGCAAGGATCTAATTCTTGCAACAACATCATTTTCTGCTTCAAACTTTTCTTATTAAATGTCCGTACAAAATCACAAAGCAAATTGATGGAATCCTGTCGTACACTGCAAATACTACTACACTTCCAGGTGTACACAGGACCCTTAGGACGTCTTCCTAAAACCTCATTACCTAACACCTCTTCTGTATCTGTTGTCACAAGTTTTTCTTTTTCAAATGGACAACCATCTTTCACCTCATAAGCTCGACCATTGGTGTCAACTGCATGCACCAAATCATTATCCTGGAAATAACTCTCCTCATTAAAAAATGCCTCACAACTTGAACTATGCATCCATTCTCCGGAAAAAACTTCACAAAAATTACTACGATTAACTATTCTCTTCCATCTACTATTTCTTTTGAAATCATAAATTGCCTTGTTTAGCTTCCTAATTCTATTGATTATCAAAATAAATAATTTTCGTTTAATTTCAAATGCCTGATCAATAACTTTCTCAACTTTTTTTTTACTCTTATAAAAAACCACTTTCTGTTGACCTTTCTTAATATTTTTTAACAAATTGCCAATTATCCTGTTGATGAACATTCGTTTACGAATGTCCCTAAACTGTTGTTTCCTTCTACTATCATGCACAGAGTTATCTCTTGCTCTAGCAGTAACATTATTGATTGGCCTTTCCTTTCCGTTTAAATTGCTTCTCTTTTTCTGGACTAAAACATTTTCTGTAGTACTACTTTTTTTTTTACAAATGTTTCTTATGAATGATTTCGTGGTCTTTCCCGGTGCTTTCTTGGTGACTTGACGATTTTTTATTGTAGAGGACTGCTGCATTAGTTGATGAACCTGCTGTCTTTGACGTTTTGTAGCCTTTCTGATTCTATCCTTAGACGGCATTCTCAAAATTTGAAATGATCTGCAGTTGAATCTGTGGTAAAATATAATAAAAAATGTTATTACCCACTATTACCAAACAGTAAATCAATAACAGTCATCAAAAACTTAACACACTACTTGACATTTTTACATAGAATATTTTTTAGTTCTTTGGCAAATTTAGAATACACAAATAGCAGAAAAGAAATGGAATTCTTCTTCATTTTACCTGTGCTGTTTTATATGTGAATCTGATCTAATTTTATGAGCATATTTTAATATTTTATTGAAGACACTACACATAACCTGTTTTTGAAGGTGTGTTTAATTTTAAATGAAACGGTTTACATTTTTACTTTTCATTTATTGTAAATTTTAAAAATAAATGTTTATAGTTCCATAGGCTCAAGCAGGTCAGCTTCCCACCCTATGTCATACAATTCTGACAAATCGGCATCCTCATCATGTTCTTCATCATCCTCAGGATTTAAATCATCCAAGGGATCTACTTCCACTGACGTTTCAATTACAAGTTCAATGATAAGGTCGAGATCAACTGATTGCTGATTGTCACTCATGGTTGATGTTGTCGTTATCTTTAAAGAAAGAGAACACCAATGAGATGTTGCAGAGTAAGAGACAAATCTCAGAGATTATAATAGTAAAATTGTTTAACAAGAGTAACATTTTGCAGCTATTATTTAGCCATGTCCAGCGATGCTGAGGAGGTGAGGCCTATGTTCAAGTTTTCAGTGAACAGGACTCATCTCTTCTTAACCTTGGATAAGCCTCACCGACTCTGTGTCCCCTGCTCATACTTAAATGTACAGGGGCAGATTTATGCTAAGTGGCGCATCCCCACGGATGCACCAGTTAATGTGCACCGCTGCTCTGCCACCCATAGTGTGCCGCATTTACAATGTGGAGCACCATTGAGCAAAAACAGCACAGATGCGTCACGCATCTGTGCCGCAAAAGCAGCACATTGCAGGAATCACGTCATAAGCGCGACATGTCTACTGCAATGCACAGGAGGAACCCTCACATTGCATGGTGCATCACTTCTTATGCCTGTTTCAAACAGGCGTAAGGATTTGATTCAGCAATGCTATAAAGCTGACTCAGTGAAATCTTCTAAATTTCACTGTGTTAGTTTTACAGGGCTTTCATGCAAATTAATGCATACCTTGCAACAAAACACCTATATGAAAACTGACGCAGGTTTCATGTGGCACAGGACTTTACAGCATGACACATCTGCCTAGATGCATCAAGTTGTAAATATGTCGCCACATAGCAAATCTTTTGCACCGCCGCTGCGTCACAAAAGTGACGCACAGTGACGCAAAAGAGACATACACCTATCATAAATCTGACCCTAACATTTTAAATGATTGATTCAAGATTACGATAAAGTGTGGCCTATCCAGAGGTTTGTTTGAGGTGAGGCCTACTCAGGGTTGCAGATGAAATTTACGCTTGTTGAAGAGGACAGAGGAGATAATACATGTGAAGGCCTACCAATGAAGTAAGTCATATCCACTTCACTCTTGAACAAAGGCCAGACCTTTTCTGTGTCCGTGGACAGACCTAAACCTCATCTGCACAATGTCATTCGTAAACTTAGGAAACACAGGTGATGTAATTGAAAAATGTGGAGTTTCTTTTCCTCATTTCACAATCACATCACCTGTGTTTCCTTTGCTTAGTTATCTCATAGTGCAGATGGACTCTAGCATATCAAAGAGTACACATAAGTTGAGCAGTGTATACAACAATTTTGACATTTACAGAAGATTCAGCTTCTTATCTTGTTGGAGATGAAATGAGGCCTGTCTTGCAACATGGTGCATCTTTTGCATCACTGCTGCATCGGTTTCATGTGGCACGGGACTTGACAGCATGACACATCTGCCTAGATGCATCAAGTTGTAAATATGTCGCCACATAGCACATCTTTTGCACCGCCGCTGCGTCACAAAAGTGACGCACAGTGACGCAAAAGAGGCATACACCTATCATAAATCTGTCCCTAACATTTTAAATGATTGATTCAGGATAACGATAAGGTGTGGCCTATCCAGAGGTTTGTTTAAGGTGAGGCCTACTCAGGGTTGCAGATGAAATTTACGCTTGTTGAAGAGTACAGAGGAGATAATACATGTGAAAGCCTACCAATGAAGTAAGTCATGTCCACTTCACTCTTGAACAAAGGCCAGACCTCTTCTGTGTCCGTGGACAGGCCTAAACCTCATCTGCACAATGTCATTTGTAAACTTAGGAAACACAGGTGATGTAATTGAAAAATGTGGAGTTTCTTTTCCTCATTTCACAATCACATCACCTGTGTTTCCTTTGCTCAGGTATCTCATAGTGCAGATGGACTCTAGCATATCAAAGAGTACACATAAGTTGAGCAGTGTATACAACAATTTTGACATTTACAGAAGATTCAGCTTCTTATCTTGTTGGAAATGAAATGAGGCCTGTCTTGCAACATGGTGCATCTTTTGCATCACTACTGCATCGGTTTCATGTGGCATGGGACTTTAAAGCATGACACGTCTGCCTAGATGCATCAAGTTGTAAATATGTCGCCACATAGCAAATCTTTTGAACCCCTGCTGCGTCACAAAAGTGACGCACAGTGACGCAAAAGAGTCATACACCTATCATAAATCTGTCCCTAACATTTTAAATGATTGATTTAGGATGACGATAAGGTGTGGCCTATCCAGAGGTTTGTTTAAGGTGAGGCCTACTCAGGGTTGCAGATGAAATTTACGCTTATTGAAGAGTACAGAGGAGATAATACATGTGAAAGCCTACCAATGAAGTAAGTCATGTCCACTTCACTCTTGAACAAAGGCCAGACCTCTTCTGTGTCCGTGGACAGACCTAAACCTCATCTGCAGAATGTAATTCGTAAACTTAGGAAACACAGGTGATGTAATTGAAAAATGTGGAGTTTCTTTTCCTCATTTCACAATCACATCACCTATGTTTCCTTTGCTTAGGTATCTCACAGTGCAGATGGACTCTAGCATATCAAAGAGTACACAGAAGTTGAGCAGTGTATACAACAATTTTGACATTTACAGAAGATTCAGCTTCTTATCTTGTTGGAGATAAAATGAGGCCTGTCTTGCAACATGGTGCATGTTTTGCATCACTGCTGCATCGGTTTCATGTGGCACGGGACTTTACAGCATGACACATCTGCCTAGATGCATCAAGTTGTAAATATGTCACCACATAGCAAATCTTTTGCACCGCCGCTGCGTCACAAAAGTGACGCACAGTGACGCAAAAGAGGCATACACCTATCATAAATCTGTCCCTAACATTTTAAATGATTGATTCAGGATGACGATAAGGTGTGGCCTATCCAGAGGTTTGTTTAAGGTGAGGCCTACTCAGGGTTGCAGATGAAATTTACGCTTGTTGAAGAGTACAGAGGAGATAATACATGTGAAAGCCTACCAATGAAGTAAGTCATGTCCACTTCACTCTTGAACAAAGGCCAGACCTCTTCTGTGTCCGTGGACAGGCCTAAACCTCATCTGCACAATGTCATTCGTAAACTTAGGAAACACAGGTGATGTAATTGAAAAATGTGGAGTTTCTTTTCCTCATTTCACAATCACATCACCTGTGTTTCCTTTGCTTAGGTATCTCACAGTGCAGATGGACTCTAGCATATCAAAGAGTACACATAAGTTGAGCAGTGTATACAACAATTTTGACATTTACAGAAGATTCAGCTTCTTATCTTGTTGGAGATGAAATGAGGCCTGTCTTGCAACATGGTGCATGTTTTGCATCACTGCTGCATCGGTTTCATGTGGCACGGGACTTTACAGCATGACACATCTGCCTAGATGCATCAAGTTGTAAATATGTCGCCACATAGCAAATCTTTTGCACTGCTGCTGCGTCACAAAAGTGACGCACAGTGACGCAAAAGAGTCATACACCTATCATAAATCTGTCCCTAACATTTTAAATGATTGATTCAGGATGACGATAAGGTGTGGCCTATCCAGAGGTTTGTTTAAGGTGAGGCCTACTCAGGGTTGCAGATGAAATTTACGCTTCTTGAAGAGTACAGAGGAGATAATACATGTGAAGGCCTACCAATGAAGTAAGTCATGTCCACTTCACTCTTGAACAAAGGCCAGACCTCTTCTGTGTCTGTGGACAGGCCTAAACCTCATCTGCACAATGTCATTTGTAAACTTAGGAAACACAGGTGATGTAATTGAAAAATGTGGAGTTTCTTTTCCTCATTTCACAATCACATCACCTGTGTTTCCTTTGCTTAGCTATCTCATAGTGCAGATGGACTCTAGCATATCAAAGAGTACACATAAGTTGAGCAGTGTATACAACAATTTTGACATTTACAGAAGATTCAGCTTCTTATCTTGTTGGAGATGAAATGAGGCCTGTCTTGCAACATGGTGCATCTTTTGCATCACTACTGCATCGGTTTCATGTGGCATGGGACTTTAAAGCATGACACATCTGCCTAGATGCATCAAGTTGTAAATATGTCGCCACATAGCAAATCTTTTGCACCGCTGCTGCGTCACAAAAGTGACGCACAGTGACGCAAAAGAGTCATACACCTATCATAAATCTGTCCCTAACATTTTAAATGATTGATTTAGGATGACGATAAGGTGTGGCCTATCCAGAGGTTTGTTTAAGGTGAGGCCTACTCAGGGTTGCAGATGAAATTTACGCTTATTGAAGAGTACAGAGGAGATATTACATGTGAAAGCCTACCAATGAAGTAAGTCATGTCCACTTCACTCTTGAACACAGGCCAGACCTCTTCTGTGTCCGTGGACAGACCTAAACCTCATCTGCACAATGTCATTCGTAAACTTAGGAAACACAGGTGATGTAATTGAAAAATGTGGAGTTTCTTTTCCTCATTTCACAATCACATCACCTATGTTTCCTTTGCTTAGGTATCTCACAGTGCAGATGGACTCTAGCATATCAAAGAGTACACAGAAGTTGAGCAGTGTATACAACAATTTTGACATTTACAGAAGATTCAGCTTCTTATCTTGTTGGAGATAAAATGAGGCCTGTCTTGCAACATGGTGCATGTTTTGCATCACTGTTGCATCGGTTTCATGTGGCACGGGACTTTACAGCATGACACATCTGCCTAGATGCATCAAGTTGTAAATATGTCGCCACATAGCAAATCTTTTGCACTGCTGCTGCGTCACAAAAGTGACGCACAGTGACGCAAAAGAGTCATACACCTATCATAAATCTGTCCCTAACATTTTAAATGATTGATTCAGGATGACGATAAGGTGTGGCCTATCCAGAGGTTTGTTTAAGGTGAGGCCTACTCAGGGTTGCAGATTAAATTTACGCTTCTTGAAGAGTACAGAGGAGATAATACATGTGAAGGCCTACCAATGAAGTAAGTCATGTCCACTTCACTCTTGAACAAAGGCCAGACCTCTTCTGTGTCCGTGGACAGGCCTAAACCTCATCTGCACAATGCCATTTGTAAACTTAGGAAACACAGGTGATGTAATTGAAAAATGTGGAGTTTCTTTTCCTCATTTCACAATCACATCACCTGTGTTTCCTTTGCTTAGGTATCTCATAGTGCAGATGGAGTCTAGCATATCAAAGACTACACAGAAGGTGAGAACTGTATGGAACATGGCTATGTAAGTCAAATAATCAAAATCTAAATTTGCCAAGCACACATGGGGGCGTATTTACAAGGACCTTGCACCACAGGGAAAGGTCTTAAATTAAAATGGGAAAAATAACATCAGAGAGACACAAAGGCCTTATAAATATGCCCCAAGCAACCTATGAAGCTCTAGCATTACATATCAAGAAACCTAATTGATTTCAAAAATCGTTTTTAAACACATCATCTAAATCAATTATATACCTACATTCATCGGGAAGTGACTTAACATGCCCTAAGACACATGAAAGCGTTTTTTTAAGCCCTTGCTCCATTTTTAGATCACTTTTAACATGGCTATGTAAGTCAAATAATCAAGATCTAAATTTGCCAAACACAGATGGGGGCGTATTTACAAGGACCTTGCACCACAGGGAAAGGTCTTAAATTAAAATGGGAAAAATAACATCAGAGAGACACAGAGGCCTTATAAATATGCCCCAAGCAACCTATGAAGCTCTAGCATTACATATCAAGAAACCTAATTGTTTTCATAAATCGTTTTTAAACACATCATCTAAATCAATTGTATACCTACATTCAAGGGGAAATGACTTAAAATGGCCTAAGACACATGAAATCGTTTTTTTAAGGCCCTTCCAACATTTTTGGGTCACTTTTAACATGGCTATGTTAGTCAATGAATTAAAATCAAAATTTGCCAACCACAGATGGGGGCATATTTACAAGGACCTTGCACCACAGAGAAAGGTCTTAAATAAAAATGTGAAAAATAACATCAGAGAGACTCAAAGGCCTTATAAATATGCCCCAAGCAACCTATGAATCTCTAGCAGTACATATCCAGAAACCTAATTGTTTTCTTAAATCGTTTTTAAACACAACATCTCAATCAATTATATACCTACATTCATGAGAAAGTGAGTTAAAACACCCTAAGACACATGAAAGCATTTTTGTAAGACCCTTGCACTATTTTAGCGTCACTTTTAACATGGCTATGTAACACAAAGAAACAAAATCTATTTGTAAAACACTTGACACAAAGCAACATTTTAAATACACAACTTTCTTCATAATGTTCTCCCTAAACCATACTATTCTCTATCTAAATTAAATGAATCTTTTCTCACCTTAGCAAATACTTTATGAGTTTCAAAACAGTCTCAGAAACACACCAAATTGTCTTTAGCAGAGCAAAAGGTATGCACTCCAGAGTCTGCAGCTATAAAAAGCACAGAAAAGCTGTAATTCATCACACATATCTCTCATGTCACCCAATCAAAACTCTTCCCTCACTTTTTTCAAATCAACACCCTTCCCCCCTCTGCCCTTTCTGCCTTTTTTGAATAGCAACCACCTCCGGAAAGACCTCTCATGTTTGCAAGTTCACACAACAATGTTTCAATTGAACTCTGAACTCTCAGTACACCTGCGTATCCAGTGCAATCTTTCATAAAATGATTTTTTCTTGACCATTCAAATTACATCTTTCAAAGAACTCATCCATTCACCC
The DNA here is from genome assembly GCF_964261635.1 of Lissotriton helveticus. Classification (NCBI taxonomy): domain Eukaryota; kingdom Metazoa; phylum Chordata; class Amphibia; order Caudata; family Salamandridae; genus Lissotriton; species Lissotriton helveticus. The sequence goes on along the minus strand of NC_136068.1, from coordinate 659,407,890 downwards.
TAACTTTCTGTTTTTAGCAATCAAAATCCACCAATCACTGCTACTGCTTCATTAACACAGAAACTCCACAGTTTTTTTCATTTTAAACTCTTATTTTTTCAACTGCCATTTCATTGCCACACTTCATCTGACTGCAGCAGAACCTTCTCTCACCATGTTTTCTGTCTGGATTGTTGGACATAGTTACATCTACTGGGCTCAGAGGTATGCTGATAACAGAAATTTACCTAACCTCAATTTACAAGATGTGGAAATTAAGTGGTTTGGCCACAGAGGATTAAAATGTCACCAATTGATACCATTGGTGAAAACCTTTATGCATTTGCCTAAACCTGACCTGTTAATTGTGCACTGTGGAGGAAATGACTTGGGCACTTTGACTGGGTTCGGACACTCCTTAGCACACATTACAATATTCAGCACAAGTTTGCATGTTTGTATTCCATTCATACATAAGTTACGCAAATTAAACAAAAAAGCTTTTGAGGTCCTTGTAATTCAGATTGCTCTGCAGGTGTTGTTTATTATTTTGATCGATGTCACAGCCAACACGTGTTTCGTCAGTAGGGAATGTAACCCTTGACTTTTTCAAGGCTGTTAGGTGAGAAAAGGTAATATATTTGTAACATATTCGGTTCCATTTGAACAGATTGTTGTTATACATCATTTTTATGTTACTCTAGCAAGCGGTGGTGGGTTTTGTTGGCAATGCTCATATACATTTGTGCATGTTAATTTACGGGAAGTTCTATTTAAAAAGCAACCACAGTTGTACATGATTTGCTCTCCAAACTTGAGAGGTTACTTTAGTGCACCCATTGAGATATGGAGAAATTAATGATTCGTTTTGTCATGCTCTCAAATTTTGAGTTTTAAAAAAACATTCTTTAAGTTGTGCGTTGTGAAACTAATTACCGGGGTGAAGATTTCAGTTTGTGAGTCTAATATTATACTATAGTGGCATGCGTGACGTAAATGTGAGGTAAATGCCCTGAGTACCTATTTTCCTCGAGTGTTCTTTTTTCTGTGTGAAGAGAAAAGGATCATAATAGGGTTATAAATATGATCTCAACTCTTACACATGTAATAACTATGTTGTGATGTCTCCAATATCGTTATGGTCTATCACTCACCTTCCTTGAGGTGATAATTCCAACCCTCGAAGGGGTATCTGTTAGGGGACCTCGGTTCGTTTGTAGAATGATCTTCCGTTATGTGGCACAGTATCGGTTTGTTTAGAGGCAGCTGTAAGTCAATATGATGTCTCATTAAGATTTTGTTCGTTAATAAATCCTTTTGGTGATTTTAAATAATTCAATTCAGAGTTTGCCATTAAATATTCAGGTGAGTTTAGCCATTATATGGCTGTTTGGAAAGTGTCAGATGGGCCATGACACGTGCACTTATGAATATGATTACGTGTGGTTCTCACCATTATTAGATTTGGCTGATCTTTACAGTCGCTGTATTTTCTAAAATGTTGTAGATAATGTTTCAAGTGCCATTACACAGTGAGCTCAGATACTGGCCATCCGTGTAAATTAATCTTCTAATATATATACTTCCACCAAGTACGTCGTGCCCCTCACAGTTATGAGAGAACCTGACATCATGGTTAGGCTGCAGGTTTCCCCAACGCGCCCTCTACACCTCGTTATTCAAGTCCCCTTGTCAGCTTACCTTTCGCTTCTCTTATTATCGCGTCCTCGAGTGTCCCCGCTGCTCCGTATTTTCGGGTGCAGTAATCCGTCTCCTGTGTTTCGCGCTAATGTTTTCCAACCGGGAACGCCCTGAGTCACGTGGTTCGTGACCGTTTCCGGTTTGGTTTCAACAGTGCTCATGTTGTTAAGGATGTATCCTCGCTAACGCGGCGGCCATCTTACCCTATCTGCTATCATAGGGTGGCATAGACCTAGGACTCTTTAGTTAAACTGGTTGCCACTATATTATCCCGATAGGTGGTTATCTCGGATTTTGCAATCAGGTTCTCATCTCTCCCTCGATCTCACTCTTATTTAGATTTGTATCCATGTATATTACACGGGAGAAAAAAGAAAAATTATATTTTTTGGAAAAGTGATCCTATTTGCTCGTATGTGCTCGGTTTCGTGAGTGCATTTTCATTCTGCCAGTATTTTATTTATTGATTCTATTGATTACAGATTTACAGTGTCTAAGTTCTTGTGACTATTGATCAGGATTGTGTTAGTTCGTTTATGACGCGCAGTGCTTTCTTTTCGTGGAGTGTGGGTACTAAAGTGATATGGTTCCTATTCTCCATAAAAGAAGGGTGCAGTACAAAACTTTTGCCACATGGTGGTCTTATCAACGTTACATTATCAATAATCAAAAAACAAAAAAGTAAAACTTCATACATTTTGTTAGTATGGTGCACACATATTATAAAGTCATGTCATTTTTACAGTTTTTTACAAAGGGTGGTCATCATTGCACCTGTTAGTATATTCAATCCTCAGGTGTCTCTTAACATTTTTAAAAATGTGAATGGGAGATGGTATACATTTGTTTGTTAAGTGTTCAATACATATATGTAGATAGCAGTCCACAGTCTTTCTGTTCATGTCTGGTTATGATGTTCGTCTACTGTGTACCCAGAAAAAAATGATACTCTGGGTCAATATTAAGACCGTGTTCCACACTTCTCAGAGTCATGATCCAAGTTGCCTCTCTCCTGCGTAGTGACAGTTCCCTATTGCCACCTCTTGGGTTACAGGGGGTGTGTTCCAATCCAAAGTATTTGAAAGAGCGGTTAGTAGTTTGTTCGGGGCATAAGGACATATGTGCAGCTACGGGGTATCGCATGTCTCCCTGTTTTACTGCCCTGATGTGTTCATTGATCCTGTCCCTTAATGGCCTCTTGGTGCTGCCTACATATCTTTTACCGCATTTGCAGTCTAAAGCGTAAACTACATATTTGGTTAGACAGTTAATGGTACTGAGGATACGGTATTTCTTGGTGTTATTTGGCCCCTGGAAATCTTTTTTCTTTTTGTAAGCCCATTTACAGGCTGCACAGCTCCCACAGCTGTAGAACCCTGGTTCTGATAGCCATGTGTTCTTTTTATGTGCTTGGGGATAGCTTGGGCTTAGTATGTTTTTCAGTGTTCTCCCTCTTCTAAAGGTTAATGTTGGTCTCTCTGTTATGTGTTCCCTTAGCATAGTGTCTGCCCTTAGTAGGTGCCAGTGTTTGTTCAGACTCTTTCTTAAGATTGTTGCCCAGTTATTGTAACCAGTTACGAGTCTGATTTTGTCATTCTTTCTTTTTTGCCTCTGCTCCTTGTCCCTCAGTGTGTCTGTTCTGCTTACTGTGTCTATTCTTTCAGCTGCTTTGAGCAGATGGTTCCTTTTGTACCCTCTATTCTCAAATCTTTTGATTACCCCTTTCTTCTGAGTTTGGAATTCAACTTCATTGCTGCAATTGCGGCGAGTCCTGATTAGTTCTCCATAAGGGATTGCTCTCTTTTGATGTTCTGGATGTGCACTCGTTGCATGTAATAGGGAATTGCACGCTGTGCTTTTCCTAAATAGTCTGCTTTGAATTGTTTCTTTTTCTATATAGAATTCTACATCAAGAAACGCAAGTTTCTTATTGCTAAATTCCATTGTGAATTGTATGTTTTGGTCATTGTGGTTCAGGTACTCATGGAATTGATTTAATTTCTCAGTTGTGCCTGTCCAAATCATGATGCAGTCATCAATGTATCTGCCCCAGAACAGTATATCATTGTTCCATTCTGATGCCGGTGCGCCCCAGATTCTAGTTTCTTCGAATCTCCCCATCACTAGATTAGCGTATGAAGGCGAAAATCTAGAGCCCATGGCCACCCCTTGTTTTTGGCGATACCATTGATCTTTATATAAGAAAACGTTGTTATCCAAGATGGTTTCTACCATTTCCAAGATCATCTCTGTGTGTGACCATGCACTTGCTGGTCTCTTGTTTAACATTCTCCTTACTGCTGTGAGCCCCGTTTCCCTCTTTATGCATGTATATAGGGAGACGACGTCTAGTGTGACCAATAGCATATTCTCTTCCCATGGTAAGTCTGCCATGGTGCCCAGTATATGCTTTGTGTCCCTGATGTATGAGGGGAGATTTAGCACTAAAGGTTTTAGGAACATGTCCACAAATTCTGATAGTCTCTCTGTTGGTCCTCCTATGCCTGATATTATTGGCCTTCCTGGTGGAGAGGTTAGGTGTTTGTGTACTTTTGGCACTGTATAAATGCATGGGTATTTAGGCCTGTCCACTTTCAAATAGGTTAGTTCATGGTCATCTATGAGACCCGACCCATGCCATTTTTTCAGTAGTTTGTTAATGTAGTCTGTGAGTTTCCATATGGGGTTGTCGGCCAGTTTTTCATAACATTCATTGTTGCTTAGTTGGGTGAGAATTTCACTGTCATAGTCTGTACTTCGCATTATCACCATATTCCCCCCCTTGTCAGCTTCCCTGATCATGAGTTCTCTGTTCTGGCTTAGTTCTAAGAGGGCTTTTCTTTCTCCCTGCGATAAATTGTCCCTGTGTAGATGTTTAACAGTGTTCTTAGAGTTGTGTTTCTCAAGATCACTTGTAACGGCTTTAAAGAATAAGTCTATATTGTTACCAGATGTGAGTGTTGGTGTCCATGTTGATTTCTCCCTAAGACTACTGGTGATGTTGTAATCAGTGTTTATGTCAAGATCCCTCATAATTCGATCCGTTAGTAACACCTCATCTTCACAATCAGTTAGTGATATTCATTAACACAGAAACTCCACAGTTTTTTTCATTTTAAACTCTTATTTTTTCAACTGCCATTTCATTGCCACACTTCATCTGACTGCAGCAGAACCTTCTCTCACCATGTTTTCTGTCTGGATTGTTGGACATAGTTACATCTACTGGGCTCAGAGGTATGCTGATAACAGAAATTTACCTAACCTCAATTTACAAGATGTGGAAATTAAGTGGTTTGGCCACAGAGGATTAAAATGTCACCAATTGATACCATTGGTGAAAACCTTTATGCATTTGCCTAAACCTGACCTGTTAATTGTGCACTGTGGAGGAAATGACTTGGGCACTTTGACTGGGGTAGGACTGGAAATGCTTTTAAAGGACACCTTTGAGCAATTGATGGCACTTTTTCCTCAGACTGCCTTGGTATATTCAAATATATGCCAAAGACAGAAATGGAGGTGGTCAAACCAATTTTGTCCACAAATTGAGAAATCGAGGAAGCATGTAAACAAATCTGTTTCAGCTTACATGAGAGACCATGGAATGGGCTCCATCTACAACAATAACTTACGTTACTACATGCAAGATATCTACAGAGGAGATGGAGTTCACTTCTCAGATGAAGGGAACAGAGTTTTCATTCTGAATTTAAAACTGTGCATTGGTACCTACTTATAAGTACCTAAATGTACCATAAACCCAAAAGCTCTTTTCAGAGCTACCCTACATCTGATCACTCACAATTATTATTTTACTCTAAGTTTTTTCACTAATTTTCAACAAAGTACGCTCCCCGGAGCGCTACCTGGTACGCGCACCGGACGCTAACCCGCGAAAATTGGAAAAAAAATGATTTTTTTTCGCACATATGGACCTCCTCAGCCACCCTCAGAAAACCTAGGGGGTCAGGATACGTCTACCGTGCCCCCTTCTACCCATTCTGAACATTATTTGCCCTCCATCTTGTATCTTTATTCGACCGAAACACAAAATGGTGGACTCCCGTAACGCTGCCGGTTCGCGTACCGGGGCGCTCACCGGGAAGCGCTCCATTAAAAAAGGTGGGAAAGTAATTTACAGAAGAAACCCTGGAGACACTTTCACCAAATATAGATTAGCTCATACTACATACCAATCCCTACCATTTTCACAAATTTGGTTGGAATTCCATTTAGCCATTTAGCCTGTAGACCTCTCTAAATACCCTGAGGTAAATTACTTCACAAAACACATCTGAAGTGTTAGAATTGACAACCAATTAAAATGTTACTTTCATTTTCTACTTTTTTTACCTGACATTTGATTGGTTATGTACCTGAATATATATAAAAAAAAGTGAGAGGAACACAGCCATTTTGACTACTACTTCCTGAACTACATTGCAAGATCATTTTCACTCACAACTTAAACTTGTTTTTAAAAGGTAAGATATTATTTTATACATTTGAAAACATTTTCAGCTAGTTATATACTATCCCTCTGTAAGAGTTAGACATTGAGAAAGGCTTGTTTATTATAATTATGGATTGATTTAGGTTTCTGTGGTATTATTATGAATTTACATAGGCTTTCTCACAGGCACTTTTTAATAGTACTACTTCATGCCTCAAAAGTACCTGTCTGAACTTAAACCCAACAGTGCCCTATCTCTACTGATATATTTATTTTTTATTCAAATTTCAGCACAAAAATGCAAGGAGAACAGAACGTTTCCTTTGAAATTGTCCTAGACATGAATAATGAGGAAATAATTGAACCCATTGACTTGGAATTCATGGATGAATCACGAGACCATGAACTTCTACAATGTGTAGAATCTGTGGATCATTTACTTCATTATGATGACGGTCAAATGTGGGAAGTTATGTTCATTCAACAAGAGGACATATCGGACAGTCAAATGTTAGACGTTCTATTAAATTTTGAAAAAGAATCAGAAAAATAAAATTATATTTAATATTTAAAAATTGTTTGAGTCTTTAATCATTTTTATATGTAATTCATAAACTAGTACCAAATTGATTATAATGTAAAGTCAGACTTATAGTATACTGTGCACAATTTCAAAAATACATTTATATTTAATAATCATTAATACTGCTACTTAAATAAAAAAAAAAAACAACAAAAAGAACAATCAATAAACATACAATATTTCAAAATATCATAGTCTATCATTCTTTTTTCCTTATAGTACGCTCCCCGGACCGCTTCCCGGTGCGCGTACCGGGCGCTACCCACGCAAAAAAAACAAAAAAAAATATTTTTTTTTGCCCCGCGGGGCCCTTTTAAAGCCTCCACATCAAACCTAGGGGGTCAGGAAGGATCTACTATGCCCCCTTATGGTCATTTCCCCCTTTCTTTTGGCCTCCTCTTGTCTCTCGATCCTACCGAGAGACAAGATGGCGGCCGCTCCGGACTGTTTAGAATGTTGACAGACACCGGAGAGCCAATCAGCTTCGCTTCGCGAAGTTCCGTTACGCGTCAAGTACGCGAACCGGGACGCTGCCCGGAGCGCGCTTACAGATATATATATTTTTTGGAACGTTAATTTCTCAAAATCCACTGGAACACATATCTTGAGACCTAGCAAAGGCACATCGGGCTAACAGTCCCTACAATTTTGCCAAGTTTTGTGCAAATCCATTCAGCCATTCGGGCTAAAAGTGAGGCCAACCGCCCTATGGAAATTAACATGGGAAAAATGCGTTTTGGGAGCCCCATTTTTTCTCAGCCCCCCCTTAATGAACCCCCCCAAATTTTCAGTGGCTGCTCAGTAACAAAATGTTCAATTTTCCTGATAATTTCAGCCAATTCCGTCCACAAACGCCAATGTTATTAGACATAGAATTTTCAAAAATCCCATAGAGAAAAAATCCTAACTATATATACCTACTGGGCGACCGCCAGTAGGTAATATATATATATATATATATATCAGCAAAGTTCGCCAGTCCCCCAGCCTGCTTGCGGCGGCGAGCTCGAGCGGGGAGGCGACCCCCTATTAATTTCAACACTGCAACTTTATCGGTTAGAAAAGAAGTCAGCTCGAGCCCAAATCCATTAAGCGTGAAGTTTATTAACCACACAGAATGCCAAAAACACCCGACGTGTTTCGGTGCAGCCGCACCTTGGTCACGGGTAACAGTGTTTTTTTCTTTCACGCGTTTTAAAGTAAACAACAAAATAACATAAAGGTAGGACTACTCGTCCTCACAAAAGTTTGTTTACCCACATTATGGCGGCCATATTTGAATATGTTTGTTTAAACAGACAAGTATGTAACCCAGTTACCACAGTGATTTAAGAGCAACTTATATGTCGAAAGTGTAAACTCAAAATCAAAGCGACATAACATTTCATATAACAATGTTAATGAGCTGAGTGTAAAACATGATAATTCATTCTAGATGACAGTGCATCAGAATTTTGTTAATACATATCGCCCCAGTGGGCTTTCGCACTCTAAATGTGATTTGTGTCTCACATTTCAATCAAGCCCCTGTGGGCTATTTAACTTAAAATGAATAGTCACTGTAAATTAGTTCGCACATAGTCCCGCCCAAGTGGGCAATCAAATAATTTTAAGCTCCAAATAATATGAGGTTAAATTGGGTACATTCTCTTGAATCAGTCCAATTAATTCAGCAGCCAGTGGTTTCCCATCCTTATAGCGTGGCGACATGTGAGTCTCCTACAAACATAAAATATGTAATCACTTTAAAATACACACAATTTGTTTTAAAAAAACAAGTACATAGACAGCTTCAAAACATCTCTACATGATTCAGTTACTAAGTTTAGAGTTTTATATAATTGTTCAAGCTAAATGGACAGATAACTCCTCATCCTTATTCAACCCCAAAGGATGTACAGTGTCATATTTAATTATGAACTTTGACTCAAGTCGTCTCAATTGTCTCAGTCTATCACCACCACGTTCTGATGGCGGAATCCTATCTAAGGCACAGAATTTCAGTAGACTTAGTTTTTTCTCATGAACATCCTTAAAGTGTTTTGCAATGGGGTAGTTCTTGTCCTCATGTGTAATAGCCCTCATATGTTCTAGTACCTGTTTTTTTACTGGATGTTTTGTACTACCAATATATGTCAAAGGGCATGGGCATTGCAATGCATAAACACAGAAGTCGGACTTGCATGTGAGGTGTTTTTCAATACTGAAAGTTTTGCTATTGCTAGATAGTTTGATTTCCTTCATGTTAACACTGTTCTTGCAGGCTTTACACGATTGACAAGTAAAGAAACCTTTGATTGCTTTATTGTCCTTATTGTCAATTATCATGTTACTGCAAAGCATATCTTTCAGAGCTGGACACTTTCTAAAAGTGATCATTGGTTGTTTCCCTACAACCTTCTTTAGTGTGTCGTCTAGCTGAAGTACATGCCAGTATTTATTGAGACTCTTCCTGACCTGCCATGTCTGGTCAGAGTATGTAGTAATGAATCTGATCAGTTCTTCTTCACTGTCATCTATTGGTTTCGGGGTGAGAAGTTCTTTCCTCTCTATGCCTCTCACTTTGTTACAAGCCTGTTCAACCACTTTAGACGAGTAACCCCGCTCCCTGAAACGTTCTTTCATTACCAACATTTCCTCATTAAACTCCGAGTTTGTGCTGCAGTTTCTTTTTGCCCGCAATAGTTCACCGAACGGTATACTGCAGATCAGGTTTTTAGGGTGGCAACTCGACGCATGCAGCAGGCTGTTGCCTGCCGTCGGTTTGCGATATAACCTGCTACTAAGCTTCCTGTTATCAACTGACACTAGTACATCTAAAAATTCAATAGATTGTTTGTCAATAGTACTGGTAAATTTTAAATTGCAGTCATTCTGGTTCAGTTCGATGACAGATTGTGCTGCAGCTTCCTTACTGCCTCTCCACAAACAAAACACATCGTCTATATACCTGGCCCAGAGGACTACGTTCTGGGTAAAGGCTGTGATGTTACTCGCCACCTGCTCCTCCCACCAGCCCAGGTACAAGCCTGCGTAGCTGGGGGCGAAGCAGGTTCCCATCGCAGTCCCCCTGGCCTGGCAATAGACCACATGATCAAACAGGAAGTAATTTCTGGTAAGACAGGCATACATCATTTTCACAAGCATGTTAGTATGCATCAAATACTTGACATCACGGCTTTTCAGAAAATGTTGGTTAGCCTCCACACCTAAATTGTGGGGTATACATGTATATAGGCTGTTGACATCCAATGTCATAAGCCACATATCGTCCTCCCACTGTATGGGTTCAATTATTTTCAAAAAGTCTCGTGTGTCCTGGAGATATGATGGTAGGGGTTACTCGTCTAAAGTGGTTGAACAGGCTTGTAACAAAGTGAGAGGCATAGAGAGGAAAGAACTTCTCACCCCGAAACCAATAGATGACAGTGAAGAAGAACTGATCAGATTCATTACTACATACTCTGACCAGACATGGCAGGTCAGGAAGAGTCTCAATAAATACTGGCATGTACTTCAGCTAGACGACACACTAAAGAAGGTTGTAGGGAAACAACCAATGATCACTTTTAGAAAGTGTCCAGCTCTGAAAGATATGCTTTGCAGTAACATGATAATTGACAATAAGGACAATAAAGCAATCAAAGGTTTCTTTACTTGTCAATCGTGTAAAGCCTGCAAGAACAGTGTTAACATGAAGGAAATCAAACTATCTAGCAATAGCAAAACTTTCAGTATTGAAAAACACCTCACATGCAAGTCCGACTTCTGTGTTTATGCATTGCAATGCCCATGCCCTTTGACATATATTGGTAGTACAAAACATCCAGTAAAAAAACGGGTACTAGAACATATGAGGGCTATTACACATGAGGACAAGAACTACCCCATTGCAAAACACTTTAAGGATGTTCATGAGAAAAAACTAAGTCTACTGAAATTCTGTGCCTTAGATAGGATTCCGCCATCAGAACGTGGTGGTGATAGACTGAGACAATTGAGACGACTTGAGTCAAAGTTTATAATTAAATATGACACTGTACATCCTTTGGGGTTGAATAAGGATGAGGAGTTATCTGTCCATTTAGCTTGAACAATTATATAAAACTCTAAACTTAGTAACTGAATCATGTAGAGATGTTTTGAAGCTGTCTATGTACTTGTTTTTTTAAAACAAATTGTGTGTATTTTAAAGTGATTACATATTTTATGTTTGTAGGAGACTCACATGTCGCCACGCTATAAGGATGGGAAACCACTGGCTGCTGAATTAATTGGACTGATTCAAGAGAATGTACCCAATTTAACCTCATATTATTTGGAGCTTAAAATTATTTGATTGCCCACTTGGGCGGGACTATGTGCGAACTAATTTACAGTGACTATTCATTTTAAGTTAAATAGCCCACAGGGGCTTGATTGAAATGTGAGACACAAATCACATTTAGAGTGCGAAAGCCCACTGGGGCGATATGTATTAACAAAATTCTGATGCACTGTCATCTAGAATGAATTATCATGTTTTACACTCAGCTCATTAACATTGTTATATGAAATGTTATGTCGCTTTGATTTTGAGTTTACACTTTCGACATATAAGTTGCTCTTAAATCACTGTGGTAACTGGGTTACATACTTGTCTGTTTAAACAAACATATTCAAATATGGCCGCCATAATGTGGGTAAACAAACTTTTGTGAGGACGAGTAGTCCTACCTTTATGTTATTTTGTTGTTTACTTTAAAACGTGTGAAAGAAAAAAACACTGTTACCCGTGACCAAGGTGCGGCTGCACCGAAACGCGTCGGGTGTTTTTGGCATTCTGTGTGGTTAATAAACTTCACGCTTAATGGATTTGGGCTCGAGCTGACTTCTTTTCTAACCGATAAAGTTGCAGTGTTAAAATATATATATATATATATATATATATATATATATTACCTACTGCGGTCGCCAGTAGGTAGTTATAGTTAGGACCTAGTTTCCATAGGAAATGCACAACATTCTATTGGGAATACATTTGGCGCCGGTTGAGGAATTTGCGTGTAATTTTCCAAAATTTTTGCCAGCTCTGCTCCGCTCCTTCCCTGGAAGTTTCGGGGGGATTCGTTATGCGGGGGCAGAGAAAAAAGGAGGGTCCCAAAATGTGTTATCCCCATGTTAATTTCCATAGGACGTTCAGACACGGCTACAGCCCGAACCGCTGAATGGAATTACACCAAACTTTGCAAAATTGTAGGGAATGGTACGCAGAAGTGCCTTTACTTTAGTTGGTGAAAATTGCTCCAGTGGTTTTTACGAAAATGAACTTTGAAAACACATATATATCTATAGGCGCGCTCCGAGCGCTTTGGGGTACGCGTACCGGTAAGTGCCCCCGGCGCGCCACGGAAGTGCGTGAGCGGAAAGCTTATTGGCTCTCGGGTGTCTGTCAACATTCCAAACAGTCCGGAGAGTCTGCCATCTTGTGTCTCGGTAGAATCGAGACACAAGAGGTGAAAATAAAAAGGGGGAAATTATTAAAAGGGGGCAGGGTAGACACCCCCTGATCCCCTAGGGTTTCAGAGGGGGGCCTAGAAGGACGTTGAAGGGCAAAAAAACTATATATATTTTTTTTTTGTTCGCGGTGTAAGCGCTGGGTACGTTTCCATGTACGCTTCCAGGTACGCGTACCCTGAGCGTAGCACAGGGAAAAACAGTGAAAGAAAATAGTGTAAAATAAGAATTTGGAGTGCTTAGAGGTAGGTTACCTCTAAAAAGAGCTGTTGTGTTATGTGGGTGATTTAAGTACCTACAAGTAGGTACTGATGCAGAGTCTAAAATTCAAGAGAAAGACTCTGTTCCCCTCATCTGAGAAATGTACACCGTCTAGTCTGTAGATATCTTGCATGTTGTAACGCAAGTTATTGTGGTATATGGAACCCATACCATAGTCTCTCAAGAAAGCAGAAACAGATCCTTATGGGACCCCCTGAGAAGGCTTAGGGGGTCAGGGGCACTCTACCCTGCCCCCTTTTCACATTGTCAACTATTACACAGCAGTCTCTTCTGAAACTACACAAAATGGCGGCGATAGGGTGCATCAGAGACAGACAGTGGGAGAAAGGAGGCAGGAGATGAAGAAGGGATGTCAAATACACATTGGAGAAACTATAGTGGGAGAAGTTAAGTAGCTATGAGTAAACTTACTATGTAACATAAAAATGTTGCACACTATACTATAAGTCTCACTTTATACTACAATCACTTCGCAACTACCTCATAAATTACAAATAAAAATGAATAATATCTCAAACAATTTTTAATTTTTAAATATAAATTTATTCTCCTGAATTTTCATAATTTAAAAGAACTAGTAACATGTCCTCATCAGGAATTTCCTCTTCAAACACATCATCAGGAATCTCCTCATGAAAAGTCTGCAAAGATGATTCTTGGAACTCTATGATCCCCAAACATTCGATAAATTCGCCGTCAAGAGACTGATCAAAAAAATCCCTCATGTCATCTCCTCCAACAGAAACTTCTTCATTACTGGTGCTGTCAATATCCGGGACATTAAAAATCTCAATAAATTTAGTGGTAAATTCAAAAGAAATTTCCACGGTCTCTTCATTGTGATCTATTTTATTTAGAAATTTCTTGCTGTAAATTGCAGAAAAAAAAGAATCACTTTCATTTATTGTTTTTAGTAATACATAATATAAAACTAGCTTTATCAAGTATTTAGTTCTATAAAATTAATATGCAAACATTTTTTTCAAATACTTTATATAACTATATCAGTAGAGCTAGGGCACTGTAGGGGTCAAGTTGACAAAGGTACTTCTGAGTTTTTAACAGTGAAGTTTTCTTTGGGCAGTGTATAGTATCAGGTAGGAACTAGAAATATAAAGCACTGCATGTGATGAAGCCTATCTCAATCCATAACTATTACAGAAGGACTGTAAATAACTAACAGAAAACAATTTTCCTATTAACTTAAAGTGTACAACATAGTTCCCCTTAGAAATTAACAACTTACCTTTTAGAAAGCAGGAGAAGAGTTAGCACTGTGTAAATCTCACACCAGAAATTGAACACCAAAAATTCCTCACAAATGTACCTCAGACAGTACTATCACAAAATGGCCGTGTTTTCCTCTCATTTTTGATATATAACTAACCAATCAAATTTCATCACACACAAATTCAAAACCAAAGTATCATTTTAACTGGTTCTAAATTTCAACACTTTCAAATGTGTATTCCCCATGCAATTTTCCATAGGACATTTAGACACGGCTACAGCCCGAATGGCTGAACGGAATTACACCAAACTTGGCAAAATGGTAGGGACTGGTACGTAGTAGGGTGTTTTCCATATTTGTTTAAAATTTCTCCAGTGGTTTTTATGAAAAGTAACTTCAAAAACACAAATATATCTATTTGCGCGCTTCGAGCGCTTACAGGTACGCGTACCGGTAAGCGCACCCGGCGCGCCACGGAAGTGCGCGAGCGGAAAGTTTATTGACTCTCGGGTATCTGTCAACATTCCAAACAGTCCGGAGAGTTCGCCATCTTGTGTCTCGGTAGAATCGAGACACAAGAGGTGAAAATAAAAAGGGGGCAATGATTAAAAGGGGGAAGGGTAGACACCCCCTGACCCCCTAGGTTTTCTGATGGGGGCCTAGAAGGACCCTGAGGGGCACAAAAACATTTAAAAAAATTGAAATTTTTGCGGGGTAAGCGCTGGGTGCGTTCCCATGTACGCTTCCCGGTACGTGTACCCTGAGCGCACCACGGGGAAAAACAGTGTAAAAAATTAGAGTAAAAAAATCATTTAGAGTGCTTAGAGGTAGGGTAGCTCTGAAAAGAGCTGTTGTGTTATGTGGGTGTTTTTTGTACCTACAAGTAGGTACCAATGCAGAGTCTAAAATTCAAGAGGAAGACTCTATTCCCTTCATCTGTAAAATGTACACCATCTCTCCTATAGATGCTTTGCTTGTTGTAATGCAAGTTGTTGTGATATAGGGAACCCATACCATAGTCTCTGAGGAAAGCAGAAACAGATTATTCACATGTTTCCTTGCTTTCTCAATCTGTGGACAAAATTGGTTGGACCAGTTCCATTTTTGCCTTTGGCATATATTAGAATATACCAAGGCAGTTTTTGGAAAAAGTGACATCAATTGCCCAAAGATGTCCTTTAAAAGCATTTCCAGACCTATCCCAGTCAAAGTGCCCAGGTCATTTCCACCACAGTGCACAATTATGAGGTCAGGGTGTGCTAGATGCATAAAGGATTTTACCAATGGTATCAATTGGTGACATCTCAATCCTCTCTGGCCAATCCACATAATATCCACATTTGGTAAATCAAGGTTGTAAATACCTCTGTTTGCTGCATATCTTTCACTCCAGTGAACAAAGCTAAGACCCACAATCCAGACTTTAGGCATCATGAAGTTAGATGTGGTTGTATTCAGATGAGTTGTGGAAATGAAATGGCAGTTTGAAAGTAGGAGTTATGGAAAAAAGTGGTTGAGATTCAGTGCACTTTAAAAAGAAGAAATGATTGGTGTTTTTTTAAATTCTCCACTGAAAATTAGGGTGCATGCTTTTGTTTTTTGAAAGAAGTAATTCTAATGGTTGAGAAAAAGTCATTGCAAGAAACATTGCACATGATTAGCTAGTATATTGAGAGCTCAAACACCCTTGCTGGATTCCTTTGCAACATAGTATGATGAACCTTTCACCTGTGTGCTGAGTTAGGTGGGAGTTACCATGGTAACAGGCTGAATTAGCACTGGGGGGATGGGTATATATTATGTGAGTTTGAAAGTGTTGAAATGTAGAACCAATTAAAATGTCAGTTTGGTTTTGAAATAGTGTGGGAAGAATTTTGATTGGGTAAATCCAGGGATATGTGTGAAGAATTACAGGAAATCAGGGCCATTTGTGGTTGCAGTGTTTGAGGTGCATTTCAGAGATTCTGCTTAAGAAAATCTGGCGTGTGTGACTGACACTGTTCTAAATCTTCAAAAGCATTTTTAAAGGTGAGTAATGATTCATTTAATATAGATAGAGTGCTGTATGCACTATGGGGAAGATTAAGAAGCATATTGGGCTTGTTTATTCTTGCATTGTGTCTCATGTTTCTATGTAATGCTGGCAAAAAATGAACGGTGCATATTGGAAATGTATATTGAAAATGAGTCAGGTTTCTTTCTTGTAATGTAGTGATCATTTAAATGGGTTGTGCTCTGTGTGTAAAACGATTTATTATGCTACATATTTTTTGGTAAAATGTAAGATGGTGAGAGAAGGTGAGATGGAATGAGCACAGACACACATATTGCAAGCAGAGACAGACATGGTAGATTACATGTAACATCCTGGTCATGTGCCTAAGATCCCACTGTGAGTCAAGCTTGATTTTAAATGTATCTGGGTGAATAATTTTCTTAGTTGATGTGTTTTAAAATATGGAAAAACATGTATTCTTGAAGTCAGTTAGGCTTTAGGATATGTACTAGTAGAGAATCTTAGGCAGCATGTCTGTTAGGCCTCATAGTTCACAAATAGGCTCTAAGCTGTGCAATAAAGATCCAGGGTGTGCTGTTGAAATGAAAAGGGAATGTTATGTCTTGCTTATATATATATGGTCTGTTTTTTGCCAGTAGAGAAAGTGAGATAGTATGAGTAGAGACACACATATTGCATGCAGAGACAGACATGGTAGATTACATGTAACATCCTGGTCATGTGCCTAAGATCACACTGTGAGTCCAGATTCATTTTAAATGAATCTGGGTGAAATATTTGCTTAGTTGATGTGTTTAAAAATATGGGAATACATGTATTCTTGAAGTCAGTTAGGCTTTAGGATATGTACTAGTAGAGAATCTTAGGTAGCATGTCGGTCTGGCCTCTTAGTTCCCAAATAGGCTCTAAGCTGTGTAATAAAGATCCAGGGTATGCTGTTGAAATGAATAAGGAATGTTATGTATTGCTTGTATATATATATGGTTTGTTTTTTGCCAGTAGAGACAGTGAGATAGTATGAGCACAAACACACATAGTGGAGGCAGACAGAGACATGGTAGATTACATGTAACATCCTGGTCATGTGTCTAAGATCACACTGTGAGTCAAGCTTGATTTTAAATGAATCTGGGTGAATAATTTGCTTAGTTGATGTGTTCAAAAATATGGGAATACATGTATTCTTGAAGTCAGTTAAGCTTTAGTATATCCACTAGTGGAGAATCTTAGGCAGCATGTATGTTAGGCCTCTTAGTTCACAAATAGGCTCTAAGCTGTGCAATAGAGATCCAGGGTGTGCTGTTGAAATTAATAAGGGATGTTATGTCTTGCTTATATATATATGGTCTGTTTTTTGCCAGTAGAGACAGTGAGATAGTATGAGTAGAGACACACATATTGCATGTAGAGACAGACATGGTAGATTACATGTAACATCCTGGTCATGTGCCTAAGATCATACTGTGAGTCAAGCTTGATTTTAAATGTATCTGGGTGAATAATTGGCTTAGTTGATGTGTTTAAAAATATGGGAATACATGTCTTCTTGAACTCAGTTAGGCTATAGGATATGTACTAGTAGAGAATCTTAGGCAGCATGTCTGTCAGGCCTCTTAGTTCCCAAATAGGCTCTAAGCTGTGTAATAAAGATCCAGGGTATGCTGTTGAAATGAATAAGGAATGTTATGTCTTGCTTATATATATGTGGTCTGTTTTTTGGCAGTAGAGACAGTGAGATAGTATGAGCAGAGACACACATATTGCATGCAGAGACAGACATGGTAGATTACAGGTAAAATCCTGGTCATGTGTCTAAGATCCCACTGTGAATCAAGCTTGATTGTACATGATTCTGGGAGAATAATTTGCTTAGTTGATGTGTTTAAAAATATGGGAATAAATGTATTCTTGACGTCAGTTAGGCTTTAGGATATGTACTAGTAGAGAATATTAGGCAGCATGTCTGTCTGACCTCTTAGTTTCCAAATAGGCTGCAAGCTGTGCAATAAAGATCCAGGGTGTGCTGTTGAAATGAAAAGGGAATGTTATGTCTTGCTTGTATATATATGTGGTCTGTTGTTTGCCAGTAGAGACAGTGGTATAGTATGAGTAGAGACACACATATTGCATGCTGAGACAGACATGGTAGATTACATGTAACATCCTGGTCATGTGCCTAAGATCACACTGTGAGTCAAGCTTGATTTTAAATGAATCTGGGTGAATAATGTGCTTAGTTGATGTGTTTAAAAATATGGGAATACATGTATTCTTGAAGTCAGTTAGGCTTTAGGATATGTACTAGTAGAGAATCTTAGGTAGCATGTCTGTCTGGCCTCTTAGTTCCCAAATAGGCTCTAAGCTGTGTAATAAAGATCCAGGGTATGCTGTTGAAATGAATAAGGAATGTTATGTCTTGCTTGTATATATATATATATATATATATATATGGTCTGTTTTTTGCCAATAGAGACAGTGAGATAGTATGAGTAGAGACAAACATATTGCATGCAGAGACAGACATGGTAGATTACATGTAACATCCTGGTCATGTGTCTAAGATCACACTGTGAGTCAAGCTTGATTTTAAATGAATCTGGGTGAATAATTTGCTTAGTTGATGTGTTTAAAAATATGGGAATACATGTATTCCTGAAGTCAGTTAGGCTTTAGGATATGTACTAGTAGAGAATCTTAGGCAGCATGTCTGTCTGGCCTCTTAGTTCACAAATAGGCTCTAAGCTGTGCAATAAAGATCCACTGTGTGCTGTTGAAATGAATAAGGAATGTTATGTCTTGCTTATATATATATGGTCTGTTTTTTGCCAGTAGAGACAGTGAGATAGTATGAGCAGAGACACACATATTACATGCAGAGACAGACATGGTAGATTACATGTAACATCCTGGTCATGTGCCTAAGATCACACTGTGAGTCAAGCTTCATTTTAAATGAATCTGAGTGAATAATTTGCTTAGTTGATGTGTTAAAAAATATAGAAATACATGTATTCTTGAAGTCAGTTAGGCTTTAGGATATGTACTAGTAGAGAATCTTAGGCAGCATGTCTGTCTGGCCTCTTAGTTCCCAAATAGGCTCTAAGCTGTGCAATAAAGATCCAGGGTGTGCTGTTAAAATGAAAAGGGAATGTTATGTCTTGCTAATATATATATGGTCTGTTTTTTGCCAGTAGAGACAGTGTAATATTATGAGCACAAACACACATAGTGGAGGCAGAGACAGACATGGTAGATTACATGTAGCATCCTGGTCATGTGCCCAAGATCACACCGTGAGTCAAGCTTGATTTTAAATGAATCCGGGTGAATAATTTGGTTAGTTGATGTGTTAAAAAAAATACATGTATTCTTGAAGTCAGTTAGGCTTTAGGATATGTACTAGTAGAGAATCTTAGGCAGCATGTCTGTCTGGCCTCTTAGTTCACAAATAGGCTCTAAGCTGTGCAATAAAGATCCAGGGTGTGCTGTTGAAATGAAAAAGGAATTTTATCTCTTGCTTATATATATATGGTCTGTTTTTTGCCAGTAGAGACAGTGAGATAGCATGAGCACAAACACACATAGTGGAGGCAGAGACAGACATGGTAGATTACATGTAACATCCTGGTCATGTGCCTAAGTTCACACTGTGAGCCAAGCTTGATTTTAAATGAATCCGGGTGAATAATTTGCTTAGTTGATGTGTTTAAAAATATGGGAATACATGTATTCTTGAAGTCAGTTAGGCTTTAGGATATGTACTAGTAGAGAATCTTACGCAGCATGTCTGTCTGGCCTCTTAGTTCACAAATAGGCTCTAAGCTGTGCAATAAAGATCCAGGGTGTGCTGTTGAAATGAATAAGGAATGTTACGTCTTGCTTATAAATATATGGTCTGTTTTTTGCCAGTAGAGACAGTAAGATAGTATGAGTAGAAACACACATATTGCATGCAGAGACAGACATGGTAGATTACATGTAACATCCCGGTCAAGTGCCTAAGATCAAATTGTGAGTCAAGCTTGATTTTAAATGAATCTGGGTGAATAATTTGCTTAGTTGATGTGTTTAAAAATATGGGAATACATGTATTCTTGAAGTCAGTTAGACTTTAGGATATGTACTAGTAGAGAATCTTAGGCAGCATGTCTGTTAGGCCTCTTAGTTCACAGATAGGCTCTAAGCTGTGGAATAAAGATCCAGGGTGTGCTGTTGAAATGAAAAAGGAATGTTATGTCTTGCTTATATATATATGGTCTGTTTTTTTGCCAGTAGAGACAGTGAGATAGCATGAGCACAAACGCACATAGTGGAGGCAGAGACAGACATGGTAGATTACATGTAACATCCTGGTCATGTGCCTAAGATCACACTGTGAGTCAAGCTTGATTTTGAATGAATCTGGGTGAATAATTTGCTTAGTTGATGTGTTTAAAAATATGGCAATACATCTATTCTTGAAGTCAGTTAGACTTTAGGATATGTACTAGTAGAGAATCTTAGGCAGCATGTCTGTTAGGCCTCTTAGTTCCCAAATAGGCTCTAAGCTGTGTAATAAAGATCCAGGGTATGCTGTTGAAATGAAAAAGGAATGTTATGTCTTGCTTATATATATATGGTCTGTTTTTTGCCAGTAGAGACAGTGAGATAGTATGAGTACAAACACACATAGTGGAGGCAGAGACAGACATGGTAGATTACATGTAACATCCTGGTCATGTGCCTAAGATCACACTGTGAGTCAAGCATGATTTTAAATGAATCCAGGTGAATAATTTACTTAGTTTGATGTGTTTAAAAATATGAGAATACATGTATTCTTGAAGTCAGTTAGGCTTTATGATATGTACTAGTAGAGAATCTTAGGCAGCATGTCTGTTAGGCATCTTAGTTCACAAATAGGCTCTAAGCTGTGCAATAAAGATCCAGGGTGTGCTGTTGAAATGAAAAAGGAATGTTATGTCTTGCTTATATATATATGGTCTGTTTTTTGCCAGTAGAGACAGTGAGATAGTATGAGTACAAACACACATAGTAGAGGCAGAGACAGACATGTCATAGTAGATTACATGTAACATCCTGGTCATGTGTCTAAGATCACACTGTGAGTCAAGCTTGATTTTAAATGGATCCGGGTGAATAATTTGCTTAGTTGATGTGTTTAAAAATATGGGAATACATCTATTCCTGAAGTCAGTTAGGCTTTAGGATATGTACTAGTAGAGAATTTTAGGCAGCATGTCTGTTAGGTCTCTTAGTTAATTTGCAATATGCACCATTCATTTTTTTTGCCAGCATTGAATAGAAACACGAGACACAATGCAAAAAGAAACAGTACCCTTTAAGCTAAGAGATGCAAACTGTGAGCAGACACAGGTGACATTATTGAAAAATGTGAAAATATAATTCCTTATTTCACACAGACACTCAGTGTGGTCCTTGTCAAAAATGTTAAAGCCATACATTTTACCATAAACATTTACAAGAGTGACATGAGACACACGGAAAGAGAGCAATGACACACACAAAGAGAGAGATAGGGCAGGTACAGAGTGAGATGAGACACAGGCACAGAGTGAGATGAGACACAGGCACAGAGTAAGATGAGACACAGGCACTGAGTGAGATGAGACACAGGCACAGGGTGATATGAGACACAGGCACAGAGTGAGATAAGACACAGGCACAGAGTGAGATGAGACATGCAAAGAGAAAAATGACACACAAAATGAGAGAGATGGGGCAGGCACAGAGTTAGATGAGACACAGGCACAGAGTGAGATGAGACACAGGCACAGAGTGAGATGAGACACAGGCACAGAGTTAGATGAGACACAGGCACAAAGTTAGATGAGACACAGGCACAGAGTGAGATAAGACACAGGTACAGAGTGAGATGAGACATGCAAAGAGAGGAATGACATAAACAAAGAGAGAGATGGGGCAGGCACAGAGTGAGATGAGACACAGGCACAGAGTGAGATGAGACACAGGTACAGAGTGAGATGAGACACAGGCACACAGTGAGATGAGACACGCAGAGAGTGAGATGGTGCAAGCAGAGAATGAGATTAATAATGAAACTGTACTGCACTGTTGCTGTGACACAGTTGCTGTGCTATCATCTTACTTATGTTGTAAACTAGTGTTGATATGGTTCACTTATTGTACCTGCTATGTAGTATGTTAGTAGTGGTCTATAATATGTTATTTTTTCTTTACCACAGATTGTAATCATCTATGGAAAGATAAAAGAATATGCAGATGAAGGAAAGAAGAATAAAAAGTTACAAACATGGTTTATTGGCCAAGAAAACACAATTAGAAGATTCATCCAAAACACAATCTTCAGTGAAAAAAAAGAATGCTCCTGGTAAGCAAACA
This sequence comes from Lissotriton helveticus, assembly GCF_964261635.1. Classification (NCBI taxonomy): domain Eukaryota; kingdom Metazoa; phylum Chordata; class Amphibia; order Caudata; family Salamandridae; genus Lissotriton; species Lissotriton helveticus. The sequence continues at coordinate 659,385,761 of NC_136068.1, read as the reverse complement.
AAGGAGTTTTTTAGGAAATTAACGAAATGCAAAAAACATCTGGATATTGTTTCAAAGAAAAGAAACCATCTGTAAATACAAAGAAAGAGCAGAGTGCCCCAAAAAATGTTTTGAAATAAAAATGTAAGTGGAAAAGAGTAATTAATCGGACTCATTTTTGTGATGTTTTTTCTGGAGAATGGAAGCATAGTTCAAGTTGTGAGTCATTTTTTAATGAAGAGAGTTACTTTCATGATAATGATTTGGTGCATGCAGTTGACACCAGTGGTCGAGCATATGAAGTGAAGGATGGTTGTCCGTTTGAAAAAGAAAAAATTGTGCCTAAAAATGCTGAAGAGGTGTTAGCTGATGAAGTTTTAGGGAGATGTCCTAAGGCTCAAGTGTATACTTGGAATTGTAGTACTATTTGTAGTGTGCGACAGGATTCAATTGATTTGTTTCTCAATTTCTTACGGACATATGCTAAGAAAAGTCCAAAACAAAAGATGAAAATGTTGCAAGAGTTAGATCCTTGCAGAGTGAGGGAAAAAACAGATTTGCATGGGCATTCACTGGCTTGTCTTTCAAGAAAAGTATGTCAGAGTGTTTTTCACCATTTTAGGATGTTAGCAGTGCATCATAATAAAGTGAGGACATTAGTGAGAAGGTTGTATTATGCAAAAAGTCCAGCACTTAAGCTAAAACAGTTAAACAGTGCTCTTTTGCATTGATCTGAATTAGATGTGAAGAACATTTACGAAGAAATTGAGTTTTGTTATTTTGGTGAAAAAGAGAACAGTGCAGAAACTGATACAGTAATAGAAGGTAATGTGGAAGGGAATGTACAGATTTCAAGTACAGACAAATTTGACCATGAAATTACAAAGTTTAAGGTCAATTCACGTGAAAGGCCTAATTTTTCTTATGTGTGTTGTCGAACAACTCATTATAAGAATCAGACTAGGTTAGTTGATTTATATGTAAAAAGTGAAATGGAAAATAATAATGAGTTGAAGGATTTTGCAACTTATTTGTTGGTAGAAAATTGTTTTGATTTGGGTTCTAATCAACGTATTTGTAAATATTGTTATAATAAATTAATTGAAAACAGAATGCCTGCTAGAGCTGTTCATAATAATCTGGAGTTGGTAGACATTCCTTCTGAATTGATGGATTTAAATACCTATGAGTCTATTCTGATTCAATGTGTGCATCCATTTCAGGCTATTGTTCGCATGGAGCCTAAGACAGGGAAATTGCCTCCTTCAGATATACAGAGAGGGTTAAAGGGAAGAGTTGTTTATTTGCCTCTAGATTTTAAGAAAAATATTGATACAATTGGTGTAGAAAAAGTAGAAGAGGAACCTCTGGTTATTCTAGTTTTTTTTTTTTTAAACTTGTTTTTATTAGCATTTCGATATTGCACAATACAGACCATATCATGAGACATATACACAATAGGGTGCGGAAACAACAGTGGAGGTCGAGAATGGAGGAACAGTGGCGTGTGGGACGGGTCCGTGTGGTCCATGTGCTAGCAGTAGCAAGAAATGTGTGGGGTATAAACCAGGGGAAGAAGTATGTGGGTGCGAAGTGTGCGTAGGAAAGTGGCCGATATGGGTCTGGTGAGACTGGACGTGACTAGGTGTGTTGCGGAATCGTGGTGCTATCAGAGAGGGGGCCGAAGGACTGGGGTCATGACTGCGTCGGGGGGCCAGGGGTGGCGGAACTGGGCGGGGGAGTTTCCGGAGCTCTCTCCTGTGTCAGCTGTTTAAAGCTGTGTTTTAGCATGGCCCATTCCATGGAGATGGGACGTTTCTGGGCCCCCTTAACCTCTTCTTCACGTAAAGCATCTTCCTCCACCGCCGCCCACTTGCACACTGCTCCCACCCATGCCGCCAAGGGGGGGCCCGCGGGGGATCACCAGTGCATGGCTATGCTCCTCTTTGCCAGTAATAGTGCCAAGGAGATGAAATGCTTGTGTGCCCTGAGATGCTTGTGGATCCTGAATATGCCCAGCGCGCTGGCCTCCCATGTGGTGAGGGTGGTAAGTCCCGTGAGGTCCGTCAGAGTGGTATGGAATGCTTGCCGTAGAGTGTGGAGGGTAGGGCAGCTCCAGAACATGTGATGGAAGTCTGAGTTCTGGGAGTGACATCTGGGGCAAAGGAATTGGGAGTCATGGTAGAATTTTTGCAGGTGTGCTGGCGTTAAATATGCCCTATGAAGAATGTTGTATTGTACGTTTTTGAAACGGGCATTTCTAGATGTCTTTTTGCGGGCTTCGAGTGCCTTGACCCATTCAGAGTCGGGTAGTGGGCGTCCAATTTCGTCTTCCCATGTGGCGCAAAGCGCTGTTAGGGGTGTGTGTGCAATGTAGCATAGCGCCCTGTATAGCCAGGTAACCAGGTGTCTACCCGTCCCCATGTGTAGGATGGCGTGTATTTCCGGATGCGTATCTGGTTCCCCAGCCTGAAGGTTGTGATGGGGCGGAAGCCTTCCAGGAGCTGACGATAGCACAGGAACTGACCTGGAGGGAGGCCGTATTCGGTCACGAGCTGTCGGAAAGGTTTGAGCTGGCCCTCTTCAAAGAGGGATTCCATGTCCGTGATCCCGCATGCCGTCCATGCAGTGAGCGTGTTGGTCGGAAAGTATGTGTCGAGCCTGGGCCAACCGATCAGTGGGAGTAGCGGGGAGTATGGGGGCGTATCGGGCGACATGCGATGTACCCTGAGCATGCACCGACGTGCCACCGTCACCTGTAGGGGATATGTACGCCGTGGTTTTGTACCCGGGAGAAGGAGTCGGGTGAGTTCCGGAATGGGGATCTCTCCCGTCGGGGTGTGTGTTTTGCCCATGTACCGCCCCGCCGTCCAGTAAGATAACCACTGGAGTTGAGCTGCCAGGAAATAAGACTCAAAGGAAGGGGATCCTAGGCCTCCCTGGGTGGTTGTCAGTTGCAGTGTCTTGAGTGCTATCCTGTGTCTACCCGAACCCCATATTAGTGTACGTAGGAGGGAATCAAGATCGCGGAAAAAGGCCCTGGGTGGGATGACCGGAAGGTTCACGAAGTGGTACAGGAGTCGGGGGAGCATGATCATTTTAGCTAAGGCCACACGACCGATCAGGGCGAGTGGAAGCTTGGACCAGAAGCCGACCGCCGAGCGGACTCCAGCCAGTGCCCTACAATGGTTTCCCTCGAATAGATTGGTCGGGGAGTGGTAGAGACGGATCCCGAGGTATCGGGGGCCTCCGCTGTCCAGGACATTTTATGTGCTCTCACCCAGATGTTGCAGGGAGGCATGTCTGGATGGAAGGGGTAAACTGTGGATTTGTCCCAGTTGACTCGGAGCCCGGAGGCGCTCACGAAGTCTGTAAGCGCTGACCATATGGGAGTAAGGTCGTAAATCAAGAGGTCATCAGCGTACATGGATACACTGTGGGTGACGTCCGTGAGCGGAATACCCTAGTGGACACCCTCCTGGTGCAACCGAATGGCGAGGGGTTCGACCGCGAGGGCGAACAGGAGAGGCGAGAGCGGGCAGCCTTGCCTTGTACCCTTCTGCACCGCGAAGGTTGCCGAGATGTGTTTCCCTATTCGAACCCGTGAGGTAAGGTTTGTGTACAGAAGCCATGTGTACGCTGTGAGGACCGGGCCGATGTTGAGCCGGCGCAGGACTTAGAACAGGTATGGCCAATTGAGGGTGTCAAACACCTTCTCAAGGTCTAGGATGAGGCAGGCAGAGCGTGGGAAGTGATTTTTCGCTTGGTCCTGAAGTGAAAAATACGACGAATGTTCTGAGAAGTGTTCCTGTCGGGGACGAACCCGCATTGATCCGGGTGTACTAGGGGGCGTATAATTTGAATATATCTATCGGCCCAGATCTTCCCTAGGATTTTACAGTCAGCCGACAAAAGTGTGATGGGGCGATACGATGACATAAGTTGTGGGTCCCGGTGTGGTTTTAGAAAGGTCACTATGACAGACTCCCGCAGGGATTGGGGGAGCGTCCCCTGTTCGAGGGCTGTCGCAAACATCGAGGTTAATTGCAGTACTAGTAATGGGGAGAATGTTGTATAGTATTCTAGCGGAAGGCCGTCTAGGGCCTTTTGACAGGATAGGGCGCGTGTCGCGTGGGTGATATATGTAGACGTTACCGCGGAGTCCAGTGTCTGTTTGGTAGCGTCCGTGATCGTAGGCAAAGTCAGTGGGTCAATGAAGAGGTCCACCGAGGATTGGGAGATTATGTGTGGGGTGTTGTATACCGCCGCATAATAATGTTGGAAGGCTAGGAGGATTTCGTGTTGGGAACGCGCTAGGGTACCATCAGGGGTGAGGATGTCGTTGATCGGCCGGATCTCGGTGTCTTGGCGCGCCAACCAGGCGAGCATGGTGGCGGTCTTATCTCTATCTTTATGTACTCCAGCAGCGTATGCCCTAAAATTGTATTTGCGGAGGTCGGCGCATGCCGACTGATAGGCCGTTTTAGCCTCCGCCGTGAGTGCAGCATGCTCTTCGGAGAGGTCGTCCCGCTTGGTGACCATGGCAAGATGTTGTTCCATTTTGGTGAGCGCATGTTCTAGTGTCCGCCAAACCCCGGTGATTTGCTTGATACATTCCCCGCGTGCCCCCAACTTGAAGGCGTCCGATTCCACCAGCAGGGATGAAGTGGTGCCCGCATTGTGGGCAAAAAAGTCTCGTATGCTCTGCGTGTGTGCATGTCTCTGGTTATTCTAGTTAATGGTGTTCCGACAAAGAGTAAGAAAATCTGGCAAGAATTAGTGGATGTTAGGAAAGTCAAAAAGGCAACGTTGTATTTGGTAAAAAACAATCACTACTACAAAAATGTATATGTTAGAGAAGAGGAAACAACTGTAGAAGAGGACAGTGATTTCTCTGCTGGGCAAATTGAAAAAGTTGATGTCTCTAGAAGTGAAGAAATTTATGAACATTATAATGTTCATCCTTTGCATTCCAAAGAAGTAATGGGGAACACTATTGACTTATTTCAAAAGAAAGAAGCAAAAGGAAGTCCCATTAGTGTATGGGAATAACATTTTGGAAGCTCGTTGTTTTCCTCAGTTATTTCCAACAGGTCAAGGTGGACGATATGACGACCGACCTGTTCAAATTCCTGCATCTGAATATCGGACTTTAAGATTATATGCAGAAGATCCAAGGTTTCGTCAATGCATTCCATATTTGTTTCATCTACTGTTTGAGAGTAACTTTGTCTGGACTTTCTTATGCAGTGAGCCATAGTGGAAAAGTGGAGTACATCTGCAAAATGTTTCGGCAAGGTACTTTATGGATAAAGTCAAACTGCAAGACAGTATTTTGGAATGTCACCTAATTAATCTCATGGCATGTCAACGTGGTACTGATGAGTATTGGTACCGTCGTCATGGGGAATTGAAATGTTTGCTAAGAAACGTAGAAACTCCTACATGGTTCCTCACTCTTAGCTGTGCTGAGTATGCTTGGGAAGACTTACTTCAATTTCTACGAGAGGCAAATGCAAACATTGAAAATACTGAATACAAGACACCTGGAGAACTGTGCTCTTTGGATCCAGTTAATGTATGCAGGTATTTCAATCATAGGTTTGAAGCTATGATATCTTTTATCACAAACAAAAAAAATCCTCCGCTTCGAGAGGTTTTGGATTTCTTTTGGAGAAAGGAGTATCAAGCAAGAGGTGCTCCTCACATACATATGCTGCTATGGATCAAAGATGCACCCAAATTTGCACCAGATTCGGATGCCACAGTGATGAGTTTCATTGAACAGTATTCTACATGTGCTGTTCCGAAAAGTACAGAAGAAAACAATTTAAGACATCAAGTTTTACGCTTTCAAACCCATCGTTGTGGAAAATACTGTCATCGAAAGTTCAAATCCAAGGACAAGTTCTACACAAAATGTCGTTTTGCATTTCCACGTCCAGTAACAACGAAAGGAAGAGTGAACAATTTTATGTCATCTTTACGACATACTGTGACAAGAAAATCACCCAAAAATACATACAACTTAAAAAGAAATGAAGACTCCAAATACATAAATGACTACAACCCAGTCATTTTGTCCATGTGGAATGCCAACATGGATATTCAATATGTTGCTGACAACTCTATTGCTGTGGCTTGATATGTGACGTCTTACATCACAAAATCAGAAAAGACGGAACTGAAGGAAATGTGGGAGGAAATTTCACATGAAAAGAGTCTAAGTAAGAAATTGTACAGTTACAGTCTGAAAATGTTGTCGCATCGAGAAATTGGAGCATATGAATGTTGTGATCGGTTATCATCAGCAAGTCTATATGCAAAATCTAGAACAATCATTTGGGTGAGTCTAGGTCTTGCTGCAACACGAAACCGAGTTTTGAAATCTGTACAAGAAATTGAGTATTTGTTGGAGAAAGAACCAAACAGTACAGATATTTTGAAGACAAACATGTTGGATACATACTATCCAAATAGAAGTAGTCATCTTGAGAACGTTTGTCTCTATGAAGTTCTGCAAACCTATACTTTTAAGGGGAACATCACAGAAGATATCAATAAAGGAGTATATGCTGTAATTGGATGTGAAGAATGTCTGGTGAAACAAAGAAAAGGCCATTTGATTAATCATCGAACATTCAGTTGCGAATCTCCGGACAAAATGGAATTTTACTATTTAGCTCTTTTGCAACTCTTTAGGCCATGGCGTACAGAAGAGGAACTACTTGGAGATTTTCTCAGTTATGAAGATTCCTTCAATGCAACCAAGGATACCATAGAATATCCTGTTTTTTCAAATTATCTGCAAATGTTAAACGAGGAAATACAGCAAGAAGCTACAATTGCAGCAGAGATTGCTAGAGACAGTTCTCAAGACAGTCAGAGTTCTGCTTCATTGAGTCAGGATCCACTAGGAGGACCAATTATCCAAAATGAAGCTGCCACTGCCATGGATGAAGTGGAAAGAGCCATGGAACAAGCTCAGGAGGATGAAGTTAACTTAGAAGATTTGGAAAAAGAACTTTGGAAAATTGAGCATGGTTTATGTCGTGAGAAAAAAGAGTGCTCATGTACGTCATTAATGCCTGTCCGACTGTACGTGAGTGGAGAAGCAGGAACTGGAAAAAGTTTTCTGATTAAAGCAATTGCAACTTTTCTGCAGAAAAGAACGGAGTCATCGCTGTCTTGTGTTGTTACCGTTCCAACTGGGTTGGCAGCACATAACATTAAAGGGATTACTATACATCGTTTATTGATGCTGCAAGTAGTGCATGATAATAAATTACAATACCACAAGCTATCTGGAGAAGCTTGTTATGAAGTTTCCAGAGCCCTGAAGAAAATGAAACTTCTTATCATTGATGAGGTAAGCATGGTATCAAATGTAATGCTTGCTTTTGTGCATTTAAGAATACAAGACATTTTAAAAACAGAGTATGATGTGTTATTTGGAGTCAAACACATCATTGTTTTTGGAGATCTACTGCAGCTAACTCCAGTGAAAGGACAACCAGTGTTTAAAATGCTTACGCATGAAGATACAAGGAAGTGCCTAGGAAGCATTGGAAATGTTAACATATGGTTACATTTCAAATATGCAGAACTGCTTCAAAATATGCAACAGGCAAAGGATGAAGATTATAAAAATATTCTACAAGATGTAAGAATTGGAAAACTAAGTGAGCATGGCAAAAAAGCTTTACATGCACGATTAATTTCAAATTTGTTTCCAAATGAAAATATTCTCCGAGAGAATATTTTTAAGCAAATTCCTGAAAACAAATCTGTGATATGCTTGATGCCAACTCTGCAAGAATGTTCAATCTTCAACAACAAAATGTTAAAGTTAGAAAATCAAGAGATTGTGAAACTGGAAGCTATTGATAAAATAGAGCATGAAGGGGCAACTATTATTTTGTCCGAAAAGTTGAAATCAAAATTGGATTCTTTAGAGAAGACAATATCTAAAACTGCTGGTTTGGAAAAGACTTTGTATGCATGTTTAAATTGTCGTATAATTTTACGACAGAATTTACATGTGGAAAGAGGTTTAGTAAATGGAGCAATGGGTCATGTTGTTGATTTTGTGAATTACCGAAATAGAGGTGGAATTGAATTTTTAAAAATTTAATTTGATGGAATTGAAGAAGTACAACAAATCAGTCGTTGTTCTGCTCGATTTTTGCTTGTGAAAGATTTATATGTCCTCCTGAAACAGTTTCCTGTTTCTTTGGCATATGCGGTGACTATTCATAAATCTCAAGGTTTAAGTGTAGATAGTGCTTTGGTGAATATTGGAAGTTCCGTGTTCAAGGAGGGTATGGCATATGTTGCTTTATCTCGAGTCAGAACTTTATCTGGATTGTACTTGATTGATTTTGATGAGACAAAGTTTAATGCAGATCTAAATTGTGTAAAAGTATATAATAGGTTAAGAAGAGAGTATGCTCCAAATTTACCTCAATATCCTCTATTTGAAAAGCATGTGGTAAGCCGACAAAGAAGAAAAGAGAAAAATTGTAGTGAAGTTGTAGCAAAAAGAAAAAAAGTAGATGAACCAGTAATTGTAAGCAGAAAGATAAAGGATTCAGTTAAAGATGTTGTTGGATTTCAGTTTGAAAACAGTTCTGGTGTCAACTGCTATTCTAATGTAGTGGTTACTGTAGTTTTTTTCTTCAAACTTTACAAGAACAGATTGTTGAAAATCGGGATCAAAGATTTTGTTGTTTGTTGAATTCTGTGTTTGAGAAATGTAGCAGTGATAGAACAAAAATAGAAAGTGTTTCTGAAATTCGAAATGTTTTAGACATATGTTCTGGTCTAAATAAATTTTCACAGAATATTCAGCAATATTGTCAGGAATTTCTAATGTATATGCTTGTTGTATTGCCAGATGAAGGTATAGATGTAGAAAATCTTTTTGGCCTTTCTTATAAATGGCAGCATAACTGCGACAATTGTTCCTTTTCAAGTACTACTACAATAGACACTGAAAGATTTATATATTTGACTTTACCAGACTGCAAATCAGTGTCTTTTAAAAATCTAGTTAGAGAAGCAAATCAAAACATGGTCTGTACTCAATGTAAATCTGCAATGCTATCAACATTATTTATACAAAGATATGCACAGTATGTAATTTTAATGTTCCAACGATGTAGACCTGATGGAACTAAATTGACAACTTTAATTAACATTTTTGTGGCTTCTCAATTATCAATTTCAGGAAAAACCTTTGCAACTGCATCAATTATTTACCATGATGGTCCATCGACAACATCAGGACATTACACAGCTTATTTAAAATGTCAAAAAGGCTGACTAATTGTAATGATACTCAATTGACTTTCAAACAACGTTTGTCTTCTGACTTACAAAATTCTTACCTAGTGTTCTTACAACCGAAATTTTAGGAAAGGTAATTGGCCTATGAAGATTGGGGCAGTTAATAAAACTTAGTTTGCTGTTCAAAATTACTTTGTGAGTGAGAGTGATCAAGATAATAAAAAACTTGTAGTTGTCATAGAGGTAGTGTAAGTATATCACATAGTGAGTGATATCAGTATTATAGGAAATGTTGATCATGACTGAGCCACAGCTGGAAATATAACTATTGTTACATGATGTAAAAGATGTTGGAGCTTTTCTTTCAGAAACTCGGGTAAATGGAAGTTTAACAGTACTATTGAGTAATTTCCAAAGAAAAGGACTTTCCATATACTATTTGGCCTCGTGGAAAAGTAAGTGGATCAGAAATGAGTTAAGATATGTTTTTTCGAAGTTTTACTTTATTTATTGAAACATTGTATGGGTTTTTTAAACACAATCTTTTTCATTGTGTTTTTTTTTGCCCGCTCTCATATGATGAGTAGTATTGAACTCACTGTTTCAAGTGAAATTTAATATATTCTGAGAACAGCAAAAATAAACCATATAACATGTTGTACAAGTTATTTTGTATTTTGTATTATGAAATATATATAATACTCCCCTTGTCACACGCTCACTCACCTTTTTCCACCCTCTATCACCCCTCTTAACTCACCCTCACTGCCCTTCTCTCACCCTCCCTCACCCCGTTCCCTTACTCTACTTCCCTCTCTACCCCTCATTCCCCATTCCTTCACTTCCCTTTCCCTCTCTACCCTCCACCACTTTCCAGCTCTCATTCACTCTACTTCACTCCCCTTCCCCTTCTTTCCTTCCTTTGCTCCCTCAGTAATTCCCCTTCCCTTACTCACCTTACTCCGCTTCACTCACTCCTTCTCTCACTCCCTCTGTCCTCTCACATCCCCACTCCCCTTCCCTCACTCTCTCACTCTTAGCCTCATTCTCTCCGTCCTCTCACTCTCTCACTCCTCTTCCGTCATGCTCACTCCCTATAACTCACCCACACTCCCTCACTTACCTTTCTTTGCTCCCTTACTCAGTCCTTTTCTCTCACTCTTTCCTTCACTACCTCTATGTCCTCACTCCCTCAGTCCCCTTGTCTTATACTCACTCGCCTTTATCCACCCTCTATCACTCCTCTTTCCTCAACCTCACTGCCCTTCTCTCACCCTCTTTCACCCCCGTTCCCTTACTCTACTTCCCTCACTTATCCTCATTCCCCATCCTTAACTCCCCTTCCCCTTTATCTGCTCCCGCAGTCACCTTTTCACAGTCCCTCTGCTTCACTCCCCTTCCCCTTCTTTCCTTCCTTTGCTCCCTCAGTCATTCTCCTTCCCTTACTCAACTTACTCCACTTTACTCACTCCTTCTCTCACTCCCTCTGTCCTCTCACTTCCTCACTCCTCTTCCCTCACTCCCTCTCTGTTACCCTCACTCCCATTGTCCCCTCACTCTCTTACGCCCCTACACTCACCCTCACTCACCTTCCATCCCTCATTGTCGTGAATCCACCCTCACTCACTCCCCTTTCCCTGTCACTCACTCCCCTTTCCTCCTTTAGATTTCCTAACTCACATTCCTTTAGTATCTTACTCACCTTCACTTCATTTCTCTCTCCTTCTCTTCCTCTCTGTCACTGAATGTATCCGTCTCATTATCCTCTTAGTAATTTGCTCTCCCTCTATTTCTTTTTCACTTTCTCTGTCCTTCACCATTCCTTTGTTTCCCTTTCTGTGTCCTTCACTCCTACTTTATTTCTTAACACCCTTTTATGACTTTTAATCTCCTGCCTTGTCTCTTGTATTTTGATTATTATAACTTACTTTTTTTTCTCTTCCACAGATATTACACTTAGTAAAAATATGTAATTAAGTTTACATTACTTATAAGGTAAGTTTGACAAACAAAATTTACTTTCCCATCACTCTTCTCCTTAACCTCACTACTCTTCTCTCACCCACCTACACCCCCGTTCCCTTACTCCACTTCCCTCACTTATTCTCAATCCCCATGTTTACTCCCCTTTCCCTCACTCCCCTCCCACACTCACCTTCTTTCAGACCCCCTGCTATACTTCCCTTCCCCTCTCTTCCCTTCCTTCGCTCCTTCACTCTTTTCCCTTCCCTTACTCACCATACTCCACTTCACTCACTCCTTCTCTCACTCCCTCTGTCTTCTCACTTCCTCACTCCCCTTCCCTCACTCTCTCTCTCTTAGCCTCACTCTCTCTGTCCTCTCACTCTCTCACTCCTCTTCCGTCATGCTCACTCCCTATAACTCAGCCACACTCCCTCACTTACCTTTCTTTGCTCCCTCACTCAGTCCCTTTCTGTCACTCATTCCTTCACTCCCTCTATCCCCTCACTCCCTCACTCCCCTTGTCTTACCCTCACTTACTTTTATCCGCCCTCTTTCACCCCTCTTTACTCATGCTCTCTGCCCTTCTCGCACCCTCCCTCACCCCCGTTCCCTTGCTCCAGTTCCCTCACTACCCCTTATTCCCCATCCTTCTCTCCCCTTCCCTTTACTTTCATCCCCCACTCACCTTCTCTCAGTACCTATGCTTCAGTCCTCTTCCCCTCTATTTCCTTCCTTCGCTCACTCACTCATTCCCCTTCCCTCACTCACCTTACTCCACTTCACTCACTCCTTCTCTCACTCCCACTGTCCTGTCACATCCTCATTCTCCTTCCCTCACTCTCTCTCTTTTAGCTTCACTACCTCTGTCCCCTCACTCTCTCAGTCCCCTTCCCTCATGCTCACTCCCTTTAACTCACCCACACTCCCTCACTTACCTTTCTATGCACCCTCACTCAGTCCCCTTCTCTCACTCTTTCCTTCACTCCCTCTGTCTCCTCACTTCCTCACTCCCCTTGTCTCACGCTCACTTGCCTTTATCCACCCTCTATCACCACTCTTTCCTCAACCTCACTGCTCTTCTCTTACCCTTCCTCACCACCGTTCCCTTACTCCGCTTTCCTCACTTATCATCATTCCCCATGTTCACTCCCCTTCCCCTCACTCACCTCCCACACTCACCTTCTTTCAGTCCCCCTGCTTCACTTCCCTTCCCCTCTCTTCCCTTCCTTCGCTCCCTCACTCATTTTCCTTTCCTCTCTCACTGTACTCCACTTCACTCACTCCTTGAGAATATGTAAGGAATATAGCTCTTTTTGGAGAATTGGAGGTAGTTCTAAAAAGCACTGTTTTTTTTCTTCTTTTTTAGTTTTTTTTTTTTACTTTTTCCGAACGTTTTAAAAAAAAATTGAATTTTTTTCAGAACAAAAACAAAACTAGGGAATGCCAAACTGCTCAACAGGAGCAAAAAAAGGGGAAAAATTAGGGATGGGCGGAGCAGCGGTGTTCCTCCTTCTTTCGAGCAATTAATTCAATGCTCTGCACCCCGTAGCAGAGTAGTTCATCACACTGTTTGCATTTTATTTTTAAATCTGCAAAGACCGGCTGTATGTTCGGGATTAAATGTGCTGCTTATCTTCCAGAAGGTGTTGCTGCTCCGGTGGAGGTGCTGGCGCCATCTCTTGGGGGATTGCGTGCCAGGTCCCTGGTGCTCTCCCTTGCGAAATTATTTGGGTGCCTCTTCTGTACATGCCGGATCAAGTTGGCATTCCCAAAACTATATTTGCGGGTGGGTTCCCCACGTGACAAAGTTGTGTCACATATCTTGCAGGTCACTTTGGCTGCATTAACTTTTTTTTGCCCCTCTGGGAAACTAAAGAACTTCCAAATTAATTGCTCCTTCACTTTTCTCTGGGGGGGTGTCCCCAGGTAGGAATTCCAGATCAGAGTTTGAAGAGGGCTCACTGGAACCAGACATCTTTCCAAAAAAAGAAGTATTTTCAAGAAGAATGGAGAAGAGGTGTTCTCTCAGCAATTGCAAAGAGGTAGTGAGGGAAATGGGTGGGGACTTTCCATAGTTGTGTAAAAAACTGTTATTAACCAATCAAAAGTGTTGTTTTAAGGTCACATGGCTTGGCACACGCTTACGCTACGCGCTCTGGGGCGCTTCCGGGGACGCTTACGCGGCACGTACAGAGGCGCTTACGAAGGCGCTTCCGGGGGCGCTTACGCGGCACGAATGAATGACGTTTTACTCAATTTTAGGAAATGTGTTTAAAAGTCAAAATACGGTTCTTAAAAATCAGAAATACTACTTTTGTGAGTATGCCACTGAATGTCTTGCATTATTATTTACTTTAAATACATACATATATTTTTTTTCGATCGCGGGAATAGCGCTCACGCTACGTGTACGGCTGCGTTTACCGGTACGCTCCCCCTGAGCGCTCCAGGGTTTAAATATAAAAAAACTGGAAAAATACATTCAAATAATACTATTATAAAAATATAGAATATTGGAATAATTAGAAAAAAATATAATAATTAATAGCTATAAAAATGAGCTATTAAAAAAACGTAATAATTCACTTAAAAAACCATAGGTTTGACACTCGTTATAGTTAGGAATTAGCATTTAAAAAACCTTTGAAATTCACTGAAAAAACCATAGGTTTGACACTCGTTATAGTTAGGTATTAGCATTTAAAAAACCTTTGTAATTCACTGAAAAAACCATAGGTTTGACACTCGTTATAGTTAGGAATTAGCATTTAAACACCTTTGAAATTCACTGAAAAAACCATAGGTTTCACACCAGTTATAGTTAGCTGAACATTTTACTCATACAAAACCATTGAAATTCCAACGTTATAGTTAGTTGGACTCACTATAACGCGCGCCCGCAATCCACTGCTGATGATGTCACATATTACATCATTCATGACATGGTCAGTGACATCACTGATGACATCACTGATTACATCTGAAATGACATCACTGATGACATCACTGTTGACATCTCAAATGGCATCACTGCTGACATCTCAAATGACATCACTGATGGCATCACTGATGACATCATTCATAAGATAATACGATGCACCTCCTCACACTCTAATCTAACCTTTGATACTCCCAGTATTAAATACAGACTACCATTCTTGAAACCATTGACACACCAATACCAGTTACTACATACGCACTCACTGATTCCTAAGTCTACACACACATCCACTCATTCAACCATACAATCACTCATACATACAATCACTCATCAATACAACACTATCATATGCACTCATACACCTATACAGACACTCACACACTGCCACTCATCCATGGAGTTACTCACACACCTAGTCAGTCATGCAAAGAATCAAACACACTCCCATTTCCTCATCTATACTGTTATACACACAAAATCTTACTTATTCAGACATATACTAACACATACTTACTCTCTTTTACAATCACTGATACAAGTACACATCCATACTAATATTATAAAGAGAGAGCCCAAACCTTTGAGGCGGGTAATCTCAGTAACCACAGCACCAATCACAACACCCAATACAGCGTTGGAAAGGGAAGTTGCAGCAGAAGGACACAGGCTATGCAGACGGCCACCATATACATTTAAAAAGTAAAAGAACCGTGCCAGCAAAGAAGTCCCTTGTGGGCGTGCCTGCGTTGTGCTGTGGGCATGGGCTGGGGGCGTGACTAATGCTAGGGGTGTGTGGTACGGCCATCACATCGTGGGCTGTGGGCGTGTGCTGGAGGTGTGAAAAATGCTGGGGGCGTGACAAACGCTGGGGGCGTGTGTCCGCCCTTCATGCCATGTGAGTCATACATACAAGCGCCAATGAGGTTGCTGCGCAGCATCAAGGGGCATGCTGGGGGCGTGACATGCTGGGGGCGTGACATGCTGGGGGCATCAGAAACGCAGGGGGGCGTGTGTCAGGCCTTCATGCCATGTGAACGCAATTGCGCCGCATCAAGGGGCATGTTCGGGGCATGAGAAACGCTGGGGGCGTGTGCTACGTTCTGCCCTTCATGCCGCGTGGGTCGTACATTAATCAGAAGATCGTCTGCTGTGGCCGTGTGCTGGGGGCGTGACAAACGCGTTCACCTGGAGGCCTGGTAAGTAACGTTACTGCAGCCTCTCCTGCGTGCTGTTACTGAACTCTCTCATTCACTGAAATTACACGCACCTGCTACCATCAACCAGGGCTCTAGCCGGGCTCAGCGGCGTATCAGTACACTAATTACACGCACCTGATAACAACAACCAGGGCTGCAGCTGGGCCTCAAGCGGGGGAACACACGCCTGCTAACATCAAACAGGCCTGCATCTGGGCCTCAAGCGGGGGAACACGCAAATGAGCGTGTCTGCGGGGAAAATTACTGCAGCCTCTCCTACTCGCTGTCCCTCAACTCTCTCATTAAACGGATTTACCCGCGGCTGATAACTCCCTCTTTCAACGACATTACACGCGCCTGCTAACATCAACCAGGGCTGTAGCCGTGCTCAGGCGGCGGATCACTACACCAATTACACGCGCCTGCTAACATCAACCAGGGCTGCAGCTGGGCCTTCTCCGTCCCTATTCTAATGAAACAAAAGATTTTGTCTACCGCGAGATTTTAAAATAAATTGCCCTTGCCAAATACACACATTCTATTTCATACCCGGACAACGTCGGGACGGGCTGCTAGTTGATCCATACAGCCACTTACGCAATCACAGGCTCTCATGTATAGTTATTAATATATGCCAACTCTCACATGCACTGTGTTTTACATATGTACTTACTTGGACATGTAGCACTGAGATATCCATTCACACACCAACATACCCATGCACACAGTCAACCGCCCATACAGTTGTTTCCACATGCACTCTTGAACCCATACACCAAGTGAATCAACTGCTCACACATCTATGCACAGAGTCACACAACTCCCAGCCACCAACACACACACTCAGCCTCACATACAAATACTTGGGCAACCAATCAATAACCCATATAGCCACTCATATAGCTACTGATCAACACATGCAGCAGCTTACACAACAACAGACATAATGATGCACACATTCAGACAATTTACTCACTAACCCATGCATTCAGTAAGGCACATTTAATCACTCACTCATACAGTCAGTCACGCACCTACTAAATCCTTCATCCAGACACTTATACATCCACTCATTCTTCAATATGTAAAACATATTTAAACTTTACAGAAACACACAGTCACTGGATAATATCATCAGTAATGTCATCAGTGATGTCATTTGAGATGTCATCAGTGATGTCATCAGTGATGTCATTTGAGATGTCATCAGTGATGTCATCAGTGATGTCACTGACCATGTCATGAATGATGTAATATGTGACATCATCATCAGTGGATTGCGGGCGCGCGAGTTATAGTGAGTCCAACTAACAATAACATGGGAATTTCAATGGTTTTGTATGAGTAAAATGTTCAGCTAACTATAACTGGTGTGAAACCTATGTTTTTTTCAGTGAATATATATATATATTCACTGAAAAAACCATAGGTTATAGACCATATATAGTTAGGAATTAGCATTTAAAAAAACCTTTATTTTACTCACACAAAACCATTGAAATTCCATATATAGTTAGTTGTACTAACTATATATCGCGCACCCGCAATCCACTGCTGATCATGTCACATATTACATCATTCATGACATGGTCAGTGACATCACTGATGACATCACTGATGACATCTCAAATGACATCACTGATGACATCACTGATGACATCTCAAATGACATCACTGATGACATCACTGATGACAACATCCAGTGACTGTGTGTTTCTGTAAAGTTTAAATATGTTTTACATATTGAAGAATGAGTAGATGTAGAAGTGTCTGGATGAAGGATTTAGTAGGTGCGTGACTGACTGTATGAGTGAGTGATTAAATGTGTCTCACTGAATGCATGGGTTAGTGACTAAACTGTCTTAATTTGTGCATCATTATGTCTGTTGTTCTGTAAACTGCTGCATGTGTTGATCAGTAGCTATATGAGTAACTATATGGGTTATTGATTGGTTGCCCAAGCATTTGTATGGGAGACTGAGTGTGTGTGTGGGTGGCTGGGAGGTGTATGACTCTGTGCATATATGTGTGAGCAGTTGATTCACTAGATGTATGGGTTCAAAAGTGCATGTGGAAACAGCTGTATGGGCAGTTGACTGTGTGCATGAGTGTATTGGTTAGTGAATGGATATCTCAGTGCTACATGTCAAAGTAAGTACATATGTAAAATACAGTACATGTGAGAGTTGACATATATAAATAACTGTGCATAGGAGCCAGTGAATGTGTGAGTGGCTGTATGCATCATTGTGAACTTGTATCCAGGATTGTATAAGAGAGTAAATATGTTTTAGTATATGTTTGAATAAGTAAGGTGTGTATAACTGTATAGTTGAGAAAATGGAGGTGTGATTGATTCTTTGCATGACTGACTAGGTGTCTGAGTAACTCCATGGATGAGTGACAGTCTGTGAGTGTATGTTTACACTGAGTGTATCTAAGGTTATATTAGAGTCTGAAGAGGTTCATCGTATTATCACATGAATGATGTCATCAGTGATGTGATCAGTAATGTCAAATGAGATGTCATCAGTGATGTCATCAGTGATGTCATTTGAGATGTCATCAGTGATGTCATCAGTGATGTCATTTGAGATGTCATCAGTGATGTCATCAGTGATGTCACTGACCATGTCATGAATGATGTAATATGTGACATGATCAGCAGTGGATTGCGGGTGCGCGATATATAGTTAGTACAACTAACTATATATGGAATTTCAATGGTTTTGTGTGAGTAAAATAAAGGTTTTTTAAATGCTAATTCCTAACTATATATGGTCTATAACCTATGGTTTTTTCAGTCAATTTTCAAGGTTTTGTAAATGCTAATTCCTAACTATATATGGTCTATAACCTATGGTTTTTTCAGTGAATTTCATTGGTTTTTTAAAAGCTAATATCTATAGCTGTAAAGTGTATTCTTCTTTAAATCCAAAAATATATTTTATATGTTTATTAATAATTTTTTTTAAATATTTTTTTTGTTTCGCTCCCGGTCCGCGAACCGGGAAGCTTCCCGTTAGCTCAATTTAATTCCGCGACCCGGTCCGCGAACCGGTAAGAAATCAACATAGTGACGGTATCGCGTTGCCGCGTAATGCGTCTTATGACGTACTGCGTTAGCGCACCCGGAAGTGCCCCGGGGCGCGGACCGAGGCGCGAAACGCAGCTCCCCGGAAGCGATCCGCGGCGCGAAAGCGCGACGTATCGCGTTGCCGCGAAATGCGTCTTGTGACGTATCGCGTTAGCGCACCCGGAAGTGTCCCGGGGCGCGGACCGGGGGGCGAAGCTTAGCGACCCGGAAGCTAACCGGGGAGCGTTCCGCAGCGCGTAACATGAGCGTGAGAGGTCATGTGACTTGTTAATAAAACTTTTCATTGGTTCATTTCACTTTTGGTTTCATAATGATGGAAGGCTAGGTCAGGTGACTTAAAAATAACACTTTTCATTGGTTGAGAAGTATTGATTTTCCCAAATGATGAAAACCCCTCCTTCTTTCCTCACTCTGACTTTCATCATTGTGAGAGGAAGACCTATTTTGCTTGTTGGAAGACCTATTTTGCTTGTGTGAAAATGGCTTCATTGGTTACTTCAGCTGGTGCACCCCCACCACCACCACCACCTCCTCATGGGAAGAGAGGACCACCTCCCCAGGTCCTTACCAACACTGAGGAGGAAGAGGAAGAAATGGATGAGGAGGGAGAAGAACCACAATTTTTAGAAGAGTTGCCCCGGGTTTCCAGAAAGAAAGCCAGTTTCATCTGGCAGTTTTTTTCAATGCCTCGTGGCCAAAAAAAGGTCAACGCAAGGTATGTCACCTGCCTGATATGCAAGGAACAATTGTCCAGAGGGACGGACAAAAAATATAGCTTTGGAAATCACACAATGCACAGGCACATGACGAGGAAACATCCCCTAAATTACAGCCGGGCAGAATTAAGGGATATGCACGACAATCCAAGACCAACTCCTGTGGCCCGACCAACAATACCGGTTTCTCTAACACCAGAAGAGGCACGGGAAACTGTGCCAAATATTCAAGAAAATTTTGGGCACATGATTCACTTATGTATGCACTGTCGTGCATTATTAGCTTGTGGCAACATGAGCATCAATGCACTCAACCTGGCATATGAACACCATGATTGCCCTAACCGCCCCCAGTAATTTTTTTTTGCTCCTGTTGAGCCATTTTCAACGCCTGTTTTTTGTTGTTTCCCCCCCCAAAAAAAACAAAAAAAATATAAAATCGTTCAAAAAATACAAAAAAAACCAAAAAATGTTCAAAAAAAAATATATATATATAAAACAACAAAAATATAAAAAAAAAAGTTCTTTTCAGAACTACCTTCCCTTTCCAAAAAAATTGCTAGAATGTTTAGCACTCTTGCAAGCTCTATTTCTTTTGGTTCGCTTCCGGGTTAGCTTCCCGGTACGCGGACAGGGAGCTAACCAAAAAAAAAAAAAAGTGTAAGTATAAGGAAAGGAAACAGAGAGTGATGTTAAAAGAAAGACAGCTATAGGGAGTAAAGAAGAGATACTGTTTAATAGATCTATTTACCGAAGAAAAGACAGAAGAGGGTATAATTGTGAAAAACAAAATAGATAAGGAAGTGAAAGAAAAAAAAAGAAAGTATAACATTAACAAAGAAGAGTTTCTTGGAGAATGTGAGTGAATGTTCAAAATAAGATTAAAACATGAGGAATAACAGAGAGAAAAAATAGAAAACAGAAAACAAAAAATAACAGAAAAAGATTAATTGAAACAGCAAAGAAATGTAATTAACATAGAGCCATATCATCAACATAGGCAATAAAAGTTTTGCAGCTTTTATTGGCAGAAATGTGTCGCTAAAGCTGCTTTTGTGGCAGAAAACTGCCACTAAAACCACTTTTGCACCAGTTTTCTGCCAATAAAAAGAGCAATAATTTTATTGGCTGTGTTCATAATATTCCCCTTAGTGTGCTTCAACTACACAGAGAAAGCATTATGAACAAGTAGTGATAGACTGATCAGTCAAAGACAGTAAGAGTAATAGAGACGCAGTGAGTGAACAAGAGTGAGGAACTATGAGAAGAGAGGGACTGAGAAAAAGAGTGGAAGGAGTTGAGTAAGTAGTTAATAGAGAAAGGAATGAGGGAAGTAGCAAAGGCAGGAAACTGAGGGTTAAAGAAATGAAGCAGTGGAACTAATAGTAGTTAAATGTGATATAAATGTAACGAAAACAGTACAAAATATTTACCTTATAATTGTCGTTAAATTACTCACTTTTTCTTTTTATACTTTCAATCTGTGAAAGAGAGAACAAACATTTGAAAAATATTAAAACATGTATTTAAAAATTTGAAAAGACAAGGGAAAAGATTGAAGGACAAACAGTTTTTCAAAAACTTTGACACTTACAGAAGCTTCTGCTTCTCCAGGCCCCCTACACAGTCCTAAAGATATACATTTTAAACTAACAGTATCTTGATGCAGATGAAGTGAGGCCTATCTTAAAACATGGTGCATCTTTTGCATTGCTGTTGTTTCAGAAAAGTGTCGCAACACACTAAAATTTTAAATAATTGCTTCAGGATGCCAATAAGATGTCTACTATCCAGAGGTTTGTTTCAGGTGAGGCCTACTCAGGGTTGCAGATGAAATTTCGAGTTGTTGAAGAGAATAGAGGACATAATACATGTGAAGGTCTACCAATGAAGTGAGTCATGTCCACTGCACTCTTCAACAAAGTCCAAAACTCCTATGTTTCCCTGGACAGACCTAAACTTGATCTGCACAATGTGATTCGTAATGATAGGAAACACAGGTGATGTAATTGAAATACATGCAATTTATTTTGCTCATTTCACAATCACATCACTTGTGTTTCCTTTGCTTAGGTATCTCATTGTGCAGATGTAGTCTAGCATATGAAAGAATACGCAGAAGTGCAGCACTGCATGCAACAACTTTGACACTTACAGAAGCCTCACCTTCTCCATGCCTCCTACACAGTTCTACATATACATCATAAATGCAAACAGTACAGAATTAATTATACATGTTAAATGGTTTATTTTTGCTGTTCTCAGAATGTATCAAAATTCACTAAAAACAGTGACTTGAAGGTATTCATCATGTAACAGCGGGGAAAAAAAAACACAATCAAAATGATTGTGTTTAAAAAACCCATACAACATCAGAAATCAAAATTCAGAACTCCTTAAAGTTAACTTACTTTCCATGACGTCCAAGGATGTCCTATGAACAGCTTACACTCTTTTGTGCTGTTATTACTTTCAGCCCGCCACTTTCTGAAAGAAAATCTCCATCGTTTTTAAAAACACGTTACATGCAATAAATGACTTCTTGCTCTCTACCACAATTTTCCACAAGGCCAAATCTGGTCAGAGCCATTTATAACTCTTGGATTTCTTGTAAGCCAATCCCGTCATTTGGCATTTCCGCAACTTTCAGAATTAAAATGTTGAAGATCATTTTCACAATCCTGGAATAGTAATATCTTCCCCTTCTTGCTCAGTCATGTTCTACTTTTCCTATGACACTGATACAAGCAGACTTACACTACCTCTATGACTACTACAATTATTTAAGTCTCTACATCACTTTTAATCACAAAGCAATGTAAAACAGTAGACAGCATTGCAGACTTCCATTCCCTCTACTCCATGTTTTGATTGGCTGCTTCAATTAGCTTATAAAAAGAAACAGTTTTTCTGAACTCATTCAAAGTGCACGTATTTCTCCATAATGTCCAGTCCTATGGTTAGAAGTTATGTCTCTGAACTACACTTATCCTCAAGGCCAAATTGTGTAGGAGCCATTAGAACTTCTTGAAATTCCACAGAGCACATCCCGAGATTATTTCCCTAAAATTTTGGTTTTAAAAACACCAGGTAAGAGTTTTTAAGGTCATACGGCAATTTTTTTTGAAAATTAAAACAGAATCATTGCAGAATGACCAGCCATTTCTAGACTTTAAATAAGCTGTGTAATGTCCTGATGTTATTGAAGGGCCGTCATGATATATAATTGCTGCAGTTACAAAAGTCCTTCCTGATATTGACAACTGCGAAGCTACAACATTTTTAATTAAAGTTGTCAATTTTGTTCCATCAGGCCTACATCGTTGGAACATTAAAATGACATACTGGCCATATGTTCGTATAAATAATGTGGACATCATTTCAGATTTACATTGGCTACACTCCATGTTGTGATCAGCTGCTTTTACTAGCTTATTAAAGGAGACTGATTTACTGTCTGGCAAAGTTAAATATATAAATCTTTCTGAGTCTACACTAGTAGTACTTGATACCATACAGTTCTCGCAGTCATGCTGCCATTGATAAGAAAGCCCAAACAGCTGATCTACATCTACACCTTCAGCATGCAATACATCAAGCATATACATTAAAAACTCCTGACAATCTTGCTGAATATTTTGAGAGAATTGTGTTTGGCCTGAACATCTGTCTAACAGATTTCGAATTTCAGACACACTTTCTATGTTTCTTCTATCAGTGGTACATTTCTCTAACACAGAATTTAACAAACTGCAAAATCTTTGATCAGAATTGACCACAATCTCTTCTTTTACATTTTTTAGAGAAAACAAAACATTAACCACTACATTAGCATAGCAGTTGACACCAGAACTGTTTTCAAACTGAAAACCAACAACATCTTCAACAGAATCCTTTTTGTTTCTGCTTGTAATTTTAGGTTCATTGACTTTTTGTCTTTTTGCTACAACCTCCCCAGTATTGTTCTCATTTCTTCGTTTCCGGCCTACCACACGTTTCTCAAACAAAGGATACTGAGGCAAATGTGGCGCATACTCTCTTCTTAACCTATTGTATTCCTTAACACAATCTAGATCCGCACAAATGTTTGTGACATCACACTCAATCAAGTACAATCCCGATAAAGTTCTAACTCGTGACAATGCCACATATGCCATACCCTCCTTGAACACAGAACTGCCAATATTCACCAATGCACTGTCTACACTTAAACCTTGCGATTTATGAATTGTCACCGCATATGCCAAGCAAACAGGAAACTGCTTACGGCGAACATATAAGTCTTTTACAAGCAAAAATCTAGCAGAACAACGAGCAATTAGCTGTACTTCCTCAATGCCATCAAATTTAATTTTTAAAAATTCAATTCCATCTCTATTTCTGTATTTCACAAAATCAACAACATTACCCATTGATCCATTTACCAGACCTCTTTCAACATGTAAATTCCTTCTTAAAATTATACGGCAGTTCAAGCACACATTCAGAGTCTTTTCAAAACCTGCAGTTTTAGATATACTCTTCTCTAATGAATCCAATTTTGTTTTCAGATTCTCAGACAAAATAATTGTTGATCCCATATGCTCTACTCTATCAATAGCTTCCAGTTTCACAATCTCTTGCTTTTCTAAATGCAACATTTTGTTGTTAAATTTTGTTAAACTTCATAAGTGTGCCCAGGACACAGGGATGTGTCTACGTACCACGTAGCACACTCATCTTAAGCATCAGTGGACGCATTTGGCCAGTTGCGTCGCCTGTTGGAGCACCTTTATCCCTTTTTCAGGCCATCATCAGCTTCTCCATTAACTATTCATTCAATTTGATGCTGTACTCCTAAGCCTTTCTTCTCTTTGATTTAGTCCTTCTACTGCCCGTCTGGCTGGCAGCACGCCCACCTGATTCTACAGCAATCATGCAATATGACGACATCACAAAATCCACTGAAGCCCATGCTGAAACACTAGCATTTGATCCAGAAGCAACGGAAAGGATCTATGCACTGATCAACGATGACCTAACCCAAACACCTTCAAGCAGAACGAAGGAACAATGCATCAAGCATTTACTCTACCTGTCTAAACGCCGCGTTAATCAAAAACTCCACGCAAGCACACTGATCAAGTACCATAAAGCGCTCCGCATTCCCCGAGGCCTCCGGATCGCCCTTAAGCCCTCGTTATGTAAGAATTCCAAAGTTTTTTTTAGAGAAATGGTACGCTATACTAAACAAATGTAGTCTGGATCTGATATTACTTATTATTGAAGAACTGTCTGGTATTCTTCAGGAACTTACTCTTGAAATCTCCACCACGGAAAGTGAATTAAAGGATCTTTTCACTCCGGAAGAATTAGGCACCACATTGGAAGACATCAACAGACAAATTGACCGCCATACCAGTGAGATCAACGAACGGATATTGCGCAAATTCCGGCGCGATACATTAGATTATAAACTAGGGGAAGTGTATACTTGGGCGGAAGTGTACGCCCAACGTCGCAGGAACAGACCATATACCCAAAACACTGACACTTCTTCCTCTGACAGTGATCAAATCAACCGTCCACCAAGATCTCAACCATCCCAACGGACGACACCTAGAGACGAACCTGGACAAACATCGACGCCTTCCACCTCTCAAACTGCCACAACCACCACCGTGCCTTTTTTAGAGTCACGCCCAGACAGAACCGACGACCCAGACGGGGCAAAAGGACAAACAAAAAACAATGGAAAAACTCCACCACAACCACATGGCAAGCCCAAGACGAGGAAGAATCGCTAGTTATTAATATCTCAGATACCAACCTTACAATGAACCAAACCAAAGTTCTACAGAAGGGCATGTCATTCATTCCTACCAGTAACACCAATCTCCTCGAATTAGAAGTCAGTACCTTCAAGCTAACCAGGAAATTGCGACTTAAGCATTTTTTTGAGAGAGTTTTGGAACCATCCAAAGAAACCAAACCAGACTTGCTACTTGGATTACGACCTTCTAGCAATTACATGCCTCCCAGCAGTCATAAGAGCATCGACACTTTTGAGACTCTCGTACGACAAGACATCGCCAAGATCAACTTCAGGAAAAAGACTCGTAAAAATCTCACCAACAAGGATCATGACACACTAAAAAACATCGCCAATAACCCGAATATAAAATGTCTGAAAGCTGATAAGGGTGGCGCTTTAGTCATCCTCAATACTGACCTCTACAACCGCAAAGCAAGAGAACATGTTCTTGACATCAACACTTACCTACCCCTTGAGGGCAATCCCACCAATGAATACAAGGCTGTTCTACTCAACATTGTAGACAAAGCGAAAGAACAAGACATCATTGACGACAGAACCAGGCGATACCTGATAGTGGATCACCCTAGGAGTCCCACTCTAACGATGCTCCCTAAAATCCACAAAGACTTGATGGATCCACCGTTCCGACCCATCGTATCCACAAGGGGTTCAATCCACGAACCGATTGGCAAGTTCATCGACCGCTATTTACAACCGATGGTTACCAACTTAAAGAGCTACACCAGAGACACTACCGACTTCATCAATAAGCTGAATTCTATTGAAATCAAGGAGGATGAGGAAATTTTGTTGTGTACGGCTGACATCAAGAGCCTATACACCTCCATTCCCCACGCTGGCGGGATTGAGGCCATCGAACTAGCACTACTGAAATCCGACATCACGGACCCCATGAAATAGTTTATTTTAGAACTCATGGTCTTTACCCTTTACCACAGCTATTTTTCCTTCGAAAAGCAATGGTATCTCCAGATGTCCGGGATGGCCATGGGCAATTGTGCCGCGCCTACGTACGCGAACATTTACATGGGTAACTTCGAACTTGACCACATACTAACCAACACTGACTGGAATGCCAACCTCAAACTATACACACGGTACATAGATGATTTATTCTTCATCTGGAAAGATTCTCGAGACCATTTGGAATCAGCATTGAATGCCTTAAACTCTAAAGATGACCGGATCGAACTGACCTGGAACATTTCTGATAAAGAAATCACGTTTCTAGACGTATTAGTGAAAATCACTCCTGAGGGCATTGAAACAGACCTCTATCGAAAGCCCACCGACCGCAATACTACCCTATTGTACAGCAGCTTTCACCAGGACTCCCTAAAGAGACACTTACCGTTCAGTCAGATGCTCAGAGTGACCCGGATTGTATCCGATGCTGAAAAAAGAGACACTCAACTACAATCAATGGCCAGTAGGTTCTCTACTAGAGGGTATCCACTCGACATTATCAAAGAGGCTCAGGACAAAGTAAAATTGATCCCACGGTCAGAAACGTTGAAAAGCAAAAAGAAGGACTCAACGTCCAGAATGGCATTGGTCTCCAGATACTCCACCTCAAGCAAAATCTACAAGAAAACCATCTTAAAACATTGGCGCATTTTATCATCGGAACCAGATTTTGGCGACCTGTTCAAAGAACCTCCCATTTTTGCGTATAGCAGACCGATGAACATCAAAGAAATATTATCTAAACCAACTGTCATGAAAACCACTCACACGGGCACCCGCCCGTGCCACCACTGCAGTAACTGCAACAACGTCATTGGAGGCAACACCCTGAACCACCCCATGAGAGGCTTCAACATCAACCTCAACGTAGATGCAACATGTGATTCAGCTAACCTAATTTACCTGCTCAAATGCCCATGTGGAAAGTCTTATGTGGGAAAGACTAGCAGAAAAACAAAATAAGACTTAACGAGCATAAGTCTAATATCAGGACAAAGAACACCAAATCAAATGTGGCTGTCCATTTCAATGAAGCTCACCACAGCGTGGCACAACTGAAATACCTCGTACTGGAAATGGTTGCCCATATTGAGGGCAGGGATAACAATAAGACTCTTCTACAACGAGAAACCTCGTGGATTTATAGACTTCAGTCTTTGAAACCTTTTGGTCTTAATGACCGGACAGAACTTAGCTGTTACCTGTAATGGATTTGTGTTCAATATTATGTTTGATGCTATGCCTCCTGTTCTGCATATACACCCTACTACACGTCCTAATCACTATACTCCACTACAAGATGGCCGCTCCTACCTGCTTTCACTTTGGTGTCCTTCATCTATTTTAACCTCACTCATACTTCCTAGCGAACTCCGCAGTAACTCCGCGAAGTTCGTGACACTCGGTCCACTTTCTGAACCTCTCCACAGTAAGTCACCTATCTCTGCATGCCCATAGCGTTTTTGACTTCACGCACGATGCGCTTTTGATATCTTATGATTGCCTGTCCTTTTTCGCAGCACTGATGTGAGCCTCCCGCTGAGTTTGTAAACGTGAGACCCGCTTTTTTATTTTTATTTGTCCTATCACACACTGTTTTTTCATTCCGTGTTCACTTGCATGGGTAGTCTTCCTGTTTAAACCGCTCATACACCGGCCCTTTTCTAGATACCTTGCATGGTTTAATTTCCGTCACTTTCATTCACACGCACCTGTTGATGCTACTCGATCCCATCCACCCACCAGTTAATGCATGTCGAATTCAACACCACTGCACACCGCATGTCACCTGACTAAGTCACCTCTTTGTATCGTTGATCTAAGTTGCATTTTTGTATCCCCCCGCAGCGCTCCTTGATAAAGGACTTCCATTAGTCCAAAATGCATTGGAGCATACTTGGAAAATTTTGCTGGATTACTTTCACTTGTTTGGCGTGATGTAACGCTTTAAATACAAGAACTTATGAAACACTAAAAATCAACCACATGATGAAACTTTCGTGTTGACTCCTCATTAACCTTTTCCCTCGAACTTCTTTTTGAGTCAGTTATCCTGAACTTCATAAGTGTGCCCAGGACACAGGGATGTGTCTACGTACCACGTAGCACACTCATCTTAAGTTGTTAAATTTGGCACATTCTGCAAGAGTTGGCATCAAACATATTCCAGATTTCTTCTCAGTAATTTTCTGAAAAATATTCTCAGGCACAACATCTTGTTCTGGATATAAATTTGACAGTAATCGTGCATGTAAAGCTTCTTTCCCATGCTCGGTCACTTTTCCAATTCTAACATCTTGTAGAATAGTCTTGTAAACTTCATCCTTCGCCTGACGCATATTTTCATGCAGTTCAGCATAATTGAAGTTTAACCATATATTGACGTTGCCAATGCTGCCTAGGCACTTCCTGGTATCTTCATGCGTGAGCATTTTGAACACAGGTTGCCCTTTCACTGGTGTCAGCTGCAGAAGATCTCCGAAAACAATGATGTGTTTGCCACCAAATAACACATCATACTCTGTTTTGAGAACTTCTTGCATCCTCAAATGCACAAAGGCAAGCATGACATTGGAAACCATGCTTACTTCGTCAATGATAAGAAGTTTCATTTTCCTCAAGATTCTTGAAACTTCAAAACAAGCATCTCCAGATAGCTTGTGATATTGTAATTTGTTGTCATGCTCCACTGGCAGCATCAGTAAACGATGTAAAGTAATCCCTTTAATATTATGTGCTGCCAGTCCAGTTGGAGCAGTGACAACACAAGACAGCGATGACTCTGTCCTTTCCTGCAAATAGCATGAAATTGCTTTAATGAGGAAACTTTTTCCAGTTCCCGCTTCTCCACTCACGTACAGTCGGACAGGCTTCAACGACGTACATGAGCACTCTTTCTTATCATGACTTAATCCATGATCAATTTGCATGGTAACTTCGTCATATATTTTCCTCTGCTCAACGTTGAGTTGTCTTTCCAACTCTTCTAAGTTAACCGCATCCTCTTGAGCATGTGCCATGGCTCTTTCCACTTCATTCATAGCAGTGGCAGCTTCATTTTCGATAACAGGTCCTCCTAGTGGATCCTGACTCAATGAAGCAGAACTCTGACTGTCCTGAGAACTGTCTCTGGCAATCTCGGCTGCAATCGTTGCTTCCTGCTCAATTTCCGCATTCAACATTTCTACATATTTGGGAAAAGCAGGACATTCTATGGTCTCCTTGGCGGCATTGAAAGAGTCTTCGTAACAGAGGAAATCTCCAAGCAGTTCCTCTTCTGCACGCCAAGGCTTGAAAAGTTGCAAAAGTGCTAAATAGAAAAACTCCTTTTTTTCAGGAGATTCACCACTCAATTTTCGATGGTTTACCAAGTGGCATTTTCTTTGCTTGACCAGACATCCCTCACTTCCTATTACAGCATACACTCCTTTCTCAGTATCTTCTTTGATGTTCCTCTTGAATATGTAATTTTGCAGAACCTCATACAGACAAACATTCTCGAGGTGACTGCTTCGATTTGGATAATATGTATCCAACATGTTTGTCTTCAAAATGTCGGTACTGTTTGGCTCCTTTTCCGCCAAATACTCAATTTCCCGCACAGGTTTGAGAACTCGATTACGCGTTGCTGCAAGACCAAGACTCGCCCAAACGATACTCCTGGACTTGGCATAGAGACTTGCTGAAGACAACCGGTCAGAACATTCGTACGCTCCGATTTCTCGATGCGACAACATCTTCAGACTGAAACTGTACAACTTCTTGCTGAGGCTCTTTTCATGGGAAATGTCCTCCCACATATCCTTCAATTCTGTCTTCTCTTTTTTGGTGATGTAAGACGTCACATACCGAGCCACAGCCATACAGTTATCAGCCACAAACTGTATATCCATGTTAGCATTCCACATGGACAAAATCACCGGGTTGTAGTCGTTGATGTACTTGGACTCTTGGTTCCTCTTCAAATTGTAAGTGTTTTTAGGTGATTTCTTGATTACATTGTGTCGCAGCGAAGACATCAAACTGTTTACTCTTCCTTTAGAAATCACCGGTCGTGGAAAGCCGAAACGACATTTAGTGTAGAACTTGTCCTTGTTTCGGAATTTACGAAGGCAGTACTTTCCACATCGATGGCTTTGGAAACGCAGAACTTTTTCTCTTAGGCTTTTCTTCTCCTTTGCGTTTGGAACAGCACACGTAGAATACTGTTGGATGAAACTCATCACTGAGTCTTCTGGATCCGTTCCAAATTTAGGTGCATCCTTGATCCACAGCAACATATGTATATGAGGAGCACCTCTTGCTTGGTACTCCTTTCTCCAGAAGAAATCCAACACCTCTCCAAGAGGTGGATTCTTCTTATTCATGATGAAAGACATCATAGCTTCAAATCTATGATTGAAGTACCTGCATACATTCACTGGATCCAAAGAGCACAGTTCTCCAGGTGTCCTGAATTCGATGTTATCTACGTTAGCATTTGCCTCTCGTAGAAATTCAAGTAAGTCTTCCCAGCCATACTCGGCACAGCTCAGAGTGAGGAACCATGTGGGAGTACCTAAGTTCCTCAGCATACATTTTAAATCACCATGACGACGGTACCAGTACTCATTAGTACCACGCTGACACGCCATGAGATTAATCAGGTGAGAATCCAAAATACTGTCTTGGACATTGACTTTATCCATAAAGTCACTTGCCGAGATGTTTTGCATGTGTATACCACTTTTCAAGATGTGGTTCACTGCATATGACAGTCCAGACAGATCGCTTTCAAACAGGAGATGAAACAAATAGGGAATGCATTGTCGAAACCTAGCATCTCCTGCATACAATCGCAAAGTCCGGTATTCAGAAGCAGGAATTTGATGAGGTCGCTCATCATATCTTCCTCCCTGACCTGTTGGAAAAAGCTGTGGGAAACACCGAGCTTCCAAACTTTCCTCCCAAACACTAATGGAACTCCCTTTGGCTTGTTTCATTTGAAACAACTCAATAGCATTCCCCATGACTTCCTTGGAATGCAAAGGATGAACACTATAATGTTCATATATTTCTTCACTAGTAGAGGGTTCTACTTTCTCAATTTGACCAGCACACAAATTCTTATAGTATTTATTATTTTTTTTCAAATACAATGTTGCCTTTTTAACTTTCCTAACATCTACTAAATCTTGCCATATTTTCTTATTCTTTGTCGGAACCCCATTAACTAAGATAACCAGAGGTTCCTCTTCCACTTTTTCTACTCCAAATGTGTTAATGTTTTTCTTCAAATCTAGAGGCAAATAAACAACTCTTCCCTTTAATCCTCTCTGTAAATCTGATGGAGGCAATTTCCCTGTCTTTGGCTCCATTCTTACAATAGCCTGAAAGGGATGGATACTTTGAATCAAAATAGATTCATAAGTATTTAAATCCTTCAATTCAGAAGGAATCTCAACCAATTCCAGATTATTATGAACTGCTCTAGCAGGCATCTGGTTTTGATTTAATTTGCAACAACAATAAGTACACACACGTTGATCCAATCCCAAATCAAAACAATTTTCTACCATCAAGTATGTTGCGAAATCCTTCCATTCACTATTATTTTCCCTTTCACTTTTTGCATATAAATCCACTAACTTAGTCTGATTCTTATAATAAGTGCGTCGACAACACACACAAGTGAAATTAGGCCTCTCACTTGATTTCACCTCAAATGTCACAATTTCCCTCTGGAAATTATCTGTACTGGAAACCTGTACACTATCTTCCACATGACCCTCTTCTTCTTGCTCAATTTCAACATTCTCCTCTTTACTTCCAAAGTAACAAAACTCAATTTCTTCACATATATTCTTCACATCTATTTCAGAACCATGCAAAAGAGCAGCGCATAATTTTTTAAGCATAATTGCTGGACTCTTAGCATAATACAACATTCTAACTAATTTCCTCACTTTATTATGATGCACTGCTAGCATCCTGAAATGATGAAAAACACTCTGGCATACTCTCCTGGAAAGACAAGCCAGTGAATGACCATGCAAACCTGTCACTTCTCTCACTCTGCAAGGATCTAATTCTTGCAACAACCTTATTTTCTGCTTCAAACTTTTCTTATTAAATGACCGTACAAAATCACAAAGCAAATTGACGGAATCCTGTCGCACACTGCAAATACTACTACACTTCCAGGTGTACACAGGACCCTTAGCACGTCTTCCTAAAACCTCATTACCTAACACCTCTTCTGCCTCTGTTGTCACAAGTTTTTCTTTTTCAACTGGACAACCATCTTTCACTTCATAAGCACGACCACTGGTGTCAACTGCATGCACCAAATCATTATCCTGGAAATAACTCTCCTCATTAAAAAATGCCTCACAGCTTGAACTATGCATCCATTCTCCAGAAAAAACTTCACAAAAATTACTACGATTAACTATTCTCTTCCATCTACTATTTCTTTTGAAATCATAAATTGCCTTGTTTAGCTTCCTAATTCTATTGATTATCAAAATAAATAACTTACGTTTAATTTAAAATGCCTGATCAATAACTTTCTCAACTTTTTTTTTTCTCTTATAAAAAACCAGTTTCTGTTGACGTTTCTTAATATTTTTTAACAAATTGCCAATTATCCTGTTGCGGAACATTCGTTTACGAATTTCCCTAAACTGTTGTTTCCTTCTACTATCATGCACAGAGTTATCTCTTGCTCTAGCAGTAAAATTTTTCATTGGCCTTTCCTTTCCATTTGATTTCCTTCTCGTTTTATGGACTGAAACATTTTCTGTAGTAATATTTTTTTTACTACACATATTTCTTATGAATTGTTTTGTGCTCTTACCCGGTGCTTTCTTCGTGACTTGACAAATCTTTTTGTTAGAGGACTGCTGCATATTTTTTTTCACCTGCTGTCTTTGACGTTTTGCAGCCTTTCTCTGTCTTTCTATTGTAGGCATGGTGAAATCTTGAAATGATCTGCAGTTGAATCTGTGGTAAAATATAATAAAAAATTTTATTAACCATTATTACCAAACAGTAAAACAATAACAGTGATCAAAAACTTAACACACTACTTGACATTTTAAATAGAAGATTTTTTAGTCCTTGCAAATTTACAATACAGAAATACCAGAAGAGAAATGACATTTATATTTATGTTACCTATGCTATTTTATATGTGAATCTGATCTAATTTTATGAGCATATTTTAATATTTTATTGAAGACACTACACATAACCTGCTTTTGAAGGTGTCTTTATTTTTAAATTAAACGGTTTACCTTTTTACTTTTTATTAATTATAAATTTTAAAAATAAATGTTTATATTTCCATAGGCTCAAGCAGGTCAGCTTCCCATCCTATTTCATATAATTCCGACAAATCTGCATCCTCATCACGCTCTTCTTCATCCTCAGGATTTAAATCATCCAAGGGATCAACATCCACTGATGTTTCAATTACAAGTTCAATGATGAGGTCAAAATCAACTGATTGCAGATTGTCGCTCATGTTGAGGTTGTCTTTATCTTTAAAGAAAGATAACAACAATGAGATGTTGCAGAGTAAGAGACAAATCTCAGAGATTATAATAGTAAAATTGTTTAACAAGAGTAAAATTTTGCAGCTATTATTTAGCCATGTCCAGCGATGCTGAGCAGGTGAAGCCTATGTCTAATTTTTCACTGAACAGGACTCATCTCTTCTTAACCTTGGATAAGCCTCACCGACTCTGTGTCCCCTGCACATACTTAAATGTAAAGGGGCAGATTTATGTTAAATGGCACATCCCCAGGTATGCACCAGTTAACGTGCACCACTGCTCTGCCACCCATGGTGTGCCGCATTTACAATCAGATAGGAGAAAACTGCGTCAAAACCCTGCGCCTGCTTTAAGCAGGCATAGGTCTTGATGCAACATTGTGGAGATGGTGCACCCTTGAGCGTTGCTGGAGCTGCATCGCACTTGCGATACAACTCCAGCAATGCGCCACCTTAACGGCACAGATGCGTCACGCATCTGTGCCGTTTTTGCCCCATGCTGCGCCGCATTGTAAATGCAGCACACCATAGGTGGCGGAACAGCAGCGCAGGATGACTGGCACATCCCTGGTGATGCGCCAGTCATCATAAATCTATCCTTAAGC
Organism: Lissotriton helveticus; assembly: GCF_964261635.1. Taxonomy (NCBI): domain Eukaryota; kingdom Metazoa; phylum Chordata; class Amphibia; order Caudata; family Salamandridae; genus Lissotriton; species Lissotriton helveticus. The sequence continues at coordinate 659,351,653 of NC_136068.1, read as the reverse complement.
TTCTTATCTTGTTAGAGATGAACTGCCATATGTATCATCAAAATATTTTGCATTTCCTAAATAGCGAATTTTAAGGAATAAATAGCGATTCTTTACCATTCCTAATTTGCGATGAGCAAATTGCTAATTGCAAGTTACCCATTCATTTCCATGGGCTAGGAGGCTCATAGGAATGAAGGTTTAATTTGCGATTAGCAATTTGCTCATCACAAATTAGGAATTTTTCCAAGGGTGCAGGGGTGTCTCAAGAACACCCTGCTGCACCCCTGAAAAAGAAATTTGGGGGCATATGGCACACATACATGCCCTAAGGGCATGTGTTGGCGTCATATGTGACCTTTTGTTTTTTTTAAAAAAAGCTTTTTGAAAAGAATTCACAAATTACCACCAATTTACCACAATAGTTTACAAATCCTTAATGTCATTTTTTACATATTTTTTGTTTGATACATTGCATTTAAGTAGTCTCAAAAAAATGTGCAAATCCTTCAGTGCAATTGCAAAATAAGGAATAGCAAATTTTGCTACTCCTTATTTTGCATCAAACTTGTTTGATACATACCATTTGTCTAATTAACATTCGCAAAGGCCGAAATTCGTAGAATTTTGATCTTTGCGAATGCTAATTAGCTTGATACATATGGCCCCAAGTGAGGCCTGTCTTGCGACATGGTGCATCTTTTGCATCACTGCTGCATCGGTTTCATGTGGTACGTTTTTTTTACACCATGACATATCTGCCTAAATGCATCAATTTGTAATGTTGTCGCCTCATAGCAAATCTTTTCCACCGCCGCTGCATCATAAAAGTGACGCACAGTGGCAGAAAAGAGGCATACACCTATCATAAATCTGTCCCTAGCATTTTAAATGATTAATCCAGGATGACAATAAGGTGTGGCCTATCCAAAGGTTTGTTTAAGTTGAGGCCTACTCAGGATTGCAGATTAAAGTTACGCTTGATGAAGAATACAGAGGAGATAATACATGTAAAGGCCTACCAATGAAGTAAGTAATGTCCACTTTATTGCGCCAGTCATCATAAATGTATCCCTAAGCTTCTTATCTTGTTACAGATGAACCACCATATGTACCATCAAACTATTTTGCATTTCCTAAATAGCAAATTTTAAGGAATAAATAGCAATTCTTTACCATTCCTAATTTGCAATGAGCAAATTGCTAATTGCAAATTACCCATTCATTTCCATGGGCTAGGAGGCTCATAGGAATGAAGGTTGCAATTTGCGATTAGCAATTAGCTCATCACAAAATAGGAATTTTTTCAAGCGTGCAGGGGTATCTCAAGAACACCCTGCTGCACCCCTGAAAAATAAATTTGGGGGCATATGGCACACATACATGCCCTAAGGACATGTATGGGCGTCATATGGGACCTTTTGTTTTTTAGAAAAAAATGCTTTTTGAAAAGAATTCGCAAATTACCACAAACTAGAAGTTGGTGGTAGTTTCCAAATCCTTAATATCATTTTTTACATATTTTTTGTTTGATACATTGCATTTAAGGAATCGTAAAATGTGCAAATCCTTCACTGCAATCGCAAAATAAGGAATAGCAAATTTTGAATTAAGGACATTTTAAGTCATTTCCATATGTGCAGTGTTTTGAAATTATGATTTGAAAATCGTTTTTGGGGAAAAGTAATGGTTTGCAAATTTATGACAAGGACATAATGGTGTATGCTTCTCTATAAGGCATTTCAGTGTCTCTGATGTCATTTTTCCCATATTACATTATAAGACCTTTCCCCATGGAGCCCATTCCTTGTAAATATGCTCCCACCTGAGCATGGCGAATTTAGATTTTGACTGTTTGAGTCACATAACCATGTTAAAAGTGACCCAAAAAAATTGCAAACGTTTTAAAAAAACACATTCATGTGTCTTAAGGACATTTTAAGTCATTTCCCCATGGACAGTGTTTTCTAAGTGGCGCAAAAGAGGCATACACCTATCATAAATCTGTCCCTAGCATTTTAAATGATTAATTCAGGATGACGATAAGATGTGGCCTATCCAGAGGTTTGTTTAAGGTGAGGCCTACTCAGGATTGCAGATTAAAGTTACGCTTGATGAAGAATACAGAGGACATAATACATGTAAAGCTCTACCAATGAAGTAAGTGATGTCAACTTCATTGCGCCAGTCATCATAAATGTATCCCTAAGCTTCTTATCTTCTTAGACATCAACCGCCATATGTATCATATAACTATTTTGCATTTCCAAAATAGCGAATTTTAAGGAATAAATAGCGATTCTTTACCATTCCAAATTTGCGATGAGCAAATTGCTAATTGCAAATTACCCATTCATTTCCATGGGCTAGGAGGCTCATATAAATGAAGGTGCAATTTGCGATTAACAATTTGCTCATCGCAAATTAGGAATTTTTCCAAAGCTGCAGGGGTGTCTCAATAACACCCTGCTGCACCCCTGAAAAAGAAATTTGGGGGCATATGGTGCACATAAATTTTAACAACATTCCTTTACCTCAAAAACGATTTTCAAATCATAATTTCAAAACACTGCACATGGGAAAATTACTTAAAATGTCCTTAAGACACATAAAAGCGTTTTTTGATTGCCTTTGCAGCATGTTTGTATCACTTTTAACATGGCTATGTAACACAAACATTCAAAATCTAAATTTGCCATGCACAGGTGGGAGCATATTTACAAGCAATTTGCGCCACAGACAAAGGTCTTACACTAAAATGGGAAAAATAACATCAGGGACAGTCAATTGCCTTATAAAGAAGCATACACCATTATGTCCTTGTCATAAATTTAAAAACAATTCCTTTTCCCAAAAAACGATTTTCAAATCATAATTTCAAAACACTGCACATGGGAAAATGACTTAAAATGTCCTTAAGACACATGAAAGCGTTTTTTGATTGCCTTTCCAGCATGGTTGGGTCACTTTTAACATGGCTATGTAACACAAACATTTAAAATCTAAATTTACCATGCACAGGTGGGAGCATATTTACAAGCAATTTGCGCCACACAGAAAAGTCTTACATTAAAATGGGAAAAATAACATCAGGGACAGTCAATTGCCTTATAAAGAAGCATACACCATTATGTCCTTGTCATAAATTTAAAAACAATTCCTTTACCTCAAAAACGATTTTCAAATCATAATTTCAAAACACTGCACATGGGAAAATTACTTAAAATGTCCTTAAGACACATAAAAGCGTTTTTTGATTGCCTTTCCTGCATGGTTGGGTCACTTTTAACATGGCTATGTAACACAAACATTCAAAATCTAAATTTTCCATGCACAGGTGGGAGCATATTTACAAGCAATTTGCGCCACATAATTCATAATTTTCTCCTTAAAGCACACTATTTTCTATCTAAATTAAAGAAATATTTTCTCACCTTAGCAAATACTTTGAGTTTGAAAACAGTCTCAGAAACACCAATTTGTCTTCAGCAGAGCAAAAGGTATGCACTCCAGAGTCTGCAGCTATCAAAAGCACAGAAATGCTGTAATTCTTCACACATATTTCTCATGTCACCCAATCAAAACTCTTCCCTCACTTTTTTTCAAATGAAAACCCTTCCCCCCTCTGCCCTTTCTGTCTTTTCTGCATGGCGCCACCTCTTGGAAGACTTCTGGTGTTTGCAAGTTCACACAACTTTGTTGCAATTGAACTCTGAACTCTCAGTGCACCTGCATATCCAGTGCATTCTTTCATTTAATGATTTTTTATTGACCATTCAAAATACATCTTTCAAAGAACACATCCGTGCACCCTAACTTTCTGTTTTCAGCAATCAAAATCCACCAATCACTGTTACTGCTTCATGAACACAGAAACTCCACAGTTTTTTTCATTTTAAACTCTCATTTTTTCAACTGCCATTTCATTGCCACACTTCATCTGACTGCAGGAGAACCTTCTCTCACCATGTTTTCTGTCTGGATTGTTGGACATAGTTATATTCACTGGGCTCAAAGGTACGTTGAAAACAGGAAATTACCTAACCTCAATTTACAAGATGTGGAAATTAAGTGGTTTGGCCACAGAGGATTAAAATGTCACCAATTGATACCATTGGTGAAAACCTTTATGCATTTGCCCAAACCTGACCTGTTAATTGTGCACTGTGGAGGTAATGACTTGGGCACTTTGACTGGTGTAGGTCTGGAAATGCTTTTAAAGGACACCTTTGAGCAATTAATGGCACTTTTTCCTCAGACTGCCTTGGTATATTCAAATATATGCCAAAGACAGAAATGGAGGTGGTCAAACCAATTTTGTCCACAAATTGAGAAGTCGAGGAAGCATGTAAACAAATCTGTTTCAGCTTACATGAGAGACCATGGAATGGGCTCCCTGTACAACAATAACTTGCGTTACTACATGCAAGATATCTACAGAGGAGATGGAGTTCACTTCTCAGATGAGGGCAACAGAGTTTTCGCTCTGAATTTAAGAATGTGCATTGGTACCTACTTATAAGTACCTAAATGTACCATAAACCCAAAAGCTCTTCTCAGAGCTGCCCTACATCTGATCACTCACAATTATTATTTTACTCTAACATTTTTCACTAATTTCCAACAAAGTACGCTCCCTGGGGCGCTACCCGGTACGCGAACCGGGAGCTAACCTCGCGAATTTTTTTTTAAAAATGTTTTTTTTTCGCACATATAAGCCTCCTCAGCCACCCTCAGAAAACCTAGGGGGTCAAGATAACTCTACCGTGCCCCCTTCTACCCATTCTGAACATTATTTGCCCTCCATCTTGTATCTTAATTCGACCGAAACACAAAATGGTGGACTCCCGGAACGCTTAAGGTTCGCGAACCGGGGCGCTCAACGGTTCGCGTACCGGGTCGCTCTCTGGGAAGCGCACCATCAAAAAAGGTGGGAAAGTAGTTCACAGAAAAGCCACTGGAGACAATTTCACCAAATATAGATTAGCTCATACTACATACCAATCCCTACCATTTTCACAAATTTGATTGGAATTCCATTTAGTCATTTAGCCTGTAGACCTCTCTAAATACCCTGAGGTAAATTACTTCACAAAACACATCTGAAGTGTTGGAATTGACAACCAATGAAAATGTTACTTTCATTTTCTATTTTTTTTACCTGACATTTCATTGGTTATATACCTGAATATATATAAAGGAAGAGAAGAAAACACAGCCATTTTGACTACTACTTCTTGCTGTACATTTCAATAGTATTTTCACTAATTCCTTCAACTTCTTTCTAAAGGTAAGTTTTTATTTTTAAAACTGAAGTATATTGTGCACTATAAGTTAATATGGTAAACTTTTTCTGATAGATATATACTATCCCTCTGTAGTAGTTATAGATTTAGAGAGACTTCTCTGTTATAGTTATGAATGGAGTTAGGCTTCTCTTGTATAATTATGAATTTACTTACGTTAAATCACATACACTTTTTTATATTCCTACTTCCACTCTGATACTATACACTGCCCAAAGATAAATTCACTGATAAAAAATGCCTATCTAAAATTATTCCCAACATTGCCCTATCTCTACTAATATATATTTTTTTAATCCAAATTTCAGGCAAAATGGAAGGCGAAAACCAAGTTTCTTTTGAAATGGACCTGCAAGAGAGCAGCCAAGAATTGATTGATACAATTGATCAAATTGACATTGAATTTTTCGATGAAACTTGGACAATGAACTACTGTAATGTGTACAAGCAGTAGATAACCTCCTTGCAAATGAGGACATTTTACACCCTCAGAGACTACAATGTATATTCCATGATAATTATGAAATTTCTGACAATGAAATGTTAGAAAGTTTAATAAATTATGAAACACAATCACATTAAAAAAAATGCTTAAAAAATAAAGAAAATAAAAAATAATCAACAAAAACAACAATCAATTAACATACAGCATTTGAAAAGTCTATCATTCATTTTTCATTGCAGTACGCTGCCCAGAACGCTTCCCGGTTCGCGGACCAGGCGCTCCCCACGCAAAAAAAACAAAAACATTTTTTTGGTTTTTTTGCCCCGCGGGGCCCTTTTAAAACCTCCACATTAAACCTAGGGGGTCAGGGAGGATCTAGTATGCCCCCTTATGGTCATTTTCGCCTTTGTTTTGGCCTCCTCTTGTCTCTCAATCCTACCGAGAGACAAGATGGCGGCCGCTCCGGACTGTTTAGAATGTTGACAGACACCGGAGAGCCAATCAGCTTAGCTACGCGAAGTTCCGGTACGCTTAAGGTCCGCGGACCGGAGCGCTGCCCGGAGCGCGCTTACAGATATATATCTTTTTTTAAACGTTAATTTCTCAAAATCCACTGGAGCACATATATTGAGACCTAGAAAAGGCACATCGGGCTACCAGTCCCTACAATTTTGCCAAGTTTCATGGAAATCCATTCAGCCGTTCGGGCTAAAAGTGAGGCCAACCGCCCTATGGAAAACTCAATGTTAAAAACACGTTTTGGGACCCCCCTTTTTTCTCGGCCCCCCCTTGACGAAACCCCCCCAAATTTCCAAGGGCTGCTCAGAAACAAAATGTTCCATTTTCCAGAAAATTTCAGCCAATTCCGTCCACAAACGCCAAAGTTATTAGACATAGAATTTTCAAAAATCCCATAGGGAAAAAATCCTAACTATATACTGCAGGAGAACCTTCTCTCACCATGTTTTCTGTCTGGATTGTTGGACATAGTTATATTCACTGGGCTCAAAGGTACGTTGAAAACAGGAAATTACCTAACCTCAATTTACAAGATGTGGAAATTAAGTGGTTTGGCCACAGAGGATTAAAATGTCACCAATTGATACCATTGGTGAAAACCTTTATGCATTTGCCCAAACCTGACCTGTTAATTGTGCACTGTGGAGGTAATGACTTGGGCACTTTGACTGGTGTAGGTCTGGAAATGCTTTTAAAGGACACCTTTGAGCAATTAATGGCACTTTTTCCTCAGACTGCCTTGGTATATTCAAATATATGCCAAAGACAGAAATGGAGGTGGTCAAACCAATTTTGTCCACAAATTGAGAAGTCGAGGAAGCATGTAAACAAATCTGTTTCAGCTTACATGAGAGACCATGGAATGGGCTCCCTGTACAACAATAACTTGTGTTACTACATGCAAGATATCTACAGAGGAGATGGAGTTCACTTCTCAGATGAGGGCAACAGAGTTTTCACTCTGAATTTAAGAATGTGCATTGGTACCTACTTATAAGTACCTAAATGTACCATAAACCCAAAAGCTCTTCTCAGAGCTACCCTACATCTGATCACTCACAATTATTATTTTACTCTAACATTTTTCACTAATTTCCAACAAAGTACGCTCCCTGGGGCGCTACCCGGTACGCGAACCGGGAGCTAACCTCGCGAATTTTTTTTTAAAAATGTTTTTTTTTCGCACATATAAGCCTCCTCAGCCACCCTCAGAAAACCTAGGGGGTCAAGATAACTCTACCGTGCCCCCTTCTACCCATTCTGAACATTATTTGCCCTCCATCTTGTATCTTAATTCGACCGAAACACAAAATGGTGGACTCCCGGAACGCTTAAGGTTCGCGAACCGGGGCGCTCAACGGTTCGCGTACCGGGTCGCTCTCTGGGAAGCGCACCATCAAAAAAGGTGGGAAAGTAGTTCACAGAAAAGCCACTGGAGACAATTTCACCAAATATAGATTAGCTCATACTACATACCAATCCCTACCATTTTCACAAATTTGATTGGAATTCCATTTAGTCATTTAGCCTGTAGACCTCTCTAAATACCCTGAGGTAAATTACTTCACAAAACACATCTGAAGTGTTGGAATTGACAACCAATGAAAATGTTACTTTCATTTTCTATTTTTTTTACCTGACATTTCATTGGTTATATACCTGAATATATATAAAGGAAGAGAAGAAAACACAGCCATTTTGACTACTACTTCTTGCTGTACATTTCAATAGTATTTTCACTAATTCCTTCAACTTCTTTCTAAAGGTAAGTTTTTATTTTTAAAACTGAAGTATATTGTGCACTATAAGTTAATATGGTAAACTTTTTCTGATAGATATATACTATCCCTCTGTAGTAGTTATAGATTTAGAGAGACTTCTCTGTTATAGTTATGAATGGAGTTAGGCTTCTCTTGTATAATTATGAATTTACTTACGTTAAATCACATACACTTTTTTATATTCCTACTTCCACTCTGATACTATACACTGCCCAAAGATAAATTCACTGATAAAAAATGCCTATCTAAAATTATTCCCAACATTGCCCTATCTCTACTAATATATATTTTTTTAATCCAAATTTCAGGCAAAATGGAAGGCGAAAACCAAGTTTCTTTTGAAATGGACCTGCAAGAGAGCAGCCAAGAATTGATTGATACAATTGATCAAATTGACATTGAATTTTTCGATGAAACTTGGGACAATGAACTACTGCAATGTGTACAAGCAGTAGATAACCTCCTTGCAAATGAGGACATTTTACACCCTCAGAGAGTACAATGTATATTCCATGATAATTATGAAATTTCTGACAATGAAATGTTAGAAAGTTTAATAAATTATGAAACACAATCACATTAAAAAAAATGCTTAAAAAATAAAGAAAATAAAAAATAATCAACAAAAACAACAATCAATTAACATACAGCATTTGAAAAGTCTATCATTCATTTTTCATTGCAGTACGCTGCCCAGAACGCTTCCTGGTTCGCGGACCAGGCGCTCCCCACGCAAAAAAAACAAAAAAATTTGTTTGTTTTTTTTGCCCCGCGGGGCCCTTTTAAAACCTCCACATTAAACCTAGGGGGTCAGGGAGGATCTAGTATGCCCCCTTATGGTCATTTTCACCTTTGTTTTGGCCTCCTCTTGTCTCTCAATCCTACCGAGAGACAAGATGGCGGCCGCTCCGGACTGTTTAGAATGTTGACAGACACCGGAGAGCCAATCAGCTTAGCTACGCGAAGTTCCGGTACGCTTAAGGTCCGCGGACCGGAGCGCTGCCCGGAGCGCACTTACAGATATATATCTTTTTTTAAACGTTAATTTCTCAAAATCCACTGGAGCACATATATTGAGACCTAGAAAAGGCACATCGGGCTACCAGTCCCTACAATTTTGCCAAGTTTCATGGAAATCCATTCAGCCGTTCGGGCTAAAAGTGAGGCCAACCGCCCTATGGAAAACTCAATGTTAAAAACACGTTTTGGGACCCCCCTTTTTTCTCGGCCCCCCCTTGACGAAACCCCCCCAAATTTCCAAGGGCTGCTCAGAAACAAAATGTTCCATTTTCCAGAAAATTTCAGCCACTTCCGTCCACAAACGCCAAAGTTATTAGACATAGAATTTTCAAAAATCCCATAGGGAAAAAATCCTAACTATATATACCTACTGGCGACCGCCAGTAGGTAATATATATATATATATATATATATATATATATATATATATATATATATATATATATATATATATATTTATATATATATATATATATATATTAATATATATATTCCACAAACGCTCAAAGCTGGAGGACACTGCCGACAACTCCCTGGCGCTGCTGCAGCAAGGAACACGAGACCCAAAGTTCAGGTGAGAAGATTTTAATCGGCACCTTCGTCAAACATAACGTTTCGGCCTCCGAAAGGCCTTGGTCACATGACACACAGAGAGCTCTATCAAAATTTAAAGTGCTAGTGCACCACATTTAATTGGACACCATGTAGTCTTCACAAATGATATGGAAGACAGACTATTGATACATTTAAAACACTGGATAATCCAATATAAATTTCATTTGTACATTCAAGTGACTTAATGCATTATTATTCGGCATGTAGAAATGTATGTTACTGAAGCCACTTTTATAGATATTAATAGCAATCTCATAACAATTAGCTCAGAAGTGTGCTGCAATATAATTGGTTAATCCATTTTGCACCAAACCAAGAGCAAAAAAAGAGACACCATGCATCCGTTACGTTTGTTAATAAACCAATCAATAACATCTTTGCTGTATAAATACAATGACACAAATATAAAATTTGCACCGACCGTTCCAAAAAGTAAACGGAACAAACATGCCTAAATAATCACATGCCAAATGTCCAAATTATTCGTGTCGAAAACAAAAAGAACAATCAAATCAGTGAATGTGAGAACATATACATCATAAGTGATTATGTATATGTGGACTTAAAATCAGTAGAATTAAATTACATAGGTTGGTCCCAACCTATGATGATGTATTAGATACACTTTTTTGCTTCCAGAACCGACCACAAGCGTAGGTCATTTACAAACCCCTGTTATTTATACATGATTTCCTATATGCTACAAGTGCATTATAGATATAAGAGGGGATATTAACACAACAAAAGATAAGCACAAAAACGAGACTTATGTAGATGTAATAGCAGCATCACTGGTTGATTATGTTAAGATATTTCAAAGACATGTATAAAGATCTTCAGAAAAATTTAATCCCCCAAGGGGATTTGCTGTTCAACTCAATGATGTACTTAGTCTCCAACGCTCTAAGGAAACCCTCCCTATTACCGCCTCTTCTGAGAGGACCCACTGCATCAATTGCATAGTACCTAAGGAGTGCACTGTTGTTATTATGGCACTCCTTAAAGTGCCTAGCAACTGGGTATGCGGCATCATTTGTATTGATCGCCCTGATGTGCTGGAGCACCCTCTTGTGGACCTGCAGTTTGGTACTACCAACATAACGCAGTCCGCACGGGCACTCCAGCACATATACCGCGTACACACTTTTGCAAGTCAGTTGCTTCAAGATTTTACGGGGCGTAGCTGAGAACGGCGTGGTGTATTCAGTTTTGCTCACACCATGTAAACAGGCTTTGCAGTTTGAGCATTTTCTAAATCCCTTGCTGCCTGACATCCAATTATCGGGCAAAACCACTTCAGGACTTGATTTTACTAATGCGTCCTGAAGAGAAAATGCCTTCCGATAAGTGATAGCCGGTTTCCTGGGCATATGTTCTCCAATCACCGGATCAAATCTTACAAGATCCCAGTGTTTGTTGATGATCTTTCTCAAAGCCCCATGCTGCCTGTTATAGGTCCAAATCAATCTAGTGGGTTGTTCCTTGACATCAGTATTGGTTATTAGGGTTTTCTTGTGGATGAGGCCAGTTTCTCTAGACATAGCATTAGCCTTGTTAATAGCAGCATCTATGATGTTAACATTATAGCCCCTTGCAAGGAACCGCTGCTTACTGGCCTCTTGGACCAGCTTACATTGGCTCGTGGTGCTGCATACCCGCCTGATACGGAGCATTTCCCCATAGGGGATGCTCCTTATCAAGTGGGGAGGATGATGACTCTGTGCATGCAACACTGTGTTGCCCACAGTGGGTTTTCTGTACAAGGTGGTTTCTAACTGACCCTCACTGACTTCCAGAAAGTGTGATTTACTTTGACTCACTTCTGAGGTGAAAGACAAATTATACTTGTTACAGTTTAACTTATCAATGAACTGCTCGACGTCTGCCTCTGTTCCATGCCAAATTAAGAAAACATCATCGATGTATCTGTACCATCGAATGATGTTCTTCATACAGATGTCATGGTGTTCACCAAAGAGGACCTGTCTCTCCCAATAGCCCATATGCAGACAGGCATAGCTGGGAGAGAAACAGGCCCCCATGGCAACCCCTCTCACTTGCTGGTAATGTTGTTTGAGGAACATGAAGTAATTATTATGGAGACAGAAGCTGATCATAGAAATGATAATTTTGTTGTGTTCTAACAGTTCCAATGGTCTTTGCCCCAGATAAAATTGTACCGCCCGTATCCCATCCACATGAACTATGCTGGTATAAAGAGATGTAACATCTAGTGTTACCAACAAAAATTCAGGACTCCATTCCACCTCTTTGATTTTTCTTAAGAAGTCACTCGAGTCCTGAATGTAAGATGGCAGCCCACAGACATATTCTTGGAGAAAGGAATCCACATAGATTGTAGTTTTTTCCAACAATCCCCCACATGCTGATATAATGGGTCTCCCCGGAGGCTTAACAATGTCTTTGTGGACTTTGGGGATGAGATAAAGGACCGGGGTGACAGGGTGGTCATTTTTTAAGAATTTTAACTCATCCATGCTAATGAGACCTGATGATCGCCAGCCCATTAACATAGAATAAAACTCAGATTGAGCTTTCCTGACCACTCCCACGTCACAAAGTTTGTAGCAGTTGTTGTCATTTAGTTGATTGAGGGCTTCCTCCAAATACAAACTTCTTGGCCCCAACACCACATTCCCGCCCTTGTCAGATTGGCGAACAATGATATTGCCATCTTTCTGGATTCTCCTCACAAGGTCAGAGTACATTTGATTCTGTCTATTCTTATGCTTGTTGGTTGCAAGTGTCTTGATATAGAGATCTTTGATCTCCTGGGTGACGGCTTCGTGAAAAATGTCAATATTATCAAAGGTCATCAGAGGTGTAAAAGTAGGCCGTGGTTTGAAGTTGGATCGGCAAATAGAATTGGTGATGGGGAAGTCTTGTGTACTTTGTGAGATCGATTGTTCAAATCTCAATGCCTCCAAATCTTCCACAAGGGGTGCATCATTGACTGTAAGACCTTTTCCTGTAGCGGCATGAGTTGGTCTCTCCTGACCCTTTCGGGATTTACTGCCAGAAAAATGTTTCCTTAGTTTCAACTTGCGTGTATATTTAAACAGATCTATACGTGTTTTAGCGTAGTTGAAATCATTTGGTGGGCAAAATGAAAGGCCCATTGACAAAATGCGCAGATCCGAACTTGAAAGTTTTGTAGGGGTGAGATTTAAAAGTGAGAGGCCACAGTCACGAGCTAGTACAACACCCATTACTTCTTGTTGTTCCATTTCTTGTTGTTTTGCTTTTTCCATTTTGGTTTTGCGCTTTGCGCTGGCTTTCCGTCGCTCTCTACGCTTGTAGTTGAGGTTTTTGTTTTTGGCTGAGGCTTGACCCTGGGACGTAGAGTGTCGCGTCTGTCCTGTCGAACACAGTCCAGTTCCTGTGCCAGGGTAAGCCGGGTAAACCCCAACTGAGATCTATTTGCGCCAGCCTCTGATTCTGAACCACTGTCCATATTCGAACTGAGATCAGCATTCGACGAACTCTGAGATAGTCTAGAGGAAAAAGTTAGCGAGCTATTGGTGGTTGCTTGAGACACATTGGGTTTAGCAGCTTTAATTGCATCGTATTTTCGCGCAAACGTGAAAATGCGCCCCTGTAAATAGTCATTTTTATCTCTTTGAAACTTATATTGTTTCCTTTTGATGATAATATCCTCTTCCTTTTGGACACGCACCAACATTTCATCTCTAAGTTTGGTGCACTCAGTCAGTAAATCCTCTCCTAACTTGTCTATCTCCTCATTGAGTTCATCAATTAATGTTTGAATTTTTTTGCGGTCTGAGTCTGCATAGCGGATATATATATATATATATATTATCTACTGGCAGTTGCCAGTAGGTAGTTATAGTTAGGACCTTATCTCTATTCAAAAATATTTTTTTCTTTTGCCGAAATATCTTTGGCGCCATTTGACGAATCTTTGCAAACCTTTCAAAATGAATGGTTCACTCAGGTCAGCTTCTGTCTGTAAAGTTTAAGGGTTATTCGTCAAGCAGGGGCTGAGAAAAAAGAGGTCCCAAAATGTGTTTTCTCCATGATAATTTCCATAGGAACTTTAGACACAGCCACAGCCCGAACTGCAGAATGGAATTGCACCACATTTGGCAAAAAGGAAGGTCTTGGACCAGAAAGCAACATTTTGCAAACCCTCCTGAGCACGAGCTTCATTAAGATTGGCTGCCGACATTCCAATGAATGAGGTGGTCTGCACACCTTATTACTTAGTGTATTCAATTGACTCCAAATCTATTTAGATTACTTTGTCCATTGCGTGCAAACTGGATTGTGCCTCGCCATCATGCACTTTTACGTAAAATATAGACTGTGGGGAGCGTGAAAATGACGCTCCTCTCCAAAATGCACTGCATCTATGTGGTACTAGGTCCAATTTATATTAATCTATTTGTCCATGCTGAATGTTAATCCATATTTTAACCAAAACGCTTTTATCTTCTTGTCATCTTTATTTTCATTCTTATCCACATATGCAACAAATTGCGTTTTAGGAAACTTTGCATATCAACTTGTGCCAATCCAGGCTTCTTTGTAAATACGAATCCAACACAACAAGTAGTTCTGAGCAGCGTCTTTATTCATAACCCAATGCATTTCGGGCAATTTTTGCCCTTCGTCTGGGGTAACTGAAAATTACAAACAAGTCCATTAGTATTGATCACCTCACCTCATTTTAAATTAATGCATGTATCTTATTTTGACAAGAACAAATCTTTCTTCATAATACAATTACAAAAACATGACACCAACTGAGTTTGCAAGTGCACTACCTTCACTGATTCAGATGAATGCCTTTCTTAAAAAATACAATTGAAACCGGAGTGAATTTAATTGCCGATATTACATGCAAAGCTCTATCTTTCAATCGCTGACACTCCAAACCAGAATGTGTTGGCAGCCTCTTGTGACTCGATAACCGAGTCACAAGAAAACATTAAAAAAATTAGTTAAAAAACAAGAAAAGGGGGCAGGGTAAAAACACCCTGACCCCTAGGCCTGCTGAGGGGGTTCCACAATCAATCAAGACATTTGTAGAGCACACTACATACCTGTGAGAGTATCAAGGTGCTGGGGGGGATGATGTTACCACTCAAAAAGCCAGGTACTAAGGAGTCTTCTGAAGGTCAGCAGGTCTTGGGTCTGCGGTAGCTGGATGGGGAGGGTGTTCCAGGTCTTGGCGGCGAGGAACCCCAGTGCCAAAGAAAGCATTACAAAAATAAAATCAAACAAACTGGCGCTGGTTGAGCGAATCCGGTCCCAAAAAAAAAAGCTTGTGATCCCATACTTAATTTTCTGTAAGACTCGAGTGGGCCAGATCCCAGGAGCAATGTCTAAATATGTAGCAGGGGCCCCCAGGGACCGCCACCTTCCCAGGGCTTAGATAATTATATACAAGAGACAGACATGAGGCCCCCCGCAGTCCCGGGGACTGCCCCCTTCCTAGGTCGTTTTTTATTAAAATACATGGGGGG
The DNA here is from genome assembly GCF_964261635.1 of Lissotriton helveticus. Taxonomy (NCBI): domain Eukaryota; kingdom Metazoa; phylum Chordata; class Amphibia; order Caudata; family Salamandridae; genus Lissotriton; species Lissotriton helveticus. The sequence goes on along the minus strand of NC_136068.1, from coordinate 659,336,478 downwards.
CTCCTGCACCTCACTACCTCAGGACCACCACCTCCCCAGAGCATTGTAGTTTTAGGGTACCAAGCCCCGGGGAACGCCGCCTCCCCGGGGCTGCTTTGTAAAATTGTGTGGGGTGGGCTCAAGCCCCCCCACACTCCTCTGGGAACAACCACCTCCCCTGGGCACACTTTGTTTAAATGCGGGGGTCAGTTGCAGAGCCATGGCCCAGGGATAACCTCCTCCCCAGGGGTTTAATACTGGTGATAGAGAGTCCACATGGCCCCCCTCCTGGAGCCCTTGATAGCCCTGGGGAAAGCCACTCGCCAGGGCCAGCTCCAGCATTGTCCTGGATTGCCCACCCCCAGGACATTGCCATTTGCTATGGCAGGGCAGAAGCACGGCTCCCGCCCTGTCATAGTAAACCCTGCTTTGCTTCTTGGAAGCGAGAACAGGAAACCTGCTCTCACTTCCAAGAAGCAAAGTAGTATTGTTTTTGGAGGAGGGGAGCTGCATGGTAGCAACTACCCTTGCCCAAAAGCAATACCAGCTGCCGTAGGAGGCAGGGAGCTGGCAGTGACCGTGGGGACATTGGGGGTCCCCGCAATGTGCTTAACTTGAGCACCGGCTCCGGGGGATGGCCCCTCAAAAAAATTAATTAAAATAAAGTGTGGCCAGATCCTGGGGGTGGACCACGTGGCCCCCACTTCCTTTTACATATATATATATTTTTTTAAAAGGCTGGCAGGCTCCTGTAGTTGGGATTCCCTTAGCCAATGGTGGCACATGGAAGGGGCGGTCCACCGCCCTTAAATATATTCTTTTCAATTTTTAAAAAAAGGCAGGCCAGACCCCGGGGGATGGGGTCTCTGGGGCCATAATAGGCCTCAGAAGGGTGGCCACGTGGCCCCCTCCATTATTTTTTTATTTTTAAAGTATCTGGCAGGCCCCGGGGGTTGGGGTCCCTGGAGCAAATATAGAATAATAGTGGGGCATTTTTTATATGTATTTTGGAGTCGCGACCCCAATGCAGCTCTCAATGCAGCCCCATGTAACATCGCGTTGGATTCACAAATTCACCTCAAATAAATAATTTAGTAGTATATAATTTAGAAGGTAGTATTGTATTTGTGAAGTTGTTTTAAAGAGGTACTGTGATTGAAGTTAATGAGAAAATTACAATTGATGGATTTGTTAAAAATATATAACATTTTAAATTAATAGTTAATACTGAAAAGTGTATTGTGTTGTAGTACATTGAATTCATGATTTTACAGATTTGCGACAGATTCGCGAATCCTGAAAAAATGTTAAAAAAAGTTTGTATGTTTGAATAAGAATAAGGTTTACTGTTGTGTTTAGGGTGAATCTACAAAGAGCACTTGTTTTTATTTTTAGTTTGTTTTAGCTACATGTAAGTGCGGAAGCACAGCTTTAGGTTGCCTCTGTTCCCATGATCTGTGAAGTGTACTCCATCACTTCTGTAGAAGTCATCCATATCTAAACGTATATTGTTGTTATATATGGAGCCAATCCTCTGGTCTCTGAGGTGAGAAGAAACAACTTTATTGACGTTCTTTCTAGCTTTCTCAATCTGTCCACAGAATTGATTTGACCACTTCTATTTCTGTATTTGGCATAGATTAGAGTATATAAAGACAGTTTAAGGGAAAAGCAACATCAATTGTTCAAAGGTATTCTTCGTGAGCATTTCCAGTCCTACCCTACTCAATGTGCCTAGGTCATTGCAACCACAAGTCATCCATATCTAAACGTATATTGTTGTTATATATGGAGCCAATCCTCTGGTCTCTGAGGTGAGAAGAAACAACTTTATTGACGTTCTTTCTAGCTTTCTCAATCTGTCCACAGAATTGATTTGACCACTTCTATTTCTGCATTTGGCATAGATTAGAGTATATAAAGACAGTTTAAGGGAAAAGCAACATCAATTGTTCAAAGGTATCCTTCGTGAGCATTTCCAGTCCTACCCTAGTCAATGTGCCTAGGTCATTTCAACCACAATGCACAATCATGAGGACAGGGGGTTGGAGATGTAAAAAGGTTCTAATCAAAGGCATCAATTGGTGCCACTTGAATCCTCTCTGTGCAATCCATTTAATATCTACATTTGGCAAAGCTAGGTCCTTGTCAATACCTCTGCATTCAGAGTACCTTTTGCACCAGAGAACATAGCAGTGCCCAGCAATCCATAATGTAAGCATCTTGGAGGGATGCCTGGAAGTAATGAAAAGATGTCTGTAGCTGAAGTAGTCAGTTGGTAGAATGAGAGGTATCTAAAATGGTGGCCAAGATGCTGTTTTTCAAAAAGTAGAAAATTGCTTGGCTGTATAAGAACATGTACACTCAGAAATAGGATGCAGGTTACTTTCTTTAAAAAGCATGTTTGTTATTGGTTAGTAAACAATGTTTGAAAGATACAATAGATAGGATAAGGTCATATTTTGCAAAGGTCAACCACACCTGCTATTTGCAATTGCAACCTTGTTTGCTGAACTCTAGAATATGGTGAACTTATGACCTGTTAGTTCAGTTGAATGGTCCATGAACTGTTACTATGGAAACTGGCATTAAGCCAAATGGGGGTAGGGTTGAAACTTAACTGTGGATTTAAAATGTGAAATTGTAATTTAAGTATAAGTGATATATTAATAAAGTATAATTTCCCGATTCGGTACTATTTTTCGAAGTGGTGTGTTGTTAAAAATATTGGTATTTTAATTTGTTATATATTTTCGAACTCCCATTTGGATATGTGGCTCCATTTTGTCGGTGTGTGGTGGAGTCACAACTCCCAAAAATTCCAGAACCAGTTTGTTCACTTTTAGAATTCAGTTGGTAAGGGTTAATATGTTTTACAATTTGAAATAATGTAAGAAGCAAGGTGATATGTTAGTTAAATGTATCTGTATGGAGAAAGAGAGTAAAAGCTTGCCATTACTGGTTTTACCTTGTTGAGAGTGGTGCATTGCATTGATTGTGTGCATAACAAAATCTTTTATGAGTTTGTGATATTTCATGTTCTGCGAATAAATTTGGAAGGTGAGTTACACATTTGTAATGTGTATTATGTATTAGGTTTATTTTTAATCTCTAGAAATTATTCACAAACTGTGATGTTTGAAACATATTATTAAAGTAGAGATTTGTATTGAAGTTTGTTTTATTGTAGTTAAATGTTGTTTCATATAGATTCTGTATAGTAATATATGTATATTGGAAGATGGATTAGTGATTATGGTAGTTTGTTTTAGTGTGTGGATATGTACATTTGTAGTATGCCAATATTTTAGGTGTTACTTTCAAATTGGAAGTTGAATCTGTCAAGTTTTAAGGTGTGCCTGGATTTCTGTCTCAAGTAAGTCTCTACTTGTATATGTATTTTCATGTGTCTTATACATTTAAAGGTACATAATGTATACAAAGAGGTGTTGTTGCTTTTTATGTGGTAGGTTCGAGACTGTGAGTAGTAGTAGAATGGTGACGATGCAGCATAATAGTGTGGTTTATAAGATGTTGACAAAAGGTATTAGTGATTAGGCTTCTTTTTTTAAGTCTCTAGAGAGGTACATTTATAATATGCCACATAATTGTTGGTGTTTTCTTGAAATTTGAAGTTTGTTCTGTGAATTTTTAAGGCGTGGATAGTGTTATGGTACAGACATAATTACAAAAAGGGGGTGGTGATGGACAGAGTATCTGAGTTAATCAGAACACTCCTGCCCAGTCAACAGATCAGGGCTTGATCCATCACCGTTTTTTAGCTCACTGCACCATCCCAGTTCAGAACCTGGCTATATGCAAATTAGTCTGTCCCTGGCCCAGTGCATCATGGGAACAGGGCAGACCAAACTACCAAGCCAATTCTTCACTGGAAAGGAAACAATCTTCCGGGGACCGGTTTCTGGCATTACAGCCGTCTTCGGCCCGGCTTGCTTGAATCCTGATGGAGCAATGAGCAAGGGACTCATGTCTGAGCATACCCTTCCACACTCATGGTGGCCAAAATAATTACAAAAAGGGGGTGGTGATGGACAGAGTATCTGAGTTAATCAGAACACTCCTATCCAGTCAACAGATCAGGGCTTGATCCATCACCATTTTTTAGCTCACTGCACCATTTTGTCCACCCTAAGCGTGGAAGGGTATACTCAGATGTGAGTCCCTTGCTCATTGCACCATCAGGATTCAAGCAAGTCGGGCCGCCGACGGCTGAAATGCCAGATACCGGTCCCCGGAAGCTTGTTTCCTTCCCAGTGTAAGAATTGGCTTGGTAGTTTGGTTTGCCCTGTTCCCATCATGCACTGGGACAGGAACAGACTAATTTGCATATAGCCAGGTTCTGAACTGGGATGGTGCAGTGAGCTACAAAACGGTGTTGGATCTAGCCCTGATCTCTTGACTGGGTGAGAGTATTCTGCTTAATTCAGAAACTCTGTCCATCACCACCCCTTGTTGTTAAATATTTTGTCCACCCTAAGCGTGGAAGGGTATACTCAGATGTGAGTCCCTTGCTCATTGCACCATCAGGATTCAAGCAAGCCGGGCCGACGACGGCTGAAATGCCAGAAACCGGTCCCCGGAAGCTTGTTTCCTTCCCAGTGTAAGAATTGGCTTGGTAGTTTGGTTTGCCCTGTTCCCATCATGCACTGGGACAGGAACAGACTAATTTGCATATAGCCAGGTTCTGAACTGGGATGGTGCAGTGAGCTAAAAAAACGGTGTTGGATCTAGCCCTGATCTCTTGACTGGGTGAGAGTATTCTGCTTAATTCAGAAACTCTGTCCATCACCACCCCTTGTTGTTAAATATGGTACAGACATATGCATGCATGCTTTAAGAAATATTGTGAGATTTTTAGCAAGGACATGTGAAGGGTTACTGCTTTGTATTTCGGTAGGTGTATCATTATAAGTAATTGTAGAATGGTAAAGCAGCAGCACAAAAGTGAGGTTTGAGATATGTTTGTAGATGTATAATTTATTAGAGTAATTAGTATGATGTCTGGAAAGATATATTTCATATATACCACATAATTTTCAGTGTCTGTTTGAAAATTGAAATGTAGTGAATCAATCAAACAATCAATCAGGCAAATTTATAAAGCGCGCTGCTCACCCGCTAGGGTCTCAAGGCACTGGGGGGGGAGGGGATCGTTACTGCTCGAAGAGCCAGGTCTTGAGTTGTTTCCTGAAGTAGAGATGGTCCTGGGTCAGCCGTAGGTGGATAGGGAGGGAGTTCCATGTCTTGGCCGCCAGGTAGGAGAAGGAGCTTCCTCCGGCGGTGTCTCTGCGAATACGTGGGACGGTGGCGAGGGCGTGGCTGGTCGAGCAGAGCTGGTGGGCAGGCGTGTAGAAAGTGAGGCGGTTGTTGAGGTACTTCGGACCCAAGTCATGGAGAGCCTTGTGTGCGTGGGTGAGGAGTCTGAACGTGATCCTCTCGCTGACGGGGGGCCAGTGCAGGTCTCTCAAGTGGGCGGAGATGTGGTTGTGGTGGGCGATGTCCAGGATGAGTCGTGCGGAGGCGTTCTGTATGCGCTGGAGTCTTTTTTGTAGTTTGGCTGTGGTTCCCGCGTAGAGGGTGTTCCCGTAGTCCAGTCGGCTGGTGACGAGTGCCTGGGTGACCGTATTCCTGGTTTCGGTGGGGATCCATCGGAAGATCTTTCAGGGCATGCGCAGGGTGTTGAAATAGGATGACAAGACGGCGTTGACTTGTTTGGTCATCGTGAGGGAGGAGTCCAGGATGAAACCCAGGTTTCGTGCGTGGTCCGTTGGCTTCGGGCGGTGCCCAGGGCAGGGGGCCACCAGGAGTCGTCCCAGGCGGAGGAAGATGATCCCAGGATGAGGACTTCCGTCTTGTCTGAGTTCAGTTTCAGGCGGCTGGTCTTCATCCATTCGGCGACGTCTTTCATTCCTTCGTGGAGACTGGCTCTGGCGGTGGCGGGGTCGTTGGTGAGGGAGAGGATCAGCTGGGTGTCGTCAGCGTAGGAAACGATGTTTAGGTTGTGTTGGCGTGCGATGGCTGCGAGGGGGGTCATGTAGACATTGAAGAGGGTGGGGCTGAGCGATGCTCCTTGAGGTACGCCGCAGGTGACTTCCGAGGCCCGGATCGGAACGGAGAGGCGGACTCTCTGGGTTCTTCCGGCGAGGAACAAGATGATCCACTCCAGTGCCTTCTCTTGGATTCCGGTGTTGCTGAGGCGCTGTATTAGTGTGCGGTGGCATACTGTGTCGAACGCTGCTGAGAGATCCAGGAGGATGAGGGCAGCTGTTTCCCCGTTGTCAAGCAGGGATCTGATGTCGTCGGTAGCTGCGATGAGGGCGGTCTCGGTGGTGTGGTTAGCACGGAAACCAGACTGTGAGGGGTCGAGGGATCCGTTTGTCATGAGGAGGTTGGCGAGCTGTTTGTTGACGGTCATCTCGATGACTTTGGCAGGAAAAGGGAGGAGCGAGTTGGGGCGGAAGTTCTTGAGGTCGGTAGGGTCCGCTGTCAGTTTCTTCAGGATAGCGCTGAGCTCGGCATGCTTCCAGCTCTCCGGGAAGGTGGCGGTGGCGAAGGAGATGTTGATGATGTCTCGGAGTTGGGGAGCGATGATTGAGTCGGCCTTGTTGAAAACGTGGTGGGGGCAGGGGTCGGTTGGGGAGCCGGAGTGGATGGTGTTCATCTGAAGTTCGTCTGAAGTTTTGAGCTGTGGATGGTGTTGTTACTGAGGTATGTCTCTACTTGCACATATATTATGGTATGTGTTGTACGTCTGAAGATGATAGATGTATAGAATGTTGCTATATAAAGGTACAGACAAATGCATGCATGCTTTTAAGCATATGGTGAGACTAAAGCAGAGACTTGTAAAGGGTTTCTAGTTTATATTTGTGTAGGCCAAATAGCATAAGCAGTTGCAGAATGGTGAAGCAGCATCTTGAAAATGTGGTTTAAAGGTGTTGGCAGATTAATTAGTCATTAAGGTATGAGTCTGTTAAAGGGTATGGTTGAAATATATCATATTATTGTGGGTGTATATTTGAAATGAGAAGAGCAGCTTCTTAAGTTTTAAGATATGCATGGTTTTGTGGCTGTGGTATGTCTGTATATACAAATATATTTCTATATGTGTTATACATTTGAAGATGCTAGATTTATAAAATACAGGCATAGATCTATTTGTATGTTTCTTTTATATATAATGCTAGTAGGAAAGGGTAGAGATAAATGCATACAAGCTGTTAGAAATATGGTGAGACTTTCATCAAAGATAAGTAATAAGTGAAGGGTTGTTTTGCAGTTAGTGTGCTCAATACCTGATTAGTACTAGAATAGTGAAGGAGTAGTATTAGAAAAGTGACATTTAAGATATGTTGGGAGATGAATTACTGATTATGGTACTTTATGAGAGTCTGTGTAAAAGTTCTCTTGAAATTTGCAGCATAAATGTAGGTGTGTTTGAAATGTTAATTGTACTCTGTTAAGTTTTAAGGTTTTTATGATCATATGATTAAGATTATGTTTCCACTTATTTATTTTATTTATTTTATTTTCAGGTTTGTATGGCGCTGTGAATCGACTCCCGAAGGAGTATCTCCGCGCCTTAGGCCACAACCAGAGAACAGAAACTCGTCATCATTTTAATGAAATAGGCAAGAGATCAGTCAAATTAGAGATTTGAAGAGGAATGTTTTAAGTTTTTTCCTAAAAGGGAAATGTTCCCTACATACTCTAATTTCCTTCGGGAGTAAGTTCCACAACTTTGGACCCGCTACCGATAGGGCCCTTCCCCCCTTTCTTGCCTTCATGGCCCTGGGGACACATAGTAGTTCCTGATCTCCTGATCTCAGGAATCTGGACGGCACATAAGGGATACATTTCTTAGTGAGGTAACCAGGACCTATTCCAGTCAAGCATTTGTGGATTACGCAGCAGATCTTAAACATCACCCTCTGCTTAACTGGAAGCCAGTGCAGTTTGGCCAACAATGGTTTTGAGGGAGTGCGGGGCGGGACATTCAGAACCAGTCGTGCAGCCGTGTTTTGCACAACCTGCAATCTAGCAAAGATGCCCTCGTTGGCAGCTAGCATTAGCCCATTGCAGTAGTCCAGCCTGCTTAAAACTAGCGACTGGACCAACGTTCTCCTGGTGGTATCTGGTAGCATATGTATTCTAATATGTGTAATGCTTTTGGCAATAGGTATACATAGATGCATGCATGCTTTTAGGGATATGGTTAGAGATATGGTAGAGACATGTGACAGGTTGCTAATTTATGTTTGGCTAGGCCCAATGTGTGCAGAATTGTCAAGCTGTAGAGCAAAAGTGAGTTTTAAGACATGTTGGCAGAAGAGATTACTGATTAGGCTACTTTCTATGAGTCTGGGGAAAGGTACACTTGAAATACACTGCAGAACTGTAGGTGTCTGTATTTAGAGGTGTATTTTTATATGTGTTATGCATTTGAAGATGCTAGATTTATAAAATACAGGTATATATCTATTTGTATGTTTCTTTTATATATTATGCTAGTAGGAAAAGGTAGAGATATATGCATATAAGCTTTTAGAAATATGGGGAGACTTTCATCAAAGATAAGTGAAGGGTTTCTTTGATGTTAGCTGTGCTCAATACCTGTTTAGTACTAGAATAGTGAAGGAGTAGTAGTAGAAAAGTGATGTTTGAGATATGTTGGGAAAGTAAGTAAGCAAGGAATCTCTGTATTGCTTGATTAATAAAAACCCGTGCAATCAGCTATATAATAAAGCACATGTGCAAAGTGCCTAACACAACCCATTTTGTATAATAGAGTTAGTTAAAATTAATTTAATAAATTACAATGTTTCCATAAAACCAAAAAAGGAGTATAGAAATTGGCATACAGTACCAACAGGAAGGTGCAAAAGGTGTCATGAAGAATTGCAATATATCAAATTTAGAGTCCATGCTCCTAAAAGTTCCTAAGGCAGTGCACGTTTCTATAAAATTAGCTTTATGAGTCATGACCAAACTAGCATGGAAGTCTAAAAGTGGTCATCCAGAAGTACATATTTGCCAGTTGCAATCAGCAACAGCAGTATTGTCGTATAACTTGTGCGCCCAATTCCTTACAACCCTTGCCAAGTAACTCCCATTGTGGTAAGTGTGCTGGTTCCGAGGTCCAAATTACTAAGCAATAGATAACACAATGAATTTGAAAATGTTATGTTGTAGTAACCGACCTACAATAAAGGACTATTTAAAATCCCAAGGAACAGTGGTTGTAAACAATAAGTACCACAGTAGATTTCTTTTAAGAAGGATTCCAATGAGTAACTAAGAAATCGTTGGGCCTGGGTTGTAGATTCGTCTCCTGAAGCAGTGCAATATCTACGTTCTGTCTATTTAAATAGCTTAGCACCTTCCCGAGCTTACGATGGTCATTAAGACCCCTGACATTCCAGGACATTGCCCGCATACAACCTACTGCGCCCTGGTTGTTTTGTGCATTACGTGTCAACATCTCCGCTGGTAAGACTTATTGTGGAATCAAACTCGCTGTGCTGTGTGATGTACCATAGGCATGTACAGAAACCTACCCCCTAAACCACCCCCTTCAGAAACTTCCCCCTCATGCCCCCCACCTCCCACAGCTGACCTCCCCCAACCTGGCCACATGCACACCCAAAAGATGCCCCTTCCTCACTTCACCCCCATCCCCCAGACCAACGCAAAGAAACAATAGCAGTGCCAGGCACTCGTGGGCGGAGGTAGCTCCTCGTGCCATACTCCTACATTCAGTAGCATCAACTCTACCCAACCTGGACTCACATGCGTCATCAACGTCATGTAGCAGCATTTACCATGAAACATTTTCCGCTGGGGGGGCCAGTCCCTCCGGACCCCCGCATACTCAATCCACTGCTCACCTCCTTGAAGAGGAAATCAGGTCCGCCACCCCCGACCAAACTCACTCTTTACCCTAAGCAATTCAAACGACACCTCGGTTTTTTGTCCCCACAATAAGGGATAGGTAACCTTCTGAGCAGCTCAGTCTCTAAGCTCTAAGTGCAGGCTGTCCAGTTGTACCGCAGACTCCAAACCTCAGCCCCCCCACCTCCCCCATGCCATCTTACTTCCCTGATGTCCATCAGTTCTGCACATCAGTCGTGGTCATCTAGCCGCCTCCTCCAGTAGCTGCCTCTCCGGACTCTCCCGCCGTTCCTTCGACCAGCTCTTAAGAGCCTGCTGTCAAATCTTGGGGTCTGTGAAGATATGCGATCGCCCTTGTCTGTTAACATGGAGTTTCGCCGGGTGCAACATGGCATAGTCCACACCCAAATCTTGAAGTTGCTTCTTAAGCGGGATAAAGTGTCTGCGTGCCTCTTGGACTCGAGCAGTTATGTCCGGGTATAGGGACAACTCAGAACCTTCGTATCTCAAGACTTTCTACTCCCTGGCCCCTCGGAGAGCTGCATCCCGATAGTTGAGTAGCTTCGTTATGATCGGCGGCGGAGGAGCGCCCACCGGGGGTCTGGAGCCTAGGGATCTGTGCGCCCTCTCGACCACATACATCGTAGAGTAAATACCTTCACCCAGCAGCGCCAGCAGCAGTTTCTCCACAAATTGTTCCATATTACCCGTTGGAATTGTTTCCGGCAGGCCAGTGTTTTGCAGGTTGCACCGTCGGGACCAAGGGAACCAAGCAGCGCCGGACCAGGGGAGCGCCGCGTCTCAGGTAACTCCCGGGAAGGCCCCCATCACTCACCGTCTGTGAAGGTGTAATTGCGCTGTAAACTCACTCCGCTGCCTCAGCCGGTTAGATCTTCGGCAGCCTGCTCCTCTCCCCACTCAGTAGCGCTGAGGCCCTGGCGCCACCAACTTGTGATTGTCCGCAGCACACTTGTAAGCACAGTGGGGCTCCGCCAGGTATCACTAGGGGGGGAAGGAATCTCGCCCAATGTGTGCCCACTGGACAGTGTCACTACTCAGTCTTCGTCATTTGCCCTCACACTTCTCTAGCCCAAATGCCAGCTAGGTGCCGTCATTGACGAATGGTTGTTGGCAAACAGGAAATCCCGGCAGCTGGCACCCGCTGTTATTGCCATCCGCCGCTCGCACCTCTCACCCCCGGCAACCAGAGGCACCCCGAGGCTCACTCAAGCAGTCTCCAGTAAATGGCGGCCACTGCCGCCTCCCAGGCACGACAGCCCCCGCAGGACAGGCCTGTTCTGAGATGTGCCGTGTGGTTCCCGGGCACCGCCCTCAAGCAAAGACCTTGCGCCTCTCACCTCCACCGGCGCCCTCCATGCCCTCAGCAGCAGTCGCTCGTCAGGGTGACACCAGGCTTCCGACACTGAGCCCACGGGGCTCCTCGACTCACCAGCGCGCTCGCTTATGGCCTTCAGAGCATCAGTCCTCCGCCGCTCGCTCCAAGCAGATAGGGCGCCCTCCGCACATCGAGAGATGCCGCCCAGATGCGTCCTTCACCGCGTCTCAGGGATTAGCTGCCTTGCAGCCGTCTTGTTGCTTTGCCGTGTGTCTCGAGCAGTAAGCTTTGAATTGCAGATCCGAGCGTGCCGCCCTCACCCGTGAACTTTCCCATGTCTTAGGTGCTACCGGGGTGAGCCAAGGATCAGTAATACTGCAGGATTTTTTAAGGATAATGCGATAACACAATGAAGCTCCATGCTCAAGCGGCCATCACGGTCGCGAGCTAGCTCTGCCCCCCCCACCACCACAGTTAAAGTTAATGGCTTACTGTATTTAAACAGTTGTTCGTCTGATAGGACTCGTAATCTTTGTCTAGGGTTCATGAATATTACATATGCCCATGTTGTTTTGTGCTTGTCACTGGCAAATAGTATTCCATGTGTGGAAGTTATTTCAATTTTATCTATGGTTATCAAGAATCGTGTGTCCTGCAACTGCTGTGATTGGGGTGTTCCTTGGAATCTGAACAGGAACTCTTTTGATATTTCTACTAATCTTCCCTTCTGTTGGGGTGCATTTGCTGATATAGCATATACTGCTCTTACAAACCCTTTTTCATCAGTGGGCCTGTCGCAGTATTGTTTATTGATCTCTGCTCCCATTACTAACATTATTGTTCTTTTTTCTGAAACCCCTGGAGTTGTACAGGCCATTGTGCCATCTGAGCCAAAATGTATTATCATATTTAGTTTGGACATCAAATCTCTTCCTAAAAGATTAGCTGGAGATGCTGGTGAATATAACCGTTGTCCGTCTACTGAAGCTCCTCCTATTTACACCTCAACTGTTTCTGGAAATAAAACCCTATTTACTGCCCCAGAGAATCCTTGTGTGTTCAAACCTGTATTTGATAATGGGATTTTTCATTCTTTGATGCATGATTTTGTTGCCCCTTTATCTTCTAGGAAGGTATATAGAATTTTGTTTATGGCAACTGTCACACTGGGTTCCTCATCTGATCTGCGTGTCACAGATGATACTGGACAATATTGAATGCTCTGTGGGCCCCTTCATTGTATGAATTGTTGCTGACCATGCCTCCCGTTTTCCCATAGAATGGATTTGTTCCTTCCATCACTACCATCACTCCTTTCCTTTGCTGTCTTAAGGAGTTGTTTTGCTGCTGCTGTATTGGTGGATTATGATAACCTTGGAAGTTACTTTGCTGGGGTAAAGTCAGAATTTGTTGTCCTTGTTACTTTGTAAGAGTGTGTTCTGCACCTTTTGTCCCTGCCCCTGTATCTGAGTTTCATTCTATCGCCTTTTTGTTGCCCATATTTTCTCTAAAACTTTCTCTTCCAATTCCACTACTTAACTGGGTGCCTCTGTAATGCTGCTGCTCTCATTGCGGCATTACATTTTGGGGTGCTATTGCAGCCAATATTGCCCCTTCTGTTGCTATCTTTTTTAATTTCTGTTGTAATAGTCTAGCAGCTGCTCTTTTATTTTCTGTTTGTTTTTCTTTCTCTTTTTCTACTTGCATTTTGTAAAGGTGTAAATATGCACCAAAATTTCCATCCAGGGCTTTATTTCCAACTCCACTATATTCTCTAAATTGGCCTGTACATCTGCTGGTATCCCTCTTTTTATTATGTTATAGAATAATAAAGTTTTACTCCCTTCATCCTCCCATGCTTTCCCTGTTTCTTGACTCCACCTTTCTTTCATTCTATTTACATAATCAGTTACATTTTCATCTGGTCTCACTGTCTCTGCCATCATGCCTCCAGTATATGGTTTATTGGGATAGTTTTTCCTTAGTGCTTACCATATTTCTGTTCTGTAATTGTTAAATTGAGATCCATCAAACTTATTTTCTGTAAGTGTAACTGCAGGAATTCTATCTGTTTTGAAAATTTTATCAGTTTGGCTCCCAATTAACCCACTCAATACACTTTCTATATCTCCTGTAGCTAATGTCAACCGTACAATATGTCTCTCAAAGCTACTCATCCACCTATCTGCCCCGTTTGTCTGGTCGTGGTAACTTGTGTTTTTCATCCTTCTTTGTCCATTTGCGGCCATGGGATATAATTTAACTGGCCTGCTCCTTTCTGAATTAGTGGTAATTGCATTATTCCTTTGTTTATTGCATAGTTGTTCATTTCAGTATATCCTTCCATGCCGTGGATTCCTTGTTGAATTTGGCTGCTAGATAGTTGTATTGAATACGTTTCCCAAGCTGTTAGACATTTTTGCATTTAATAATATACTCAGTCTGGGTCTCCCTCCTCACCCCTGATGCACTGTTCTGCTATTGCCATGTCATCTGGATCAAATGATCATTCCCTGCGCCATAGTCTTCTCGGTGGGACCTGTCCTTCTGTCCATCCAGCTAAATAATCACAGAAGGGCTTTGCACATACATCCCCTTTCTTTTTCAGATATTATCTGTTTAGGTGTGAGATCTCTACTTCTTACTATATCTTTAATTCTCACAATCAATGCAGCATTGGCAGCTGAGCTTATACTTCTAGTAGTCACTCCTGGTCTTCTTACTTGTTCTCCTAAATGTGCTAGTAACCTGTCTGCTATTCTATTGAAGTTTGCGGTCCTCATCCTAGATGCTGTATTGCCTCTGTTTTCTCCTGCTGCTGTATCTGCAGATCGTACATTAAAGAAGTGGTCAAGTAGCACAAATTACTTATAGCAGAAAACAAACAATTACTTGCATTCACAATACCTATTCTAGATGTCACATTTGCAAATGCATGCAATTTATTTGCATTTAAATAGCGATTCTCAGTAGTGGCAATGCAGTTGCTCTTTCATTTTAAGTGAAATCAAATCATTTGCAAAATTTGGTGCTCAGGTTTAGGGAATGAGGGATGGTAGCTGACTGTCCTTCTCTCTTTTTGGATTCTTTTAGATTTCTTTAGTGCCTCTATTTAAGTATTTCAATATACCTGCTGATTTTTTCTAAGTTACAACTGATATTACCATATATGCAGAGTGGTATCATGAGTTTTCAGGTCCTCAATCAACTCACTATTTAGATGTACATTCTCTTCAAATCTTTCAGACCTGATCTGGGGTCGACTCTCTAACCTTAAACTAAGATTTTGGTATACACCTTTTAGCCCTATTTCTTCCCTCAGATCTGCTTTCCTTACCGGTCTGCGGTGTGGAGAAATTTCTACTTTACCACAAACTTACTTCAATTGTTATAATTCAAGAGGTCAGCATTGGCCTTACCTTATGACAGCCACCACCTCAGGGGGAGAACTATCCATGAGAAGAGACAGACTTTTGATTAAAACAGGTGTCTGCTTACCTTTTTATAGGAACGCACAGTCCTATTCCTAAAGGGCAGTCTCCTCTCCTTCAGTTGCTGTTGGTGATGACCTTTGCGGCCTCTCCTGGCTGGCTTGCCAGAATGTTGGTTAGACTTTATTTGAAGTAGAAAAACAAGCAAGTGTAATTGATAAAGTATAAAGGCTTTATTTTACATTGGTTGGGAAAGTGATGAACCCAGGTAGGACTGCCACCCAACTCTCAAATTGGCTACAGCAGGTAGCCCTTTATATAGCGTATTTTTGCTGAATCATAAATATCAATCATGTGACCAACAATGGCCATATTTAAAAACATTACAGAACTAAAGCCAAGCCTCCCATCCTCCTTCATTCATTGGTGCAATCACTTCCACCCTCCTGGTGATGTATTCTTAGTGCTCTCTATCTACATGTTATTTGGTTTGTGTAATCTATGTGTCCTTAAACTCAGCTCGAGCAGAACTTGTGATCTGACTGCGTATTATTTGATTTGTGCAATCTGACTATGTGTGTATCTGACTACGTGTGTATTTCTACAACCTCAGCATAAACAGAGCATGTGACCTTGCTCTTGTTGCAATGTATTTTGATCATCCCTGTGTCTTATCTTTCTTTACTAAATTGACGTAAAAGCTGATTGGTTTACTTGCATCACTCCCCTGGTGCCACCTCCTCGCACAATCACTCTCTGGATGAACTGTCAATCCTGGTTTGTTTAATGTACCAGGAACTTCTTGATTTGTTTACTTCATTGATTTCTAGCTACTATCAGTAGGTATCAAAGGTTGCAGCTGTTCTCTCTCTGAGCTCATCTGCTGTAATTTATTAACTTGAAGCATTAGCACATACTGCTGTCTAATGACGTATAATCCTGATTTGCTAAAGCAGAGGCTTTTTTATGACATTTTCTCTGGTCTTCAATGTCTGTACTGAAACTTTCTATTCTAACAACATCTTAAATGTTTACTCCTTTTTCTTTAGTCACACACCAGAAGCAAGATTGAAGATCTAACAGGATATGGCAGAATGTCCTTGGGGATCAAAGAGGCGTGCTACAGTTGTCAGGAGTGTTTATTAGTTATACTGGCCTTTGATTAGTTGATAAGGCCCATCTTGAGAGTTGTATTTTTTTCTTTCCTCTAAGAACTTTGGGTTTCGTAGATCTTTTGCATTTTTGAATTGTTGTTCCAGTATGTGCTATTGAAATAAAGCATGAAAGAGAATGCATAATGCTCTCTTCCGAGTCCTTAATAGAATTGAAAATTCATACTAAAGGATGCTAGAAATGTTTGATTGACAATGAGAAAATATGCTACAGAGCAGATATCACAATTTCAGAGAAAATGATCAGGCAAGAGAACAATTGACATTGGGGGGGACTCAGATTCAGAAATCTTTGATATAGAAACAAGGGGAGTTAGTGAAGAGGACAGGATGTTAAAATGTGTACACAATGAGTAAGATAATTACAAAAAGGGGGTGGTGATGGACAGAGTATCTGAGTTAATCAGAACACTCCTACCCAGTCAACAGATCAGGGCTTGATCCATCACCGTTTTTTAGCTCACTGCACCATCCCAGTTGAGAACCTGGCTGTATGTAAATTAGTCTGTCCCTGGCCCAGTGCATCATGGGAACAGGGCAGACCAAACTACCAAGCCAATTCTTCACTGGAAAGGAAACAAGCTTCCGGGGACCGGTTTCTGGCATTACAGCCGTCTTCGGCCTGGCTTGCTTGAATCCTGATGGTGCAATGAGCAAGGGACTCATGTCTGAGCATACCCTTCCACACTTATGGTGGCCAAAATAATTACAAAAAGGGGGTGGTGATGGACAGAGTATCTGAGTTAATCAGAACACTCCTACCCAGTCAACAGATCAGGGCTTGATCCATCACCGTTTTTTAGCTCACTGCACCATCCCAGTTCAGAACCTGGCTATATGCAAATTAGTCTGTCCCTGGCCCAGTGCATCATGGGAACAGGGCAAACCAAACTACCAAGCCAATTCTTCACTGGAAAGGAAACAAGCTTCCGGGGAACGGTTTCTGGCATTACAGCCGTCTTCGGCCCGGCTTGCTTGAATCCTGATGGTGCAATGAGCAAGGGACTCATGTCTGAGCATACCCTTCCACACTTTTGGTGGCCAAAATAATTACAAAAAGGGGGTGGTGATGGACAGAGTATCTGAGTTAATCAGAACACTCCTACCCAGTCAACAGATCAGGGCTTGATCCATCACCGTTTTTTAGCTCACTGCACCATCCCAGTTCAGAACCTGGCTATATGCAAATTAGTCTGTCCCTGGCCCAGTGCATCATGGGAACAGGGCAGACCAAACTACCAAGCCAATTCTTCACTGGAAAGGAAACAAGCTTCCGGGGACCGGTTTCTGGCATTACAGCCGTCTTCGGCCCGGCTTGCTTGAATCCTGATGTGCAATGAGCAAGGGACTCATGTCTGAGCATACCCTTCCACACTTATGATGGCCAAAATAATTACAAAAAGGGGGTGGTGATGGACAGAGTATCTGAGTTAATCAGAACACTCCTACCCAGTCAACAGATCAGGGCTTGATCCATCACCGTTTTTTAGCTCACTGCACCATCCCAGTTCAGAACCTGGCTATATGCAAATTAGTCTGTCCCTGGCCCAGTGCATCATGGGAACAGGGCAGACCAAACTACCAAGCCAATTCTTCACTGGAAAGGAAACAAGCTTCCGGGGACCGGTTTCTGGCATTACAGCCGTCTTCGGCCCGGCTTGCTTGAATCCTGATGGTGCAATGAGCAAGGGTCTCATGTCTGAGCATACCCTTCCACACTTATGATGGCCAAAATAATTACAAAAAGGGGGTGGTGATGGACAGAGTATCTGAGTTAATCAGAACACTCCTACCCAGTCAACAGATCAGGGCTTGATCCATCACCGTTTTTTAGCTCACTGCACCATCCCAGTTCAGAACCTGGCTATATGCAAATTAGTCTGTCCCTGGCCCAGTGCATCATGGGAACAGGGCAGACCAAACTACCAAGCCAATTCTTCACTGGAAAGGAAACAAGCTTCCGGGGACCGGTTTCTGGCATTACAGCCGTCTTCGGCCCGGCTTGCTTGAATCCTGATGGTGCAATGAGCAAGGGACTCATGTCTGAGCATACCCTTCCACACTTATGATGGCCAAAATAATTACAAAAAGGGGGTGGTGATGGACAGAGTATCTGAGTTAATCAGAACACTCCTACCCAGTCAACAGATCAGGGCTTGATCCATCACCGTTTTTTAGCTCACTGCACCATCCCAGTTCAGAACCTGGCTATATGCAAATTAGTCTGTCCCTGGCCCAGTGCATCATGGGAACAGGGCAGACCAAACTACCAAGCCAATTCTTCACTGGAAAGGAAACAAGCTTCTGGGGACCGGTTTCTGGCATTACAGCCGTCTTCGGCCCGGCTTGCTTGAATCCTGATGGTGCAATGAGCAAGGGACTCATGTCTGAGCATACCCTTCCACACTTATGATGGCCAAAATAATTACAAAAAGGGGGTGGTGATGGACAGAGTATCTGAGTTAATCAGAACACTCCTACCCAGTCAACAGATCAGGGCTTGATCCATCACCGTTTTTTAGCTCACTGCACCATCCCAGTTCAGAACCTGGCTATATATGCAAATTAGTCTGTCCCTGGCCCAGTGCATCATGGGAACAGGGCAGACCAAACTACCAAGCCAATTCTTCACTGGAAAGGAAACAAGCTTCCGGGGACCGGTTTCTGGCATTACAGCCGTCTTCGGCCCGGCTTGCTTGAATCCTGATGGTGCAATGAGCAAGGGACTCATGTCTGCGCATACCCTTCCACACTTATGGTGGCCAAAATAATTACAAAAAGGGGGTGGTGATGGACAGAGTATCTGAGTTAATCAGAACACTCCTACCCAGTCAAGAGTCCATGAGTAAGATGACATACATTGTGTGTCTTTAATTTTAGCATCTACATCAACATCTGTTGCATGAAGTTACTCAATGTTAAAAACAGCCCATTACAATTGGCCCAAATAAACAATATTAATAAATAATGCAGACATTTGTACCTGATTATTATGAAGCAACACTCAGATATTATTTAAGACATGCAGGAGAATATAATGCAGCCCTTTTCTATCAGTTTATTTTGTTTTATGAATCAAGTTCAAAATAAACTTGCCCTGAACAGGAAACACAAACAAAGGCCCTTCATAATTTAAACAAAAAAGGCACGATCACAAAAACTGCCTCTTGATACTGAAATCTCATAGTCCATGCATGAAGCATAAATAGAACAATAGCAAGAAATCCAAACAGGAAAGGGGGAACTTTGTGTCTTGCATAGCTCTTAAGATCTTCAATTACCTCGAGGAACCAAGGACACATGGCAGTGGGGGTGCCGCAAACATCTGCTTTGAGCCCCACATTATTCAATGTGTATCATACCCCTTGCGGTTTTTTGGACATGATGTCGCCGACCGGTTGAGAGAGGCCGTAACCACGCCCTCCCACTTCCTCCCCCGCAACGTCAGATGCCGCGAGCAGCTGAGTGGTGCTCTATGATTCCGCTGAAACTCCCGAAGAAGCCTTTTTACATATTGATGCAGACGGAATTAAACTGCTGAGGTCTGCGGCGATGTGATAGGTAGTGGATTTTTCTACGTTACGACTGCTTTTTCTGCCTCCCCAGTGTTGCCCAGTGACTGGGAAGTGAAAAGCTGGACGACCTAGTCAACTGTGGGAGAAAAAAAAAATCGGACGAGTAGCAGCTGGAGGTGACAGATTTAACACAAAACATAAGGCTGAAGGCTGAGGTTATGCTGCTGGGGTAATATACTAGGACACCCCCGGTCTGTCTTCTTCAACTTTGGATCTCTGGGATCCTAATTGGACCACCACTGGAGCACCAGGTTTCTCTCCAAGTGGGGGTAAGTGAAGGTGTTTTTTCTTCCTCTTCTTCTTTCTTACCCACCTTTATATAGTGAGGCTCCCTATATCACTTGGCTGAGGGTCGCTGGGGAGGGATCCAGTAGGTAATCTTGGCCAATTGATCGTGGAAGGGCTCTTTGACTAAGACATGATGCGTAATCTCTCTAAAGGAGCTATAGGTTTTTCTGAATCTGAGTCCCCAAATCTGGGCTAAAAGTTAAAAAGCAAGCTGGCCAGGCAGCGGCCCGTTCTAATCGCGCTGCAGCATTCAGGAAGGATTTGCCCATCCATACTGAAATTACTGAGATGGCAAACACTGAGGCCACCAAAGAAGACTACCAGGGTGCTGCCTCAGCGGAGCTTGATTCACCGACTGGCCAGATCGGGTTGGCCTCCTCTAGCGCCGACAAGCTTGTTCTCTCAGATTCAAGTAAATCTAGGAATTTTAAACTGGATGGAGCAGTAGGGGAGACCAAAGACATTAGAAGGTACCATCTATTCTTTAAAGTTAAGCCTGGTATGTTCTCAGGGGAGCTGGTGGAGGAGACGGCAGGCAATGATCCTCTAGTAGTGGTCAATTCATTGGACTCAAGTCTGGAGACTTTACATTCGCGATTTCTAGTCAACCCCCTAGTAGTTTCGGGCTTCTTAAAGCCTTTAGTGGAAGAGGAGTCTGTGGATCCCATCGATCAACCTACCCCAGTGGTCTCAGTAGCATCAGCCTGGCCTATACCAGTGGAGTCAATACATGCAGACCCAGAGGTTTCACATCCAAAGGATCGGCTTAACCGGAGTCTGGTTAATCCTGCTCAAGACACAAGGGGCCAGATGTAGGTAAATGTCATTTACCGATTCTTAAATACCGAATTTTACCGATTCGGTATTTAAGAATCAGTAAATGAGATGTAGGGAAAAAAATCGGTATTTTTTACCGAATCGGTAAAATTCGGTATCGGACTTTCGGAATTTACTGACTCGGTATTTACCGAATCGGTATTTACCCTATGGGCCAAGGCCCACAGGAATGAATGGGAAATACCGATTCGGTAAATACCGAATCGGTAAATTCCGAATCGGAAAGCAAGCAAAAGTGAAACTTAAGAAAACAGCCAATCAGGTGCTACCACCCTCCCCCTCCCTACCAGGAAGTGGCTACCCAGGCAGCTGCAACTAATTAGAAGGTTCTGGAGAGGCAGTCAGAGCTGAGCAGGGTCTCAGAGCAGCAGGGAGAGTTCCTTTTGAAACTTTACCAACAGAAAAATGGCAAGCAGCAGTGAAAGCTAGAAGGTAGAAAGAAAGAGGAAAATAAAATTCAGCAGTATGGAGCTGCAGGTACTTGTGGAGGAGGTAGTGAGAGTGCACAACAAACTTTTTGGCAGGCACTCCCTCACTGTTCCCGAGTCTGCCAAAAGAAAAATCTGGCAGGCAATATTAGAAAAAGTGAATGCTGTGGGAGTCACGACCAGGAATACTGAGGATCTCAAAAAAAGATTCTATGACCTCAGGAGCCTCACGAAAAAAAATGGCGGAAATCCACAAGCAGGCAGGCCTAACCGGTGGAGGCAGGAACCCAGCGCCCCCCCTGACTGATCTGGAGGAGTTGGTGGCCTCAACCATTGAGGCAGACAGCGTCTGCGGACTGGGAGATGTGGACAGCTCAGCCAAAGCTGCAACAAAAAAAGGTAAGAGGCATGCGCTGCATTACACCCCATACCAACCTGCTTCCCTTTACTCTTTGTGGACAAGCAAACCCCAGTCCAGTACTGCTATCACTATATAGGAGCAATGCATTATGGGAAATGTAGTCAGCAAATGTAAGACCATGTGTAACAGTGCAGACATCAGCAAGTTAGTGAAATGAATGCAGATAAATGAAAGTGAAATGTGTAAAGCATTTATTGTAGTGACTGTGACACAGTAACACTCAGTTGATATACACTTATTTATACCTAGGGGCCAAATCAGGCAGTGGACCCACTGACAAAGAAGGGACTGCACCAGCGAGGGAGCAGAGTGAGGAAGCAGGTCCAAGCCAAGTGCAAGCCTCACAGGAGGAAGGTGACACGACTGGCATCTCCCATGAAGATGACACTGTACAGACCCCAGAGTTGCTACACTCCCCACAGCTTTCCCAATCCCCTCCCTTGGTATTCTCACCAGAAACTTCACCATCACTGATCCAGTCCACTCCTGCAACCCCACCAGCCAGGAGGTGTGTCGTGGCCTCACTACCATTAATGGAGGCAGCAGAGGGTGAGGGGGAGGCTCAAGTCACTGTAGATGTGAGTTCAGCAGCACTGCAGGCCACAGATGAGACAGTCACTGCTCGCAGAAGACAACGCAGACCCAGCAGTGCAGGTGGACGTGGTGAGGGCACTGTGTTCCGTGGGCTGGAGGGGAGCATGGTGCGCATTCAAAGGAAGCAGGGAAAATCCATCCAAGCCTGCCAACGCCAACTCTGTGCCCTGAATGTGCAAATAGGAGACATGGGGAAGGGCATGAGAGACATTGTGGAGGCAAATAAAGAGGTTGCCAAAACAAATACGGACATAGCAGCAGGGATGCAGCAGATGAGCAACTCAATTACGCAGCTATGCTCCAAACTTGATAGTCTGTCACACACAAAGCGCAGGGATGCCCGTGCCCACAATACGGCCATCAATCGCCTGGCCACCGCCACATCCCTGCTACGCAGGAGGAGCATAAATATGCAGGAGGCTTTGACACAGAATACAGCTGAGGTCACCAGGGGCATGGCCAGAATGACGAGTGCACTAGAGGCAATGTTGATTTCGCACACAGCACAGAATCCTGCCCTGGACGTGGCAGAGGCTGATGACACTAGTAGCGGAGCAGCATAGCAAGCACTAATGTGGAGACACGGAGGAGTACCAGGCGCCAAGCTGAGGCTCCAGGGCAAGCTGAACAAAGCGAACAACATCCTAGTGGCTCAGGGAAGCGTGGGCACAGGTTACATTACCGGTCATGGGTGAAGTAACCCGGGACATACAGTCCCCACGTGTATAATGTTTATTTTGTTGCACTTAAGTGCTTGAACGTTGTGGCACCATTAAAATACATTGGTCCCATACACAACCTGTCTGTGTCTCATTACTTACTCAGAAATAGTTGCATGTAATCTCCTCACGTCTGTATCTGCCATCACTTGGTGTTGCCACTCCAGCAGGTTGTGTTTCAGGCACAGCGATCACGTCATCATGATTCTCAAAGTCTGACAACTCCACCTCAGTGCCCTTCTTCACAGCAAGGTTGTGCAACATAGCACAGGCAGCAATGATTTTACAGCAGGAGATGGGGGTATACTGCCGTGCACCTCCACTCTTGTGCAGGCACCTGAACCTGCTCTTCCATATATACCAAAGGTACGCTCCACAATATTTCTTGTGCTCTTGTGGGCCCTGTTATATCTCCTTTGGCTGGGGGTTGAGGGGTTGAGGTAGGGGGTGAGTATGAAGGAGCGGAGGGCATATACACTGTCTCCTAAAAGGAAATGGGAATACATTACTCACATGCATACCAGTACTTCTTACTGCAATAGGTGTTAATGGGGTCGCACACTGTGTCTTACCTAGGAGGTATCCTTCACCAAAATCACCTGCTGTCAGCCGTGCATAGATACCGCTGTTTTGAAATATGAAGGAGTCGTGGGTACTCCCAGGATATTTTGCCACAAGGTCAGTGATGGCGCACTTGGCATTGCAGATCACCTGCACATTAATGGTGTGGGTGGACTTTCTATTCCTATATATGTATTCGGTGCCAGCAGGGGGACAAATGGGAATGTGGGTGCCATCAATGCAGCCAATGATATTGGGGAAATGCGCCATCAGATAAAAGTCAGTTTTTGTTTTGAGCAGTTCTGCATGGGTTGCAGGGAAAGTTATATAATGGTCCATCCTCTGTAACTTGGCGTCAAGGAATTTTTGGAAAAAGCGTGACAGGCTGCTCTGGGTCACCCCACCTACCGCAGCAACCACACTCTGGTAGCTCCCAGACGCAAGCAGGTGTAGACTGCACAGCACCTGCACGTGGGGTGGAATAGCGTGTGCCCTTGGGATAGTGTGCTCCAACAGTGGTTGGAGGTCCTTGTTGAGGTCCAAGATGGTGTCTGGGTACAACCTGTACCTCTGGAGTATCTCTGCCTCTGTGAGCATGAACAAGGTGATCCTCTGACTGTAGACCCGCTCCTGTCTCTGCCATTCCCTCTCTCCTTCCTCCCGTAGCCGTAGCCGTCTCGCAATGACATAGAATGCCGCCATTGTGTAAAAAGAATTGCATTTTGGGTCCTTTTTTATAGGCTGCACCTGGTTACCACCTGAGTTAAATCCATGGTAAATACCGACTCTTAAATACCGAATTTCAAGCAAATTCGGTATTTAAGGGCTTACCTACATCTCAATATACAATTTTACCACTTCTTATTTACCGATTCGGTATTTTACCGATTCAGTAAATTTACCGATTCGTAAACCGTTGCGATTCGGTAAATTTACCGATTCTGTAAATTTACCGATTCGGAAACTTTACCGAGTCGGTAAATTTACCGATTCGGTAAATTTACCGAATGGGCCGATTTTCTGTCCCCTACATCCCAAATGACCAATACCGGTCGGTAACGGCCGAAATTCTGTAATTTCGGCCGTTACCGACCGGTATTGGGCCACCTACATCTGGCCCAAGGTCTTTCTCTATGTAATTGGACATTACAAGACTTCTCAATTTGATTCTGGAAGAAATTTGTGAATTGAAAGCTTCCCAATCCACAGAGAATGTGGTAATTCATGCCACCCTGTCCTAAATTGAGGAAAACATGGCCCAGACCCCGGCAGGCTGCTGGAGGCTGAAACCAGGATTTTGCAATTGGTAGAACAAGTGTAATGGATGGATCTGAAAGTCGCTGCCTTCCAAAGCCAGAAGACCACTCTAGAATATAAGCTGGAAGAACTAGACAACCCCTCTAGGTGCTCCAATCTTCTCTTTCTGGGTATCCTGGTAGGCATTGAAGGCCGGCAGACCCTTCAATGGGCCATTTAAAAGAAAAATGTCCTCCCAGAATTTAATGGTAATCTGACCATAATGAGATCATCGCGTTCCAGCACATCTCCCGCCTAACGCCAAGTACCCATGGACTATCCTGGTAAACTTCGGGGACTTCAGAGTAAAAGAACAGATCTTAACAAGGGCCATCAAACAAAGACAATTCACTTCAGCAGAAGTTCCATTATGTCGAATCTTCTCGGACATGTCAGCCTCAGCAGCTAAAAGACAGAAAGAGTTTGTGAAACTGTTACATCTGTTTAAAGAACAGGGAGCACAGGCAATGATAGCCCAGCAGAGTAAGCTGAAGGTGCTTGTCAAGGGCAGATCTTCTGCAGTGTCCCAGAAGCACAGGAATTATTGCAGCAGATCTCCTAGGAGAAATCTTAATGACATTTTGCTCTTGTTTCGCATTTTCTATCTTATCCTGACAGGGTAATGAGTAGTTTGTATGTGGAGGTCTGCTGTTTTGTCCTTTTCTCTTCTTTTCCTTCCTTTTTTCTTCTCTCTTTTTTTTCTTCAAAGTTTTCGCTTTGTTCAGCTTCTGTTTAGTCGCTTAATGGCAGGGAGGGGGAGCGGGGTGTGGGTTGGCTGGTAGCACCTAACACTAAGTCATTGTGCCAGTAGTAAAGTGGGTGGGATAGTTTGTCAGGTTTGAGCAGGTACGGCCATCTGCTCATGGCGACATTGGGTGGTGGGTGGGGTCACTGGGGTGGAAAGGGAGCATGGGGAAAAATGAAATCCATAGTTTAAGTTCAAATTCATCAGCTCATTGTTATGTGAAAGCACACTGCTATGTGAAAGCAAAGAAGGGGGGCTCATCCTCTCTGCTAGATTCTGGTTGGAGGCCTGTCTCCGAGCCGGTAAACGTATGTCTGTCTGATTATGCGGATACTCAGAAACTTGTCCTGTCCACGTGGGAAATAAGGACATTTTGAAAGTGGTCTCTTTTAATGTGAATGACCTTAACAATAGGAGGAAAATGTGGTCCATTGAGGCGTGGATTATGACAGAAAATCCCTCGGCCATTCTCATACAAGAGACCCATATACCAGCGGGGAAAATTTCAGATTTTAGATCCTGGGCAGGCTATAGGGGTTTCTCTTCATCATCAGCAGCACATAGGCTGAGGTGGTTAATTCTACGAGCGATCAGAGTGGCAGATGGCGCTGGGTCACCTGTAATGTAGATCACCAGCCTTTGACACTTGCTAGCATATATGCCCCAGTAGAGGATAATCCCCTCCCATATGAGGAACTTTTTCAATCTTTAATTGTAGTTCCGTGAGATTTGATTGTGGGGGGGATTTTAATTTGTTAATGAACCCCAAGATTGATTCCTCATCTGATTAAAAAAACAGACTTAATGAAGAACTTTCAAAGCTTTACAGAATTATAGTTCAACACTGGATATTGCCAACCCTTGGTGAGCTGCATTTCCTATGGAAATTGTTTACACGTGCTTCTCAGGAAGATTTCATACTTTTTCACATATTGATTTTTTTCTTATTTCCAGGAGATTGGTTTTTATACAGCCGAAAATTCTTCAAAATGGGTTTTCAGACCACGCACTAGTCGTTCTAGAGTTAGCACTGGGCGAAGGTAGTACATCCTCTAAAAGGTGGTTGTTGAACCAACAATATTTGCTAGAGGAAAACTGAGTAACTTCTGGTAAAAGAGAAATTACAGAGTTCTTTAAGTGAAACCACGGCTCTGCACCAATGTGCGTGGTCTAGGATTCGTTCAAAGCTTTTTTTGTGGACTAATCATAGGTAAAGATGCAGAGAATTCAAGGAAAAGGAAGGATAAAAAGTGAATATTAGAACAAAACGTGCAAAGGTCTTCGGACAGATTTATTTCTAATCCCCCAGTTTTAAATAAATGACATTAGTAAGCCAGGTTGGTCACGCCACATAGAAAAGGCGGTACTGAGACATCAGCAGATTGCAGGGGCGCTCCGCGTTGAGCAAGCAAAATCAAAAACTAGGCCTATAAAACCGGTCCTCATGGTTTATGATGCTAAAGCTTTAGGAGCAGCCCTGTACGGGGCAGAAGTGTGGGGTTTTGAGAGGCTCTCTACTCTACAAATATCAGAGAATAGGTTTCTGGGGGGAATAACGGGTCTCCCCCAGAGTGGGCCATTAATCCCGCTTGGCCTTGACCTAGGGAGGAGATCGGTTGGTGACCGTGCTCGACTAAGGCCTATCCTTTATTGGAGACGTCTTTGGACGACCCCAGAGATCCGACACTATGCGGATGGGTTTTTAGCCTTAATTAAATCAGACACGTTCCATAAAATATCATGGTTGAAGACACTCAGGGTTGTTCTTTGTGAGCTTGGTCTCCCTAACCTTTGGGAAAATCCCTCCGAGGAAGTATTCCCAAGTACAAATACTATCAAAGCCATCTATTGGGATTATATAGAAGAAAGGCTCTGGAGGAGTACACAATCGGAAACAATGGGGGGCAGATTTCTGGAAATCAAAACAAGACCGTTACTAGAAAAGTATTGGGACAGTATTACTGTCCGGATGGATAGGAAGTTATTTTTCCAGTTAAGGTCAGGTTCTCTCCCCCTGAGGTCATTGACGGGTAGGTGGAGGAGTACTAATACCTTATGTTGTCCGGTGTGTGGTGCCCCCAACGAAAGCATAGCTCACTTCTTATTTTTGTGTGAGGCCTATGCGAACCCAAGGAGAGTATGGTTGGCCCCAGTCTGTAGAAACCTTGGGGTGCCCAGTGGTGTTGAGGGGTTGAGAATTATTTGTACCTCCACTGACATGCCCATTGTGTTGGGAACAGCAAAGTATTTGGGGTGGGCATGGTCCATTAGGCGGAGGGCTTTATCTCCCAATATGAATTGAAATTTTACAATAAATTTTAAATATTCTCTTGTTAAAGCTAGCACAACTGCTTAAAATGTATTTTTATGTATGAAATATGTTTTTTAATTGCAATGTATTTTAAAATGTATGAATTTTAAAATGTATGTTTGTGCTTTTATGAGATTATAACTCGAATAAAGCTTTTTCAATCCAATCCAATAAATGACAGTGGGATAAGGCTAAGCAGAATCTGACCAAAATATATTATGCTAAAAGTGAATCCCTTTTTCAGCAGGATAGGCTAAAGATATATGAGGAAAGCAATTACACAGGGAGATTTCTGGCATGGCAGGCTAGGGAACGGGCCACAAGGAATCGAATATCTGCTTTTAGATGCCCTACTTCCGGTTCTCGTTGTGAGGATTTGGGCGGAATAGGAGATCTAATGTTGCAATATTATAGGAATATTTATGGCCAACAACATCCAATCGATATGACATCTTTGAAAGATTTTCTTCAGGAATATGAATTACCAGCAATATCATATGAGCATAAAGGTAACATGGCGAGACTTTTTACAGAAGATGATGTAAGGGAGGTCATCAAAATCTCCCAAATGGTAAAGCTTGCGGCCCAGATGGCCTGCCAGCCGAATTCTTCAAAACATTTCTAGGAGTAATTGTGGACTATTGTTATTAATGGTAAATTCAATTCTAGAGTGCGGACCTATACCTCGATCATTCAGAGAAAGGAGCATAGTCATCTTTTTGTAAAAAGGCTAAAATTAATGGAATTGCCTCACATTTATTAAATCATTACCAAAATGGTTTTATTGCTGGGAGGCTGCTTGGCAAAAACTTTTTAGTGTAGGCAATTGACTACTTTGCGACCCAGAAGATACCAGCATTAGTGCTTTTTTTAGACGCCGAGAAGGCATTCGATTTGGTGATCTGGGAGTCTTTATTTTGTATTTTGGATACATTTGGTATCCCCTCTAAAATTACGGGGCTGGTTGAGAAGTTGTACTCGAATGCTGAGGTCAACATTATTATTAACGCCGTAAAGGCTGGCCAAGTAAAAGTTAAAAGGGGAACCAGACAGGGATGTCCCTTGTCCCCGGTGCTATTTGCTTTTTTTATTTACCCCTTGCGATAGCTATTAGGAATAGTAGGGATATTTGTCCTCCGCTTCTAAATATGAGTAAAATAAAAGTTATATGCTGATGACATCATGCTCAATACAAAGCCAGAGAAGGAAGTGCAAGCAAAGGCCTTCCAGATTTTTTAACGCTATGAGTCATTTAGAGGTTTTAAAATCAATAAAAAAACTGAAATAATATTGTGCAGTAGTGCATCAAGGGATTTACACCTGATATTTTCACATGTCTAAATACAAATCCAAAGAGATATCTAGTTGTCTACTTCTCGCCATTTATTTCAGAATTATATCATTTAAATTATGTTCCATTATTACGTAAAGTTCAAGATCTCTTTACCACATGGAATTCTCTCCCATTATCCATTCTTGGCATGGTGGCACTGATCAAAATGTCAGTCCTTCCACTTTTTAATTTTCTTTTCTCTGCAATTCCATGTATTTTATTCACTTCCTTTTTTATGAAACTCAAGTCTATGTTTACATCATTTCTGTGGAGCAAGAAGGTCCCTCGAAATACACTGAGCACTTTATATGAGGTTTAGCCCTCCCCAATCTGAAGGAATACTATTTTGCATATTTTGCACAATATATGTCTAGATTTATGCAGGAATCACATTCGGGCCTTTTCATTAATTTTTTAATGAATTTAATCTGTAAAGAAAATCAGATCCATTGCCCATTATCAATTTTTAGATTTCCTAAATTAGTGCGATATAAGTGTTTAAGTTGGTTTTATCACACACGTCAAACTTTTTGTAGATCATACTCCATTTTAGCAATTAACAGTTTGACTCCGATAGCGGGTATCATTATCTCTGCAGGAATTAAAGATTTGTCCATAATTATTCAAAACTGGGCCATGGGTGAGTTCCGGAAATTTCTGTTTTTCTGCGGAATGATTGATGGTTGAATATAAGTCAAATGTCTCAATTAATCCCCCGTTATTTTATTCTCCTCGGGTCAGACAACGTTCTCAGTAAGTTCTTTAGTAAACTAGATCTGGCACAGATCATTGATCAGAAACGTTTAGTTCATGACTTGCTGGAAGATACGGTTTTGAAGAATGGAAAAGACGTTTAGCCTCAATCAAGGGGATAGATTTAGAGGCCGAGGCTATAATCAAATGGGAAAAATATGAGGAGCTGGAAATTACAGCAAATGCTTGGTCTACAATTAATAAATTAAGTTTCAGTACGGTCAGAGGGGCTAATTGGGGAAGGATGGTATTTTTTAGTAAGTGGTTACTGTATAGAACCCCTAGCTTTGTAGCTAAGACTTATCCTAATCAATCAGGGCAGTGTTTTCAATGCCACAACCACCCTTCAGCCAATTGGACACATATATTATTACAGTGCCCTCTGATTCAGAAAATTTGGGCTGACATTTTTGATTATATAGCAACCGAATGCATATTATCAAGCGGGCCTAATGCCCTGCTGACATTGCTTGGCTATGCTCCAGATCTCGGCTTACCAGACAAGATGATCAAACTGCTATATATCGGGATGGCTGTTGCCAGATCACTTCTACTTCAAAGATGGCGAACTGATTTAATACCATACATGTATCTTTTCTTGTAGGATTTAAATGCGTTTCTTTTCAGATTGTGGAATTCTTGATTAGTTGTTTTATTTTAAATTTTGTGTCCTGCAATCTGACGTTATTGATTAATTCTGATGAATGAATTTGAAGATGCAAATTTAAGTGATATTTGGATTCCAATAAAAAATATCAAAATTTTTAAAAAGTGTATCATACCCCTTTAGCCCAGCAGGAAGAAGCCTTGGGGACAAAAGTGATTTAATATGTTGAGGATACTCAGCTGCTGTACTCGTGTGGGAGGGGAGAAGAGATTGTGGCAAAGTCCATCAAAACCTGCTTTATAGCTGTTTGACAACCCATCAACTAAAATGTAACGCAGACAAAATGGAAACACTATTATTCAGTCACAATGCCCCTGACGCAAGGCAGACCTTTTGACCTATAAAGATGCCCCACCCCCAGGAGTTCAGGGGAGAAAAGTTAAGAACTTGGGTCTAGGATTTGATAACTCATTATCCTTCTAAAAACAAATCAAGTGACAGTCAGTGATAGGCACATGTTTCAGGCTTTTGCTCATACTGAAAAAGATGTTGCATTTCCTCTTATTGTGTGAAAGAAAGGCGGTTGTCCAGGTGCCTATAATTCTATGCGGACAATGGAAATGTCTATATTTTGGACCTCCTGACAACCTGCACAACAGACTTCAGGTGGTTCAGAATACATCACCCTGCTTTCCCCTTAGCATGCCTCAGAGAATTCATGTGTCCCTCTACCTGTGTGTTCTTCACTGGCTCCCAATAAGGAAAAGAATTGTCTTCCAAATACTGGTTCTGGTCGATAAGGCACTTCATCATACAGGGGCAGGCTACCTTAGGGTCAGTATCTGCTTTTATGTCTAAGCTAGAAACCTGTGATCAGCTAATAGCTATCCTGCAAGGGTCCCTAAGATTCACCACATCTGAACTGGAGGACAGGCCTTCTCTTATCTTGGGCCAACTGCATGGAACAATGTCCCTCTTAAGCTATGCTCAGTGGATACTACTTCATTGTTCAAAAAAAAGCTGTAAACCTTGTTTCTTCAACAATGGTAGAAGATCTGTATGCACTCTGAGGGTGGCCTATATGTGCAGTGTCGGGATACTCCTTGGAGTAGCTGTGCGCTTTGCAAGCCACATGTCATTCATTCATTCATTCATTTATCCATTCATCCATTCATCCATTCATTTACTTGTCCTGTGAAGAACATGAAACCAATACCTCTGAATGGTGCTGGTGCAAGTGAAACTGGAATTACCAAGAAAGTGAAAGCAGTTACATTTAAATATATATGCCTAGTATACCAAACAAGAAGGTGGATAATATTTGCTCTGTGTCTTTAACAAATATAGAACTTTCCTTCACTGCATCAGTGCACCTTATTATGAAGCAGTTGACTCTACTGTGCATGATTAAATCTTCCAAATCAATCACAAAGTTGCATGCATGATACGTTCACAGTAAAATGTCTTACATTTAGATAACCTGGGACATTCATTTGAACAGAGAATGTATTCCAACCTGACAATAGCCCAAAAGGTATTAGAAGCTATAGCATCACTCAACGAATGGGCTACAATAGAGGATGTATCCACGCTGGGTAAATATTTTACCAATCTATCCCACCGACTCCCTCACTATCATCTTTTCTCAGTTACAAGAACCATAAAAGCTACAGGGTAATCAATGCATATAAATACATTACATCTTAATCTACATTTCTAGACCCTTCCGTATTTTGATAGCAGCAGACAAATTAAAGCTAAGTGCATACTCCCTGTGATGGGAGCAATTGTAAATATAGAAGTGCTGGCCTACAGTGTGCAAAGTTCATTTGTTGAAAGATAGGTACAATAAAAGTCTCATGCAAAAAGATAAAAACCTACAAAAAACATGAAGTGTACAGTGCATTATAGTGATTCATTACACAAACTAAAAAAACAATACTACTGTGTGAATTTCTGTCTAATGTAAACAATACGTTACATTGCACAAGAACTCTCCTAAAATGCATTAACAGATAAGGGCCCACATGCATCAAGCATTTTTGCAGTCGCAAACGGTGCGATTCCTTAAATTCGGCCGTTTGCGAATGCAAAAGTGCTTGTTGGGATGCATCATGCCATTTTAGAAGTCGCATCTTTTTTACGATTTCTAAAATTGCGTTAGCATTTAAGAAATCGCAATTGTGCGATTTCTTAAATGCTATGCATCATTATAGAAAAATATGCGTTTTTTAAATTTGGAAGTGCAAATTACCACGAAGTTCAACTTCGTGGTAAATTGCGAAATTGATTAAAAATGCACAAAAATTCATTTTTTAAACTGTAAAGTTACACACACACATGTCCTTAGGACATGTGTGTATGTAACTTATGCTGAAAAGTACATTTCAGGGGTGCAGGGGGGGGTCCTTTGGACCCCCCCCTGCACCCATGAAATTTTCTAAGTGCCACTCGCAATTTCCATTGACTCCTATGGGCCTTTTGGCCCATAGGAATCAATGGGAATTGCGAAAATTAAGGTAAGAAATCGGTATTTCTTTGGGATTCGGTAAAAATTGCGATTTTTACCGAATCCCACAAGAATACCGAAAATATTGATGCATATCATTTTGCATTTCTTAATTTGCGATTCCTTATTTTTCGCAAATTAAGAAATGCAAAAAGGCACAATGATGCATGTGGGCCATTGATTCCAAGAATCATGTACGCAAAGTAAATAAGACTCCATTTATTGAGTTGTCTTGACAATAATGGGCAACTTGTGAGGATTTAGATACCGGAGTAGCCTTTCTATCATGTGTAATTTAGCCCTCTGTGTGATAGCACTTATCATTGTAAGTGCCAGTTTTTCCTAGCTTGCTACAAAGAGATTTAATATAATTCAACCATCTCAACCTAAAATGTCACTCAATAGATAAAGGATATTTAAATATTAATCTTTGTAAGGTAGCATTTTGGTTAGACATATAGAGAGCCACCACAAGAGTAGAGGTAGTTGAATGTTGTCAGTTAGTTAGGGGACTTAAGCTCCTGGCAACAGGAGTAATGTGGGCAAAACTTTGAGAAGGATAAAGGCGCTGACAAAATTATTTTTCTTCCTTCTGTAAAGGTGCGCGTCAATTTATCCCTAAACACCCACCCCATAACAGGCCAAAGAGATACACATTGATTGTAAAGAATCAATATAAAAGAAATGTCTTTTTAATCACCTTTTGGGCAAAATAAAAAACAGTCGAGGAGGAATGTGGAAATCACTTATGCTTTATTCTACATACATCTTTCCAATAGGATACATTATCAAAGGCAAGACCAAATTAGGAAAACACCTTTGCTTTCTCTATTTATGGTCTTTTATATAAAAATCACATGATCTTACGGCTTATTACTGTTACAAATGTTTCAGTAAAATTTGTGCTAAGATACCTGGGGTCAATGCAAACAACAAAACCCTCTAATGTTTTAAGCCACTAGCTGTCCTAGCATTATCCCCATATAGTGAGACCTGCAGCAATCGCTCACCATTTCACAGGACCTCCTTACAGCCAAAAACGAAGGAAGCTTCCAGGTTATTAATGTATCAGCTAAATAAATTGTAACCAGTATTGTCTTAAATCCCTAGCCAATTAAAGGCCCTGTAGAATACCCCCCATATTACATTGTACCTTAACGTTTACAGCACTGGGAAGAAGTTGCAAAAATAATAGAATGATCCAATCTACCCCCATATTGCCAAATATAGACCAGAGGTACGGCCTATTGAAACAGCATGTTGGTCTTGGCCCTTTCTGCAGGGTCCTCCCTAAACATTTTGCCTATACCCTTCTTTTTTCTTATCCCGCTATGTTGGGTTATAGGACTCAGAACACTTTACCACTGCAAACCAATGCTAAAGTGCTTGTGCTCTCTCCTTCACATATGGTAACATTGACTTACACTCAATTGGCATACTTAATTTACTTGTAAATCCCTGGTAAAGTGGTACTACATTTACCCAGGGCCTGTATTTAAAAGCTACTAATCGACCTTTAGCACTGATGGTGTCACCCACCGAATTATCCCTTTAAACATGGGTCAGACCCTACCACCACAGCCTGTGTGTGACGTTTTAAACTGACATTTTGACCTTGTCAAATATACCTCTTGCAGGTACAAATCTTCCATTTTAATACGTATACGTCACCCCTAGGGTAGGACCTAAGCAGCCAAGAAGGCAGGGTGCAGTGTATTCTAAAAGTAGGACATGTTCTTTTAAGTATTTGATGTCCTGGTAGTGAAAAACTCCTCAATTTGTTTTCACTACTGCAAGGATAACCTCTCTCATACAATAACTTTCATTCAGAAGCAGGTGAACAGGTCAGGTTTGATGTCTTAAGAACTGTAATTAAAAGGCCTCTTACCTGTAAAGTCAGATTTTTGTCACAATTCTGAAAATGCCACTTTTAGAAAGTTGTAATCACAAAAGGGGATAGGCCCAAATTGGAACGGGGTCAGGTAGGGCCATTTTTAAATGACAAGACCTTTCTAAAAGTACAAACACGAAAAAGCACCTAGCCCTGTTCTGCTTTATGCTCTTCAATTTAGCAAGCTACAAACAGACAACCGCTACATTTATTTGCATGGACTATTCATTTATCCACTTCTGTTCAAGATTCAATGTACAGATAAGAAACTGCTTCAGTTTCAAAAAACATAACTCATCAACCATCAAATATATTCTTGTTAACACAGATTACATTAATACAAACAATAATACACAACCCACACTAACTCATTTCACTCATAAACATCATCCACCCTACAGCTAAAATGAAAATAATTACCTGGGAACCGGCCTTGTTGTCCGACTCTGAAATTATTTAAAAACAGTGAGGACTCAATTCCATGTACGCCTTTTTTTAAAAAAGCGTACATGGAATTGAGTCCTTACTGTTTTTAAATAACTTCAGAGTCGGACCACATGGTCGGTTCCCAGGTAATTATTTTCCTAATTTTTCCATACACCTAGGTTGGAGTGGCGCACAGGAAATTGGGTTCTGATGTTGTGTTTCTGAATTATTTTGCTATAGAAAACATTGATTTCCACTAAGAGGCAGCCCTGAGGAGAGTCCCAGCAGCTGTTGCCCGGGTCTTGAAATGAGCTGGAAAATTTTCCACGGAGGAATTAAAAATACAAATTAATTTTTGTACTCTGAGAGAGATGGTGATGAGTTTTATCCCCCAGTTTTATTGAAGAATATTTCCCGTGTGTGATAGAGGGAGTGGTTGATGTTTGATAAATTATTTTAGCTGCAGTGTGGATGATGTTTATGAGTGAAATGTGTGAGTGTGGGTTGTGAACTATTGTTTGTATTATTGTAATTTGTGTTAGCAAGAATATATTTGATGGTTGATGAGATATGTTTTTTGAAATTGAAGCATTTTCTATTCTGTACATTGAATCTTTGGAAAACAAATTCTAAAAAAACTAATTGAACAGAAGTGGATAAATAAATAGTCCATGCAAATAGATATAAGGGTTATCTGTTTGTAGCTCACTCAAATTGAAGAGCATAAAGCCGAACGGGGCTAGGTGCTTTTTCGTGTTTGCACTTTTAGAAAGTTGGCATTTTCTTGTCTTAACCATTTGGTGCCTGCAGCCTGTTCTGTGGTCAAATGACTAGGTGTTGCCGGCAGATGGCTTTCAGGTTTCACCTGCACGTCACTTGTGCTGTGCTTGAGAGGTCTTATGCATTTTAAAAAAAATCTCAAAAGGGGCTTAGAACCCGCCCGTTGCTTACCTGTACATTTGTGGATTCCAAAGTAGCTCTAATATCTAGCTTCTCTTTTTTCTATACATTTTTATTGAGCAGAGCTTTCAGAGAAAACATTACATGTTGACGGATTACAAAGAATTCATAGTTAAAGTGTCCCATTTCACAGCTAATTACACAAAATAAATTACAAAAAATATATATGTATATATATATTTACAACCTTAATATATAGTTGTGAAACTGAACGAAAGTTTTATCGAGCCTCGGTTTAACATTCTGCAAGAAATTTCCAGGTCCGAGAACATTTGTTGGTTGCCCCTGTTCATTTAACATATGCTTCTTCGATTTTTTTGTACGGACCGTTTTATTAAACCATTTCTCCAACACCGGTACTTTTGTAAAATTAGAGAACGGACAACCAACAGTGAATAAGCAAAAAAAAGCCCTACAGCTTTCGCCAATGAAACCCTCCTACTAGTTATGCCGAACAGGGCTGCTTCTGCTATTGGATCATACAGTTTTTGAATCGCCTGGCTGACATACCCAAATATTTTCTCCCACAACCCTCCCAACTTGGGACATGAGAAAAATACATGCCTTCAGCCCCCTTTTGATCTAGCACAACAACAAAATCACCTATTTTCCACCTCTGGATACATTTTATTTAAAGCATTAGGAGTATAGTAAGCCATCCAATGTGAAAGAAAAGCCATTTGCAGAGCGGCTATGGTGGAGATCCCCACCTTCACCTAGCCCAGGTGACTGATTGCTCTTCCCCTCAGTAATGGAGCACACCTGACTCAGGAGAGATCTATGGAGGTTGAGGCGGAGAACACGGCGCGGCGATTCTCTACCTGCTGGAGCAGCTAGAACGGAGGGAGAGCGGGTGCATTGGCCCAGTAAAATGTGGTGCTCATCGATCGCTGATTTTCAGCGGGAAGGCAGCTGAAGACGAAAGGACGGAACAACGAAAGATATAGGGAGTACAACGGCGGCTCTCTTGGTGGCTCTCTCGGCCTTTTCAGCTTTCCTACGTGGGAAGAAAGCACGGGAGCAGTGGCGCCCTGCAACCTGTCATCATCCGGTCTCATTACCCTGCTGGAGTGGAGCAGAGTCAACAAAGAAAAGGGCAACAGCCGTGTTTCATCCTCAGCGTGATACATTATATCCCGACGGTTGAAATGCGAGTGCTTTCAAGAACAGAGGGACGCATTTGTTGACGTTTAGGTTTCAAGGCTGCCCAAGGCTGATCTGGGTGAGCTTTGTTTTTTTTTCTTCTTCTCCTTTTTTCTCTCTCTTCTGTTGGCAGAAGTGAAAGTGCTGTCACATCTTGGATAATACCAATACCTCAAAGACAATATACTGCAAAACTCCTGTATTAAAGGTCAAATTTGAAGGGGAATAAGGCCACATTGCCAATATGAGCAGCTGCCCAGATGAACGCAGCAGCTGCAAAGCTAAAAAAACATTGAGTTCAAGCCAAACTTAATCAAACAGCAGTAAAAGTCGGAAACAAATCGCCTCATGGTGAGCTAAGCTCCAGTTCTGAAGGTTCTGAGACATATATTTACGCAAGTCAGCTTATGGTGGAAGACCTAAACGAGATTAATTTAACTGAGACCATAAAACTAGTGAGAAAAGGCAAGCAACACAATATTGGTCAAGAGGATCTCATGATGGAGAAAAAGTAAGAGCTAAAGTACTCCAGAGTGTTCTCACTATTTAGCAAACAAAATGTTTTACCTCCATCCCCTCAAGTATCTCTGCAGTCAATTCAAGGTTCATCTGGCGTTCCAAATAACGTACTTTCAGTTAGTCCAGCATTGCTACCTAATCAACAGTTACCCCCCTCTTCCTCCGCTATTACTATTTCTTCCCATCCGCTTCTTCCTTCTCCGAGGGATTAAATCAAGTTTTGAGAATAGGAGATTCAATGTACGTCAAAAGTGGCCCCTTCAAACCAGTCCTCAGGCTGTCGCTGTTCAGTCGCCTTCATTTTTTAACAATGCAACTACAACAATACACCAGTGCGAGGGATCTCTTCAGGCACTGGCTCAGTCACAGAATGAGATACAGACACAGACACAGCCACAAAAAAGCCCATTAACTCTTATTAAGCTGAAGGCTCCCCCTCCTAAGTTACCAAAGGAGAACAATCAAGGCATAGGCAGTTCAGTGCAAGCAGAGTCGCTAGTGTCCAAAGGCAAACAAGGAGTGCAGCCGGGAACAGCGGAACTAGATGCAGAAAATCAAGATGATACTACCAATACACACCAGATCAACATCAGGAACATCCTTAATATAATTCTCGAAGAGATTCGCGACATGAAAAAATTTCAAGAAGTTGAGATAGCAGTGCTGCATATACGTCTGGGGAAAATTGAAGAGGCGGTGGCAAGCTTTCCTATCAGAATTCAGGAAGCTGAATCTAGGATATCACATCTAGAGGATCAAATGAATGCTATGCTCCAGCAGGTGAATACAGCCTCCCAGAATAAAATTAATTTGGAACACAAAATTGAAGAACTTGAAAATCATTCCTGGCGGTAGAATTTGTCCAAACAAATAAAGAGACAGAATTGGAAGTAAGTAGCACAACATGGGCATCAAAAGAGACAACCGAGCTGATTTTCTCTACAAGAGCGGTCTTTGCAGCTTGGGGTATAACATTAGCATACCCAATGCGTATAAAATACCCATACCCGTTATCAAACATTGAGGCACCTCAGTTATTAAACATAAATGGAAAGACAACCTCCGTTTTAAAGGGAGCAAGAAGCACGGCCACAACCCAACAAATAAGCAGGGATCCATGTTCAAAAAGTACAATCCTCAGACAGCCGACCCATCAGCCTGAGGGAAATCAAGATTGGTCCTAGATACCTCATACGCTGAATTTACATTGATCCTGAGGAAAACACCACAGTCAGTAGGCAGCAAAACAATAAGGAATTTAAGCAAAAGGAGAGGAGAATAAGAATATGCTCCTGGAATGTCCATGGATTTAAAGAAATGGAACAAGACCAAGAGACCATCTCCTATTTGAGAAAATTTAACATAATCCTCCTACAAGAAAGATTGAATGTAACACCAAGACACATAGCAGGATATGAAGAATTTCATGTAATGGCTGAAAAAATCGCCAAGTATGGACACCCAAGAGGGGGTCTATCCATATATACAATAATTGAATATGATTGGAAAATAGAGGAAATGGATCCCGGAGAAAACTGGATACAAGTCATAAAACTGGAATGCAATCATCCCATTAATGGAGTTGGGTGGAAGTTACTTGTTTTAAACATATACATTCATCCCGAAAACAATAAGAAAATCAAAAAACTGTCAAATTTGATAAAAATAATAAAAACATTACAAGTAACACATCAAAACTATGAGATGAAAATCTCAGGCGATTTCAATTCCAATTTGACAGGGGGGCAACGACAACAAGAGTAGAACCCAAAAAACATGGAATGACCTGGAATCACTGGGATTTGTTACATTAAATCGAAACACGAAGGGAGACCAACCAGCAGGAATTACCTTTTCTTGTGGAAACAAACAATCAATCATAGACTATACAATAATCAGCAAGGACCTCGCACGCTTGGTCGATTATTTCCGCATTATAACACGGCCGAAGAGTGATAACTTCCCTCAAGAAACATACCTTAACCTACAGCAAAAAGAGAGTACAGCATATTTAGTCACAATACCAGAAGTATATAACCTATGGAAACTCAAATGGAGAGGAACAATTATCGAAGAGATAATGGGCACTGTGAACAAGCATGTAGAGAAAACTGGGGCCCTGGAAGCACATTTATTGGCAAAAGACTGGGAGAATTTCCGTACATTCTTGCTAGAAAATTTCCAGCAAAACTAGGAAGCAAATGTACGTATGGAGCCAACAAGGAGCCATGGTATACAATACAGCTAAGAGATAAAAAAAGAAACATCGCTAAGGAGTTAAGACTAAATGCTGTAGTAAATAGAATGGGAATAGATAGTGATAATAGTAAGGTTCAAAAAATGAGAGAAGAATACAAGGAAGAGTGCAGAGATGTAAAAAGGATACACACAGAAAAGCTATGGGAAGAATTGCTGTGGGCAAGTAAATTATCGAACAGCAGGGAATTTTGGGGCATAATCAACAAACTAACGAAAGGAACTGGAACTCAACAGAATGTAGGAATAAGCAAAATAATGTGGCTGCAATATATTGACAAACTGTATAACCCCCAAACAGGGCCACACATGTGAAAAGAAGCAAGTATAGACAAAGTAAAAGGAAAAGAACCAGAATTTGAGGCAATCGCTTTCAAAAAGGATGAACTGAAAAAAGATCTAATCAGTTTGGAATCCGAAGACCTAACACCATTGACAATAGTAAAATACACAACATTTTTGATAAAAAAATTGAAAGCTGAAGGCGCCGCAGGACCGAATGGACTGCCAAATGCCCTTTTCAAACCAGACCCTGAATTCTGGGGCAAATATCTCACACCCCTTTTTAACCAATTGTTTTGTGAAAACAAGATGCCACAGTCTTGGAGCGGAAATCTCCTTCATCCAATCTACAAAAACAGCAGTAGAACAGAACCTGGGAACTACAGGCTGATTGACCTCATGGATGTAGACACATTTCATCGCTGTATGGCGGCTACAGCCGAGTGGCTGTGTGCGAACTCGCTCCAATTTAACAGCTCAAAAACGGAAGTGGTTCATTGCTCCTTAGACCGTACACCGCGCCCGCTTCCGGACGACTTCTGGCCTGTATCTATTCCTGGTACGATAGAGGCCGCTGAGTCGGTCCGTAACCTGGGAGTTCTGTTTGAATTCAACCTGCAGCTTGATGCTTCGGTGAACAGAACCATAGTGACTTGTATGGGCCTACTTCGCGCCCTACGCAAGATTTTACCACTCCTCCGTGCAGAGGCTAGAACAGAAGTAGTGCGCAGTTCTATTCTTAGTCGTTTAGATTACTGCAATGCACTACTTCTGGGGGCCCCAAAAATTCTAATCCTAAAACTCCAGAGGATACAAAATATGGCAGCTAAGCTGGCCCTAGCGCGTCCCCGATCTGCTTCCTCCACTGAAGCGCTGGCTGATCTTCACTGGCTACCTGTCCAGCAGAGAATTTCGTTCAAGGCAGCATGTCTTGTTTTTAAGGCCCTGCATGGACAGGGGCCGACGCAGATTCAAAATGTCTTCTCTTGGTATTGCGCCACTAGATCCTTAAGATCCTCCTGCGCGTTTTTATTGACGGTCCCAAGGATCAATAGAGTGAGGATGGGCGGTCGGGCGTTTGGTTTCACGGCCGCTACTCTGTGGAACACACTCCCGTTGGCGCTGAGAAGCAGACAGGATCTCCCCTCCTTTAAAAAGGACCTTAAAACGTTCTT
Organism: Lissotriton helveticus; assembly: GCF_964261635.1. Taxonomy (NCBI): domain Eukaryota; kingdom Metazoa; phylum Chordata; class Amphibia; order Caudata; family Salamandridae; genus Lissotriton; species Lissotriton helveticus. Next base: position 659,295,019 of record NC_136068.1, on the reverse strand, counting down.
GTTCCCCAAAAAAATGTAATGGTAGTCCTGCCTGTAGTACAGACGCAGTCTCAGCGCCAGGATACCCTCTGGGTGGCAGCCGCGCTTAACAAATAAATAAATACATACATAAATACATACAGGATCACTGTATTCTTGGCTTCAGGACATCTTGCAGGAATCACTTGCGGTTGAGGCGTCCTGGGGAATCGGGAGAAGAGACGATTTCAGCAGCAGCACAGTCATTTCGTTTTCTACGCGTCCCAACCTATCCAGCACTCAAGTTGAGACACAGTGGTGCCGGGGGGAGTACTCACCTGACTTTCCCTAAATGATGAATGTTGGGAGTTGTAGTTTGCCGACGCAGCTACAGCGCATTTCCTCAAATTAACCCGGCCCACCTGGATTGCCACCAATGGCAAGACGATGTGTTTTATTTCAAAACAGATTGGCAGATAAAGACATTGGTTGTCAAAACGCGTCATGCCACACAATGCTGAAATAAATTCCTTTCCTGAAACCCCGCTGTGTCCTTCCGGTTCTTCAGTGCAGGAATCGTGTTTTTTATAAATACATACATGTAGAGGCAAAATATTTTGCTTCTTGCATTTTACGTCATTTACAGGAGTGGACACAGGAAAATAAAATAATCCCAAAATTTCAAACAGGCTTCAGACAAGGCATGGGCACCATCACAAATCTATCAGCACTGATGATCTTGATGGAAAAAGCAGAAAAGAAAAAGGCAGAACTACTGGCTTGTTACATCGACTTGAAATCTGCTTTTGATAGAGTGCCACGCGATCGTCTGTGGAAGAAATTGGAAGCATGGGGACTCCCCCAGATACTGATAGACACAATAACATCGTTATACAGTGAAACATGGGCCTCAGTAAAGCTTGGAGGTGGAAGAAGAATATAGTCAAAAATAAATATAACCAACGGATTAAAACAAGGCTGCGTGCTCTCACCATGTTTATTTAATTTATACATAGCAGACCTAAATAATCATCTGCTACAAGTAAATGGCCATCCGGCAAAATTGGCAAATTAGGCCTGGAATTAAACAAATCAAAAACTAAGGTGGTGAGACTAGTGGGCTCTAGGCCAGGAAAACATAAATGGTATGCAAAGATAACACAAAAAGAGGAAATAAGCTCATACAAATATTTGGGTATTAAAGTGGGCAGAAACATGTCCTGGGTGGATCAAAAAAGAGATATTACAGCTAAAGCCCAATCATTAATCTTTGCCTATAAACAGCTTTAAAAGAAACTGGAATGCCCTTCACATGGGCAAATCCTAAAAATAATGGCAGCACAATTGCTCCCAACCTTATCCTACGGATTGGAAATATGGCATGGCCAAGAAATTAACACCTTTAACAAACTACAGATTAAAGTTTATAAAGCAGTCTTTAACCTCTTTAAAGGTTCATCTCCAGCAGAAATACGCTTGGAATTTGGTCTCCAGAACCAAGAATATCAAAGGAAAGTAATTTTTGCAAAACTATGCAGGAAATTTAGAGCATCGGAGATGGGACCGCTGAACAACTTATGCTGGACGGAAATAAAGACGCAATATGAACAAAGATACCCAAACACTTGGGGTGACTATCTGGGTATTGCCCTGGAGGCATTAGAGATCGAAGAAGCCTGGAACAGTAACTTGGAAAGAACATCATTCAATAAAGTGTGTAACACCAGGGCTAAGGCACTATCCTTCGTGGAAGATAAAAGGAGATTGGCCAAACGCCGTCATGCATGGGTGGTAATAAATTCATATATAAAACCAAAACCACAACCCTACGTAGCAGCCCATTTCCACTTATCACTAAAAAGGAGGTTCATGGCATATAGACTAGGTAATTACTGCTCGAAGGACCTGGTCCCCACTTGGAAAAGTAAACAGCAAACAAGGACATGTCATCTATGTGGGTACCATACAGAAACTTTATGCCACCTAATGTGTGTCTGTGAGTCCGTAAGAGAAGAAAGAAGGAAATTGTTGAAAACAGCCTTAAATGACTTAAATATCCATACATGTAGACACGCTGTAACAAGTTGGATGGGTGCCTCATCAAACATTTTAACATGCCGTGTGGTAAAATTTATGACACTAGTAGATCACCTACTTGCGAAAGCGAAAAAAGATTAAATGCTTTGGGCTAGAAAGGGAATTTTATAGAAATTGTAATTATTTTAAAGTATGGCTGAGAAAATGTTTTTCTTTTAATTTTGAACGTTACAATTTTCGCTTTTTGTATGCTTTATGGTTGTGACAAACTAAATAAATAAAGTTATCTTTTTGACTTTGACATTCTTGTCGAGCTAACCTGCGAATTGTTGAGGTCCTGGAGGGGTCTGAGGGATCCTATATGCTTCATAGGGTGGAGACATTTCTCAAGAAAAAAGTGATTCCAGAGTTTTCAGGTTATCTCACAGTAACCCGGGCACATCGGGTACCGGCTCATCTTCCACCTAATATGAAGTTTCCTCGCACAATCTTAGTTAATTTTGCGGACTTTCACGTCAAGGAGAAGGTTTTGTCTAAAGCAATTCAGCTGAGGCAGTTCGATATAAATGATGGTACTAAATGTAGAATTTTTTCAGACATGTCTGTGACAGCTGCACGCAGACGTAAGGAGTTTGTAAAATTACTATATCTGTTTAAAACTCATGGAGCTCGAGCCTCCATTGCGCAGCAGTCCAAACTAAAAGTTCTTGTGCAGGGGAAGTTTCATATGTGTTCACGAAAAGAGGAGGCCCAGGAATTGTTGAAAGTAATTTCAGTAGGGAAGTATTTCTAGTCAGATCTCTTCTGGGCAGGGTAATATGTTGCGTTGTCTTTTTACTGGTTTCTTTTGATCCATTCTAAGGGGGGGTAGGTCACCCCAGGTGCAGCACCAGGGCACCACTTAGTTAGATTAGGGAGGGGGAAATATGGACAGCGGCGCAGGCCATATTTCCAAGCTGAGGAAGACACTTTGGGGTGGGAGCCCTTCGCTTTAGGGTGGGGGGTTGGGGCAAATAAAAAAAAGCAGTAGCAAACAGAGGAATCAAGCATTGAGTAGAAATTTTGAGTCTAAAAATCATGCTTTTACAGCAGCAGAATGAGAGTTAACAAAAAATGTCAGATAATTTCATTTAATGTTAACGGGATATTGAATAGACAGAAATATGGCGGATTAATCAGAAGGCTCATTACGTTAAAACCTCAAATTCTTTTTATCCAAGAAACCCATTTGAAAACTAACTCACCAAAATTATTTATGCCGGTCATGTTTTCTAAAACTTTTTTTGCCTTTGCAGGGGTGGCAGTAAGAGGGGTTGCAATTAATTTCTGATGAGAATTAGACTGGGCATTTGTACAAGTACAACTGGATCCTCAAGGGAGGTGGATTTGGGTCCAGGTTAAGATTAGTAATCAGGTTCTCAAGTTTATTAACTATTACAGACCCATAACAGATGAGGCATCTTCATTACAGACATAAGCTTCTGATAGGGGCCCCTGGCCAAATCGTATTAGGGGGGATTTTAATTTTATACAAGATCTCAAAACCGATACATCTAACAGGAATAAGAAACACTTGAAACCTAAGACCAAAAAGCTGTTAGATGCAGTCATAGATGATCTCCAGGTAATTGGTCCATGGCGAGTGTTTAATCTGAATGGTCGGGAATACACTTGCCGTTCCCGCCAATATCAGACAGCTTCACAAATAGACTTTTTTTTTAGTTCATGTTCCTTGGTCCTCAGAGCTGCAGCAATAGGTGCAAATGCTTTTTTTGATCACTTTTATGTTCAGGTCGACGTAGAAATAGGGGTTCAGAAGAGGAGTCGGCCTAGGTGGCAGATGGACTGTCTTCTTCTTCAAGATCCCCTGTGGCTTGAACAGTTCAGGGAGTGAATATTAGATTACTTCAATATAAATGAAGGAACAGCGGATATTTTTTCTGTTTGGGGTGGTTTTAAGGCTGCGGCCTGAGGTCAGATGATAGCTGTATCAGCGGGTGAGGCTAGGGATTGACTAGGAAAAATTGTAGAGCTTCAGCGCTCTCTCGAAAATATTTCTAAGTCGTTATCTTCTTCATCACGAGGTCAGTGGGAAGAAGCAAAAAAAGGCATTGAACGATTTCTTCGTTCTTGAAGAAATCAATAGTTCCCAGATATTCTTGCAAAAGGTGTCTACGAAGAAAGTCAAATGGTGGGGAAAATGCTGACCTGGCAAACTAAGGCTCAACAGGAATCAGCTTCTATTCCGCAAATAATAGATCAAAAAACTAATTGTAAAATAGGTAATAATAATAATAATAATAATAGCTGTTCCAGGTTGAGTAAGAGAAGATAAGTTTATTGCAGAGTAAAAGATCTCATCCATCCAGTTCAATAAGTTAGGTGCAACTGACTCTCTATGCACTCCAGAGTATTCCATCTCCATGGAGCTACTCAAAGCACAACAGGTTTATCAGTAACTAGGGGCCAGATGTAGGTAATTCTATTTTACCGACTCATAAATACCGAATTTTACCGATTCGGTATTTATGAATCGGTAAAATAGAAGTACCGAGATGTAGGTAAATCCAGATGTTGATTTACCGAATCTTTAAAAGTCGGTATTTACCGAATGGTAAATACCGACCAGTAATGCCCCATTCATTCCTATGAGCTTTGAAGCCCATAGGAATGAATGGGGCATTACCGGTCGGTATTTACCGATTCGGTAAATACCGAATTTGACAAGGGTGCAGGGGGTGTCACTTTGACACCCTCTAGCACCCCCAAAACAGGTTCGGGTGCCATGTGGCAGGCATACCTGCCCTAAGGGCAGGTTTGCCTGTCATATGGCACAGGTGTGCATGCACACATGTGCATGCACACCGGAATCGGTATTTTACATCACATAGAATTTGATAGTAAAATACCGATTTTGTAGGCCTTGTGGGACTCAGAAGAGTCCCACCTACATATCATATTTACCGAATCGGTAAAAATACCGATCGATAAATTTACAGAATCGGTAAATTTACCGACCGGTAAATTTACCGATTCTGTAAATATCTGCCCCTACATCTCAAATTCCATTTACCGGTCGGTAACGGCCGAATTCGGCCGTTACCGACCGGTAAATGCCTACCTACATCTGGCCCTAAGACCTTAAAGGAGACTCACACCACTATGTACAATAAACATAAATAAACAAATTAATAAGCACATTATTATACATCTTCCTTCTTCATGAAACAAAACAAAGAAGAGAAAGAAACATATACAATGAACTAGTCTCTAATATAATCATTGAAGTTGGTTGTCGTTCTTACAATCCTTCCACTTTTTTCTCTCAAAGAAATTGAAGGGTATTTAACACCTCTATCAACCCTTTTTCCATGTTAATATCAACCAAAGGATTATCAATGACTACAACTCTATTGAGATTCCTTTTCCTAGAATCTTCAGTTTTAATGGCATTACTGAGAACCTTCTTTAACTACATGTACCTTTTTAAAAAGCTCAGAAGACTTGCGACCAAAAGGTGCCCTGATCATTACCAAGTCTCCTATATTAACATGTGTTTTCTTGACAGCTTTCTTTATGTCAAACCTCACCTCCGTTCAAAAAGTTTGTCAGCCTCTTTTTTTCTCCACGACACATGAGAAGGCTTGTCACTATTTTTTTTAGACAATTTTTCATTCACCCAAAATAGAGTGATGAGCGTATTTGGATGTCTGTTTTTAAGAAGAAGAAAAGGAGTGCACCCAGTTGTTGCATGAGGAGTAATTCTATATATTTCAACAATTTCGTTAACACCCTCCTTCCAGTCCACATTATTTTCCTTGGATAAAGATATGGATTCTTTAAGCACCCGTATAAACCTTTCTACCATTCCATTGCTTTCCGGATGATACAAAGAAGATCGTTTGTGCTTGATAGAACATTTCTCTAAAAACTCCTCCATCTCCTCAGAAACAAATTGTACTCCGTTATCTGTAAGAAGGTACCCTGGAAGACCCTCTCTAGTGAAAACTTCCATTAAAAATGAAATAACATGTTTAGTGTCAATACATTTCGTGATATTAATTTCGGGCCACCTTGAATACAGATCTATAAGGACAAACATGTAAACTTCCCCATCTTTGCATTTCAGAGGACCCAAAATATCAAGGGCTAATTCTTCCCATGGCGCGTTTGGCCTATCTCTTATAACCATCGGTTGAACTCTTGGTTTTAAACACTTCTCACTTAATGTGCAAGGAATACACTCTTGCACAAGTCTTTCAATATCGAAGTCCATCCCAGCCCACCAATAGTTCAACCTAACACTTTCTTTGGTTTTAGAAATTCCTTGGTGCCCTTGATGAGCTAGTTTGATCAATTCTTCTCTGAAACACCTGGGTGGAATTAGTCTAGTTCCGCGAAATGGATCACTGACAGAATATCGACAGTCACAATTTCGAGATGACAAGATATTGAGGTAAAAATATTGACTGCAAAAATATCAACTTCCTATCTTCAAACAGGTAAGTACAGAAATATCGACTCCAAAATATCAAGTGTAAAAAATATAGACTGTCAAAATATCAAATTTTTAAAATGTCTTAAAAGTAATTTAAAAGTAATATATTAATAAATAAAATTATTTTAACTTATTTAAAATACTTAAATAAACGTAACATTAAAAAATAATTAATATAACTTTAAAAAAACATTATTTTTAATACATATATATATATTCACTGAAAAAACCATAGGTTATAGACCATATATAGTTAGGAATTAGCCTTTACAAAACCTTATTTTCTCACACAAAACCATTGAAATTCGCATATATAGTTAGTTGCACTAACTATATATCGCGCACCCGCAATCCACTGCTGATCATGTCACATATTACATCATTCATGACATGGTCAGTGACATCACTGATGACATCACTGATGACATCTCAAATGACATCACTGATGACATCACTGATGACATCTCAAATGACATCACTGATGACATCACTGATGACATCACTGGTGACATCTCAAATGACATCACTGATCACATCACTGATGACATCATTCATGTGATAATACGATGAACCTCTTCAGACTCTAATATAACCTTAGATACACTCAGTGTAAACAGACACTCACAGACTGTCACTCATCCATGGAGTTACTCACACACCTAGTCAGTCATGCAAAGAATCAATCACACCTCCATTTCCTCAACTATACAGTTATACACACCTTACTTATTCAAACATATACTAACACATATTTACTCTCTTATACAATCCCTGATACAAGTTCACAATGATCCATACAGCCACTCACACATTCACTGGCTCTTATGCACAGTTATTTATATATGTCAACTCTCACATGTACTGTGTTTTACATATGTACTTACTTTGACATGTAGCACTGAGATATCCATTCACTCACCAATACACTCATGCACACAGTCAACCGCCCATACAGCTGTTTCCACATGCACTTTTGAACCCATACATCTAGTGAATCAACTGCTCACACATCTATGCACAGAGTCATACACCTCCCAGCCACCCACACACACACTCAGTCTCCCATACAAATGCTTGGGCAACCAATCAATAACCCATATAGTTACTCATATAGCTACTGATCAACACATGCAGCAGTTTACAGAACAACAGACATAATGATGCACAAATTAAGACAGTTTAGTCACTAACCCATGCACTCAGTGAGACACATTTAATCACTCACTCATACAGTCAGTCATGCACCTACTAAATCCTTCATCCTGACACTTATACATCCAGTCATTCTTCAATATGTAAGACATATTTTAACTTTACAGAAACATACAGTCACTGGATGTTGTCATCAGTGATGTCATCAGTGATGTCATTTGAGATGTCATCAGTGATGTCACTGACCATGTCATGAATGATGTAATATGTGACATGATCAGCAGTGGATTGCGGGTGCACGATATATAGTTAGTGCAACTAACTATATATGCGAATTTCAATGGTTTTGTGTGAGTAAAATAAGGTTTTGTACATGCTAATTCCTAACTATATATGGTCTATAACCTATGGTTTTTTCAGTGAATTTTCAAGGTTTTGTAAATGCTAATTCCTAACTATATATGGTCTATAACCTATGGTTTTTTCAGTGAATTTCAATGGTTTTTTAATAGCAAATATCAAAAGCTGTAAAATGTATTCTTCTTTTAAAGGAAAAATATATTTTATATGTATTTAATATCATTTTTTTATGTATATAAATTTTTGGAGGAAACGAATTTATCAACTATCATGCTGAAGAAGAGTGTGGGGAAAAAAACAAAGAGGAGGACTAAGAGGAAAGAACAATCAGTTCAAAAATACAATTGCTTTAAAGCATGAAGTGCTTTTCCACACATTTACATTTAAATAACCCATATTAGAACATACAAAATATCTACAGAGGAGACGGTGTACATTGAATTTTAGACTCTTCATTGGTACCTACATGTTGGTACTTACATCACCCACACAACACAACAACCGGGACGCTGTCACAGATATATATATTTTTTTGAACGTTAATTTCTCAAAATCCACTGGAGCACATATCTTGAGACCTAGCAAAGGCACATCGGGCAAACAGTCTCTACAATTTTGCCAAGTTTCATAGAAATCCATTCAGCCGTTCGAGCTAAAAGTGAGTCCAACCGCTCTATGGAAAACTCAATGTTAAAAACACGTTTTGGGACCCCCCTTTTTTCTCGGCCCCCGCTTGACGAAACCCCCCCAAACTTTCAGGGGACGCTCCGAAACAAAATGTGCCATTTTCCTGAAAATTTCAGCCAATTCTGTCCATCAACGCAAAAGTTATTCAACATAGAATTTTCAGAAATCCCTATTCAAAAAAATCCTAACTATATATACCTACTGGCGACCGCCAGAAGGTAATATATATATATATATATATATATATATATATATATATATATATATTCACTGAAAAAACCATAGGTTATAGACCATATATAGTTAGGAATTAGCATTTACAAAACCTTGAAAATTCACTGAAAAAACCATTGGTTAGAGACCATATATAGTTAGCTGGACATTTTATTGACATAAAACCAATGAAATTCCATATATAGTTAGTTGCACTAACTATATATCGCGCACCCGCAATCCACTGCTGATGATGTCACATATTACATCATTCATGACATGGTCAGTGACATCACTGATGACATCACTGATGACATCTCAAATGACATCACTGATGACATCACTGATAACAACATCCAGTGATTTTTTGTTTCTGTAAAGTTTAAATATGTCTTACATATTGAAGAATGAGTGGATGTGTAAGTGTCTGGACGAAGGATTTAGTAGGTGCATGACTGACTGTATGAGTGAGTGATTAAATGTGTCTCACTGAGTGCATGGGTTAGTGACTAAACTGTCTTAATTTGTGCATCATTATGTCTGTTGTTCTGTAAACTGCTGCATGTGTTGATCAGTAGCTATATGAGTAACTATATGGGTTATTGATTTATTGCCCAAGTATTTGTATGGGAGACTGAGTGTGTGTGTGGCTAGCTGGGAGGTGTGTGACTCTGTGCAGATCAATGTGTACTTGTATCAATGATTGTATAAGAAGGTAAGTATGTGTTAGTATATGTTTGAAAATGTAAGGTGCTCTATGTTTAACTGTATAGACAAGAAAATGGAAGTGTCATTGATTCTTTACAGGACTGACTAGGTGTGTGAGTAACTCCATGGATGAGTGGCAGACTGTGAGTGTCTGTATAGGTGTATGAGTGCATATGATAGTGTTATAAAGATGAGTGATTGTATGTATGAATGATTGTATGGGTGAATGAGTGAAGGTGTGTGTAGACGTAGCAATCAGTGAGTGCGTATGTAGTAACTAGTATTGGTGTGTCAATGTTTTCAAAAATTATACTCTGTATTTAACACTGGGTGAAACAGAGGTTATATTAAAATGTGAGGAGATGCATTGTATTGTCACATGAATGATATCATCAGTGATGTGGTCATTGATGTCAAATGAGATGTCATCAGTGATGTCATCAGTGATGTCATTTGAGATGTCATCAGTGATGTCATCAGTGATGTCACTGACCATGTCATGAATGATGTAATATGTGACATCATCAGCAGTGGATTGCGGGTGCGCGATATATAGTTAGTGCAACTAACTATATATGGAATTTCATTGGTTTTATGTCAATAAAATGTCCAGCTAACTATATATGGTCTCTAACCAATGGTTTTTTCAGTGAATTTTCAAGGTTTTGTAAATGCTAATTCCTAACTATATATGGTCTATAACCTATGATTTTTTCAGTGAATTTCATTGGTTTTTTAACAGCTAATATCTGTAGCTGTAAAATGTATTCTTCTTTAGATCCAAAAATATATTTTATATGTTTATGAATAATTTTTTTTTTAAATATTTTTTTTTCTTCGTTCCCGCTTCGCGAATCGGGAAGCTTCCCGTTAGCTGACCTTGATGCCGCGAAATAGACCGCGAGCCGGTAAACGTTTCTTTACCGCAACTGCCGCGTTAGAAAACAACATCGTGATGCCTCCCGTCCGCATGACGTTTCACGTTGTCGCGTGATACGTCATATGACGTGCTACGTTAGCGAACTGGTACGCGAAGCGAGTCGCAAAGCGCAGGTTTCTGGAAGCAAACCGGGAGGCCCTGCAAAGCGCTTAACGTAAACACAGCAGGTCATGTGACTTGGTAATAACACTTTTCATTGGTTCATTTCACTTTTGGTTTCCTAATGATGTAAGACTAGGTCATATAATCTAAAATGAACACTTTTCATTGGTTGAGAACTCTTGTTTTTCCCAAATGATGAAAATCCCTCCTTCTTTCCTCACTCTGACTTTCATCATTGTGAGAGAAAGACCCTTTGTTACCAGTGAGCAATGGCTTCTTTAGTAGCTTCAGCTGGTGCTTCCCCACCACCTCCACCACATCCAAGGAAGAGTGGACCACCTGCTCAAGTTATAATTCAACAAGAAGAGGAAGAAGAGGAACAGGACGACGAGCACGAAGAGAGGCAGTTTTTGCCTGAGGAGCCCAGGACGTCTCACCGGAAAGAAAACTTCATTTGGCAATTTTTTTAAATTCCCAAAGGTCAGAAAAAAGTAAATGCAAGATACGTAACTTGCCTTATATGTCAAGATAGACTGTCCAGAGGGACCGAGAAAAAATACAGTTTCGGAAACTACACAATGCATCGCCATATGACTAGGTGGCATCCTAACAACTACAGTGCTGCACAGTTTCGGAACGACCTAGATAGTCTCCCTATTATGGCCAGAAGATCTGTTGTACCGGAAGTAACGGGACCAGAGGGCAGGGAGATGGTGCCAAATATACAAATGAGATTTGGTGAAGTAAAACACGTCTGCGTACATTGCAGTGGATTCATTTGCTACGGAGAAAGAAGCATCACTCTGATCAACAGAGCTATTGACTATCATATGCAAGTTTGTACGAAACGCCCAAAATAATAAATACTTTTTTTTTGTTTTGTTGCTCCTGTTGAGCCCTTTACAATGAATCGTTTTCATTGCCCCCTCCAAGAAAAACCCCAAAAAATATAAAACTGTTCGGAAAAATTCAAAAAAAGTAAAAGAAATTTCAGAAAAATAATAAAAAAAATATAAAACAACAAAAACAATAAAAAAAAAGTTCTTTTCAGAACTACCTCCCCGTTATTAAAAAATTGGTACAATATTTGGAACTGTGCCAACCTCTATTTCTCGTAGTTCGCTTCCCAGTTCGCTCGCCGGTACGCGAACCGGAAGTGAACCAAAAATTTTTTTTCAAAAAAAGAACAGTAAGTATAAGGGAAGGAAACAGACACTTATGTTAAAAGAAAAACAGCTATAAGGGAGTAAACTAGAGATACTATTACCCGTAATCCACTGCTGATGATGTCACATATTACATCATTCATGACATGCTCAGTGACATCATCAGCAGAGGATTGCGGGTTTTTTGGCAACGTGCCTTATCCACGGTTTAATAACGCTGCCTTTTGCTTTATATAAGTTTTCAAATTGTATGAAATATATACCAATAGGTCGTTATGAACCTTTAGGTAGTGCTTTTCTTCATGAGGTCTGGTCGCTTCCATACACATACAGATGTTTCAAAGATGATCAAGAAGTTTATCTGAATGGAGAGGAATGCACTGAGACGCCACATCATTCACTAATGTGTAGGCACATACAGTTACACGGTTCATGCAACAAACACCGACCAAATATGGCTTGCGTGTTGCAAGGCACGCCAGTTCCTGCTATCATCCCCACGTTCAAGTTGTTGGAAAATGGTAGTTATTTGATGCTCAATAATGAAGATTGTTCTGGGTTAATTAAAAGTATTCCTTTTATCGTAACAGTAAGTGAACGGGTTATTTGCTGCAGAAATGTTCTATTTCCTCCCACACATGAACATAGGGAGTTTTCAATCTCGCCACAAATACCAACCTTGGGAGCAGATTTCAACGGCATGGCAAGAATAAGAGCTCTTTTGTCTCAGAGAGAGGTGGCCTTGAGTTCGGCCCGTGAAACTTTCGTGCTTCACATAGCGAACACCCGTACAGAGGTGCAGACCCTTTTCAATACAGATTTGCCTTTCCATTTCAGCAAGATGGTTCGGACTATCTTTAACGCGTCCTCCACAAAGGCCCTGGCGCACTTTTTTAAAGTTGTTACCAGTGGTCTCGTGACTTCATTTGAGAAAATCTTTGGAGTCATCCCTGCTTTCTTTCATTCTATTTTTTCCACTCTGCTTCGTGGATTCCCATTTTTACTTGCATTACCAGCGGACGCTCTTGTGCTTTTTTACATTTTTAAATATGGATGTCCCTCCTGTGCAAGCTCCCGCCCTGCAGCTGCTGACACTGTTCCGCAATCGCATGCTAGAATATTATGGCACAATGCCGTTGGCGATATTAAGCACGGCATATGGATTATCTTTTCGATTCTCCTACTTCACCTGTGTCCAGCCTGTATTTCACTGCCTGACCTGTGATTTCGATTGGGCCATTGATTTGTGTCTCTGCGGACCGGTTTCTCCTGACGTCGACTTTAATCAGCTGATGACTCCTATCATTACTCACGAGTTGGTTTGTCCTGGCGAAAGGATTATGGCTGTGGCATTGATGCATGGACTAATTGGTCCCTGGAATTTACTGGCGGCAACACAGTCTTTCTTGGAACAGAGCTTTCTTGAAAACCCACCGAGCTGTCCTCTGATGGTGATAGAGGATCCGGTGCTGGGAGAGCACGTATGTTCTTTTCCGCTTTTAAATTTGATGGCTGAACTCTTTTCGGATGAAGACGGTGACTTCCTATTGGAGGCTGTTGCAGCTTATTTTGCATACACAGTTATGTCATAGACCTTTTTCATGTTTGATATGCTGAGTACTAGCATTTCATTGACAATTCATTGACTTATTTGTCAAGTTTTTATTATTTAGCTTGCCTATTGGCTTAAGACTCGATAAAGTACTTGGCTGTTTTATTTTTCTTTAGCATTAAATTTTCCTAGTTTTTAATGCTTTACCTTGCGGACCGTCCACATATAAACTTGCAATCTGCTCTCATGAGATGGCACTTCTATTATCTTATTCAGTTCGTTTCCGGATCATGGGGAGGTGTCATCTAGGTCCTGGATATCTTTACACCGTGTTAAGTTAGCATGGGCTTATTACCGGTTTAAACGCCATTTTTCCTTTTTTGCAACTTCTGCACACGACACTTAGTTGTTGCTTTAGCTTTCAACCTAGTAGTTCATCGTGGTTTACATGAGAATAATATGTTATTGCTCTACTATCTGCTTTGCTTGTTAAACTATATCTGTACAGCGAGTGCTGAAGTTTCAAGAACAACACGATACAGAATTGTTATGAGGTCTGATCTCCACGACTTCATACTCATAACATAAGTGCAACTTCTGCCAATTCTGGGCATGAGGCGGGTTTTATATTGCTTTGCCGAACACACATACACAACAGTTGATGCGGTTCACATGAAGAGAGAGCTGGTGTATGCTGATGTGATTCCTTCAAATCTAAGACACTAAAGTATGGGCACGCCCTAAACCAACACAAAGAGACCTTCTTAGCAAATAATATAATATGTGTATTAGGGAGGGTGAGATATAAGCAGCCGCGGGCCGTGGAGGGAGTTACGGTGGGGCAGGGAGGCGGGGAGGGGGAGGGGCAGGGTGGAGCCCTCTCCACCCTGCCCCTCCCCCTCCCCGCCTCCCAGCCCCACCGTAACTCCCTCCACGGCCCGCGGCTGCTTGTAAGTGTTGCTAACTCTTATTCATTTACAGCATGTTAACATACTGTCACCATTCGCTTTTTATGTACTAGTAACTATGCTGGTAATTTTGCTACTGATAATATGTGTACTTGTATTATCTAAGATACTACGCCTGAGAAGACGGCATTAGTAAATAAACATTTCAAAATACACATGTGTTCTTCTTAACTCCATGTTCTGGTTTCTAAGAAATATATAACGACCGACTGTTCATGAGTTCCACGTATCCTGAGGTACTATAAGTTCATATTCTGGATTGTCTAAACATTGAGAGTTTGTTATATCCAATGTGACACTGTACCTAGCTTGCTAAGGGGTTTTTGATTACTAAGGTGAGTTTTGGGACACCCTAATTCGCCGAGGTTCCAATCCTCTGTCCACAGTTCTGTGTGAGAACAGAAACCCTGCGACAGGGGCACCCCCGACCCTTGCTGGAGCTTCATCACACTTGCGATACAACTCCAGCAATGCGCCACCTTTACGGCACAGATACATCACGCATCTGTGCTGTTTTTGCCCCATGATGCGCCGCATTGTAAATGCAGCACACCATAGGTGACGGAACAGCGGTACAGAATGACTAACACATCCCTGGTGATGCGCCAGTCATCATAAATCTATCCCTATGCTTCTTATCTTGTTAGAGATGAACCGCCATATGTATCATCAAAGTTTTTTGCATTTCCTAAATAGCGAACTTTAAGGAATAAATAGCGATTCTTTACCATTCCTAGTTTGCGATGAGCTATTTGCTAATTACAAATTACCCATTCATTTCCTTCATTTCCATAGGGCGGTTGGACTCACTTTTAGCTCGAACGGCTGAATGGATTTCCACGAAACTTGGCAAAATTGTAGGGACTGGTAGCCCGATGTGCCTTTGCTATGTCTCAAGATATATGCTCCAGTGGTTTTTACGAAAATTAACTTTGAAAAATATATATTGGGCTACATTGGCCTATATATATGTTGGAGCCCAAATGTAGCCCAATGTAGCCCAATGAAGCCCAATGAAGCCCAATGTAGCCCAATGTAGCCCAAAGATGGCCGCCAGAGACAAAAAAAACAAATGTAGCCCAAATATCAGCCAGATGTAGCCCAACTATAGCCCAGTGACAGAATGACCAATCAGCTTCGCAAACCTCCGTTACGCGAAGCGGAGCGCTGTTACAGATATATATCTAGATATATATCTTTTTTTGAACGTTAATTTCTCAAAATCCACTGGAGCACATATATTGAGACCTAGCAAAGGCACATCGGGCTACCAGTCCCTAATATTTTACCAAGTTTCGTGCAAATCCATTCAGCCGTTCGATTATTATTATAATTTTTTTTTTTTGCCCCGCGGGGCCCTTTTAAAACCTCCACATCAAACCTAGGGGGTCAGCGAGGATCTACTATGCCCCCTTATGGTCATTTGCCCCTTCGCTTTGGCCTCCTCTTGTCTCTCGATCCTACCAAGAGACAAGATGGCGGCCGCTACGGACTGTTTGGAATGTTGACAGACGCCGGAGAACCAATCAGCTTCGCTTCACAAAGCTCCGTTGCGCGCAAAGTACGCGAACTGGAGCGCTGCCCGGTCCGCTGTTACAGATATATATCTTTTTTTAAACGTTAATTTCTCAAAATCCACTGTAGCACATATATTGAGACCTACAAAAGTCACATCGGGCTACCAGTCCCTACAATTTTGCCAAGTTTCGTGCAAATCCATTCAGCCGTTCGGGCTAAAAGTGAGGCCAACCGCCCTATGGAAAACTCAATGTTAAAACACGTTTTGGGACCCCCCTTTTTTCTCGGCCCCCCCTTGACGAACCCCCCCAAATTTTCAAGGGCTGCTCAGAAACAAAATGTGCCATTTTCCTGAAAATTTCAGCCAATTCCGTCCACAAACGCCAAAGTTATTAGACATAGAATTTTCAAAAATCCCATAGAGAAAAAATCCTAACTATATATATACCTACTGGCGACCGCCAGTAGGTAATATATATATATATATATATATATATATATAACATTTCTATGGCAAAATGAAACCCCTCATTTTGTTCCTTTTCAAATGAAATGTATTAAGTGTTACCACTTTATTCCAATCAAGATGACTTCAGGTGTGCCATACTTTTGTCATAAGTAAGACTGTTAGCGTTCTAGTTGTTCTTTAGAACACTCTGGGAGATTCTGTCATTGGGCTATAGTTGGGCTACATCTGGCTGATATTTGGGCTACATTTGTTTTTTTTGTCTCTGGTGGCCATCTTTGGGCTACATTGGGCTACATTGGGCTACATTTGGGCTCTAACATATATATAGCCCAATGTAGCCCAATATATATTTTTCAAAGTTAATTTTCGTAAAAACCACTGGAGCATATATCTTGAGACATAGCAAAGGCACATCGGGCTACCAGTCCCTACAATTTTGCCAAGTTTTGTGGAAATCCATTCAGCCGTTCGAGCTAAAAGTGAGTCCAACCGCCCTATGGAAAACTCAATGTTAAAAACACGTTTTGGGACCCCCCTTTTTTCTCAGCCCCCGCTTGACAAAACCCCCCCAAACTGTCAGGGGACGCTCAGAAAGAAAATGTGCCATTTTCCTGATTATTTCAGCCAATTCCGTCCATCAACGCCAAAGTTATTCAACATAGAATTTTCAGAAATCCCTATTCAAAAAAATCCTAACTATACATACCTACTGGCGACTACCAGTAGGTAATATATATATATACATATTATTAACAAAACATATACAATATTTTTACCGTAGGATAGCAACAGGTTTAAATTTACTCTAACAACTCCAGTGAGTGCAACAGAAGGGAAAGCGTTGGATAGCGTAGGAGTAAATGTAACTATTCCCACTCCAGAGAGTGCAACAGTAGGGAAAGCGTTGGATAGCGTAGGGGTTAAAGTTACTATTCCCACTCCATAGAGTGCAACAGTAGGGAAAGAGTTGGATAGCGTAGGGGTAAAAATTACTATTCCCACTCCAGAGAGTGCAACAGTAGGGAAAGAGTTGGATAGTGTAGGGGTAAAAATTACTATTCCCACTCCAGAGAGTGCAACAGTAGGGAAAGCGTTCCCACTCCAGAGAGTGCAACAGTAGGGAAAGCGTTGGATAGCGTAGGGGTACAAATTACTATTCCCACTCCAGAGAGTGCAACAGTAGGGAAAGCGTTGGATAGCGTAGGGGTAAAAATTACTATTCCCACTCCAGAGAGTGCAACAGTAGGGAAAGCGTTGGATGGCGTAGGGGTTAAAATTACTATTCCCACTCCAGAGAGTGCAACAGTAGGGAAAGCGTTGGATAGCGTAGGGGTTAAAATTACTATTCCCACTCCAGAGAGTGCAACAGTAGGGAAAGCGTTGGATAGCGTAGGGGTTGAAATTACAATTCCAACTCCAGAGAGTGCAACAGTAGGGATAGAGTTGGATAGCGTAGGGGTTAGTGCAATAGTAGGGAAAGTAAATACTTCATATATAAATATAAATAACATAAATGGTAATACCAATTATAAATTAATTAAAATATTTTACAATTGTATAAAATAAATTAAATAATTATTTATAATTACAAATTAAAATTATTTAATTATAAAAATTAATTAATAATACTAATTAATTACCTATTAACAATAAATCAATTTACAATTTAAAAATGAATCAATTAATTTCAATTACCAATTATATTTTAATTAATTACCTATTATTAATTAATTAACAATTAATTCTAAATAAATACCAATAAATTAAATGACATATTTAATTAATTATAATTTAATTACTTCCCACCCTATTCCCCTATAAACCCACAACCCACTACAGAAAATAAATTAATGAAATTAACATATTTATCAATTAATCAATTAAATTTATTTACCAATTATATTTTAATTAATTATCAATTATTATTTAATTAACAATTAATTCAAAATAATTAACAATAAATAAATTAACATATTTAATTAATTATAATTAAATTACTTCCCACCCTATTCCCCTATAAACCCACAACCAGCTACAGAAAATAAATTACTAAAATTAAAATATGTATCAATTAATCAATTATAATTAATTACCAATTATATTTTAATTAATTGCCAATTAATAATTAATTAACAATTAATTCTAAATAAATATCAATAAATAAATTAACATATTTAATTAATTTTAATTACATTACTTCCCACCCTATTCCCCTATAAACCCACAACTCGCTACAGAATTATATTACACAAAAAATAAAAAATAAATATTAACTTACCTTAAATTCGATATTTTTGTTGTCTATATTATGTCTAGTCGATATTATGTCCATTCTATATGTTTGATTCGATATTATGTCTGTTCTATTCAATATTAATTTTTTCTAGTCGATATTTTTGTTGTCTATATTATGTCTAGTCGATATTATGTCCATTCTATACTTTTTTACTCGATATTTTGTCCACTCGATATTAAAAACTCGATATTTTTACTCTTTACCCCGTGAAACATCAAACCATCAGACATGAACAAGTCACTCCTCACATTCAAGTATTTCTCTGAAACACCATGACCTTTTTTGAACCACCCATTATTAACAAGAGACGATAATTCATTGAGCTCCTCATCAATTTCACACTCTTCTCTCCATTTATCTTTTTTGATAACTCCACATTCAATGGCACAGACCCACTCAAACTCTTCTTCATCCTTTCCCTCAACACCACCATCATCTTGTGTGACCAATCTGGACAGAGCATCAACAGTGTAATTACGTACTCCAGGCAGGAATTCCACATTAAAATTGTAACCTTGCAAATCCACAACCCACCTTGAGATCCTACTCGAGATGGCATCTGTCCCTTTCTTGTTAAAGACTTCAACCAGCGGCTTGTGATCAGTTTGAACTACAAACTTGGTTCCCCATAATAAGTTCTTCAACTTTTGCATGGTCCAGTGCACAGCCAAAGCTTCCTTTTCTATCACAGAGTAGTGAAATTCAGCTCCCCTAAGACTCCTAGACAGAAAAAGGATGACATCTACTTTACCATCAGATTATTGTTGAAGTACAGCACCCAGACCCTTCATGCTAGCATCAGTAACTAGAACCGACTTAGCTGCTGGGTCATAGCTCCTCAATTTGGGTGTATCTTTAAGGTATTCTTTAATCTTAACAAATTCCTCTTCACATTCCTTGCTCCACACAAACTCCACACCTTTGCAAAGAAGAGTTTGGATGTGGACACACTTTTCAGCAAATCCTTTAATGAATTTGCTGTAGTATTCAGCCATTCCTAAGAATTTCATAAGGTCTTCCTTGCTTGTAGGAGAGGCTAATTTGTCTATAGACTTAATTAAATCACTCTAGGTTCGATGCCTTTACCAGATATGGTATGTCCTAGATAGTCGATCGAAGATTTTCTAAATTTGCACAATCCTAACCGTTGGATTGTGTGAGTTGAACCTCTCCAAAACTTCTCTAACTCTCAAATCATGCTCAACTTCATCTTTTACTTAAATTAGTACATCATCTTGGTTAATTTTTACTCCCTTCTAACCTTTCAAACCTTTTCAAGTGCCCTCTGAAAAACGGAAGCTGCAGATACGAGCCCAAATGGTAGGCATTTAAATCGATATGTGCCAAAAGGAGTAATGAAAGAAGTAAAGTCTTTGGAGCTATCTTCTAACCTAATCTGATGGTAAGCCGATTTGAGTTCGACCGTGGAAAATATCTCCACCCCTTTAAGTAGCATGAGCATGTCATAGATTTATGGAAGGGGATATTTGTCAACTACTACCTGTTTGTTAAGCTCTCTTAAATCACGAGATAGACGCGACTGCCGTCCGATTTGCGAGCGGCTACAACCGGAGCCAACCATTGTGTTCCTTCTACTTCCTCTATTATACCTTCCTGTTTGAGTTTTTCCAACTGATTTTTCATCTCTTCCCTTACTGATAAAGGAACACCACGAACTTCACTGGTAAAAGGGATAGCTCCAGCAACTAACTTAATTTTGTGAGTGTAGTCTTTCAAACAACCCAGTTAATCTCTGAAAACCTTTGGAAAGGTTTCCTTTAATTTGTATGTATATTCTTCCCCACCATCTTGGAGTTCAACTGTATTTATACTAAAGTTCTCTCTCAGTAAAATAGGAGGATCACTATTGGTATCCAGCATGACTCCCAAATCCCTCTGGTGGAACCAGCTCAATATACTGTCTCCTTTACAGGATACAGAAACCTACCCAGAGATGTATCTTCCTTTATACTCAATTAACCATTTGAAATAACCCATTGATTTCTTTGTCTCTCCACCATAAGAGGAGGGATAGATGTCTGCCTTCAATAATTTAATGTGATTCATTAAAGATTTTTTATAAAATTTTCCTGAAATTATAGTAATTTTCCCTCCAGAATCAAAAAAGAACACTCGTATTACAATGCTCCACCATTACCTCATCGATCAGACCTTTCTTTTTATCATCAGAAACTTGAGAGACGATTTGTCCACAATCAAAATCAGAATCCGACACACTATCACTTTCATCATTCTTGCACACCATGTTAACTCTAGATTTGTCTTTTTTGAACTTACAAGAGGAAGAACAATGTCCAACCTTTTAACACTTATTACATTTTGCCTTAAGTGCAGGACATTTCTTATCATTGGCCAGGTGATTTGGACTCCCACACCTAAAACATTTAAATTGCAAATCATGACCTTTGACATCATGGGAGAGATGTGGCCTTTTCACATATTTATCTTTACAGGGTATTTTCTCTTTTGAAAACACGTATACTCTCACTTTTGTTTTCGTTCTTAGTTATCACATCCACGCACTTAAGTGAATGTTCAATCTGTTTTGCGACAACTAATACTTCATCCAGAGTGGGTTCATCTTTTTGCCATATGGCATGCCTAACCTTTTGTACATTGCAGCCTATTATAAACTGGTCCCTTATTCTTTCTTCTAAAAGACTACCAAACTTGCAATAAGAGCCCAATTTTCTGAGAGCAGTGATGTAATTCTCTAATGACTCTCCCTCATTTTGGGTGCGTCTACCAAAATGATAACACTCAAGAATTGTGCTAACTTTTGGACAATAATGACGATCTAATTTAAGTATACAAATCACATATTCGTTCAAAGTGGAATCATCTATGTCAGGTAGATGATCAAAGACATCCGGTCCCTCAGAACCTAAACAATGAAGCAGTAAAGCCGTTCTTCTTTCAGCACTCAAATTAGTTCTGCACACTCTGGCATACCTCTTGAATACTTTCTTTCATTTTTGCCACCGAATTGGTGGATCACCAGGATTAGACAAAAAGAAAGGTGGAGTTGCAACATTCCGCATGTTAGATACACTAGAATAAGTGTCCTATATGAAAAGAAACAATTAAGGTAAAGGAGAATGAATGATAGCAATATCACTCTAATAGTTTGACAGGAGAGTAATTTGAGCAATATACAGAGCGTTAACAAAAAAAATTAATTTTTTTCAAAACTCCCCTAAAAGGCAACAAGATATGTTATAAAGGATTATTTCCATTTAAAGCATGTGAAAAACGACATCGAAATCACATAAATATGTTGAAAAGTGAACAGTTATGTTAAAATGTATGAAACAATCCACAAGATGGCGGTGTTGCTCTGTCAAAGTATCAAGAACAAAACTGGAAACACAAAAAAAAATTGTAGGCAGTTCTATTAAAGTCTTACTTGTGTACGTTTGTAGATCAATGGAAAGTTGAGGTAAACTGTATTGAAGAAGAAGAAATACAAAGCGAAATACAACTACTTCTAGGTTTGTTTTAGTAAATGGCTGCCACACTTTGAGAATAGGATACATGTCAATGGACCGGATTCAGGTGGGAGTCTAACAATTTTTTAAATAAAAAAAAAACTTTATTTGTCTGTCTCTCACTTGAAATTTCCTCTGTTTCAATACACGTCAATGGGGGAAATACATTCTGCCAATAATTTTTTTAGAATCTCCCACTTTCCTTTCTCCAAAATGTTGCCATGTACGGAGTATGGCATTGCAAGGGTGAGGTTAGACGTTTAAAGAGAACCTTCACGATTTAAAGAGCTGCATCTACTGTGTACGTGTGCTTGTCCTGTTTCAAATAAGCAATTAAAAAAAAAATTCTGACCAATGCCAGCGCAGTCTAACAACTTTTTCTAAAGGTCTTCATGTTACATTTATGAACTTTCTCACTGCACATAACAGATTTTATTTTCTAATTAAACTGCACTACATCGACTGACTCAGAAATATATTAATAGTAAGTTTGTCATTATGGGATTCAACTGATCTTCATTCCGATCCTTTGAAACAGAAAGCTGAAGTGGCACTCTGCACCTCTGCACCCTTTCATTTTGAACATGCTCATTAGGGAAGTTGCCTAACTTTCATTCTTAATCCTTTATACTACAATAAAAACACAGAAAATAATATAAGAAATGGAAAGTCAACTACAAAATGTTTGATATGCTAGCGCTGTGCTTACAAAGTCTTTTGCATTTAAAAAATAAGCATTTGCAATGCAATAGATTTCGCATTTGCAAGAGTTTATGTTGTTGCCATTGTAAATGTCAATGCTTTTTATTTTTCTGTTATGATAAATGGCCCATGAATAAAAAGGCATTTGCCAATAGCTCAAACTCTTGTAATTGTGAGACCTATTTCATTTCAAAGAAACATCTGCCATTGTCCCAGGCTGCTTGGAAACTAAAAGCGCACATGGTGCACTGAATATTGTAGGAGAGCATGTTGTGCCTTCAGTAGGAGAAACTCATGAAAGAAAAGAGTGCCATATTATCAAGATCAACGTTAAACTTTTCGCCGCTTTAGTGACAGGAAACTGACGCTAAAACGGCGATAATGAGCTTGATAATATGCCCTTGTGAATTCCTATAGAAGGCCCAGGTGCTGGTGTGAACATGGGCTTCTATGGGAATTCACAAGGGCGTATTATCAAGCCCATTATCGCCGCTTTAGCGGCAGTTTCCTGCCGCTAAAGCGGCAATCATTTTAACGTCGATCTTGATAATAAGGCCCTCAGTGCTTACAGATTAAATAAGATTACTGTGTAATAACAGAGTTAAAAGGGCCAGTCCTCAGGGGAGGTTACAAATGAAGACAAGGTGGTAACTAGGAGGGACTAACAAGCATATCAACAAATCAGAAGCCAGCATTTACAAAGGACAATGACACAAGCCAATGAGAAACATGGGTAGAGAGTGGGCGGAGTTAATAATCCATACTAAAAAAACAGCATGCCTCTAAGAGCAGTGCATGCCCTGCCCAAGCTCGACCTAAAACATTTTTAAAAGGGACATAGAACTCACCCATAACTTACCTGAATTTATGCTTTGTGGATTCCAACATCGCTCTAATTCACTAGCTTTTCATTGGCCAGCCCGTCATCTGCTTTCACTTCCTGATTTTCTGCTCAGCTTTACCATCCATGCCATCACGTGGCGCTTTGCCCAAGTACAGCTTATGGACACAGGTAACTGGCTTTTGGCCAGTATGCTTCCACTGATCCATGCTTCTCAAGGTACTGTTTTTCTACTTTTACAAAAGCACTCTCTTGGAATCCACATTTCTGCAGTTTGTCTGCTCAAGAGTGCTGAATTGTTTTGTCCAGATTAAGAATTGTTTCGCTGGCCACTTAAAATCCATTCTAGGTTCTACTTCAAATGAATGTGGCCTTTTAGTGTAGCACTCCCATTTCCTACTTTTCACAAGGTCTAAATACATAAATAATCCTAGAAGGGAAATAAAACATATGGGTCTGAATGGGCTATTCACGCATGACATGGGACTGCTTACGCATAAGTTGTTCTTTTCTTGTTTAACACCCATCAGTGTTTGGCTTTCAAAATGTGCCCATTCTCCTTTTCCGATTGGTTAGTCGTAATCTGCGTGCAAAGGCATTGCCTAACCTTAACACGCCTGCCTATGTAGGTGATAGAGCCTCCTATAATTGAAGCCTGCACAAGTCGCACTGATCAGTGCCAATTAGCTCATGATTGCAATAGTGCCTTTTTTGAGCGTAGCATGGTGTTCTCTATGGATCCTGATAGTAAGAATGGTGAAGGTAAGAGGAGAAGAAAGTAAGGAAAGTAACTGGAGAATGTACCAGGTACCGGTATAATGCGACAAGGATCTACAGCTAGACTGACTGCCCCACAGGTAGCATTGTGCCATGGTGCAGTGTATAAAAACGCGCTGAACTATGTGGCCAGCTGCTTATTATTTTTTTAATGATATGCAGGTAAATAAAGGAGTCTTTATCGGAATGCCATGCAGACAAAAGAACACATTCATTTTTATAGGCACAGGGAGATAAGGGCTTGATTTAGATCCCGGGCGCATGGGTTACTCCATCACAATAGTGAAGGATATCCCGTCCCGTCTGCAATATAAAACCCATAGGATATATTGGGATTTCAATTTAGGTGGATGGTATATCCATCACCCTTAGGGAGGGGGTGGCGGGCATCCCGGCCATATTGAACCTGGTTCCCCAGCTCCAAAGTCGGCAGCTGCAATTCTGTTAAAAATGTGTTACTACGTCTTCAGCTTCTGAAGATCCCATGTACTTTTGAGAAGCATATCTTGAAAAACACCCTCCTTTAAACAGACCAACAAACCTTGCCACCTGTTTGCTGTAAAATGTCACTTTGAGTTATTTCAGGTGCATGGAATTTACAACAATTGTAAGACATCTAAATATTGTTTTCCCCTCTCTATGTGCGATAGAATTTTTTCTATATTAATTGTGTTTGTGTAGCGTGCACAAATTCAAGATGCCAGCTCAGAGCTTAATTAAAACAACATAACAAACCTCACCTACCATGTCAAGCAGTTCCAAATGTACATGTCGGAAGTGCAGTGCTCCCTTGGGCAGCCTCAGCATTGCATAAACTGTGTTTTAGTGCAGCTGGGCATCGGTGGGCCTCCTGAGTGACCCTGGTGCAAGCAAGGTAACTAGCCTTCCTCTCTATTGGTGGCCTATTAAAATAGAACCATGGCTGGAGTTTAGATGGCACCTAACACGCAAGGGTCTGATGCCACTGCACCTGCTGAAGGAACTTTAGGTCTGTTCCTGACAGGTACCCACATTTGTTTAATAATTTTTTTATCTGTAACCATCCAAATGTTTCCATATGCATGTATTATTTTTGTTTGAATCTTCAAGAGACTTTGTCACATTTTTACATCTTTGCTGCAAGATGCCTTCAGAAATGGTGTTCCATAAGCTAAGTGTTGCTGGACATTTACTTTCTTTTACTTCGATTAACGATTAAATAAACACTTTCCTGTTTATTTATCTTCTTTTTATTGTTAGTGCTGAGTCGTGTAAACAGCAGACCAGTGCTATTGTTGAATAGGGGGCCGCATGTAAAAGTCAGGAGGGCCACATGTGGCCCCCGGGCTGCACTTTGAGGATCACCGTTCTAGTCCAATGCCATATGAAAATCAAGTACTACATGAAGGAGCTTAGTTTCCTTGGATATTACTTCAACATTTGTCACATTCTGAACACCTAAAACAGTTTCTATGATGAAATTACCTTAATCAAAATGTAATATTCAGGTTAGATAACAGAATGGGCTGCAATAAAAAAAAATATGAAATGATAACAACGCTAAAAGATATAGCATAGCCAAAAACTAATACCAATGCTTGTTGTCTATTTCTCCCACACAGTATGACAAAGGGAAAATAGGTGGTGGTAGGATGGGTCACTCGGATTTAATGAGGAGGAGGTGCTGTCAGACACCACACTTGCACATCACAAAAACTCTGCCTGAACACTTTCACAAATGGTTGGCACTGGTCTTTTGTAATGGGGGGACCTCTAGAAGCTTCCTCCACTTTCAAGTGGGCACTAGCTATAAATATTAAACCCATAGTACGAACTCTTCGGTACACTTCTGTACCCATGGACCCTGCCTGGAAGAAGGACTGATGTGCTGTTGAAAGGACTGACACCCTGCTGGACTTCTGCCCTCTTGCCTTGATGAGAAGGGCTAGACCTCTAAACCCAGTATCCCAAAGTGACTCCAAGGGCTAGTTGTCTGCCTCCTGATCAGAAGCCTCAGGGACAGAACAGGCTTCCAACAACCTTGAGCCCAGCACATGGACTGTCATCAGTGAGTCCTGTCCTCCAAAATGGTGCCACCCCAGTCTTGGACTCTCGAAAGTGGGCCTGAAGGTGCTCTTCTAGTCCACCTGTGGATTCAGCAGAACCAACAGATCTGCAGAACCATGCAGCACCTTACAGCTTGATGCATCATCCTCGGAACCCATGCATCACCTCTGCTTCACGGACTTACCCAATGTAAGTACTTCACATTACCGATTACTGTCCATCAGAGCCACCACTGCATGACACGTTCTGGCAGCCGCTGCGGGGGAGTGCGTGTCAGATCCCTGACCTTTGGTCACTGGCCTGCTCTCTCCCCAGCAGCTCAGCTCTACTTTCCCTGCCGCTGAGCCCTCTGGCCCGTCCTGCGACGTGTTCTAGGCCACTGTAGGCCCAGTGTGTCACCTGTTGCTGCCTCCTGCCTGTCTTGTGCCTGATTGTTCGTTATTGGTATCTGTTTGTAATTTGTTATAGGTAATTGTATTGGTTTGGTTTGTAATTGTAATTGTAGCTGTGTTTTTTCCACTGTAAGATTTTGCTTCTGTACCCGTTGTTTTTCTCCCACTCCCTACTCCCTCTGCTGCTCCCAATACCGCCTCCCAGCTGATCGTCCCCCCTCCCCTTCTTACAGGCGACCACTACGGGGGAGTGCGAGTAAGACCGCTGACCTTCAGTCACTGGTCAGCTCTCCCCCCAGCAGATCAGCTCTACTAACCCTGCAAATGGTAAACGGGGAAAGATGCCTTTTATTCAGATTAAGGGCAGGAACTGTGAGATTTTTGTTAAATTTTCCTCAAGGCTATCGCCCAAACATAGAAAACATACGATGCCCCGGTGACGGAGTGAGCGCACAAACTGATTTGCACTTTTTTTTCTTTTGTAAATATTACCTAAAATATGTCAAATGGTTTATAACTCCCTTTTTTAAAAAACACAGACCACTTTCCCTGGGGGAATCTTATCTGATGCTGCTCTCCTTGGACAATGAAGAAATCGTTTTCTGCACTAGCAC
The DNA here is from genome assembly GCF_964261635.1 of Lissotriton helveticus. Lineage (NCBI taxonomy): Eukaryota > Metazoa > Chordata > Amphibia > Caudata > Salamandridae > Lissotriton > Lissotriton helveticus. The sequence continues at coordinate 659,267,514 of NC_136068.1, read as the reverse complement.
TTTCTTGAGAATTGCCACCCGAGCACGTAAAATGTTGGACAATGCTTGACTTTCCTTCTGTTCAGTAATTGTAAAATCTGTCTGGTGTCTATCATGATTTATCAAGTTTTAATAAGGACTTTTATAATACTATTGTAAATTTGTGGATGTGCTTTTATGAATTCTTGGAATTTGAATAAATATTTATGAAATGAAATGAATGAGTGGTAGTCCCCCTCATACACCTGTCTCTCATACAGGTGTGCTAATCCTGCCCATTGTTTAGCACCTGAGTGTGTTGCTGGCCATGGATGGGTACAGTCAAACACACTCACTGTGCAGCTTCTCATGTCCTGACTCTGCACTTCTCCCTGGTCACTGGCCTTGTCAATCACTGCTGTTCTGGCCTTGCCTGTGCAGCTTCTCATGTCCTGACTCTTCACTTTGCAATGCCCACTGGCCCTGTTGCTCTGCTGTGTTGGGCTCTCCCCTGTGCAGCCTCTCATGTTCTTGCTGTGCCACCTGCCATACCCACTGGCCTTGTTGCTCTGCTGAGTTGGGCTCTCCCCTGTGCCATGGACACTGGCCCTGTTGCTCTGCTGTGTTGGGCTCTCCCCTGTGCCACGAACACTGGCCCTGTTGCTCTGCTGTGTTGGGCTCTACCCTGTGCCATTGACACTGGCCCTGTTGCTCTGCTGTGTTGGGCTCTCCCCTGTGCCATGGAAACTGGCCCTGTTGCTCTGCTGGGTTGGGCTCTCCCTTGTGCTATGGACACTGGCCCTGTTGCTCTGCTGTGTTGGACTCTACCCTGTGCAGCCTCTCATGTACTTGCTGTGCCACCTGCCATGGACACTGGCCCTGTTGCTCTGCTGTGTTGGACTCTACCCTGTGCTGCCTCTCATGTACTTGTTGTGCCACCTGCCATGCCCACTGGCCTTGTTGCTCTGCTGTGTTGGGCTCTCCCCTGTGCCATGGACACTGGCCTTCCTGTTTGTTGTTAGCCTGTGCAGATTATCTCCAAACATCGCCATAGCCATCCCCAACAGATACAAGATCGCCTGCAGAGACCGCACCAACGGAGTCGGAGGAGGAATAGCCATCATCCACAAGAAGACCATCAGGGTCTCAACAAACACCGACGACACTCTCAGCACCGCCAAACACATGCACTTCCAGATCAACTCAGACCACAAGACCACCCTAAGAGGCACCCTCGTATGCAGACCACCCGGACACTGACGACAATTCTGCGACGCCATTGCTGACTTCATCAGCACGCACGAACTAACCTCCACCAACTACATCCTCCTCGGAGACATGAACTTCCTCCCGGAGAACAACAACAACAGCAACTCCTCCACCCTGATAGACAACCTCACCAACCTCAGACTGGAACAGTTTGTCACGACACCGACACACATCCCCAGACACACGCTGAACGCCATCTTCTCCTCAAGCCCCCATGTCTCCTTCAGCCACGTCTCCGAGCCCACCTGGACCGACCACCACTGCATCCACTTCACCTTTCGGAAACCCGTCGCAAATCACTGCACCCTACAGATCCCCCGTCGCTGCTGGGGCAAAATCATTGAAGTACAACTACAGACAAACCTCGCACTCAGCCCACCGACCAACCCCGATGATGGTGCACTCACCCTCAGACGATGGATGGACGACTGCGCCAACACCTTAGCCCCGCAGAAAAAACAAACCCTCAAAGACACCAGCAAGAGAGCAAACTGGTTCACCCCAGAACTCCGAGCGTCAAAACGCACCTGCCGGAAGTTGGAGAACATATGGCACAGCGAGAAGTCACCGAACAGCTGCGCAGCCCACAAAGACGCCATCCGCAACCACCACCACCTCATCAGGACTGCCAAGAGAACCTCCTTCAAGGACCGCCTCGACAACAATGCACACAACAGCAAAGAGCTCTTCAACGTCGTGAAGGAACTCTCCAACCCCAGCTCCAATACCAACGACATCCCGCCGTCGCAAGCCTTGTGCGACTCCCTCAACCCTAACAGGCCCCAACATGCCGGACCCACCACACCCCACCGACCACGACCCCCTGACAACCTGGGCTAACGTGAGCATCAAGGACACAATCAAGACCATGGGCACAATCCACTCCGTCTTGCCGTCTGACCCTTTTCCACACCACATCTTCAACAAAGCCGGCAGCTACATTGCACCCCACCTGCGAAACATCATCAACCTCTCCTTCGAAACCGTGACCTTCCTTGAGAGCAGGAAACATGCCGAGATTAACGCCCTACTGAAGAAACCCAAGGCGGACCAGAACAAACTAAAAAACTTCTGGCCCATCTCCCTGCTTCCGTTCCCAGCTAAGGTAATCGAGAAGATAGTCAACATCCAGCTCACCCGCTACCTCGAAGACAACAGCATCCTGGACCCCTCCCAGTCAGGATTCCGCAGCAACCACAGCATAGAGACCGCCCTCATTGCCGCCACAGACGACATCAGGATCCTACTGGGCAACAGCGAGATGATGGCCCTCATCCTTCTGGACCTCTCCGCCACCATCTGCCACCACACCCTACGCACACGACTCCACGACGCAGGGATCTGAGACAAAGCCCTCGACTGGATCTCCTCCTTCTCCAACAGAACCCAGGGAGTCTGCCTCAACCGTTCCAATCCGAAGTCTCTGAGTTCATCTGTGGCGTCCCACAGGGGTCCTCTCTCAGCCCGACACTGTTCAACGTCTACATGGCACCCCTGGCATGCATCGCCCGACATCACGACTTCAACAAAATCTCCTAGGCCGACGACACGCAACTGATCCTCTCCCTCACCAAGGACCCCCTCACTACCAAATCCAACCTCCACCAGGGAATGTAGGCCATCGCCGAATGGATGGAGGATAGCCGCCTTAAGCTGAACACAGAAAAGACGGAGATCCTCATCCTCGGGCCCAACCTCTCAGCATGGGACGACTCATGGTGGCCCACATCACTAGGGACCCCCCCCAACACCCACCAACCACACATGCAACCTGGGAGTCATCCTCGACTCGAAACTCACCATGATCAAAAACAAGTCAGTACTGTCTCCTCCGCCTGCTTCAACACCCTCCGTATGCTCCGCAAGATCTACAGATGGATCCCGACAGACACAAGGAAAATAGTCACCCAGGCCCTAGTCAGCAGCAGACTCGACTGCAGAAACTCCCTCTACACCAGCGCCCCGACCAAGCTCATCAACAGACTGCAAAGAATCCAGAATGCCTCTGCACGCCTGATCCTCGATGTCCCGTGCCGCGACCACATTACCCCCACCTGAGGAACCTGTACTGGCTCCCTGTCGACAAAAGAATCTCCTTCAAGCTCCTGATCGACGCACACAAGGCACTCCACAAGACCGGGCCAGCCTACCTCAACAGCCGACTCTCCTTCTACGTACCCAGCAGGAAACTCCGCTCCGCAGACCTCTACCTGGCAACCGTCCCAAGCATCCATAGAACCACAGCCCGAGGCAGATCCTTCTCCCACCGCTCCGCCAAGACCTGGAACACCCTCCCCCTTATCCTACGACAAACCGAAGACCTTCTAACCTTCAGGAGACAACTCAAGACCTGGCTGGTCGACCAGTAGCAACAGCAACCCCCCCTCCCCTCCCTCACCGCCTTGGAACCCTTGCGGGTATGTAGTGCGCTCCACAAATTATTTGATCAATTGATTGATTGATCTTGCATATGATCAGCATTTTGTGCCTTGTCTACTGTTGTTCTACTGTCACATCTGTGCAATATGTGAATAAATACAGTTACTCCTGTTGTCTGTTTTGTCAGTGTCCTAGCTGATTAAATATATTTTGCTGCGTGCATTTGGTTGCCTGTGCCCCATGCTCTATGTGTCACTTCAACATTGCCAAGCTCTTTGCTAAGCTCTTTGTCTGCATCATGAGAGGGTCTTCAGTCCATTCAGACACTGATACTAGTGTTATCTGTGATGGCTATTTTACATGTCATGCTGTTCTCTTTTTAGTGGTTTGCTATTGTTGGCTACATTGTTGCCATGTCAGGTTGGGGGACACTGCCAGCAGAGGGTGTGATGCTGTGCACAGGTTTGCATGCAGGCTGGGCAATGTCATGTTGTATGTGTGTTATTCCTTTATGTGTGCCCAGCTGTGTATGTGTATGGTCATCTTGTGTTGGTCCTTAGTCCTGGTCCCATGGCCTACATGAGATGTGTGGTCTTGGGTAGTCAAGAGGTGTGCAGTGTGAAGGGTGTGATTTTGTAGTGGGTGTGGATGTGTGTGTGCCCCTGGATTGTAAGAGACACACATGTGTCTCCCAGGAGTTGTGTGCCTGTTATTTGGATATGGTTGTATGCATGTGTGAGTTGTCTGTTGTGCACTGTGCAGTGTGTTGGTGTGTCCATGCTGTTCTGTCTGACTCCTACTTGTTGTTGTAGTCACTTGTGAGTGTACAGAGTGTGTGACGTGCACATCAGTGTTCTGTTTATATGATCATCCATGTGTCTTGAGTCTGTTTGTGTACACTGTGCAGACCTGCAGCTCTACAATGCCATTGTGGTTGTGATTCTCATGCATTGCAGGCACATGGTATATTTTATCCTCCTGTATGGAATGGTGTGTGTGGTGTAATGCAATCCCCTATGTGTGCCACGTATGCCTACCCATTGAGGGTCTGGACTATTTGTGTATGGTACACCCCTTACATGTCTACTACTGGCATGCAAGTCAGTTCACTTTGATGTCAGCTTTCCCCTTGGTTTACATGTGTGTGTGCCTCCCCATCACTTCATTTGTGGAACTGTGCTTTGTGGTGGAGTTCGTGGGCCAAGAGTGATGTTCCACTCTGGCCATTGTCCCAATGGTGTATGTGTGATGTTCTTGTGCCATTAATCTGTCATGATTGGTCATGTGCACTTCAGCTATGTGTGCTGCCCAGTGTTCTGGTCAAGATGGTTCTGCCTTTCTATCCCAGATATGTGCATCTGTTGTTGTTGTGTTGGATGTATGTGTGTTGGCTGTGGTATTGCTTCACTTCCTGGTTGTGCTGTTGTTTTTATGCTGTGCTGATTGGTGTTGTGTGTGTTGAGGTTTGGGAGTCATGTCTGTGTGTGACTGTTTTGTTTGGTGTGCACACACTGCTTCTTGTGCATACAGTGCTGTGCGTATATGGCCTTGGCATTGCCTGATGTGCATCCCCTGATGTCCTGTGGTGTTTGTTAATTTTTGTTTCATGTTCTTCTGTGGTTGGTTTGATGTGGCAGTGTAGTTCTGTGCTGGTGCACTTCTTGTGTGATTTGTGATGTATTGTGTGTGTTTTGTTCTTGAGTGATGAGGTTGTGCACTCCTGTTGTGTGTGTGCTCCCATTGCCTTTCCACAGTTTGGCTGAAAGGGTATGTCTGTTTCTGAAGTGGGTCTGTGTGTGTTCCTGTGGTGTTTGTGTGTTGTATTTGTTCAGGCATCTGTCAGGAATCCCTTTGTGTGTATTCGGTTTGTGGCTACACCCAGAGTGTGTGTTTGCTTGTGTGTGTATGTGCTGGCAAGTATTGGCAGCCTTCAGTGTGTGTAGCACTGGTGTTGTGTGTTCCTTGTCAGCCACTCCTGCAGTGGCTATCACCCTGGTTGTTTGGTGTGTGGTGCAGGGTGTGGATTGTGCTTGCTTGTTACTGAGCTTGTTGGTGTGCATAGGGGTGCACAGGATGGGCACCTGGCCTGTGACTTGATGGGGTGTGCTGCTGTTTGGTTGTAGAGGGTGTGTCCCTGTGGTCTCGGTGCCCTGCCCATGACGTGGAGTGGCCCTGCCTTCTGCATTGTGCGCATGTGTTGACCGCTGCGGTGACGTGACCAGGACGTTGCTGCAAGTTTGCGGTCGATGTGTGTCCAGGATGCAGTGGGGTGACTTGTTGGCAGGTGGGTCATGTGTGAGTGCCCTTGTGGATGTGTTGTTACCCCCAGCAGGGTGTCTGTTGTTTATTTGGACCCTGTGTCAGCCCGTGTGTTGTATTTGTGTAGTTGCGTACCTGCGGCAGCGTCCGCGGCGGCCCATCTGATGACAGTGCTGTAGCAGGTACAGCACCGGAAACACATGTAGAGCTGGGTCCATGGCGGTCATGACCGGGTGGTGTGGATCGGGTCTGTGCTATCGCGCTCCGCTGTCGAGTTTCCGCCGTGTCAGGTTGGGCGGCGTGTCTGCTGCGGTGCGTCTGCTTGTTTGGGCCATCCTAATTTGTGGAGCAGGGCAGACGTCATTCCGCATGGCGTTGAGTTTCCATTGGCTCTCAACGCCGTGGTGGCGGGCTCACTTTGATGGCGGTGTGCGACACTCCGCGACGGACGGGAATTGACCTATGTTTTACAATAATAAAATGGCGGTCGTGATTCACGTTGCTCGCGTGCGGAAAAATGCATTTTTCTGCCCCGCCAGCACCGTGGTGGTGCCACCGCCCGACATCCTAATGGACCCTCTAAGTTAGGAACACATAGGCAATCAGAACACAGCCTGCACACTACACTCAGTGATCACGCTCTCCCCATACCGGACATCTGGACATGTACCCACTGGCCCCACACTGTGTCCCCGAAAGATCGAGACCCACCTGCACTTCTTATCAACAACCAGATTTATGATCTCGTGATTAGGCCCACATTTTCGTCTCTAAAGAAATGCGTAAATTACTTTATGATGCTTCATGTACTGTATAAAAAGACAGGCGAAGCCCATGTGCTTTGAGACAATCTTCAGACCCTGACTCTGCTGCCTGTACTCCCGCCCGCTGCATTTAAATAAACCAACTGTTCCTGTTTTGCCAAACACCTCCTGTCTTTCATTTTTTAAGGTCAATTCACATTTGAGCAACACTTAAATAAATCCAGGGGCTTTCAGGGAAGGTATTCTTATAACTAACTTCTAAATGACAAAAAGTCATATATGTACTAAAACAGTAGTAGTAGTAATAACTTTATTCACTTAAAAGCAGCCATTAAAGTAGGCACAAGCCGAATAAAAACAAAGCACCAGCAATCAATATACAAGGGGAATAATACATAAACCTCAATGTCAAAAAGGGACCAATATACACAGAAGTACAACATCATTACAGTACCCTTTAAAAATGCATTCACAATATTCATTTAAAACACTTCTTATGGTTTGATAACATACCTCTAGACAATATAATGTGATCAAATTCATGGGGAGAACGTGCAAAATACAGTAAATGCTAAGGTGCAAGCTAATTTAAAAAAATGTGTTGTTGAAAAAAAGTGCAATTAGAGGCAATACAGTTACAAATGTTTTCAAATTTGCCTTGGGACTGTGCAACAAATGCATAAAGTGACCGTGCATTGTGCAAATAGGCAGGTAAGCAGCAATACATCGAAGGGAACATCACTCTATGGAACACAGCAGTCTATGGTGATTAAAACTTTTTGCGTTTTAAACTACACTGATTACAAAAATGTACTTACAGCAAATACAATTATTGGCAACGTGTCACTTTTAAAAATACCGAAGTCTTCCAGGTGTCTACGTGTAGCCATGTCGCGGCAGATTGGAGCTAGCCATTTGCAACCTATGAGATGATACTCCGTGCAGCAGAACAATACATGTTTCTCATCTTTGGTACCCAAGCTACAATATAGGGCAAATTCTGAGATCTAGGTTAGTGCGCCATTTACTGGTAAAGGACCTCAAGGGTAGGATTCCATATCAGAACCGTATATACAAGTTCCTGGTTGAGGATGAGAATATTAGATCTAAAAATTCCTCAAACCTGGGAATATGCTCATTTTCCTCATTGTATTCTGAATTTTTTTGGAGGCTTGCCTTGCTCTCCGGCTTTCAGCCCTGGCCTCCATTTGCATTTGTTTAAGGGTATTGAATAAAAGGTCCACCGGAATCTGTTGCGCTGAGCCCCCAGGAGGTATTTCCGTAGTGTTACCATCCTCCTCCTGATATGACTGTGAAGTCGCAGAATAGTCCCAAGCTAGGCATCTTTGGGCCCCCTCTATCGCCCCAGAAAGCTGCCTGCTTAATTTTGACGATTTCTTCTTTTGAGTAGTGTCTTTCCCCGTGCTGGACTCTGAGCCAGAGGTCTCCTCTGAGCTCCCCAAACTGGTTTGGTCTAACTCAGAATCCTCATTGAGGGAGTAAAAAAAATCCCCTTCAGTAGACCCTCCTTCGCCCTTTTCTTTTACTTCCTGAATTATGCCTTCTCCCACACCATCTCTGCTTGCAAGGCTAACACTGCTGCCCCACGTATTGCAGGGTTTCTGTGCATTTCTCATCTCTTCCTCTAGTAACATTATGGCACCCATCATATCAGCATTTCCAGCCTCAGACAGTCCCGAACCCCCTTTATTTTTGCCTTCGCTGCTCACTGTGCCTGTAGCAGTGACTTTCCCGCTGGCAGCCTGTTCTGTGTCAGACGCCTCCGCAAGTGAGGCAGGATTGTTCTCTGGGTTGGGTCTGTTGTGTTGCGCAGCGACCTCAAACTCCGCGTCCTCAGCGTCCTCGAGGACGCTCTTACGGGAATCCGGGTTTCCGCCGGCTTCACTGGCTCCGATGATACCGCTATCTATGCTGACTCTGCCGCCTCGAGTGCCCCCGTTGTGCTGCGATAACGTCTTAGGGGAAAATGCCTCTGTTAAGGTAGGCTGCCGTATTGCAGATTCCTTGCCCTTTGGTCTCTCAACAGTTCTTCCCGCTTTAGTTACTGTCATGCTCTGGAGTGCCGCAGGGCTGTCTTGCTCAATTATGTTCACTTTTCCCCTTGCATCTGTTTTCTTCTTTCCTGCCGGACCCCCCGTCTTCTGGATCGCGCCGAGGTTTCGAGCGGGGCCATTCGTGTCTTCTTTGCCCGCAGTCGTTGCAGCCTCCCGCTTTTCTTTTTCCTGCCTCCCAGTCCGTAAAGGCATTTTAGCCCCTTGTGGCTGTTGCTTCTTCTTTGACCTGAACGCGCTCATCAGGGCTGTAACCCTTCTTTTCAGCCAGTGTGTATCCAAGAAGCTCTTCACAATTTGATTTATGACGAGCTCGTAACTCCTCAATCCATTAACGCCTATCTGCCATAGCCAGCGATCGGGGGCCATTTATGAGTATTCAGCATCACCAACTCATACTTCTACTTCGGTTTAAGGCAGGAGAGAGGATGTATGCGACTGCTCACCGCAACCCAGCGTCGGCCATCTTGCCTCGCCAACCATTTACTGCCCCTTCAGCAGCCTTTACTGCCCCTTCAGCAGCAAATTATATGATGGAATAGTAGACAGGGTAACTGAAGTCGAAGAACGAACAGGCAAGCTAGAGGACGACGTCGGAAGCTTACAGTCCTTCAAGTCAGAGCAGGAGAAACTCTCAAAAGATTTTCAGTAGAAACTGGAAGATTTTGAGAATCGTCAGAGACGCAACAACTTCAGACTGCTGGGTGTGGCAGAGGGGATTGAAGGGCAGGACATGAGACGATTTGTGGTGAACTTGTTGAAGGGGGCTTTTCCCGAGTCTAAGTGGCAGTGGGAGAAGGAGGTACAGCGGGCACATAGGTTTCCATTTACAGTGAAGCAGGGGGTGAGAAAGGATGGACAGGGCTCTTTTCCCAGGGCTATCTTAGTGAATGTGGGGAATTTTTTGTTAAGAGAGAAAATTATGGCTAAGGCTAGACCTAACAGCAAGAGATTATTTGAGGGTACCACCTTTTTCGCCAGGCCTGATTTTTGCCACGTAACGGTGGAGAGAAGGTGGAGGCTCAGGCAGATGATTGCACCGTTACAGGCACTAGGCTCAGGAGCATACCTCCTCTTCCCCGCTAAGTTAAAAGTGATAACGAAGGGGAAAATAAGAATGTTTAATTCAGAGATTAAAGCTCTGCAGTTTCTCGAAGAACTCAAAAGTCAGAAAGGGGGCTAATATATCTTACATGTTTTGAATGGAAATAGGATTGAAATTTGTCCCTGATGAAGATTGCTCAGAGAAGGGGGTATTCCAGCATGCAGATTTGCAGACAGAGGGGGGGATGCTATTGACGCAATTCAGAAGCGGCCACACATATGTCATTTTTGACCTATTTGCCAGTAATGGGGGGGGGGCAGGAGGGGAGGGTAGGGTAAGGGAGGTAAAGGGTGGCAAGGGGGCTGAAAAATGCACTACATTTTGGTATTTATGGTTTGACTCAGCACATTGGCACATTGTCACAGGGTGTAGGTTAAGAGATATACGGTACATAAAAGTAGTAGGTTGTTTCATAAGATTACTGATGTGTTTTTATGACCTGTAAAATCGCCTCGATTAATGTTTGTGGGCTCAATGAGGTTAATAAGAGATTGCGAGTGGCGGCTTTATTAAGATCCTTACAGCTGGACCTGATATGTCTACAAGAGACTCATATAGAAGGAACAAGGTCATATTTATTGGAACAGTTGGGGTTTACAGTCTTAGCAAACACTAAGCAGGAGACAAAAACTAGAGGAGTCGCAGTATTGGGTAGAAACAGAGATGTAGTAGTAAGAAGAAAGAAGGAGGACCAATGGGGCAGATGGGTGATTCTCGAAATTTGCTTTAAAGGTAAAATTTTAACACTAGCTACAATATACGGCTCTACGGAGGATGATCCGGATGTTTTTCAATTTTTGGATGTAGAATTGGCCCAATGGCCGGAGCCTATTGTATGCTGTGGCGACCTTAATATTCATGATCCGGATAGCTCTGTTATGCAGGCAGGAGGAAAATACGTGGGGAGGAAAAAGAAAGTGTATAGAGCGCTTGTAGTTATGGTGTTTCACAATTTTTTGGTAGACCCCTGGGTTAAGATGCATCCACAGCTGGACGGTAGCACGTTTTTTTCAGCTCCACACAAAACTCTGGTTAGGCTGGATTACTTCTTAATTTCTAACTCTTTGATTCTGAGCTCGCAGATAGAGAAGCAACCCCGGATAGTGTCAGACCATAGCCCTTTGGTATTGACCTTGGGAATAGGTCAGGTACAAAGAGGAAGTACGCAGTGGACATTTGAAAGAGCCTTATTAAAAGACCCAACATATAGGGAATATATGGAGAAGTGGATTACATTTTTTTGGGAGATTAATAGAGGGACTGCACCCCCAGGGGTGGTTTGGGACGCCTTTAAGGCTGGGATACGTGGTGAGACTCTGAGCTTCAATTTAGGAAGGCAGAAGAAGGAGAGAGTAAAGATGGAGGAAGTAAGGCAGAATTTGATAATTGAGGAAGAAGAATTGGCCTTAGCTATACTGCAGAATCGTTCTTTAGAAATACACCCTCTTAGAATCATAGTGCTTAAAGCGGAAGCTATAGAAGGCATAGCCAGGAAAGCAGCAAATAACTATCTGACCAAGAAAGAAAGTGCATATGAACCAAGCGAAAGGCTTGGGCATATCCTGGCTATACGTACTAGGCAGAGACTTGCTACATCCGATATTAAAGAGATTAAGGATACACAGGGTAATTTGGTTGTGGAGGCTGATTTAGTTAGAGAAGTGTTTAGGAACTACTATACAGATTTGTATACTCCTGAAGGAAATAGGAGAACTGAGGATAAAGCAAGTTATCTTAGGGAAATCCTTCCTCCAACTTTGTCTGATGAAGAAAGAGAAGCTTTAGAAGCTCCATTACAGCTGGACGAACTCATTGCTGCTTTGAGTAGCCTACCCTCGGTGAAGGCAGCAGGGCCGGACCAGATCCCGGTAGAGTTTTATAACGTATTTAAAGGAACACTGCTGGTGGATATGTTCAATATTATGGTGCAGGCACAAAGGGGGGAGTCAATTCCGGAGTCATGGGGCGGGGCGGATATCATTGTAATTCTTAAAAAGGGGAAGTCTCCAACAATCCCGGGTTCATACAGACCGATTACTTTGATGAACGCCGATGTAAAACTTTACTCTAAAATGCCATCAAAGAGACTGTTGAGAATTATTGAGAATTTGGTAAGTCCTGCACAACACGGGTTTATACCTGGTAAAGGGACAACACAACATATCAGGACGGTGGTCACAATGTTTGATGCGGCAGGTGTCCTGGGAGACCCCATGGCAGCGCTCTTTTTAGACGCAGAAAAGGCGTTCGACAGGGTCTCCTGGGACTACCTATGGCAGGTTCTGAGGTGGTGTGGTATTGGAGAAGACTTTATAAAGGCCATACAGGCTTTATATAATGAACCTACCTCCAAGATTAGAGTTAACAGGGGGCACTCAGCAGCAGTGAAGATAGGAAGGGGGACGAGGCAAGGGTGCCCTTCGTCCCCATTGTTGTTTGCATTGTATTTAGAGCCACTCCTCCGTAGGTTTGAAGGTAACTCTGATATTTCACCGATGAGGATAAATGGCTGCACGGTTAAAACACTAGCGTACGCCGATGACGTGGCCATATTGACACCAGCCCTGTTATTGGCTATTAGGGAGGTAGAAGCTGAGGCCGAGATGTTTGGCCAAGTCTCCGGATATAGCCTGAATAGATCAAAGACGCAAATTGTAGAAAATATGTACTCCAGCTGTCATGATGTAAGGGTGGTTACCTCAGCAGTATACTTGGGGGTGGCAATTTCAGCAGACTTGGATATGATTTTAGAGAATAACATGTCTCCATTAATTTCTGGGGTAAAGGCGGATTTGGAAAGATTGAACAATTTACATCTGTCTCTGGTGGGCACTACTAATGTTATAAAAATGCTGATCCTCCCCAAGTTCCTTTACCTTTTTAGATCTATCCCACTATTTTTTTTAATTAAATGGTTTAACTCATTAGAGATTATATTGAATAGATTTATTTGGGCTCAGGGTAAGACTCGGAGGGCTTATAGATTTATGTCCTTATCTAGAGAGAGAGGGGGGTGGGGTGTGCAGGATTTTAGATGTTATTATTTTGCTGATGCCATACAGTATATGCAGGGTCTGATAGGAGGGGGTGGTGTTGAGCAAAAAGTGACAACTATGTCTACGGAAGTGTATGCAGCAGTTCTAGGAGCAGAGGCAGAAAATTGTTTTTTGAACTGTACTGAGTATGGATATTATAAGAGGACCAGATTTAAAACGCTTAATGCAGCAACCAGGATTTGGAATGCCTTTTTGAAAAAAACAGGATTGGGAAGATATAATAGGTGTACCAGGTTGTATAAGAACAGATCCTTCCCTGCGGCAGTTTTTGCTGATTCAACAATGGCTAGATGGGTTGAAAAGGGGATAGTACAGATTGGCGATCTGAGGGATTCAGAAGGGATAGTACAATTTACAGATCTTATAGTTAAATATGGCATTGATAGAAGGGATTTTTTTTAAATACCTGCAGGTTAGGAGTTTCCTGAGTAACAAGCAAGGAGGGCCTGCAGGTTCTGATAGCAATTTAATTATGGAGAAATTAAAGCTATGCAATCTATACAATTAGATCTTTCTATGCATGTTTGGGACAGGGGAAAATCGATGACATCGATAAGTATAGTAATAAGTGGGTCGAGAAGCTGGGTGGAGCACCAGAAGGGTTTCATGAATCACTAGAATTGGGCCGCACCATTTTGTGTTCAGCTCCCCTCCAATCCCAGCATTATAAAACTTTGTATTAATTATATTTCACCCCAGCCAGAATAGCAAAATGGGGAGGCACCACGGGTATCGCTTGTCCATGCTGCAATTCTTTGGAGGCAGATATTGTACATATCTTTGCCACTTGCCCTCAACTGCATACTTTGATTAAAAATATAGAAGGCTTCCTTGATACGTTATTAGATATACAAATAACTTTAACCCCTACTCGGCTACTGCTGGGGGTAGGCCCAGATGGGGGAAACCCACAGAGAGAATTTATTTTTATGGCCACCGCAGTATATAGATTACCTATAGCCAGGGCATGGCTGGATAGAAACCCTCCGGTTATGCAAAATTGGCTGGCTAACCTCTTAGCCGCCTATAATTTGGAGAAACCTATATATGCTCGGAAAGGTATAAGGGGTAAGATGCTAGGATTAAGAATATGGGAGCCCATAGCTAGTTGGAAAGACGCTTTGGGGTCGCATTAAGCTTGTTCGTATCTGATTGCTGCTAATAGTGTACAGTTTCATTGTTTGTGTTTTGCTCCTATGTCACCTTTATTATTTTTTTTTTCCTTTTTCTTGTTTTTCGTTTTTTGTGTTTTGAGTTTGGTTATTTCTCTAAATTAAGAGGCATTACGTATATGTACTGTATATATATAAAGAAATTTTGTAGCGCTTGAAATGATATGAAATGCTTAAATGTACAATGTGTATAAACTGGAGAAATAAAAAGATATTTAAAAAAAAAAAAAAAAAACCTGGGAATATGCTTGTGGACTATAAATACGCTAATTACTGACCCATTCTGGCTATTCAGAGCATAACAGTTAAGGTAAGCCCAGTAGTGAATTTTAGGCAATTTGTTTTTAGATAATGAGATATTTATAGGGTTGTCCCATAAGTTCTGGATTCCAAGTTTAGAGAACCAACTTGATAGGGACTTTACCCATGGGATGTCCCTAGCACCTTGGAAGTTCAATAGCTCTACCAGCGAATCTTTGAAAACTTCAAGTTCAGGTGTAGACTAAAGCTTGATCCAATATAATAGGGTTTTTAAAATAGCCAAGTCGGCAACTCTTTTTATACCAACATCCAAATACATGGGGGTTATGGTGAGCTTGAAGGTAAACCTAGAAGACTTCTAATAAAATTATTCTCAGCAATCGTCATTGGCTGTGGATTTCCACAGCCCCAGATCTCCGGCCCATGAAGAGCAGCTCACTGCGCTGATGCTTGATATGTTTTCACAACAGGGGAAATTATGTGTGACGTAGGTTTGATTATCAAAACCTTAAAATAGCATTAGATCTGTGTTCAATCGTTTGTGTAGATGTATCCAATTGACGAATCCAGCTTAGGTTGTCCATGACTCTGACTCCTAAGTAATAAAAGTTATGTACTCTCTCAAGGGACTTGCCACCTACATGGATACTGTGACTTCCTTCTTTATATTGCCAAACACCATCTACTTGGTTTTGTTTATATTTAATTCTAAACCTCTTGAATTATAAAAATGTAAAAACTTGTACAAATTTGGAGACCCCTTGGTGATTTAGATATAAGAAGTGAGTCATCAACAAAAAGTTAATTGGTATCTTCATAATATTAAAGACCGAATAGTTGTTCCTTCAATGTTCTACACCATCCACAACATCATTAATGTACAGCAAAAATATTGTAAGTGCTAAAATGCAGTTTTGGCGAACTCTTCTCTCAATGGGAATGCGAACCGTTAGCTCGCTGTTGGTTTCCCGGCTAACTTGTGCCTAGTTATTCACATGCAGTGTATTTATTATGCGTACTAGGTTAACTGGGACCCCCGTACTTGTCAAGGCTTGCCAGAGAGAAGAACTTGGTATGAGATCGAATGCTGCACTGAGGTCGATAAAAGCCACATATAATTTTTGTTTCTGAAGTAAAACATATTTCCAGTATAAAAACATAAATCTAAAAATCTGGTCTATTGTGCTAATTCTTAATCTAAAACCTGCCTGGACGGGGGTAACATTTCATTAGTTTTAACCCAATCAAGGAGTCTCACTAAAATCTGCTTAGAGAAAATGTTTAGGGCATTATCAATGAGGCTGATAGGTCTATAATTTGATGGCTCCCCTGCATCACCGTTTTTGTGTATTGCTATAATTTCTGCCCCAAGATAGGAATCTAGTACCTTTCCCCCAGCTGCTATGGCATTTGACAACAAATATATGGACCATATCGAGCATTGAGATTTGTAAAAATCGCTGGGAATTTTGTCCGGGGCCATTGCAGATTGCAGCAAGTCAATTGCTCCAGCTGTTTCCTCCAGACTAAAGACAATGGGATTGGGATTGATGGAATCCAGTATAGATGGTTCATAAAATGTGATGATGCCATTAAAAGCGTGTTGGTCGCCTGGATCATAGAGGGTGGTAAAATGTGCCACCCATTTATCCGGGGGTACAAAAGGGGGTGGTGATGGACGGAGCATCTGAACCAATCAAACACTCACACCCAGTCAACAGACCTGGGTTTAATCCATCACCGTTCTTTAGCCCACTCCGACACCCCAGTTCAGACATGGCCATCTGCAAATCAGTCTGACCATGTGCCTCATGGGAACAGTCTAGCCCGAACTGCCAAGCCATGCCTTCCATGGACCGGATCCAAGCTTCCTAGGACCGGTTTCTGGCATTACATCCATCTTCAGCCAGGCTTGCTTGAATCCTGTGGCAAAGTGAGCAAGGGACTCATGTCTGAGCATACCCAGCCAATTTATGGCAAACAAAGCGGTACAAAAGGGGGTGGTGATGGACGGAGCATCTGAACAAATCAAACACTCACACCCAGTCAACAGATCTGGGTTTAATCCATCACCGTTCTTTAGCCCACTCTGACACCCCAGTTCAGACATGGCCATATGCAAATCAGTCTGACCCTGTGCCTCATGGGAACAGTCCAGCCCGAACTGCCAAGCCATACTTTCCCTGGACCGGACTCAAGCTTCCTAGGACTGGTTTCTGACATTACAGCCGTCTTCAGCCAGGCTTGCTTGAATCCAGTGGCAAAGTGAGCAAGGGACTCACGTCTGAGCATACCGTGCCAAATTATGGCAAATAAAGCGGTACAAAAGGGGGTGGTGATGTACGGAGCATCTGAACCAATCAAACACTCAAACCCAGTCAACAGATCTGGGTTTAATCCATCACCGTTCTTTAGCCCACTCTGACACCCCAGTTCAGACATGGCCATATGCAAATCAGTCTGACCCTGTGCCTCATGGGAACAGTCCAGCACGAACTGCTAAGCCATGACTTCCCTGGACCGGATTCAAGCTTCCTAGGACCGTTTTCTGGCAATACAGCCGTCTTCAGCCTGGCTTGCTTGAATCCAGTGGCAAAGTGAGCAAGGGACTCACTTCTGAGCATACCCTGCCAACTTATGGCAAACAAAGCGGTACAAAAGGGGGTGGTGATGGACGGAGCATCTGAACCAATCAAACATTCACACCCAGTCAACAGATCTAGGTTTAATCCATCACCGTTCTTTAGCCCACTCTGACACCCAAGTTCAGACATGGCCATATGCAAATCAGTCCGACCCTGTGCCTCATGGGAACAGTCCAGTCCGAACTGCCAAGCCATGCCTTCCCTGGACCGGATTCAAGCTTCCTAGGACCGCTTTCTGGCATTACTGCCGTCTTCAGCCAGGCTTGCCTGAATCCAGTGGCAAAGTGAGCAAGGGACGCACGTCTGAGCATACCCTGCCAACTTATGGCAAACAAAGCGGTACAAAAGGGGGTGGTGATGGACGGAGCATCTGAAACAATCAAACACTCAAACCCAGTCAACAGATCTGGGTTTAATCCATAACCGGTCTTTAGCAACTCTGACACCCCAGTTCAGACATGGCCATATTTAAATCAGTCAGACCCTGTGCCTCATGGGAACAGTCCAACCTGAACTGCCAAGCCATGCCTTCCCTGGACCGGATTCAAGATTCCTAGGACCGGTTTCTAGAATTACAGCCGTCTTCCGCCAGGCTTGCTTGAATCCAGTGGCAAAATGAGCAAGGGACTCACGTCTGAGCATACCCTGCCAATTTATGGCAAACAAAGTGGTACAAAAGGGGGTGGTGATGGATGGAGCATCTGAACCAATCAAACACTCACACCCAGTCAACAGATCTGGGTTTAATCCATCACCGTTCTTTAGCCCACTCTGACACCCCAGTTCAGACATGGCCATATGCAAATCAGTCTGACCCTGTGCCTCATAGAAACAGTACGGCCCGAACTGCCAAGCCATGCCTTCCCTGGACCGGATTCAAGCTTCCTAGGACCGGTGTCTGGCATTACAGCAGTCTTCAGCCAGTCTTGCTTGAATCCAGTGGCAAAATGAGCAAGGGACTCACGTCTGAGCATACCCTGCCAACTTATGGCAAACAAAGCAGTATAAAAGGGGGTGATGATGGACGGAGCATCTGAACCAATCAAACACTCACACCCAGTCAACAGATCTGCGTTTAGTCCATCATTGTTCATTAGCGCACTCTGACACCCCAGTTCAGAAATGGCCATATGCAAATCAGTCTGATGCCCCATTTATCCGGGGCATAGATATACTAGTATTTACCCCAATCAATCGGACAAGAAGCTACTGGCCTTTTCATAAATATTAGAAAAATGCTTAATCAAGTCTTCTGGCATATTCGATAAATCTAATTCAGTAGCCTTATTGACATTTAAGAAGCTAGAATTTATAAGTTTTCAAAAGGATCCCACATTCTAACCATTTTTGTATAGTGAACTTTACAGTTCACAACTTTACTTCTACCTTTCAGTTTCATATTAGGGATATCCTAAGGTTCCTATTAGCTTTTGAACATGCACTATTGAAACTCCTATCAACATGAGACCTGACTAGAGAGGGTTGTTTAATAAATAACAAGAATTGATCAAATTGGCAATCCTAATAAAAGAACCAAGAAATAAAACCATACATAAATAAAACCATACATAAATAAAACATACAAATTATTCAAAGAATTTTTTTTTTTTTCAAAAAGCCTAAATTAAAACAATGTTTTTTAGCACATCCAGTAAATTAACCTCTGTCCTTATAAATCTGTGTCCACCTTCATTGTAACCAGCTCCCTCCATACACAGGATGAGTCTTGCACCATATAACTAGGTAGCCAAAACACAAAACCAACATCTGCCTGCTTCTAGACAAAGGGAACTTTGATGTCTTATTTATCACAGAAAGCTGGCTCTCTGAGAGCTCTACACCAGACATTGTAATGCCCCGCCCAGAATCGGCTAGGGCAGGTGGGGGCAAGCTTGTCATTGTGCCAAAAAGAGAATGTAAATGCAACATAGACTCCCTGCCTATTCACTTTTGCGAAATCCTGACATTCATTTTCATTAATTTTTTTCATTTCAATCTTTATTTCGATCCGCTTGGATCATAAAAGACGTACAGAAAATACACAATCAGATTAAAATAGTGCCAAGTAAGAAAAGATTGAAAACATTGCAATAAACCAATTAAAATCATTTGCAATGTAATACATTTAAAATCGTCAATAGAATTCATTTATCCCAAATCTGTTTCAAGCTTCATGTAGCGAGTGCGAGTGTGCCACATTGCTGTCAGAAATTTAGCCACCGCGAACACAATCGGGGATGATAAGTCTGTTTTTAAAATTCTATAGGCTGGAAGATAGTGTCTAAATCCTAGATTTTTGAGAAGGGGGACGAGCCAGTATTTCCTTGATCTTTGGTAGGCATTGCAGACAAATATAATGTGCAGGTCATCTTCCTGATGGTATGAACATGGCGGGCACTGTTCTCTGGACAACGACCAGGCCAAGCGCTTAGTAAAAGCCCTAGTGGGAAGTGTACCATAGCGCCACTGCATGTATAGTTTTCTGGTCAGAACGGGAGTTATACCATCTAGAACATGCTCTAAGTAGTATGAGTCTTTATGTTTGATAAACGAACTTGTAAGAGACCCCTGCCCCGTATTCCCTGTTGAGGCCAGTAACTTTAGCTCGTAAAAATCCTTCGAAATAGTTTTACGTGGAGTCCTACTACATGTGTTACCTGGATCTAGCCAGAGTTCTGGTCTTCCCAGTGTCTCACATGTTTGCTTTATATATCTCAACCAGGGGATTTTTGTTGCACAGGATAGGCGCAGGATCTCATGCAGTTCGTCCCTGTAGTTCGTTAATTCTGGCATACTCCGAATGCGACGCCAAAAGGTTAGTGGTTTTAGTCCCAGCTCTTCTGTTATTGGTCTCAGACCCAGGTCCATTCTCAATGGAATAAGAGAGGTGCTTATCGGTAAAGCCGCCAACTGTCCAATGAATTTATTTTCGGTGGTCAATACATTTTGGGCAGGAGTGTGACCCCACAGTTCCCCTCCATATAAAACAGCCCCTCTTGCCTGCATTTTGTAGATTTGGAGCACAGGTCTAAAGGGTTTGTGAGTGGACCCGCTTGGCAACCTACAAATACCTCCCGTTAGCTGGGCCAATTTCATGTTAGCCTTAGTCCGGTGTGTGTCCCATGTCATGTCCTGGTTGATGGTTGCCCCCAGGTATTCGAAAGTAAGAACCCTCTCGAGTCTTAGCGCACCTATGGTCGGGTTAGGGCGTGTCGATGGGGGGGGGGGTTGAGAATCATATATTTCGTTTTCAGGGCATTGATCTCAAGCCCCCTCTCTACGCAAAAGGCTGAGAACCCATCCAGGACCCGTTGTATTCCCATGGGGAACTTAGACAGCAGCAGGGTGTCGTCCGCAAACATAATGGCGGGCACCCTGCTGCCGTTTAGCTTGGGGGCGTCGATGTCACCCATCCTGGTCAGGTGGGCGATTACCCCGTTGACAAAGAGGCAGAACAGGGTCGGTGCAAGCACACAGCCCTGTCTCACCCCCCTGTCAACGGGGAACCTTCCAGAAAGTGCCCCGTTTCTGCCACACCTAACACGTGCAAAGTTACCCTGGTGTAGTCTTATCAAGATGGCTAGGATGTCAGCCGGAATGCCCAACTCTGCCAATACTGTCCATAATCTGTCTCTTGGCACCAAGTCGAAGGCTGCTCATAAGTCCACGAAAACCTTGTACAAACTGCCGCCCTCGGCTACTGCAGTCTTCCAGAACAAGAGATTCAGACGTAAGATCTGATCCGTAGTAGAGACCCCCCTTCTAAATCCCGCCTGGTAGGGACTAAGGATAGTAAATTCCTCGATCCAGTTTGGGAGGCGATCTAATATCAGCCTACCAAATAGTTTCTGGGGAACGTCTATGAGGCTGATAGGCCTGTAGTTGGCTGGAAGCAGAGGTGATCCCTTCTTAAGAATGGGAACAATCTCTGCGCCCAGCCAACTACAGGGTACCTCCATACCCCTCAGGACGGCATTGAATATCATCGCCAGATAAGGAGCCAATACATCGGGCTCCTGTTTAAATAAATCACCCGGCAAGCCGTCCAATCCCGGGGCTTTGCCCGATGCTAGCCCTGCAATGGCCACTCGTACCTCCCTCTCTGTGAAGAAATCCCCTTCCACCACTCCAACGGCAATGGGTGAGCGGTTTTCTGGGGCCACATCCCTCTCGCTATAGAGGGACTGGAAATGATCTTGCCAAGCCTTGGCTGAGATGTTAGGTTCGATGGCTGAGGCTAGCTCCTCAGACCCCGTGTTAACAATTCTCCAAAATTTGCGGGAGTCCCTACTAGCTAGTGATCTAGAGAGGTTTTCCCATTATTCGGTCTCCCATTCGCTTTTAGCGTGGGTAATCAAGCACCTGTAGTCCCTTCTCCAGACTTGTAACACAGATCTGTCTGTTCCTTCCTTGATTGAAGTCAGGAGATCTAATTTTGCCTTTCGGCATGCAGCATTATACCAAGACGGGCGGTTGTAAGGTGCGCCCCCATTCTTGCCCATGGAAAAGAGAACTTCAGCCACAGACTTGACGAGGTCCTCATGCACCAGGCCCAATTGCTTGTGTATGTCCTGCGTGGGATACTCCAGTAATTCGCAAACCCTTTCAAGAGTGGGAATAACCCGGGCATAGAGCCTGGAAACCTTCTCTGGGTACGAGACTAGCTTCTCCCACCTCACTCTCTGTCTGTTATTCGTCAGCGCCAACCCAGGGGATGCGGCCTCTGTCACGGCCCCCCTGTCTTCTAAGCCAGGGAGGGCGTATTCCAGTTCAAGCGCATTGTGGTCACTGTCTTCCCTAGGTATCACCCGGAAGTCAGTAACGTGTGACCACATAGAAAGTTGAACCAGGATGTAGTCCAGTCTGGACCCCCTACCCTCTCTATGGTATGTACACTTAGAGGGGATGTCTGAGCTTGTGCGTCTGTTGCAGGCCCGCACACCATGTTTCAAGGTTAGGGTGGTGATTTGAACGGCTAGGGGGGTCCAGGCTCTAGCGGCGGAGGCTGCCGAAGGAGGCACCAACCACGCAGCTTCCTCGTCCTGGGATAGTCCATCCATTAACCACTTGGCTGCTAAGGCTTTCCCCTCCTGTGCTGACATTTATTGAATCCCATTATACATGACGAGTTCACCTTGTCATGAGCACAGCTCCAGTGTGCCTCATGACGAGCTCACCTTGTCATGAGCATGCAAGAGGTTAAGCCCGATAGCGGCTAGAAGTGGCAGTGAAAGTCATCACCTATCAGGAAGGGTGTGCCCTGGGGGATGTTGCTGAGAAAGAGTGAGAGTACCTCGATGGTATTTGACTCTTGTGTAATGTTAACCGGCCTAGAGTATACATTGACCACTGCCAACCTACTCAGATTCGGCCACTCCAACAGAACACCGAGGATATCCTCTGAGTCCGTACGGAGTAATGTGGCTTCGCAACCCAAGTCGACTGCCACCGAAGTTGCAAGACCTCCTGAGGGGCGCCCCTTAACCCCCACTTCGCCGGAATGGAGAATACCGCAAAACCTGTGCGGGGAACAGCCTCTCTTGCCCAGGTTTCCTGGAACAGGCATATGTCTTTGGCCTCAATAAACGAATTCCAATCCGGGCAATTCAGTTTATTCCCTAGGCCTGCCACGTTCCATGAAAGTATCTTGAAAAAGGATGGTCTGGGATTCAAGGTATTAGAAGGGGGGTAGACAAATCAACTAGATTTGTATGTGTTTTATCGGTGTGCACTCGTTCCCCTAGTGCAACTGTAAGTTCCCCCGTATTGGAAAGGAATCCCCTGATGTTCGAGTAAGCCTCTTTAGTACTATTTTGCTCCTCATAAAGGGGCATCTCTGGGGTTTTTTCAAAGCATTCGGTGTGGGGAATGAAGTTTCCTACTTTAGGGCCCCTATCAAAGCTACCAGTCTCCCCCCTCCTACCCCAGTTCTGTCAATCCACATTGTCCAAGCAGCTGTATCTATTAAATGTAGGAAAATAGTCAGGCTGCTGCACTCTGGTGCGATGGCAATCTCCTCTTTCTCTCTCACCCCATCCTCTCCCTCTCATGGGGATTGTGTCCCAACCCTCCTCCTCACATACGTGGGGCAATGGTGGATAAAAAAAGGATAGGGGGAGTGATTGAATGGATGTACCCTCCTGGAGGTGTGGCCAGCTACATATGTGGGTAACAGTCCTAGGATCCCTGAAATTGATTAAGACACAATCTCCTTTATTAGACTTTCTTGTGTTACCCAGCCATGGGACTCTTCTTACCATGAGAAGCTCGCTCGATATTCCAAAGGGCAGGGGTCTGTTTATGGTTAGCCAATTTGCCACTTTATTTTTTAGAGCGAATACAGATTCCTTTGAATCGTGTTTCAGCTCTGGTACTCCGGCCAGGATAACTATGAATGGACTTGCCTTTGGCGTGAGGTTCACCGGCCTACGTTTTTTAGTGGTGGCATGTGTTCCCTGTGAACCCGTAGCTTTCTTTACCGGGTGAGTGGGTGTTGTGATACAGTTTGTCCCCTGCGATATAGCAGTGTGTATCAAGGGCGGCTGGTTTTGTGATATCTTAGTAGCTAATCCAGCATCCTTTACTATAGGTGCTGGTATGGGCTTCTTGTTCCTAAGCTCAGTCCCGCCTCTGACTGCATTATTGTTTCTTTTAAAAGTATCAGCGAGTTGCACTGTTGCTTTTTCTATGGATAATAAACACAAAAAGGGGAAAGGAGGGCCTGAGGGGATGTTTAAAGACCTCTCACCGCTACAGCCCCTAACTAGACAATAGAACAACAGAAAGTAGCAGTGGGTCAGTGACTAGTTAACTCAAGTACGTGTCTGGAACAAATGGTACCTAACATAAGAACTTGACTATGTGCAAGGAATACTAATTATGGGTAAATATCCTTCCTGTGTGGAAAAATATCTTTCCTGTATGGAAAAATACCCATCAGTTGTCGATCCTGGGCGCCCTGTTCATCATTTGGGTTCCTTCACACCGGGAAGGTAAGTTTTGACCACTGTAGATGGCAAGAACTGGACAGTGGAACCTATTAGATGTTCTCATATATCAGGGTGTGGATAGACAGCTGTAGAGCAGTGCATGTGACAAGTGAGAAAAGTGAACTGTGCTATAATCAGATAAAATTGGGTAGTAGAAAGGATAAACAACTTTATTAAACACCTTGGTACTCCCAAAATTATAAAATGCGTGCGATAGTAGTGGCTTCACCAAATAACCACTAATCCCTATATGCGGTCAACATGTTTCTGCAGACTGACTTTGGAGCCTAAAAGGTATCCCGCTGCTTTCTTCAGAACCATAATCGCGACTGCTCATTAAAAAGGTGAAAAAAAGGAAAAGCTATCACCTGGGTATCTAGTAGTTCTCCATTCTCCTTGCTTCCGTGATATCCAAATGGTCACAAGAGAACGGTGGCACCCATCCAGACACATACAAAGAGACAACAACCAAAAAAGCACAAAGTCAATTTGGTTACATGATACATTCATAGGGTGCATAGATGATTAGTTTGTAAAATACCAATTTAGTGTCTCCAAAATGACACCCACACTTTCATAATTGTAAAGTGGCAACTCTCACTTACCAAATTTAAAGGAGAGAAACACTCCACCCCACCTGGCCACAGCTCAGGTAAATGGAGCCCAGCACTGATGAGCATAAAGAAAAATATTGAAAAAAGGGGGTTACTATGACATGGCAGAGAAAACTGACTTCATTGCACCATCCAAAACGCAGCAAACATATTTGGTTGCTTCGCCTCTGTGTGCTACCGATTACACAAGTGTAGGCGTTTACCTTTTACTATAGCACTAATATTTATTCGTGCAGCCTCACTTCATGCATCACTTATAAATTTACTATCGCCGGTATGTTGGTATTCAACAGCAAATAACACTTGTTTTGCTTAATCAGACTTCCTGTTCCCATAACCCGATAGCTGTCTGGGGCTTGCTTCGTCCGCTAACATTGTGTGGAAAAATAAACCTTGCCCGTGTGCAAACGGCACCACGTGCAAACAGGGACCAAGCAAGTTCTTTTCCACCATGCGCCCTAGTTTAAGATGAACACACCTCGGTGCGCGATGGCTTACCTTCCGGTCGGTACTCCAGACGTCCTTCTGGGTTGTCTCGGGGAGGTGCCAACCGGAACCGAATTCAGGATTAAGAACTCTCATCCATATTGGCCAGTCGCGTTCAACGTGTCATAGCCGTGCGCCCTCTCAACCGTTCATGGGAAATGTAGTCCGTGAGATACTCATTCCCACGATCTGATCTTAAAAATATACTGTCTCAACTGCAGAACCTTCCCTCGGTACAAATAAATATTATAGCAATGATTTGTCAATGCGAAAATCTGTAATCCGTGGCATACTACTTCACGGAAAAATGCTCTTCTATGTGTACGAACTCAATTTTGGTGACAATCCTTTATAAAAATAAACATAAACTATGCAGCATGAAATTGTCCAGAGGGGCGTCTCAATCGCGCTTCATCAATTTGAAAAGAAACCATGCCTAGCTATGACCAATACATTGAACCAGTGCAGCCTTCGTCAGACTGCCCCTAAAATGACTCAACCCCTTTGTGCCCCACATTGCAAGAGTCGAGCGGCTACACTTTGGACCACAATGAGCACGATACAATGGAGAGTCTCGTACACTCCGGGTGGGAAAAGAAACATGAATCATGCACCCCCGCCAGATGTCTGGGTGTCAAAGGACTCATCTCTTAGAGCGACATCCACGGAATGTCTCCGTTTAATCCAGCCTTATCAGAATTTAGTTTGAAAACCCACTCCTGCTCAAGCCTGAACAGGAATTTCTTAACATCTGATACATGAGTTGGAATCATTGGCTGCTCAATTACAGTCCATTTGAGATCAGTAGGGCCATGACCTATTTCTAGAAAATGGTTCGTCATCTTGGTTGCCTGTCGCTGGCATCTGATTGAACTCTTATGCTCTGAGATTCGAACCTTTATTTTTCTAGTGGTCATCCCCACGTACCTCATATTACAGGGACATGTAATGAGGTACACTAGGTTGGCACTGTTACAGTTCGTAAAACGTCGCTGTAACCACGGTCTATCAGTGCCTATATCAATGCTCGTTGTCTTTGAAGTTTGGGGGCAGGCAGCACAATTCTCACAAGGATGATGACCCCACATTCCGTGGATGTCGCTCTAAGAGATGAGTCCTTTGACACCCAGACATCTACCTTTCGGCTCCGAATTATGCCCTCTTGAGTTCCTCTAGACTATGATAACATACGATGTGTATGAAAAATGACTGTAAGATTTGAGTCCAGATGGGTCCAAGGTTAGTGGATAGATACTTATATGATTGTGGCATTTGGCTATAGAAATAGATATAGGATTTGCTCAGTTGATTGTGCACCTATCTGACGGGGGTGCATGATTCACGTTTCTTTTCCCACCCAGTGTGTACGAGACTCTCCATTGTATAGTGCTCTTTGTGGTCCAAAGTGTGGCCGCCCGACTCTTGCAATGTGGGGCACAAAGGGGTTGAGTCATTTAGGGGCAGTCTGACGAATGCTGCACTGGTTCAATGTATTGGTCATAGCTAGGCATGGTTTCTTTTCAAATTGATGAAGCGCGATTGAGATGCCCCTCTGGACAATTTACATGCTGCTTAGTTGTGTTTATTTTTATAAAGGATTGTCACCAATATTGAGTTCGTACACATAGAAGAGTATTTTTCCGTGAAGTAGTATGCCACGGATTACAGATTTTCGAATTGACAAATCATTGCTATAATATTTATTTGTACCGAGGGAAGGCTCTGCAGTTGAGACAGTATATTTTTAAGATCAGATCGTGGGAAGGAGTACCTCACGGACTACATTTCCCATGAACAGCTGAGAGGGCGCATGGCTATGATGCGTTGAACGCGACTGGCCAATACGGAAGAGATTTCTTAATCCTGAATTCGGTTCCGGTCAGCACCTCCCCGAGACAGCCCAGAAGGACGTCTGGAGTACCGACCGGAAGGTAAGCCATCGCGCACCCAGGTGTGTTCATCTTGAACTAGGGCGCATGGTGGAAAAGAACTTGCTTGGTCCCTGTTTGCACGTGGTGCCATTTGCACATGGGCAAGGTTTATTTTTCCATACAATGTTAGCAGGCGAAGCAAGCCCCAGAAAGCTATCGGGTTATGGGAACAGGAAGTCTGATTAGGCAAAACGAGTGTTAGAGGGTAAGAGGGTAAGAGACTAGACTCGTCAATGACACTGAAATCGTTAGCTATATTATGCAAGGTAGAGTTGGTTAAATGGGACAACACTGGGGACCCGCTAACCCTGTTATCCCCATTTTCTAAGGCTGTGCGGTCCGATTTATTTTCTGGAGTCCTTGCATGCGCTATAGGACCCATAGAGGATCTTTTTACCCATTCTATTTCTTGTGATATGCGCCTTTCGAGTGTCGTAATTTCGTCAATCAAAAGGGACCCTGCCTTGGCAAAATAAGTGTCCAGAGTACCTTTAGCTGGACCAGCGGCCAGCGTGCTCTTGCTCCTTGTTTCTCTGGTCGCCATGGATCACGATGCAAAGCAGAGGCGATGTCTCCAGGATGATGAAGAACTTAGGTGCAAGGGGGGTGGCCCGGTCCCGGTCACGACCGTTCTCGAACGGCCTCAAATGGCCCGCCCTTTGCCCGGGCTTAGCCCCGGGCTGAGTCCCGCGTGTGTCCCGTGGTGCGCGTTGGGAACTCGATTAAGTAGAGAAAAGGAGGCGGGGACGCCCGGGAAGAGGCACCAGCTGTGGGTGGTAGGTGGAATGCTGGTCCTCGCAGTCCCGGGCTGCCGCTATGAATCCTCGTAGCAAGGGACCTCCTCGTTTTTAGATAACTCCAGCAGCTCACAGGCACCCAACGACCGTGGCAGGGAAACAGCAAAGGGTTTGTAGCAGCACCAAGGAAGGAAAGAAAACGCCAATGTTCAGTATTCTGCTGTGAGCGGCTCCCGCGGAGCGGGGGCCGCGAGCAGTGAAGAGGCGGTGGGAGAAGGTGGGGCACGCCCGGGAAGAGGCACCAGCTGTGGGTGGTAGGTGGAATGCTGGTCCTCGCAGTCCCAGGCTGCCGCTATGAATCCTCGTAGCAAGGGACCTCCTCGTTTTTAGATAACTCCAGCAGCTCACAGGCTCCCAACGACCTTGGCAGGGAAACAGCAAAGGGTTTGTAGCAGCACCAAGGAAGGAAAGAAAACGCCAATGTTCAGTATTCTGCTGCGAGCGGCTCCCGCGGAGCGGGGGCCGCGAGCAGTGAAGAGGCGGTGAGAGGAGGCGGGGCACGCCCGGGAAGAGGCACCAGCTGTGGGTGGTAGGTGGAATGCTGGTCCTCGCAGTCCCGGGCTGCCGCTATGAAGCCTCGTAGCAAGGTACCTCCTCGTTTTTAGATAACTCCAGCAGCTCACAGGCTCCCAACGACCGTGCCAGGGAAACAGCAAAGGGTTTGTAGCAGCACCAAGGAAGGAAAGAAAACGCCAATGTTCAGTATTCTGCTGCGAGCGGCTCCCGCGGAGCGGGGGCCGCGAGCAGTGAAGAGGCGGTGAGAGGAGGCGGGGCACGCCCGGGAAGAGGCACCAGCTGTGGATGGTAGGTGGAATGCTGGTCCTCGCAGTCCCGGGCTGCCGCTATGAATCCTGGTAGCAAGGTACCTCCTCGTTTTTAGATAACTCCAGCAGCTCACAGGCTCCCAACGACCGTGGCAGGGAAACAGCAAAGGGTTTGTAGCAGCACCAAGGAAGGAAAGAAAGCGCCAATGTTGAGTATTCTGCTGCGAGCGGCTCCCGCGGAGCGGGGGCCATGAGCAGTGAAGAGGCGGTGAGAGGAGGCGGGGCACGCCCGGGATGAAGCACCAGCTGTGGGTCGTAGGTGGAATGCTGGTCCTCGCAGTCCCGGGCTGCCGCTATGAATCCTCGTAGCAAGGTACCTCCTCGTTTTTAGATAACTCCAGCAGCTCACAGGCTCCCAACTACCGTGGCAGGGAAACAGCAAAGGGTTTGTAGCAGCACCAAGGAAGGAAAGAAAACGCCAATGTTCCGTATTCTGCTGAGAGCGGCTCCCGCGGAGCGGGGGCTGCGAGCAGTGAAGAGGCGGTCAGAGGAGGCGGGGCACGCCCGGGAAGAGGCACCTGCTGTGGGTGGTAGGTGGAATGCTGGTCCTCGCAGTCCCGGGCTGCCGCTATGAATCCTCGTAGCAAGGGACCTCCTCGTTTTTAGATAACTCCAGCAGCTCACAGGCTCCCAATGGCCGTGGCAGGGAAACAGCAAAGGGTTTGTAGCAGCACCAAGGAAGGAAAGAAAACGCCAATGTTCAGTATTCTGCTTCGAGCGGCACCCCATTACCGTTTCACCTGCATACACCTTCTCTGGACTTTTAAAATATAGGCCCCCAGGCCCATATGGAGATTTCTTGGGTAGCCTACCTGACTCGGTAGCCAGTATTCTGGTAAGGAAAGCCATATTACGATAGTAGGGGACCTAAATCTACACTTTGGGGACCAGAACCTCCCTAGTATCAAAAGGCTGCAGTTGGATCTTGAGGACATGCAACTTTCCCAGTTGGTCACGTCCGCCACACACATCAAGGGCCACATACTTGACTTATTAATATCAAATGACCCTACAATTTCAGTAGCATCGCCAATACCAGTGCCCTGATCAGACCACCACCTTATCCCTTTTAAAATTGGCAACAGAGCAAAGGGACAGGTAAAGTTCCCTCCCTTGGTTGATACAAAGAAAAGAAACTGGGACGAACTGAACACGAAGGCCTGGGGGAATTCTCTAGAGACTTTGGAAACGAAAATGGTTAACACAGCTGAAGAAGCTTACTCCAGCTGGGAAAATTGAATAACCCTATCAATGGATACAATAGCCCCCAAAACCGCTTCTAAACTAGAGGCAAACCAAAAATGGTGGCATGGTTTAACCCTCAACTACTATCCTTAAAAAGAGTTATGCCGCATGGCGGCACTCGAAGACCAGCACATAGAACTCTAGATCAACCAGGAGGACTTGGAAAATAGGAGCCAGAGGAATAATCTACGTATTAGAGGGGTCCCTAGTGGTGCAGAGGGCCAAGACATAATGACGTATACGGCTGAATGTCTCCAGGAGACAGAGCGCATCGAGTGCCGATCCCTCAAGAGTACCTAATCCCTGATATATTGACTCGAGTGCATTTTTTCACAGAGAAGGAGGAGGCAATTCTTATTGTATCTAGGGAGAAAGTGGATCTCTCCTATGGCGGTCACCCCATACAAATTTTCCAGGACCTGGCCCCAGTCATGCTGCGACGATGCAGTGAATTTAAATCAGTAACTAAAAAAACTGAGAGATCCTACCATTCAGTACCAGTGGGGTATCCCTTTTCTTTAAATTTCACATGGGAAGGCAAACGTCGGTCTATCAGATCCTTGAAGAAGGCCCAGCAGCTTCTTCAGCTTCAATTGGAGGCCCGACCCACTAGTCCGACCTTGGGGGTTTCCTGTACTAGGACTTCCTTTCACCCAGAATGGTCTATGGTGCTTCCCCAGGGGCATATTCGGAAGCTAGGTGACACCTCACAGCGGACTAAACAAGACATTTTCCACCATCCTCAGTCCATAGACGGGGCCCGGTCTGCGGCTCGATCTTGACCGGCCTCTCGCCCCCTTCACCTGCTGCCTCTTAAAGAAGTCTCATCTTCTCTTGGAACACTTTGAACCACTGCCTATGAGAGTTGAGTCCGAACCTTTTGTGACTTTGATCGTTTTGGGTTCACCCTCTGATCTATGAGTATGGTTAACTACCAAGGGAGTTCTCTTTCACCTAGCTTAATCCACCTTCGGACATGGCATTGTACTGTGAAGGTTTGGGACTTTCTGGGGAAACATTGAGCCTAAGTCCCTGTTACCATAACCTGGAGTGATAGTGACCACCCATAAGAGCCTGCTGGCACCCCACCATTCATTTGGTCCATATGAGGAGGGGCTTCCTCAGAGTTGCCCTGGTTTATACCAATGGCTTCTCCAGGACTGAAATGGTCTATTATGGCCTTGTTGGCCTGTTTTTTATTTGAAAAATTTTTTTCTTCTATTCTTTTCCCTTCTTTCCCTTTTCCCTGTGAGCCAATTCAGGGAGCAAAAGGGTAAATTACTCTGCATTGCTGCTTTTTTGTTGCACACGGTGTTGGCCATGGAAAGAGCTGCACTCAGGGCCTTCATTCGATAGATGTATCCCTTCTCACATTTCCCATCTACAGCTATACCTTGCCAGACGGGTTGGGGGGACTTCTGGGGCAGGGGGTGGGGAGGTATTGTTGTAAGTGGCATCCGCTTTCAGATGTAAATGACCATTGCGCAGGTTAAATGTCTTTCTCTTAATGTGAAGGGGCTGAATGCGCCTAATAAACTGCAGCAGGTCTTGCGTTATCTCCTGATACAGGACCAATATATTATCTTTATACAAGGAACCCACCTCCTACAGGCAGACACAAAGCGCATGACACACCCCAAGTATCCTGGTCTAGCATGGGCCATCTAAAACAACAGGAGTGGCCATTTGTCTCAAGCCAGGCATATGCATACAGGGACCTCGGGTAGTCATAAATAGGGAGGGGCGGTACTTAAAGCTCCAGGTGCTTGTTCACAACAGACCCCTGCCAGTAATCAACATTTACGCACCTAACCAGGGTGCATACATTGAGACATTATTGGAAGATCTGATTTCCCAGGAGCCGGGCCTGATTCTTCTTGTGCGGGACTTTAAACTTTTCTGGGACCCGAGCATGGACTGCAACTTGATTGCCCTTCAGAGTACGGGCAACCATGTCTGCAGCACTCAAGCATGATCTGGAGGCCTTGGGCCTTCTAGATGCATGGCGTTATGCAGGACAAGGCACAAGGAATTATTCCTTTTATTCACATGTCCTCCACTCCTATTCGCGCATAGACTACTGCTTGTAATCTCAATCACTTATTCGTTCATTAGAATCCGAATATATATCAGACATATCGATCTCGGATCATGTCCACCTTGAAATTATCCTGACAGGCTTTGGCGTGCTGACACGCTCAGTCCCTCACTGAAGGCTTCCCCCACATATCTTGCAAGATCCTGTCAATGTGGCTGAAATATGTCAGGCAATCCAGGCATACTCTGAAACCAATGACCTCCCCTACACTAGTGGCCATGTACTCGGGGACACATTTAAGGCGCCTATCCAGGGTGTCATTACCTCAATTTCAATTGCCCGAAAACGCAAATCCCGCCTGGTTGAAGCTGGCCTTTCCTGCAAAATTAAATCATTAGAGAGACAGGAACACATCGCCCCATCCAGATAGCGTCTGAAACGCCTAGCCTCGCTTTGGGGTCAATTAAAAGCACTTCGGGTAAATAAAACTGAATACTCACTTCTCGCATTGAAACAAAAATGTTATGAAGGGGGAAACAAAATGGGATTCTTACTGGCTCGTCTGCTCTGTATACGAATCTCTCTGAGGTACATTTCTAAGATCAAGATTGGGGGGATCAATGGGCCACTTCGGAAGCGGACAAGCAACAAACCTTCTGCTCCTTTTTTATATCCCTCTATGATCAAGGCAAGGTCTCCCTAGAGGAGTTTGCGCCTTTCCTTGCATTGTGCACTTGGGAATCGTTGCATTTGTCTCATCCCCATCAATTAGAAGACCAGCTTACCCCACAAGAACTTTTGAAGGCCTTAAAACGCATGCCATGAGGGAAATCTCCAGGGCCCAACGGCCTTACAATCTCCTTTTACAATCTTTTTTCCCCCATCTGCAGACTCCGATACTTCAATTATTTCATTACTTCGCCGCCTGTTTTAGTATGACCCCTACTATAGCTGAGGTGTAAATAGCCCTCATTCCTAAACCGCAGAAAGACCCAGCATCTTGTGCTTCCTATTGTCCCATTTCCCTCCTTAATGTGTTTGATGCCAAATTATTTACAAAGATTTTAGCACATCTCCTGACACAGTGCCTAACTGGCTTGATCGACCCATACCAGTCCTGCTTCATAAATCAACGACAGGGTGCAGACAACATCAGGCAGATAGTCCACCTGCTGGAGAAGGTCCACCGGCGTAATATTCCTGCCCTCTTGCTCTCCCTCACTGCTGAGAAAGCATTTGACAGGGTGGATTGGTCCTTTCTCTTAGCATTACTGCTCAGAATAGGCCTAGGACCAATTATGAAATCTCGTATAATGGCTTCTTATGTGTCATCATCGGCCCAAATAACAATTAACGTCCTACTTAGTCCACCGATTCGGATCCACAGAGGAAGGCATCAGGAAAGTTCCTAGTCGCCCTTGCTCTTTGCTCTGGCTATAGAGCCATTTGCTATTGCAAAGCATAAGTCGGAGGAGATTAGGGGCATCCCATTTGTGGGAACTGTACATAAAGCTGTTCCTTTTGTAGACCACCTTCTCCTGACTCTTGCTGATCCCCACAGATCCCTTCCCACTCTTCTTCTCATACTTTCCAAATTTGAATCAATTTCGCGGCTTAAAATGAACATTAATAAGTCACAGACACTGAACCTTACACTATCCCCTCAGGAAACTGCCGAGCTAACTGTCCGCTCCCCGTTCCTATCGGCTCCTCATTCCATTCAATATCTGAGACTTAACCTCACAGCCACATTAGAATCTTAGACTAAGGCTAACTAGCCACAGTTCAGGCGTTCTGTCCGGGAGGATCTCAGAAACTCCCAGTATTGTGGTTGAGCCGTCTCAATGCGGTAAAGATGTCTATTATGCCCAAATTATTATATCTCTTCCAGGCACTTTCAACCTCTATCCCTCAACAAGACATTCTAAGCCTTCAGGCTGAACTTAATACCTTTGTTTGGGGCAAGAGAAGACCAAGATTCTCTAACAAACTTTTGATGTTGCCAAAAGACAGACGGGGCTTTGCATGTCCCCAATCTCCTTGTCTACTACTGGGCGTCATATTTGCACTTTATTTCAGAGTGGGTGGTTCGCGAACGCGAGAAGCATTGGTTTCACATGGATAGGGTAGTAACTTGTCACCCCTTGTGGGACCTAGCTTGGCTACCAAAGAGACCGAGCCCTCACGGTGCATATATCGCTACCCCCACAAGAACAGTCTTGGAAATATGGGAAAGGATAGTGGCCAGCCATGGGCTTACTTCATTTCCTTCCCCCAACACCTCTCTGGCAAGCAACCCTGAGATCCCTCCGTCCTTACAACCAAACTCATGTCAAGA
This sequence comes from Lissotriton helveticus, assembly GCF_964261635.1. Lineage (NCBI taxonomy): Eukaryota > Metazoa > Chordata > Amphibia > Caudata > Salamandridae > Lissotriton > Lissotriton helveticus. The sequence goes on along the minus strand of NC_136068.1, from coordinate 659,233,312 downwards.
CTGGATAGCAGGAAGTGTCGTACGGTGGTGGACCTTTTTGTGGGAGAGACTTTAAAAACATTTGACCAATGTAGGCAGGACTATCACCTTCCTCTTAGGGCACACTTCCAGTACTATAAAATTATGCACTGGCTGCATAATACTTATAATACATTAGAAGCCACATGTGCATTGACCCCTTTTGAACTGTTAGTACTATCATTCAATGGCTCACGAGGCCTGATCTCTTGCACTTGCAAGGTCTTAAAGCACTCCGACCCCCTGTCTTCACACCCATACCAACAAAAATGGCATGTAGACATTACAGAGGATGCCCCCCTCAGTAATGGGACCAGTTGTGGAGAGACATCCCTAAAACTTTTAAAAGCATTACACAACAAGAATCTGCCTACAAAGTGATGACACAATGGTATTATCCCCTGCTTCACCTTAGGAAAATGTTCCCTGCTTTCCCGGCATTGTGTTGGCGATGTAGCGTGGACATAGACTCGTTTATCCACATTTGTTGGTCCTGCCCGCTTCGGACTGTCTTTTGAAAAGAGTTGCTGAGCCATATTAAGGAATTTTAGGGTTTCTCATTCCGAGAATCCCTGGGGTGGTGGTTCTGTGACTTCGACTCCAATCCCTTAGGGTCATGACCCACTCTGATTGGCTCTTAATACTTCACATATTAGGAACAGCAAAACAGATTGTTGCACTTCATTGGAAAAAGGCTTTAACCCCCTCATCCTCATTATGGCTCTGTCACCTTTGGCATGTAATGGCAATGGAGCTTCTTTCCAGTTGTGTTGTACAAGCTGACGCCAAATGTAGGCATGTTTGTCAACCCCGGGTACAACACTTATCTAAATTAGAATAAGGTTGCTCTGTCCCCGTCTGTGGGCCCTTTAGTTGTTTGAAGATGCTTTGCTCCGTAGAGGGGGTGGATTCCTCAGAGTGAGGGGAATCAAGTGATGGCCTTATTGAAAGCTAGCTGTCCCTTCTTCCTGCCCTTGCCTCAGTACGAGACAGGTCCTTTCCTAGCACCATAGGTTAGATGCCTTTTTAGGCACAGCAGCATGGGCATCGCTTTCTCTCACCTCCCCCCTCACCAGGGACTCTTGTCATTTTCCTCTTTTGTTTCCCTTCTCTTTTACTTTTTGACCTTGTTTTTTCTGATTTTATTTTATTGCACTGGTTATGTGGGCTTGTTTTCTATCACTTATAGAACAATTGCACAAGGAGGAAAATGTATGATGTTAACTATGTTGCTGTATCTTTATTGGCCTGACTCCCTGTATTTCGATAATGTCACTACCTGTTAATGTGCACTCTTGAACAGTGCTTAGCGGATTCTTCAGCAGATGGATGAAAATTGTTGTAGCAACCTAGACTGATGCTATGGTAGTCTCCCTGCTTCAAGCTTTTAATAACACCGTAATTATTCTATGCTACTGCTGATTGAAAATTAATACTAATGATGTAAAAGAAAAAAGTTTGAAAAAAAATGTAAGGGTTTGGAGCAAAACATATGATCCACAACTCAAAGCCAAGTATAAGGTGGCCACCAGAATATAGATCAACAGCATCAAAGAGGCACAGGCCAAATTCTTCGAGGAAAAAAGTAGCCAGGCACAGAACTCTGCTACAGAACTTTTTGCAGTGTTAACCTCCCCAGCGCATGATACAGGGGAGCTCGTAGAGCCAAGGGAGGCGGTAGCGGCACATGTGGAGCGGTTACGTTGCTTCGATCATAAAGCTTATGTTGTACGCTTCCATGTAAAGGGAGACAAAGCCGGAGCTCTCTTGGCCTGGCTTGCTAACCCGTCGCACAGAGGCTCGATGATTCTATAGATCCGGGATTTCCGGGTGGCCACTTGCTATACTCAGGAGATTATACATGAGTTGTTTTTTGACTTTTTGTCTGGTTCGTCTCGCTCTGATATAAATCAGAGAAAGATGACCCAGACAGAAGGTGACTTGGATCGGTTTACAAGTGGACTCCAACTCCCACAATTGGATTGTGATCAGGCAGAGTTATTAGGTAGAAATATTGAGATTGGAGAAGTGAGGGCAACTATTAAGCATATGGCACAGAATAAAACACTGGGGACGGATGGCCTCCCAATAGAATTCTATCTAACCCATACTGAGCAGCTAGCACCACGATTGGTAGCGCTATATAACAAAGCAAAGAGGCTGGGACAGCTTCCAGTGTCAACAAGCGAGGAAGTTATCATTCCTCTCCTTAAACCTGGTAGACCACCATGGGACCAATCTGCATACGACCCGCTATCAATGCTTAACACAGTTTTATTTGTTTTTTAAAGGTACTACAGGTTACATATATATCCAGTTAATAAACAAATGAACGAATGAATGAATTACCATTACATGAATATAACATATGCATACAACTTCATCCTCATATTAGCTGCAGGTGAAAAAAATTGCGGCTTCAGTCCTCGTTTAACCCATATATCAACAGTGAATGAAAGGATATATCACTTGAAATACTGCTATAGTATACATGTTGATTGCTCATCGATGAAAGCCGATGTAGTGCATGAAAGTACTGTAGTATGCCTGTGTCTGTGTTGCGCCTTTGGAAACCACAGACCCCTTTATCAGAGAACTAGTGAACTAATAGAACATTGGGGAGGGGGAGATGGGCCTGAACTGCAGTGACAATGTATATCTGCTTCGTGTGTGATGCCTTGACAGCACAGTGATTTTAAACAGGGTGGCAGCTATCATTAGTGCTGCAGGTGCAGCTGCTCCAGGGCCCAGGAGTCTGAGAAAATATCTGCAGCTGAAGTGGGGTTGTGTTCACTACCAAACTTGGGGAGCCCAGATTCCTTCCTTACATAAGGGTCCATTGAATCTTTGCTACATTTTTCTTTTACAGTTTTATATAGTGCAAACTCGACCTAAAAGTATAGAGCGCTTGATATGAGCACCAATGACATTACACAAGGGCACATTCAGGTATTTAGGTCGAGACGAGGCAGCCCATGCGCTGCTCTACGGCATGCTGTATTGGAGATTGGAATATGGCTCCACCTACTTTGCAACCATATTTGTCATTGACTTGTGTCATTGCTCTTCGGAAATGCTGGATTCTAATTCATTAATAGTCTTGCTAATCTCTTCTCAGTACCGCCTTGTCTTCATTTATAAACTCCCATGAGGACTGGCTCTTTTACTTCGGTTATTACACAGTGCGTCTTTTTTAATCTGTAAGCACTATTTTCTTTAATGGCTTTCTCCTACCGAAGGCACAACATGCTTTCCTGAAACATTCAGCTCGCCATGCGGAATAGGTCTTGCATTTACAAGAGTTTGTACTATTGCCATTGTAAATGACAATGCCTTTTATTTATGTGTTAATTAGCAAAACAAATAAATGAACGGCATTGTCATTTACAATGCCTATAGCTTAAACTCTCGCAAATGCAAGACCTATTGCATTGTAAATGCTTGTTGTATGTTTATTGCTAAGTTCAGAATTGTTGAGGGATTAGGTGTTAGGCCCAATAGGCAAAATTACCCAGTGCTGGTTACAGTGGTAGATAAATCATTCAATACAGTGACCAACACAGATCTGTCACAGCCGGTAATATCATCAACAGAATCTAAATCTTCCAGTTGAGCAAAATGGTTAAAAATAGTAATTATGTTGTCTCAATAAACCCCGAAGGTGACAGACGTTGTAATGACTGTTTTATAGGATCAGAGGGTTTATTTTAAAAACCCTAATAGGATTGCCTTTATAACACTTTTCAATAGGTCAGCATTTTCCAAAGCCTAAAACAGACTAATAATAGGACTATGGACATTTATTAACATGCAGTCACCATTACTAGATTTAACAGATCCACTAATGAAGCCAACACTTCCTAACAATGACACTTCCTACCAGATGTTGGGACACCTCTGCCTGTTTATGTAGCTAAACAAGGGTTATATTTTAAATTAGTGGGCTCAGTGAATTGTGTTGGCTTTGCCAGTGGGTTTGACTGAATCTGTAAGACAGGTGCATCCCTAGAATACCTTATATCTGTCCGACTGCTAATAAAACGGTCAACTTTGACTTCTTTTTTGGGTAAACATAGGAAAAGATGATCATAGCAGGCTCAAAAGCAGAGAGTACACTAGACACAGATATTTCCAACAGCATTTCTTCCAGTAATACAGCTCTGGCTTCATCTGTAAGAGAACATGGTTCAGTTGTGTATACTTTCAAAGGAGCTGAAGAAACCTCAGTTGTTACGTTACCATCATGATCTTCTTCTTGAACTACATTTGAAACAACTTCCCCAGATTCAATACTCAAATGTGTGCTGAAGACACAGGGATTGGGAGCCAACGGAGTCTTCTTGGGGTCAGCACTAAATGACGTTGGATTGATTCCAGTGGATAAAACTTCAAATAAGGGATCAGTAGAGTCAATTCTTGATGGAGAATGACTGAGGCATTTTCCAGTCCTGCAATTTGTGCATCTAAAGCTCCAACCCACCTATTTATGGTAATGGAGGGAACAGAGTTGGAGGGCTCAAGCAAAAATATATATATATAAGTGGGGGGAACACGTACTCAGGTTCCTTGTGTCATGAAAATGCTGTTTCATGCAACCACACCTAACGTAGGATATCATGCAAAGGAATGGTTTTCCACAGATGTGGAAGCATTCTTAGTATATATTGAGATAGTAAAATGAACACCAGATGTAAAAATGCATTGTAGTAATATCTAATGATCGACACCCTGCTAAATTAAATCAAACATAACAACATCACCAACTTAGCAGATAGCATCTTCAATATAAGAAAAGTTTTATCTGGCAATTTGGTGCAATGGAAGGACCAACTTCACATCTCACAAAGCAGAATAGCACGACTTTTGGGGGTTAGAATATTTAACTGCTTTACGCAACTTGCACACCAGTGGATGTTCACCTACCGGTTTATTGCCTATCTTTTAGTGACACACTGATAAAATTGATCTATATCCAGTTAGAATGCAATAGGAATTTTTTATACAGCCTGCAGAGGCTAGGAAGTTAAGAATTGATGACATCTGGTAAAATGGGATCGATGTTGTCTTGAGATTCAAGTCAGCTTCCAAGCTGATATGTATGCTTTGGTGTCACCTGGGCCTAGGAAGTCCATATTATGCTAAAGGCATCTTTTAAAACTTATGGGGGATCACAGGCAACCCCAAGAGCCTTCAAGCTAGCAGCTTGAGTTTCCCTTCCAGAAGCAGGTTATGAATGTGACCTACCAGACTCATCAATAGGAACCGAAAAAATTGTAAAAGGGTAGGGAGATCTGCTGCCAACTCTAGGAGAGAGGGATAACATGTTTGAGCTTTCCAAAATGGTATTAATAAAACAAACTGAACTTTCTGGCTACAGATCTGGGCAAGGTTACACAAAATCATTACAAAAAGAGAAAACGCATAATGAAATCCTAATTAGCAATCTTGTAGAAAGCATCTGTTACTAGATCATATACATCTGGTCTCCAACTGAAAAAGGGATTCATCTGGGTTGTTAATCAGGATGCAAAGAGGTAATCCAATAGGGACCACGGAACTTGCTGAGATTTTGAAAAGCCCACAAATGTAATCACCAGTCTCAGTGGCCGAACTACCTGCTGCAATACTAGTCCACCACCAATTTGAATAGAACTAGAAGATATTCTTCCCGTATAGAAATTCCTTGACTCTGAAAAAAAATACCATAGGAACATCATTAAATCTTCCAGATGCTTCGATCTTGCTCCTTTCAAAAGATTTCTGTACCTCATTGTGGTTACACTGTCTATGATCAAGAGAACTGCACAACATTTCATGTATTTTATGATGCGGGTAATTCCAAAAGAGCCTGCAAGAAGCTCTGAACTATTTATGTTTAGTGTTGAGCCCCTCTCTAACCTTACTCCTGGGTTGAGTACTGGCACACCCTACCACTCCCCACCATAGACTTACATCTGACTCTAATACATTATCTGAGGAAGAAGGGAAAATGGTCCACCCTTTCCAGGCATCCATGTGATCTACTCACCAAGAAATCTCTTCACAAGCAATGTTGTCTCGAATGAGACACACCAGTTCCAAAATGACCTTGATTGAGAAGTAGTAGGGATTGATATTAGAGTGAATTTGGGCAAACATCTTATTTATTTATTTATTTGTGTATTTTGTAAAGCGCGCAGTTACCCCAACGGGGTGTCCCGGTGCTAATAGAGCGGGTAGCAGATGGTCAGAGGCGAAAATTATGGACCAAAATGGAAGGTTTTGAGAAATTTACGGAATTCAAGTTCCGACCGGCTCAAATGGATGGAGAGCGGAAGCTTGTTCCATCGCTGTGAGGCACAGACTTCAAAAGTTTTACCTCCAATTCGCGATTTGTTAAATCTGGGGGTAACAAGCAACAGTTGAGAGTTTGAGCGCAGAGTTCTAGAATTACAGTAAGGGCGAAGACTTGACTTAAGATGAGCGGGTCCTTTGCCCTTAGTCATTCGGTAAGCCAGTGTCAAAGCTTTGAACTCAATTTTTTTCGGGATGGGGAGCCAGTGTAGCTTACGGAGGTAAGGAGAGATGTGTTGCCTAGGCGGAAGGCCCTCCACCAAACGGGCCGCTGCTTTTTGGACTGCCTGTAGTTTATGGCACAGCCCTACAGTCAGGCCCAGATATAAGTCGATAGCATAGTCCAGATGAGAAGTGATGAGAGCATGGACTATGGTTTTACGGTTCTCCCTGGGCAAATAATTTATAAGCTTTTTTATAATTTTACTTTTTGTGAAGCAAGTGGCTGCGACTGTTTGAACCTGGCATCCAAAGGATAGACGGTTGTCCCATCGAACCCCCAGATTTCTAACCAAATCTTTGGGTGCAGGAGCCTGGCCCAGGTCTTCCGGCCACCAAAGGTTAGGATCTAGAGGAGACGGTTGATTGAAAAACAGAACTTCCGTCTTTCCTGCATTGAGTCTAAGAGAATTTAGATCCATCCATTTCGCGATGTTCCTGAGGCATAACTTCAGGGGATCGAAGGCACTGGGTGTGGGCTCATCAAAGGAAAAAAGGATCTGGATGTCATCAGCATATGATGTAGTTTTAATGCCTGACTGTGCAATCATTTCAGCCAAAGGGGTGAAGTACACATTAAAGAGGAGCGGGCTCAACGATGAGCCCTGAGGTACTCCCAATTTAAGTGGCCTGGCTGAAGACATGTAGGGAGGGTTGTGAACCCGTTGTGTACAGTTCCACAGAAATGAGGTGATCCACTTCAACACCATTCCCTGAATACCAATAGATCTAAGCCGTCTCAGCAGGATCTCATGAGAGACGGTGTCAAAAGCTGGTGAAAGATCCAGCAGCACCAACACCGCCCTCGACCCACGATCCAGCGTCCACCGCACAGAGTCAGCCATTTCAATGAGGGCCGATTCCGTGCTGTGGTCTGAACGGAAGCCATGCTGGGACTGATGTAGAAGCCCATGGGACTCTACAAAGTTGGCAAGTTGAAGATGAGCCAGTTTTTCCAAGATCTTGGCCGGGGCAGGCACGAGAGAAATTGGCCTATAGTTGCCCGGGATCTCAGTATCCGCGTTGGGCTTCTTCAGGATCGGGACTAGGAAAGCATGCTTCCAGCATTCTGGAAACCTGCCCGATCTTAACCGCATGCGCGCTAGCGAAATTCCGCTCCTGTGCTCAGGTTTTTAAAACCGCACTTTACATGACGAGCTGGGCTCGTCATGAGCGTGCGAGGAGGCTACCTCATGACGAGCCCAGCTCGTCATGAGCGTCGAAGGGGTTAAGGAATCATTCCAGATGGCGTTAAGATGGGGATTGAGAAGAGTAGCAAGCGCCTTATATTGTTTCGCTGGCCAAGGGTCACTCGGAGACCCCGATTTACATTTAAATAATTCCGCAAGAGAGATCTCTTCAGAGATTTCTACGACTTTCATTAGAGTAGGGTTCGAGATATTATGGATGATTTGTTCCTCATCAGAATCCGGGCTCTCATTTATGGGAAAGGAGGAATAAATGAGCGCAATTTTCTCTTAAAAAAAATCCGAGAGTTGATTGCAAAAAGATTGTGACGTAGGCTGATGCTGGTTCAAAGCCTGTGGATCAGTAAAAGATCTAACGATGTTAAAAATCTCTCTAGGGCCGTTGCTAGCTTTGTCAATTCTGTCGGATATGTAGCTTCTTTTATGTTTAACAATTAATTTGCGGTATTCTTTAAGAGCTGTTCTATACTTGATCTTACTTTCAGGGGAATACTTTTGTCTCCAGCCACGTTCCAATAATTTACAAGAGGTTTTTTTTGTCGAAGTTCATCCGTATACCAGGGAGCTGCCGGCGCAGACCTAAAGGTTTTAATGGGTCTAAGGGGGGCCAGTGATTCAATTGCCTGGCCCATCCCTTCGTCCAGGTGACAATGCAAGAATCCAGATCTGGATCTGGGATCGGCTGGGAATCTTTTAAATGCTCATGAAGGGATTCCAAAGTGATTTTGCTCAAATTTCTCCCGAATTCCTTCGGGTTAAGAAGGATCTATCAGAATGAGTCATATCGATAAAGAAAGGGATAAAATAGTGATCCGACCATATCACGGGCATGGGATTCTCCACCCGAATGTCCGGAAGGTTAGAGCAGATTAAGTCTAGCGTATGGCCTGCTCTATGAGTGGGTGACTCCACAAGTTGGATCAGTCCGCATGCCGCCAAAGTAGAAATAAAATTCAAGCTAAGAGGGCAAGAGGCGTCTTCCACATGAAGGTTGAAGTCTCCTAAGACCGTAAAATTGGCATATCGCGTACAAGCTTGGCTGATATAGTCTGCCAGGATTGGAAGATGCGCAGCGCTGGAATAGGGGGGACGGTATATCAAGAGGCCCGAGCATGAAATAAATGCAGATAACTTAATACAGAAGAGGAGACCTTCAATGCAGTCAATTTGATCATATTGAGGAATGGTAACAGTCCATTTGGATTTATGGATAAGTGCCACCCCCCTCCTTGCTTGCCATTGTTTCGATTTACACATATAATGCTGTAGCCTTCCGGGATGGCCAGAGTCAGGGCAGGGTTGGTCTTCGCTCAACCAGGTTTCAGTCAGGAAAAGGAGATCCAAGTCATTATCTGAAAGATATCGAAAGCATGTTTTACCAGAGATCGACAGTTTACTAATGCAGCTCTAAGAGTTATAGTTGTACTGAGATCCCGGCCAGAGGCAGAGCAAGGCCTGTGTAGGTGTCTATCCCGAGTGCTATATTCTGTCAGGGAAAAGCCACAGCAATTACACATGTGATCTAGACTTCGGGTGACTGATGAGTGAAGCAACGAATGAGGGCACCAAGTGGGTCTAAAGGCGAGGATCTCCATCTGGTTATATGTCGTCCTTTCACTGATGTTTAAACGGGCACGGGGACCGGCCCCGGCTGCATCTTGGTCGCGGATGGGCGCAGACAAGCTTGCCTTCGGCACGCCGCCAGCGCGGCCGTGCAAGGACGACCATATCTAGCAGGTGAGTGTGGGAGGGGCCAGGCTACTGGACCGCCACCCTAAACTACCCCCAAGATGGCGGCTAAGCTTCACTGGACCTCCGCGGCAGCACCTAATCGGCTGTGCGTTGTCTGGTGAAGTGAGGAGGTGAAAAACACAGCAGATGTAACTGCAGGTAAGCCAAGATTAAAATCACAATCTCAAAATGAACAAAAATAGCACCATTTAAAATTCACCACTAGCTTCCCGGCTTTCCGCCTCAGGAAGGTTAGCTGCCTGTCTACTTAAATTGAAAAAGATAGAACATCTACCAGCCTTTCTAGCCTTCGTAAGGATACCACCTGAATATTCAACACCAATCTCAACTCCTTCTCAGTAACTGCTTACTTTGTTTCCAGGAACCATAATAGCTCTTTCCCCAACCCACTACGAATCCTAGAAGCTTCATCTTATGGGAAGGAATATAGCCTGTTTTCTCCCAGTTTACTACAAATCCCAAGCCCTGAATTAACTCTAAGGCTAAATCTACATGCTTCATCACCATGTCCTTCTCCCAATCAAGGATGTTCATGTCATCAGATATATCAGCTTTGGAATATACTGCCAGTTTAAGCAGATTGGTGAAACATCAAAACATGGAATAAAGCCTGAAAGGAAGTATGAGACCTGATCCTGGCATATGAACTGGAGGAACCTGGGGGCATATTATCAAGGGGGGTGATAGGCAATTTTCGCCGCTTTAGCCGCCTTTTTCGGCCACTAAGCGGCGATAATACTATCGCTCTAATAGCAAGCTGTCGCTAACAGCAGTTAGCGACAGCTTGTAGGCGATAGTGAGCCGTTTGGGGCCCGCTTTGCATGTCAGCGATATTTATCGCTAATGACATGCAAAGTGGGCGTACCCAACCTGTTAGCGACTGAAAGCAGTCGCTAACATCGCTATCGCCTATTACCAACACAGGCGTAGCGATGGAAATATTCACGCTAACCGCGAATATCTCCAAAAACTAACACCTGCTCAGACCAGTTCTTAGCCATTATATCCAATGGGAGGTGGATATAATGGCTTAGACCCTGTTAGAGATAATGCGTGAATATCGCTGTATTCTCAGCGATATTTACGGATTTTATCGCTTTTGAGATAAACGTTGCTAATAGCACGTGATCTCAGCGATAAAATCCTGTGATGCGTGGTGATAAAAAAATTGCCCCTAACCCTCCTTAGTGATAAATATCGCTATTTGTTGATAATATGCCCCGTCCTGTGGTGCTGATATTTGGGGACCATTGAGTAAACATCCTTAAACTCTAACAGAAATGCCCTATCCCCTGCGAGAAGAATGTCCCTGAGATGGTTAATAGTTTCTATCATAAAATTATGTTAGAAGACAAAACGATTGAGATATCGCCAACGTATGGGAGGCAACATTAGTTATTCTTTTTAAAGATAAGTAATATGTTGCACAGGAACCACCCTGGGACTAAAGTAAATAGCTCTTCTGACCCTTTCAAAAGTAACCCTCTCACTGCTGAACCTTTTAATTTATGTTTGGATTGGGAAAACTGTGTCCCATTTCAAAATTGGGTTTAAACTGGAGGAGAGTAGAACTCTATCTGAAACCCTTGTATTGTTTGCAGAATCGAAGGATCGAGTGATACGTTAACCACATTTTTGCGGAGTGCTACATGTCTCAGTCATTACCAAAGGACTTGGAGATTCACCCTCTTTGCACCGTGACACCTCTCCCTTCTTGCACCTGAGGATGTGTGCATACTTTCTTCTTGAAAGGAGAGAACATTGGCCAGTGATATTTGGAGGACTGGTTATACTAGAGTCAGTCACTAGATGTAGAGCCACCAGGAAATTAACCCTGGTATCTGCTGGCCATGGAGAAAACACACCTGTCAAAGACTCATGCTAAGGAGAAATAAGCCTTTTCCAGTAAAGAAAATGCTTGGATATATTTGCATATTTCCTTTATAAAATGATCCTCAAAGTCCTTGGTTCCCTGATCACGCCTCTGAGCTTTTGTCCAATCATTATGAGTAACCCTTTACAAGGATAATGCTGAATTTACATTCCCAAAACATATTGACCTTTCGGCGCAATTGAAAACTATCTCAGAGCCTAATGGACACTTGACCTCTTTGCATGTCCGCTACACAAATCTTAGTGTGTGGCCCTGGAATGGCCAGAAGCATGTCCTGGCATGGGGCCCAAGCTCTGACAATACTGCTCCAATCATACTGCTCTATCCTACTTATGTATGTTGCGGTCTTAGGTTCATATGTGAGACAATAAAGGTTGGAGGCACACTACCTTCATTTTGGCCATACCTACCCCATCAAGGGCAGATCAATCTTAATATGATGTGCATATTGGTAGGAGAGGACCATTCCAAAGTGTTGGGTGCTGAATAGCAGAGGATCGAACATAGGATGCCCATTATCTTCCATGATACTGATCTGAGTTTTCTGAGCGTCGGATAATTTCTGCCCATGAGGCAAATCAGAATCCAGAAGACCGCCACCATAGAACGCATCAACATCCATGTCAAAATAATAGATGTCATCATCATCTTTATTAAACACATCAGATATTGATTCTAATGAGTGTTTATATGCCTCGCATGCTACCTCCATGCTAAAGGGTTGATTGAGTATTAGATTTTAAGTCCTCTTTATTTCCCAGTTGTACACCTCCCAGTTCACAATCAACAATATCATTCATATTCTGCAATGTAGCAGCCAATATCAAATGTCTCGAATTCCTAGGTTTCTTACCACCTTGATTCTGCATTCGACCTCCAGAAGATGTTGAACCTGTGCATCTCAGGCCTGGGCGTTGAAGGTGTGTCCTGCTACCACCAGCAGGTAATGTCGAACTATTGGAAATAGCCTTGGCAACAAAGGTGTCTACGTCAGAGGTCACAGATCTCAAAGATGGCGACATAGCTTCATGAATGGGTTGGGAAGTCAAAGAGTTTAAAAAGGCACACATGTTCTTTTTAATTGACTCGTGATCATTCAATTCAGCTCGCAGTCATCAAAACTATTCTCCAAACTCCTTTCTCCGCACCCCTGCATCCTAAACTAATTAAACGAAAAAATGCGTGCGTGTAGCAGTTGCATCTGGTTACAATAGAAACACGCTCCCTTCAAAGTAAAGTGAACCATTGAAGTGTAAGCATTTAAAAATACGCAGGCGGAAAACAATCACAAATCTGAACACCTATCTGATAAGTTTCAGGCAGCCAGAAAACAGAACAGGGACCGTTATCATGATGGTGCCTCTATTTATGGACTATTGTGTGTTTTTCTTTGTGTTTCCTGTTCTTGACCAGGAAAGTGGTTGCTGAAAGAAAATAAACAGCAAAAATGGACTGCATTGACTGGCAGAAGACTGGCATTGTAATAAATTTACTATTCTTCTGTTTTAATTTCATTTAATTTCAAATAATGTAATTAGTTGCCTTTCTGTTCAAAGTCCAAAGCAATAGAGACTGCACATTGTTACTAATATGACCATTTAGAAAAGGATAAACATTGGGAAGAAGATTTGAATCTTAAGGGTCAACCCTATGATTTTATGTGGAACACTCATTTGTGCCAAATTGGTTAACTTTTTTGTTGTTGTTTTTGCAGGATACATTCCTTGTTTGGTATATCATTACTCTGGATTTTACAAAAGATAAAATTCAAGAGACACACAAATATTTCTTAGTACCCTCACACAGCCTATTAATCACCCCATCCATACAGTGGAGGAGGGTCAACCACATTATCATACAAGATGATGCTCAAACTTGAAGATCATACTATCTGTCTGCATTACTGACAAAGGATGTATTACAGACGCAACACACAATCTGGAAATGACATACTCTGGCTACTTCAGCCTCTCTACTCTGTATGTGTCATCCAGCTCACCGATTGACTGTATGGATGTGAAAGGTACGTTGCTAGGCCAATATTTCACTTGCTCAAATGTGAGTGACATTATATAGCAGACTATGATACCCAATGACCACCAATGATATAGGGGTACACACACATCCACTGTCTGGGCTTGGTGTCTGGCACTATATGTGTGACACATGCACATCACACAAGCAGGAAAGCGTCTGCCAAAACAGTTAGCTAATATTTTGTTCTTCACAAGTCTTGCATGAGCTGGCCTAACAAGTGTGATGGCTTCCAAGTAGGAATCTGTTTAGCATTTCAATACATCACACTATTTGGCAACAGAGAGGGCTTAGGTGAACTTAGAATGTAGGTAGGCACCTACGCCAGATGGTTCTATATGCATTTACTGACAAGTTATGCCACTCGGTTACATCAGTGCACGCTACATTACCATGAGTAACATCACATGTACTAGGTAGCCAATCCAGCACTGGCCAGTATTCCAGATTTACATGTGTTAAGCAAGATGTTACACGGATTTTGGTATTTGTTTGTATAGCATATGTAAACTAACTGGGTGGCACTGCGTGTCTATGCACGTCATATGGGCCTCCGTTCACAGTCATAGGACAATAAGGTCACTATACTGGAATCCATGAGTCTTAAGCAGTAGAAAAATTAACGTGTTACTACACACACACTCAGTCACTCAGTCATTGCAATCTGTTTACACTTACACTCCCTTTCACTTGTGGTAGGATGTCTGACAGTAACTACACTGTTGCACCAACATGTGCACACTGTTCCACATTTCTACCTTTATTTTGTGATAGTCTTCCACACACACACATGCGTTTGGGACACGTTTTTGATCCGCACACGTTTTGGACTGCATGATGGTGTCCTCAGGTGAGAATAACACCTTGCTACAGACCTTTTTGATGGACCAAATACAATTAGGTGAGATATGAGTGTATTGATGTTTATTATGACTGTTAACTGAAAGTGGTTAAACAAAGTAAGTGTTCATTCATTTTTTTTCATATTTTTAACTGTTTTTCAAAACAAAAGTTGGATATATGGCTATCAAACTGATTCAGGCTTTAGTAAAAAAGTTCTGGACAGTGTTGTTCCTTTGCCGGGTCCCAGCTATTGTGCCTACATTTCCCCTCTGACCTCATCTTCATCCGCATCCGTTGCTTCCTGCTCCTCATAGCTCTGGTCCCATGGGACATTTGTCTACACACAGGTGTTGTGCAATGTACGACAAACCAGGATAATTTTCCAAACAGTAAGGGGGGAGTATAGCTATCAGCTTCCAGACATGTCCAAACACCCTGAAAGTCTGCTCCATAATACCCCTGATCTTGTTCAGTGCATTGTTGTAAGTGGGCTCTGCCTCTGTCTGGGGATGTACAATGGGGTCAAGATAAAAATAAGAAGTGGTCCCTGTTGTGTCACTCATTCTTACTACCAATCATTTAAGCTGACTTTGGATGGTATTGTTGAATACAAATGTATCTTTAATTCCAGTCACTTCACTGTCTAAACACTGAACACAATTATATGTAAAGATGTGTCATTTATTTTAAATAAATACTCTGATACACAATATGCGTTCTATAATTCTATCACAATACAAAATACCTTAAGCTCCATACATCATTCAATAAAATGTAGTATAAGAACAGAAATATTTGATTAAAAAACAGTGTCATAAGATTTACTAATTGTTACAAAATCGTATCACAGATTGTCGACGTAGCATTTCTGTGGATTGAGCTTAATGCACTCCACCTTCTTCAGGATAGATATTTAGAACAGGAGTTTTTCTTTAGGCCTATTACCTTGTTCCACCACCTTCTTTTTCAGTCTATTCAGGATAGTTCTCGAGATATGATTCTTTAATCTTTAATCCTCTTCATTCCAATTTGTGGGGGACATCTTGATTCTCACTTCAACTCATTTATAGCTGGAGGAAAACTCATCCAGTGGAATTAACAGGTATCTCGCATGGTATAATATTATTGTATTATTTTAGAAATACACCTCTTTTTGTTAGGTTTATTCTCTCATGTCAGCACCGCTCTGTTTCTATTCACGAATGTTTAATTGCACAACGTTGTGGGATTCTTGTCTTCCGTGTTGTGAGAGTGCGGTCACTCACCTGAAAAGCAGGACATCTGCAGGGGCAATACGTCCCCCCCCAACCCCCACATCCTGGGACACCTCTCGGCACTACTGATATTTTTCAGGAGGTCTGGCAGCTGTCCCAAATGGGAAGGGGGGTTGGAAGAGAAGAAAGACACTGCTACACCTTGCGCCTGGTCCAGACAAAGCACCCGGGTCTTCAGGGAGGTTGAAGGTCATCAATGTTGTTGTGGCAACACTTTTTGGATCGGCAAGGAAGGACGCAGTAATTAGTGAGGCAGTATGCCTGACCACAGTAACTACAATCTGTTCAAACAATCACCTGGTACCCAATTGGGTCACTTGATTCTTTGTCTTCTTTTTCAATGGATTGGACAGATAATGAGTCTGTCATGCCATATGCTTTCCTTGAGAATTAGGATGGTCTCTTATAGTGCTTAGATATCTCTAACACTTGTGCTACTCTGGCACGTCCGGTAGCTCATGTACTCCTTCATAAGGAAACAAAGAAAAGTCTCACAAGTTGCCAGTAGATGGCAGGCTGCTCAAAGGAAAGCTAACATACAAGGACTATCTCTCCTGCATATCGCAACTATAAGGAAACATTAGGAAACCGTCAGAGGTTTCAAAATTATTATCTACTTGTCCAAAACCTGGATTTCTCTATTTTTCAAACGTGTTGCCAAAGAGCTTCAAATCAAGAGGACAGAGATCAATTAGTTCAACATATGAGCCATTAAAATCTCATTGCAGTCTGTTCAAGAAATAGTTTTCTTTTTAAATGTTCATAATCACAAAAAGTCTCGGGGGCATATGTTCAAGGACTTAACTCCGCCGTTGCTTTAATTTTTTGACGTTATGGCAGCTTGTTTTATCAACTTATTTACAAGTTGCCGTTACCTTCAGTTAACGGCACTTTTCCAGCGTAAATGTGAATTTTCAAGATGGCCACTTCTGTTAGCGGACTTAACGAAAATGAGATGCAAGGTAGGCGTTCCCGTACAAAAACCAATGCTAACCCCCTTAGCGATATTTACAAGGAATTACTTGTATGGTGCAAAACCAAAAAAAAATGCCTCTAACTCCAGGTTAGGCAGTTTTTGAAGACCAAAAAATAGCCGGTCTAAAAAATGGTGCAAACACTTGGGGCCTCATTTCAGAAGGTTTTGATGCTGGACAGCGCTGCAAGAATGTTGCTGTGCTGCACTGCAACAAAACTACAGGACAGGAATGCGCACCATCTATAAGACATTCCTGGTCCTCATCCTTGAAAAGTGTTGCATCGCTTTCGACAAAACAGCATTGCAACACTTTTCACTACTCCCTGCGACACCATGGATGCGCTGTATTCAGTGTACAGTGCTCCATGTTGCAATTAATGACAGATAGCGCAAAAGTCATGCATTGCTGCAGTTGCACATGGCTCTGTTCAAACTGGAATGGCAGGGTGAGCAAAAACACGATGGATTTAGGCCCAGATCTCTGTACTGGGGTGAATGTATGACATTGTTCTGCATTCTGTCCATCAATTGTTGTTTTTGCATTTGTCACTCCGAGTGGGACAGGTATGCCCAGACGGGGGTCCTGTGCTCTCCATGCCACTGGAGTAAAGCTATCCTGGCTGAAGAGGGTAGAAACCCCGAAACCAGTGCTAGGATGCTTGTTTTCAGTCCAGAGAGGAGCTCCCCTAGCAGTTCGGGCTGGACTGTTCCCATTGGGCGCAGGGTCAAGACTGATTTGCATATGGCTAGGTTCAAACTGGAAAGGCAAGGTGAGCAAAAAAACAATGGATTTAGGCCCAGATCTCTGTACTGGGGTGAATGTATGAAATTGTCCAGCATTCTGTCCATCAATTGTTGTTTTTTTCATTTGTCACCCGCGTGGGACGGGTATGCCCAGACGTGGGTCCGTGCTCTCAATGCCACTGGAGTCAAGCTATCCTGGCTGAAGAGGGGTGAAAAGTACTAAGAAGGGGGACCCCTGAATAAATAAATGCAGGTAAACAGGGGAACAACTGAAACACCTACAACAGAATCTACCTTCCCCAATTGATGAGACAAGGCCCCAGAGAGGGGTCCTTAAATAAACACACTGTCACAGGAGCAATATAAGTGCAGAGAAGATGATTAACACCATGAGGTACAAAAATATATAAAGTGTTATTGATTTTTAACAATTATTTCAAAAAGATATGATACTTAACATGATACAAATCAATACATTAAAAACAAAGAATTTCAAAATATCCAATCTCACACTCCTCTTTCATACTACACATTCAGTTCTACACATATCACCAACACTCAACACACAAATCCATATCTCAATCACACAATTCACCACATTCACAAATGCAAAAAAGATGGAAACATGCCACAAGATAGTCCTGAGACAGAATACTACAGCTCGTCATGGAAACGGGGATAGGGGTAGATATCATCCAGCTTCCCTTCACGAAAATTACGCCAATGCGCGTTTCGGTGTATTGCCCCAGCCGGGGCTACACCTTCATCAGGGCGAAAAGGGAACAATGAATAAAGAGAGGGGGGAACAGAAATCCTGTGAATATGAATATAACAGAATATAAATAGACACTTTAAACATAGTGACTGAACTATTTTTTATATAGAAAAAGCTTATATAACTTTATAGAAGAAATGCACACTTAATATGCTCCGGGCCAACCATGATATAATGCATCACATAAGAAATCAAGAGCTTAAAAACTGGAATAGTACAAACAACATGGTTCACAGACAATAGTATAATATACGAACATCCATCCTAGATCTTTTACAGTCTCGCACATAGGTGTTTGCGCAGCTACACTTACATTGAACAAAATAGCGAGAAAGTTGTCACACACCCATTAGGGGGAAAATCAAGAGATAGTTAGTCCACGGTAAGGGATCAGGGGTAGAGAAAAGGAGTAAAGCAGTGGTTCCCAAACTGGGGTCCGCGGACCCCCAGGGGTCCGTGACACATTCCCAGGGGGTCCGCAGGCAGCAATCTTAAAAGCACTGCAAAGCTCCTTTTAAAATCAGAAGTTTTGGGCAGCAGTAAAAGTGTCAAGATAACTCCTGTGATTAATGTACCTGCTGGAGAGAGGGGGATGTTGTCCAGTGGCAGCTTTGACTCATCTAAGGAAGCACAGATGGTTACTATGCCTGCTGCAAAGAATGTCTACCATGAATTTAAAAACAATAAAGAATCAGTATTTTGTTTTGTGCATATCTCATTGGGTTCCTGCTTTTGCCACAGATATTCTTTTGTTATTGTGCATTTCACAAGTTCCAATCGTATCTAGCGCAGTGAGCTATGAACTTCCATCAAAGAGACTACAAGTTCATTTTTTCCCAGTCTTTCATTACCCCGATGCTGCTAAAAAGGTTTGTTTGGGTAGAAATACATTCTTATTATTAAAGTCAATGCTAACCCCTGTGTTATGTTCTGAATCCTGAGTTTGTGCATCTCCAGACCAAGCACAGTGAAAGAATGCCTACCAGTATGGATGGCATGTGAATCCTATACCTTGTAGTTCCCTTTGCCTCATGTAACATTATCTGTTCACTATTTACCTGTTTATGATTCATTGTCTCTGTATGTGTGTGATGTAAAGTGCTCTGACACCCTACAGAGGTATGAAAGGTGCTATAAAACAAATTAAATACATGTGACAGTGGGGCTATGGAGAAATGAGAGTCACTGTTGGAGGCTAGTAGTGAGGGAACCATTGAAGATTGTCAATCATTGAAAATTGACAAAAGATTATTATATCCTGGTGCATAGTAAGGTCATTATTTACTATGCTTTAAAAGCTAATACAATTCAATATATAATTACAAATTTTGTATAAAATGCACCATTTTCTCCCAAATTTTCTTAGAGTAGAGTCCCCCCAAGCCCCCTTCGTAATGGTCAGGCTCACTCGCTGCACTTAATGTGCACTGTACGGGGACTGGTCTGACAACATTTGCCAGAGCAGCTTTAGGTTTCCAGTCCAGCCTTGGCAGGAGCAGGAGCCTCAAGCTGCGAAATAAAACCAAACAATGAAAAGTTAGTCGCGAGATGCAGCACCAACCTTCCCATTAAGGTTTTTTGATCGTTGCAAATATTTTTAATATAAAAATACTAACATATTTAGTAATTCAATTCTAGTCTTTGTTTGATGTGCGCATGTGTGTGTTTATTTTTTTCGAATTACAGTTTTAATGTTTGCCATTTAAATCATACAGATTGCCTGGGAGTCCCCAGCTTCCAATAGTGGCTCAATGGGGGTCCTCAGGAGTGAAAAGTTTAGGAACCAGTGGAGTAAAGAATAAAACCAATAACAGATGTGCCAAGTAGTATTAAAAAGCAATTACGCCGTGATACCAACAGGATACATTCCGCCCCATCACCGAACCCGTGGGTGAGACCTTAAGTAAAAGCGGGGGAGGCTTGGTGGAATATAATCTTAAATGGGGCACCTACCAAAGGCAGGAAGGATGTAATCCGCCAGACGTGATAAGCAAAGTAAGAGGCACTGGAAATGTAACCTCACTTGATATCGAGGAAGGATGCTCTGCTCTTAAGAACTATCTTTGGATTAAAAGAAAAAGATATATTAACTATTTGGGGCGCTCATGGGACAGGGAAAAGAAAGAGGAACAAGGAGGGGGAAGAAAAGGGGGGGCGGCGGGGGGAAGGGTGGGAAAAGAAAGAAAGAAAGAAACTGGTCCTAGGATGCTTGTTTCCAGTCCAGGGAAGATGTTACACGGGTTTTGGTATTTGTTTGTATAGCATATGTAAACTAACTGGGTGGCACTGCGTGTCTATGCACGTCATATGGGCCTCCGTTCACAGTCATAGGACAATAAGGTCACTATACTGGAATCCATGAGTCTTAAGCAGTAGAAAAATTAACGTGTTACTACACACACACTCAGTCACTCAGTCATTGCAATCTGTTTACACTTACACTCCCTTTCGCTTGTGGTAGGATGTCTGACAGTAACTACACTGTTGCACCAACATGTGCACACTGTTCCACATTTCTACCTTTATTTTGTGATAGTCTTCCACACACACACATGCGTTTGGGACACGTTTTTGATCCGCACACGTTTTGGACTGCATGATGGTGTCCTCAGGTGAGAATAACACCTTGCTACAGACCTTTTTGATGGACCAAATACAATTAGGTGAGATATGAGTGTATTGATGTTTATTATGACTGTTAACTGAAAGTGGTTAAACAAAGTAAGTGTTCATTCATTTTTTTTCATATTTTTAACTGTTTTTCAAAACAAAAGTTGGATATATGGCTATCAAACTGATTCAGGCTTTAGTAAAAAAGTTCTGGACAGTGTTGTTCCTTTGCCGGGTCCCAGCTATTGTGCCTACATTTCCCCTCTGACCTCATCTTCATCCGCATCCGTTGCTTCCTGCTCCTCATAGCTCTGGTCCCATGGGACATTTGTCTACACACAGGTGTTGTGCAATGTACGACAAACCAGGATAATTTTCCAAACAGTAAGGGGGGAGTATAGCTATCAGCTTCCAGACATGTCCAAACACCCTGAAAGTCTGCTCCATAATACCCCTGATCTTGTTCAGTGCATTGTTGTAAGTGGGCTCTGCCTCTGTCTGGGGATGTACAATGGGGTCAAGATAAAAATAAGAAGTGGTCCCTGTTGTGTCACTCATTCTTACTACCAATCATTTAAGCTGACTTTGGATGGTATTGTTGAATACAAATGTATCTTTAATTCCAGTCACTTCACTGTCTAAACACTGAACACAATTATATGTAAAGATGTGTCATTTATTTTAAATAAATACTCTGATACACAATATGCGTTCTATAATTCTATCACAATACAAAATACCTTAAGCTCCATACATCATTCAATAAAATGTAGTATAAGAACAGAAATATTTGATTAAAAAACAGTGTCATAAGATTTACTAATTGTTACAAAATCGTATCACAGATTGTCGACGTAGCATTTCTGTGGATTGAGCTTAATGCACTCCACCTTCTTCAGGATAGATATTTAGAACAGGAGTTTTTCTTTAGGCCTATTACCTTGTTCCACCACCTTCTTTTTCAGTCTATTCAGGATAGTTCTCGAGATATGATTCTTTAATCTTTAATCCTCTTCATTCCAATTTGTGGGGGACATCTTGATTCTCACTTCAACTCATTTATAGCTGGAGGAAAACTCATCCAGTGGAATTAACAGGTATCTCGCATGGTATAATATTATTGTATTATTTTAGAAATACACCTCTTTTTGTTAGGTTTATTCTCTCATGTCAGCACCGCTCTGTTTCTATTCACGAATGTTTAATTGCACAACGTTGTGGGATTCTTGTCTTCCGTGTTGTGAGAGTGCGGTCACTCACCTGAAAAGCAGGACATCTGCAGGGGCAA
Organism: Lissotriton helveticus; assembly: GCF_964261635.1. NCBI lineage: Eukaryota > Metazoa > Chordata > Amphibia > Caudata > Salamandridae > Lissotriton > Lissotriton helveticus. Next base: position 659,211,344 of record NC_136068.1, on the reverse strand, counting down.
TACGTCCCCCCCCAACCCCCACATCCTGGGACACCTCTCGGCACTACTGATATTTTTCAGGAGGTCTGGCAGCTGTCCCAAATGGGAAGGGGGGTTGGAAGAGAAGAAAGACACTGCTACACCTTGCGCCTGGTCCAGACAAAGCACCCGGGTCTTCAGGGAGGTTGAAGGTCATCAATGTTGTTGTGGCAACACTTTTTGGATCGGCAAGGAAGGACGCAGTAATTAGTGAGGCAGTATGCCTGACCACAGTAACTACAATCTGTTCAAACAATCACCTGGTACCCAATTGGGTCACTTGATTCTTTGTCTTCTTTTTCAATGGATTGGACAGATAATGAGTCTGTCATGCCATATGCTTTCCTTGAGAATTAGGATGGTCTCTTATAGTGCTTAGATATCTCTAACACTTGTGCTACTCTGGCACGTCCGGTAGCTCATGTACTCCTTCATAAGGAAACAAAGAAAAGTCTCACAAGTTGCCAGTAGATGGCAGGCTGCTCAAAGGAAAGCTAACATACAAGGACTATCTCTCCTGCATATCGCAACTATAAGGAAACATTAGGAAACCGTCAGAGGTTTCAAAATTATTATCTACTTGTCCAAAACCTGGATTTCTCTATTTTTCAAACGTGTTGCCAAAGAGCTTCAAATCAAGAGGACAGAGATCAATTAGTTCAACATATGAGCCATTAAAATCTCATTGCAGTCTGTTCAAGAAATAGTTTTCTTTTTAAATGTTCATAATCACAAAAAGTCTCGGGGGCATATGTTCAAGGACTTAACTCCGCCGTTGCTTTAATTTTTTGACGTTATGGCAGCTTGTTTTATCAACTTATTTACAAGTTGCCGTTACCTTCAGTTAACGGCACTTTTCCAGCGTAAATGTGAATTTTCAAGATGGCCACTTCTGTTAGCGGACTTAACGAAAATGAGATGCAAGGTAGGCGTTCCCGTACAAAAACCAATGCTAACCCCCTTAGCGATATTTACAAGGAATTACTTGTATGGTGCAAAACCAAAAAAAAATGCCTCTAACTCCAGGTTAGGCAGTTTTTGAAGACCAAAAAATAGCCGGTCTAAAAAATGGTGCAAACACTTGGGGCCTCATTTCAGAAGGTTTTGATGCTGGACAGCGCTGCAAGAATGTTGCTGTGCTGCACTGCAACAAAACTACAGGACAGGAATGCGCACCATCTATAAGACATTCCTGGTCCTCATCCTTGAAAAGTGTTGCATCGCTTTCGACAAAACAGCATTGCAACACTTTTCACTACTCCCTGCGACACCATGGATGCGCTGTATTCAGTGTACAGTGCTCCATGTTGCAATTAATGACAGATAGCGCAAAAGTCATGCATTGCTGCAGTTGCACATGGCTCTGTTCAAACTGGAATGGCAGGGTGAGCAAAAACACGATGGATTTAGGCCCAGATCTCTGTACTGGGGTGAATGTATGACATTGTTCTGCATTCTGTCCATCAATTGTTGTTTTTGCATTTGTCACTCCGAGTGGGACAGGTATGCCCAGACGGGGGTCCTGTGCTCTCCATGCCACTGGAGTAAAGCTATCCTGGCTGAAGAGGGTAGAAACCCCGAAACCAGTGCTAGGATGCTTGTTTTCAGTCCAGAGAGGAGCTCCCCTAGCAGTTCGGGCTGGACTGTTCCCATTGGGCGCAGGGTCAAGACTGATTTGCATATGGCTAGGTTCAAACTGGAAAGGCAAGGTGAGCAAAAAAACAATGGATTTAGGCCCAGATCTCTGTACTGGGGTGAATGTATGAAATTGTCCAGCATTCTGTCCATCAATTGTTGTTTTTTTCATTTGTCACCCGCGTGGGACGGGTATGCCCAGACGTGGGTCCGTGCTCTCAATGCCACTGGAGTCAAGCTATCCTGGCTGAAGAGGGGTGAAAAGTACTAAGAAGGGGGACCCCTGAATAAATAAATGCAGGTAAACAGGGGAACAACTGAAACACCTACAACAGAATCTACCTTCCCCAATTGATGAGACAAGGCCCCAGAGAGGGGTCCTTAAATAAACACACTGTCACAGGAGCAATATAAGTGCAGAGAAGATGATTAACACCATGAGGTACAAAAATATATAAAGTGTTATTGATTTTTAACAATTATTTCAAAAAGATATGATACTTAACATGATACAAATCAATACATTAAAAACAAAGAATTTCAAAATATCCAATCTCACACTCCTCTTTCATACTACACATTCAGTTCTACACATATCACCAACACTCAACACACAAATCCATATCTCAATCACACAATTCACCACATTCACAAATGCAAAAAAGATGGAAACATGCCACAAGATAGTCCTGAGACAGAATACTACAGCTCGTCATGGAAACGGGGATAGGGGTAGATATCATCCAGCTTCCCTTCACGAAAAATACGCCAATGCGCGTTTCGGTGTATTGCCCCAGCCGGGGCTACACCTTCATCAGGGCGAAAAGGGAACAATGAATAAAGAGAGGGGGGAACAGAAATCCTGTGAATATGAATATAACAGAATATAAATAGACACTTTAAACATAGTGACTGAACTATTTTTTATATAGAAAAAGCTTATATAACTTTATAGAAGAAATGCACACTTAATATGCTCCGGGCCAACCATGATATAATGCATCACATAAGAAATCAAGAGCTTAAAAACTGGAATAGTACAAACAACATGGTTCACAGACAATAGTATAATATACGAACATCCATCCTAGATCTTTTACAGTCTCGCACATAGGTGTTTGCGCAGCTACACTTACATTGAACAAAATAGCGAGAAAGTTGTCACACACCCATTAGGGGGAAAATCAAGAGATAGTTAGTCCACGGTAAGGGATCAGGGGTAGAGAAAAGGAGTAAAGCAGTGGTTCCCAAACTGGGGTCCGCGGACCCCCAGGGGTCCGTGACACATTCCCAGGGGGTCCGCAGGCAGCAATCTTAAAAGCACTGCAAAGCTCCTTTTAAAATCAGAAGTTTTGGGCAGCAGTAAAAGTGTCAAGATAACTCCTGTGATTAATGTACCTGCTGGAGAGAGGGGGATGTTGTCCAGTGGCAGCTTTGACTCATCTAAGGAAGCACAGATGGTTACTATGCCTGCTGCAAAGAATGTCTACCATGAATTTAAAAACAATAAAGAATCAGTATTTTGTTTTGTGCATATCTCATTGGGTTCCTGCTTTTGCCACAGATATTCTTTTGTTATTGTGCATTTCACAAGTTCCAATCGTATCTAGCGCAGTGAGCTATGAACTTCCATCAAAGAGACTACAAGTTCATTTTTTTCCCAGTCTTTCATTACCCCGATGCTGCTAAAAAGGTTTGTTTGGGTAGAAATACATTCTTATTATTAAAGTCAATGCTAACCCCTGTGTTATGTTCTGAATCCTGAGTTTGTGCATCTCCAGACCAAGCACAGTGAAAGAATGCCTACCAGTATGGATGGCATGTGAATCCTATACCTTGTAGTTCCCTTTGCCTCATGTAACATTATCTGTTCACTATTTACCTGTTTATGATTCATTGTCTCTGTATGTGTGTGATGTAAAGTGCTCTGACACCCTACAGAGGTATGAAAGGTGCTATAAAACAAATTAAATACATGTGACAGTGGGGCTATGGAGAAATGAGAGTCACTGTTGGAGGCTAGTAGTGAGGGAACCATTGAAGATTGTCAATCATTGAAAATTGACAAAAGATTATTATATCCTGGTGCATAGTAAGGTCATTATTTACTATGCTTTAAAAGCTAATACAATTCAATATATAATTACAAATTTTGTATAAAATGCACCATTTTCTCCCAAATTTTCTTAGAGTAGAGTCCCCCCAAGCCCCCTTCGTAATGGTCAGGCTCACTCGCTGCACTTAATGTGCACTGTACGGGGACTGGTCTGACAACATTTGCCAGAGCAGCTTTAGGTTTCCAGTCCAGCCTTGGCAGGAGCAGGAGCCTCAAGCTGCGAAATAAAACCAAACAATGAAAAGTTAGTCGTGAGATGCAGCACCAACCTTCCCATTAAGGTTTTTTGATCGTTGCAAATATTTTTAATATAAAAATACTAACATATTTAGTAATTCAATTCTAGTCTTTGTTTGATGTGCGCATGTGTGTGTTTATTTTTTTCGAATTACAGTTTTAATGTTTGCCATTTAAATCATACAGATTGCCTGGGAGTCCCCAGCTTCCAATAGTGGCTCAATGGGGGTCCTCAGGAGTGAAAAGTTTAGGAACCAGTGGAGTAAAGAATAAAACCAATAACAGATGTGCCAAGTAGTATTAAAAAGCAATTACGCCGTGATACCAACAGGATACATTCCGCCCCATCACCGAACCCGTGGGTGAGACCTTAAGTAAAAGCGGGGGAGGCTTGGTGGAATATAATCTTAAATGGGGCACCTACCAAAGGCAGGAAGGATGTAATCCGCCAGACGTGATAAGCAAAGTAAGAGGCACTGGAAATGTAACCTCACTTGATATCGAGGAAGGATGCTCTGCTCTTAAGAACTATCTTTGGATTAAAAGAAAAAGATATATTAACTATTTGGGGCGCTCATGGGACAGGGAAAAGAAAGAGGAACAAGGAGGGGGAAGAAAAGGGGGGGCGGCGGGGGGAAGGGTGGGAAAAGAAAGAAAGAAAGAAACTGGTCCTAGGATGCTTGTTTCCAGTCCAGGGAGGGCCTGGCCTGGCAGTTCCGGCTGGACTGTTCCCATTGGGCCATGGTCACAACTTCTTTGCATATGGCTGGGTTCAAACTGGAATAGCATGGTGAACAAACAAATGATGGATTTAGGCCCAGATCTCTGTACTGGGGTGAATGTATGACATTGCAATGTCAAAAAGGTGCACCTAAGAAATAATTGTAGGTCTGGGAGAATGGGTAAAAAAACAAAAAAACAACTACATCGGCTACAAGAGCACTCCCACTTGACCTGTTACTAACTCACAATTGGCTTGAAAATCTCACTAGACCCCCCCTCTGTTGCGTTTTAACTGTAATTACAACAATTTTGTATTATTCAAATCTATTTTTTTTTATTGAATTCTATTTATCAAAATTCAAAAGCAATTCTTTTTAAATACAAATAACATGACTTTTTATAATTTTTTGGTGCTTTTGTGTGTTCAATAACTATCTACAGATCATTATCTCAACATTTCTACTTTTTCAATTGACGTACATTCTGTACTTGATTTGTATACCAATACCCCACAATATGATCCACCTTAAAACCACAACTACCTCACACCTCATCACAACCTAACCTGTCATACTCGTACATACACACTTTACGCACATTTCTCATCCAGCTATAAATGCATACACTTTTATAATCATGGGCATAAATCCTTCTTCAGAAATTCATGATTGTGTTGCCAGCTGGATGTCCATATTGTCGAAGTACGTTTCGGTGGGTGCTTAAGTTCAAAAAACACCTTCTTCAGGACCTCCCTTTGGTTATTTAGTTTTTACCAGAGAGTACTGGGGAATCTGAAAATAGAAGGGATACTTATGATGGGGGAAAATACGCCCCTGATTGCTTATTTTTCCTGTGGAACCTATGGCTACTCCTTATTGTAAAGAAGGTGAACTGAGGTAAGAGGAGAAGGAAAAGAATAGAGTACCATCCTTCACCCAACGTGATCAAAATTCTTGTGAGACAAGCATTCTGCTTAGCAAGAGTGAAAAGTAGTCAAACAGTTAGTTCTTATTGTAGTATATAGAAAGGAATGATAGATCAATTTTCACCATATATCCCTTCAATTTATTTTGTGCTCCTTCCTTTGTGATCTAATCACTAATAAATACGTGGTTGCAATATTTTGCTAACCCATTACGGAATGGATGAAGCACAATCTCTAGTTGGTACACAGTTGAGAAAACCTGTCCCAGTGTTGGGGTTGTGTGGTATTTATTCTGTATCTATAGCGCCTGTCTATGAATACATAATAAAATGTGCTATATATTGGCTACACTAAATTTTATTGATTAGTGGTAATAATTGGTTTATCAGCTACTGGATTACCTTTCTGTTTAGACTCTATATCAATAGAGTTATTTCAATCCAACCTCGTCATTTCAAAGCTGGGAGAGGTTTAATTTGTTTTGCCTCTTCCAGTCTCATGAAAATATGGGCATACGCTCTTAGTGGTTTTCTGTTGTCTTTTCTACAGAAAATGGGCCATATGTAGGAACTTATGCGATGACAAACACTGCGATTTGCAGAATCTAGGGTGTATGCGATCGCAAAAGAGACTGTTCTGATGTAGGAAAGCTTTGCGCCTCGCAAAAATGAGAATCGCAAATTTAGCTATTACCATTTTTGCGTAACAAGGAATCAGCAAAAAAATTTGCAAATTGGTAGTGTGCGGCTCAGTATGTGCGCTAATCACAAATACTGTTCTTGCAAAATGCAAATTCGCAAATTGAGATGTAGCAAAAATTCGCAAATTATGATTTTACGAAAATTGCAAATTTGCACTTCTCAATTCCCACCAACTCTGAACAGGTGGTAACCAGGTGCAACCTATTTAAATAGGCCCACAATGGCACTGGGCTTCCCACCATGGCTGGCCTGCATGTGATAGCCAGGAGGCTGCGTATCCGAGATGCTGCATAGAGAAGGAGACGCCAGGAGAGGATCTACAGAGCACGCATCACCCTCTTCCAGCGGACCCATAAGGACATCCATGTGCACTACAGTCTGCACCCAGACAGCATCCTGGAGTTGATAGAGGAGCTGACGCCCATACTTGTACACCCCACATACAGGGCACACACCATTCCTACCCACATACAGGTCTTGTGCTCACTGCACCTCCTAGCATCAGGGAGTTTTCAGGTGGTGATAGCCACAGCAGGAGGGGTCTCTCAGAGTGCACTATCACACTTTTTCCATGCTTTCCTTGATGCTATGGTTCACCATATCCAATTCCCAAGCACACAGCAGGCACTAGATCAGACCAAGCAAGAATTCCACCAAATAGCCCAATTTCCCCAAGTCGCTGGCTGCATAGATGGGATCCATATTGCACTGTCACCCCATCACAGAATGAGTATGTTTTTAGAAACAGAAAGTCATATCATTCCCTGAACATCCAGGTAGTGTGCAATGCTAAACATGTTATCACAGATATTGTGATTAAATTCCCAGGAAGCACACACGACTCATTCATTTTTCGCCACTGTGGATTACATCGCAGACTCACAAATGGCGAGTTTGGAGAGGGATACCTGCTAGGTAAATGCATGGCACACAAACACACACAACTAGGGAAGGTTTAAACTGGCAGGACAGTACTTAACATCAACCTACTTTTGCCCTGCAGGTGACAGTGCGTATGCTGTACGTGACTACATCCTCACATCGTACCTGAATCCAGCCACAGCAGCAGAGCGAAGGTACAACAGTGCCTACAGAGCCACACGCTGCACCATTGAGAGGACCTTTGGAATCCTTAAAAGCCATTTCCGGTGCCTCCATAAGAGTGGGGGTGCACTGCAGTAAAGCCCAGAACCGTGTTGCAAAATCCTGGTTGCCTGCGCAATGCTACACAACATCGCTACCAAGAAGGGCACCCCAGTGGATCTGACAGATGCAGACACATCATATGAGGAGGAACCAGCTCCACAAGGCAGACGTGCAGGTGGTGCCGGGCTGGCTGCTGGACACCTGAGACATGATGACATCACACAGAACTACTTCTAGGTGAGAAATTAGGACACAATGGCAAATAATGATGCTCAAGTATGATGTGTATTTACTTAACTGCAGGAGTAACTCAGTCACACAGCATGACATAAATGTTGATGATTGTACATGTTTAGGTCACAATGCTATTATTGCCATTAGTCACTCAGTCCATATGGTATGTGTTGCATCACACATAGCCATGAGTACATGCTGCCTCTTCACCTCCTATGTGCACACCCTGTTGCCCCTCGTTCAGGCTGTACACTGACCTCACTGGAGTCTTCCCCTGCTCTCCCCTGGGGCCCACTCTGGCGTCTATCTGCAGGAAGTGGTGGAGTGATGCTGCTCCTGCTGTACTGTTCATCCGTATCCAATGTGCCCAGTTTTCCTATGCCACCCATGGCAACTGCACGCATCTGGTCCACGGCATGTGTGACCTGCACCAGGCCCCTACCCACATCCTGGCAGCAGTGGGCCATTTCATGCTGCATACTAACACATCTCCTGGCCAGCAGGGATAGGGCGGTGGACTCTAGCTCTAGCTTTAGTGTACAGGTCCATCCGGGTGTGTAGATGGTGTTCCTCCCTGTTCCTGGCTACCCTGTCTCTCCTTATCTCCCTGCACAGTCCTTCCTATGCACCCGTCATGGAATTGACACTGAGCAGCAACTCAGACATGTTGTCGTTATGTGCTGCAAGTTGGCGCAGTATTGACCATATGCCTTTCACTTGCAGGCGTTGTGCTTTTAACTGGTCGCCCTCAAGGCCAGAGAACATTGTGTCTTCTTCGGAAGGAGAATTGCTGTTGGAGGGCCAGTTGAAGTTTGAACAGTGGACTGTAGTGTGTACTGCCTTGCATGTTGCCTTGGGACTGCCTGTGCTTCTTTAGCTGTATCTGTGGACTCTGCCTCCATCAGTGGAAGTGGTGAGACTATGTTGCACTGTCTGCCTGGCGCAGGGTCTGTCTGTGTCGCAGCGCCCCGCTCCTCATGCCCTGCCACGTCCACATTTGCTAGTGTCTCCACTCCTTCTGCCACGGTTTCCTGTTTTGTCGGTGGTGCTGTAAATTTAAAGGCACACATTTGTTATGCATTAAAATTTGCAAATATCTAATCACATTACTACTACTTGTCTGTTTTACACATTCCAAGTATGAATCATCCCTATTTTCCCTTGCTATGTTTCACAGGGCCAGGTATCAGTGCTTGGGACAGTATGAAAAAAGGCATCAAAATTAATAACACCAGGGAGGAAACGACATATGAAAGGCGTAACAATCAATTAAAAGGTACAAAATTGTGCTTTTTTATTGAGGATGTATACTCAGAGTAAAAACATTTAAATTCAAAAACATGACCAAATCATACACTTGACCTATGATAAAAAACACAATAATTGGCATACAAAATAAAAATATCAATAACACAATTAATTATAAATTCATAAAACAGTGGCAGACAATTATAATCTTCGACGCGCGTTTCGGCGTTTTGACAAGAACGCCTTCTTCAGGAGCCACATATAAAATCAGGAGATAAAATGTTCTACGTGGTTCCAAATGATGGCTGGAACACAGGAGAGAGCTCCGTTCCTAATCGTGGGGACAGTTGATGGACTCGGGTCCTTATTGTTATATCCAACCAAACAGCCGAAATACTAGTGTTGGTCGACAGAAGAAGGCGTTCTTGTCAAAACGCCGAAACGCGCGTCGAAGATTATAATTGTCTGCCACTGTTTTATGAATTTATAATTAATTGTGTTATTGATATTTTTATTTTGTATGCCAATTATTGTGTTTTTTATCATAGGTCAAGTGTATGATTTGGTCATGTTTTTGAATTTAAATGTTTTTACTCTGAGTATACATCCTCAATAAAAAAGCACAATTTTGTACCTTTTAATTGATTGTTGCGCCTTTCATATGTCGTTTCCTCCCTGGTGTTATTAATTTTGATGCCTTTTTTCATACTGTCTAATTTCCCTGTATAACATATTCTGTTGCACAAACAGGGGGTCCTTGTTACTTTCGCCAATCAGTGCTTGGGACTACATATCCCATAATGCAATTCTAGGTGTGCTTGTGGACATGTACTGGAGTTGCACTCAGGTTGGGTGTTTGGGGCTGTAAGTGAGCTAGGTATGTTTCGGGGATATTGGCATGCATCTTACCTTGTCTAGTTTCTGTATGTTTGGAGCTGTCCAGGTCAGCCACGCCGGTCACACTTTCAGGCATAAGGGTGCCCAACAACAACAGCTCCTCCAGGGGCATAGGCTCTGGTGCTGTCGAAGTCCCACCTCTGGTCAGTTTAGCCTCAACCAATCTGGTGGCCACCCCCTCCTTTGACCTTTGCCGCATATCATACCACCGCTTGCGTAGGTCTTCAACTGTGCGGTGTGTGACGCCAATTGCGTTCACTTTCTCCTGAATGTCACTCCAGATTTTCCTTTTCCTTGCCTCTGACACACAAAGTGAATTTTTCCCAAATAGTAGGTCATGTTGCCTGACTATTTCCCCAGTGAGGACCTCAAGCTCCCTCTCACTAAATCTTTGTTTCCTTTTTCTTGGGTTTTCTTCTGGCTGCTTCTCACTCCCCTGGGACTCCATTTGTCCTTCCTGCAACTGCTGTGCAACAACCTCACTCCCTCCTCACAGGCTCTCAGGCAGCTTCTTACTCTGACACAGGTGCTGGCAATCAGGTGCAGCATGGGCAGTTACACTTCCTGGTTGTGATGTCATCATTCTGCACCTGAATTGCTGCTTCCCGGAATTGCGATTCCTTAATAGCAATTAAGCAATTAAGGAAACGCAATTTGAGTAATTGCTATGCGATTCTGCGATTTTCTGGTAATCTCTATTTTTTTTGCGAAATTTTACCTACATCGCGATTTGCGATTCTGATTCCTTATCTTTGGTCTGGCCATGAAAATCAATCCGTTAATATGCCTCAATTACCAACTTTCAGATTATTTTTAGCTTTGTGTTTAAAATGTCCCACATAGGCATTTCTATGGTGACCGAGTCAGAAATAGATGTCCTATTTGTAAGACCTATTGCATAAACTCGTATTAGGTTAAATCTTTGAGGAGATCTAACCACATGCCACAGTTTATCGATTCAGCATAAACAGATATCATAAAATGTATCAAACATCATTATCATATATTCCATGCTCTGCATTTAATCAGTGGCAGGTCGGGAAAGGATTATTTGGTCTCCTTATTGCACATGCCCCAATACTATAATTTCCGCAAATGTCCCGAAATATCTTGAAACTCATTATCATACTTTCTGTGCTCTGCATTTGGGCATTGGCAGGTCGGTAAGTGATTATTTTTTCTCCCCATTCTACACTCCTTTCCCCATCTACAGAAGCACCAACACTTGTATGTTCAAAGGTTCCTCTGCTTCACATTGTCTATAAAATCTCAATTTCTATGAATTTTACTTACATGTGTCTGTTTTGATTTTCTGGACAGTGTTGTGTGGCTATTTCATCCCGCTGCACGAAGAGGAAACAAAGCACAAACAGTATTGCCATATTTTTTAAGCATTCTCTAACCCAAAGCCAACCAAAAAGTAGCCCAAAGTAGCCCAATATTGCTACTTTAAGGAAGGAGGGGCAGGGACAGCATCAAGCAGGCAGTGAATACATTGGAATAAATGTTGCAGCAGGCAGGCAAGTAAATATTTGTCTAATAAAGCGCCTTAACATACTACTTTGCTGGAGCGCCGTATTTATATATTAACAATCTGGCAACAAGCACAAACCAAAATTTTACAGCACAACCGGGAAAAATATAGCCCAATTGTACAAGATCTGGCCTAATCTGGTACCACTGAGTTCTTAATCAGGAAATTCTTGCATCAGAAGATAAATTAAGAACATCTAATGCAGTGGAAAAGGCTAAAATTAGGCTAGAGAAGATTCTGGCCGATATGAAAGACTTTGAGTCATAGTCCCTGTTACCATAGCCTGGAGTGATAGTGACCACCGATAAGAGCCTGCTGGCACCCCACCATTCTTTTGGTCCAAATGAGAAGGGACTTCCTCAGAGTTGCCGTGGTTTATACTAATGGCATCTCCAGGACTTAAATGGTCTATTATGGCCCTGTTGGCCTGTTGTGTATTTGAATTGTTTTTTTCTTCTATTCTTTTCCCTTCTTTCCCTTTTCCCTGTGAGCCAATTCAGGAAGAAAAAGGGCAAATTACTCTGCTGTGCTGCTTTTTTGTTGCACACGGTGTTGGCCATGGAAAGAGCTGCACTCAGGGCCTTCATTCGATAGATGTATCCCTTCTGACATTTCCCATCTACAGCTATACCTTGCCGGACGGGTTTGGGGGGCTTCTGGGGCAGTGGGTGGGGAGGTATTGTTGTAAGTGGCGTCCGCTTTCAGATATAAATGACCATGGCACAGGTTAAATGTCTTTCTCTTAATGTGAAGGGGCTGAATGCGCCTAATAAACAGCAGCAGGTCTTGCGTTATCTCTTGATCCAGGACCAAGATATTATCTTGCTACAAGAAACCCACCTCCTACAGGCAGACACAAAGCGCATGACATACCCCAAGTATCCTGGTCAAGCATGGGCCATCTAAAACAGCGGGAGTGGACATTTGTCTCAAGCCAGGCATACGCATACAGGGACCTCGGGAAGTCATAAATAGGAAGGGGCGGTACTTAAAGCTCCTGGTGCTTGTTCACAACAGACCCCTCACATTAATCAACATTTACACATCTAACCAGGGTGCTTACATTAGGACATTATTGGAAGATCTGGTTTCCCAGGAGCCGGGCCTGATTCTTCTTGTGGGGGACTTTAATCTTGTCTGGGACCCGGGCATGGACTGCAACTTGATTGCCCTTCAGAGTACGGGCAACCATGTCTGCAGCACTCAAGCATGATCTGGAGGCCTTGGGCCTTCTAGATGCATGGCGTTATGCAGAACTGGCACAAGGAATTATTCCTTTTATTCACATGTCCTCCACTCCTATTCGCGCATAGACTACTTCTTGTAATCTCAATCACTTATTCGTTCATTAGAATCCGAATATATATCAGACATATCGATCTCAGATCATGTCTACCTTGAAATTACCCTGACAGGCTTTGGTGTGCTGACACGCTCAGTCCCTCACTGGAGGCTTCCCCCACATTACTTGCAGGATCCAGTCAATGTGGCTGAAATATGTCAGGCAATCCAGGCGTACTCTGAAACCAATGACCTCCCCTACACTAGTGGCCATGAACTCGGGGACACATTTAAGGCGCCTTTCCAGGGTGTCATTATCTGAATTTCAATTGCCCGAACACACAAATCTTGCCTGGTTGAAGCTGGCCTTTCCTGCTAAATTAAAACATTATAGAGACAGGAACGCATCGCCCCATCCAAACAGCCTCTGAAACGCCTAGCCTCGCATCGGGGTCAATTAAAAGCACTTCGGGTAAAAAAAACGGAATACTCACTTCTCGCATTGAAACAAAAATGTTATGAGGGGGGAACCAAGGTGGTATTCTTACTGGCTCGTCTGCTCTGTATGCGAGTCTCTCGGAGCCACATTTCTAAGATCAAGATTGGGGGGATCAATGGGCCACTTTGGAAGCAGACAAGCAACAAACCTTCTGCTCCTTTTTTACATCCCTCTATGATCATCAAGGCAAGGTCTCCCTAGAGGAGTGTGAGCCTTTCCTTCCTTTGTGCACTTGGGAATCGTTCCATTCGTCTCATCCCCTGCAATTAGAAGACCAGCTTACCCCACAAGAACTTTTGAAGGCCTTAAAAAGCATGCCATGAGGGAAATCTCCAGGGCCAAAAGGCCTAACAATCTCCTTTTACCATCTTTTGTTCCCCCATCTGCAGGTTCAGATTCTTGAATTATTTAATTCCTTCACCGCCTGTTTTATTGTGATCCCTACTATAACTGAGGTAGAAATAGCCCTCATTCCTAAACCAGGGAAAGACCCAGCATCTTGTGCTTCCTATTGTCCCATTTCCCGCCTTAATATGTTTGATGTGAAATTATTTACAAAGATTTTAGCACATCTCTTGACACAGTGTCTAACTGACTTGGTCGACCCAGACCAGTCCTGCTTCATACATCAACGACAGGGTGCAGACAACATCAGGCAGATAGTCCACTTGGTGGAGAAGGTCCACCGGCGTAATATTCCTGCGCTCATGCTCTCCCTCGATGCTGAGAAAGCATTTGACAGGGTGGATTGGTCCTTTCTCATAGCAGTACTGCTCAGAATAGGCCTAGGACCAATTATGATATCTCGTATAATGGCTTTTTATGTGTCATCATCGGCCCACATAAGAATTAACATCCAACTTAGTCCCCCGATTCTGATCCATAGAGGAAGGCATCAGGGATGTCCCTTGTCGCCCTTGCTCTTTGCTCTGGCTATAGAGCCCTTTGCTATTGCAAAACATAAGTCGGAAAAGATTAGGGGCATCCCATTCGTGGGAACTGAACATAAAGCTGTTCCTTTTGTAGACAACCTTCTCCTGACTCTTGCTGATCCCCACAGCTACTGTCCCACTCTTCTTCTCATACTTTCTAAATTTGTACCAATTTCGGGGCTTAAAATGAACATTTATAAGTCACAGATACTGAACCTGACACTATCCCCTCAGGAAACTGCCAAGCTAACTGTCCACTCCCCGTTCCTATGGGCTCCTCATTTCATTCAATATCTGGGACTTAACCTCACACCCACATTAGAATATTGGACTAAGGCTAACTAGCCACAGTACAGGCGTTCTGTCCGGGAGGATCTCAGAAACTCCCAGTTGAGCCATGTCAATGCGGTAAAGATGTCTATTCTTCCCAAATTATTGTATCTCTTCCAGGCGCTTTCAACCTCTATCCCTCAACAAGACATTCTAAGCCTTCAGGCTGAACTTAATACCTTTGTTTGGGGCTAGAGAACACCTAGATTCTCTAACAAACTTTTGATGTTGCCAAAAGACAGAGGGGGCCTTGCATGTCCCCAATCTCCTTGTCTACTACTGGGCGTCGCATTTGCGCTTTATTTCGGGGTGGGTGGTTCGCGAACGCGAGAAGCATTGGTTTCACGTGGATAGGGCAGTAACTTGTCGTCCCTTGTGGGACCGAGCTTGGCTACCAAAGAGATCGAGCCCTCACGGTGCATATATCGCTACCCCCACAAGAACGGTCTTGGAAATATGGGAAAGGATAGTGGCCAGCCATGGGCTTACTTCATTCCCTTCCCCAACACCCCTCTGGCAAGCCTCCCTGAGTTACCTCCGGCCTTACAACCAAACACATTTCAAGACTGGATAGCAGGAAGTGTTGTACGGTGGGGGACCTTTTTGTGGGAGAGACTTTTAAAACATTTGACCAATGTAGGAAGGACTATCACCTTCCTCTTAGGGCACACTTCCAGTACTATAAAATTATGCACTGGCTGGATAATACTAAAAATACATTAGAAGCCACATGTGCATTGACCCCTTTTGAACTGTTAGTACTATCATTCAATGGCTCACGAGGCCTAATCTCTTGCACTTGCAAGGTCTTAAAGCATTCCGGCCCCCTGTCTTCACACCCATACCAACAAAAATGGCATGTAGACATTACAGAGGACGCCCCCCTGAGTAATGGGACCAGTTGTGGAGAGACATCCCTAAAAAAAATGTAAAGCATTACACAACAAGAATCTGCCTAGAAAGTGATGACACAATGGTATTATACCCCACTTCACCTTCAGAAAATGTTCCCTGCTTTCTCGGCATTGTGTTGGCAATGTAGGATGGACATAGACTCGTTCATCCACATTTGGTGGTTCTGCCCACTTCGGACTGTCTTTTGGAAAGAGTTACTGAGCCATATTAAGGAATTTTAGGGTTTCTCATCCCGAGAACCCCTGGGGTGGTGGTCCTGTGACTTCGACTCCAATCCCTTAGGGCCATGACCCACTCTGATTGGCTCTTAATACTTCACATATTAGGAACAGCAAAACAGATTGTTGCACTTCATTGGAAAAAGGCTTTAACCCCCTCATCCTTATTATGGCTCTGCCACCATTGGCATTTTAATGGCTATGGAGTTCTTTCCAGTCGTGTTGTACAAGCTGACACCAAATTTACGCATGTTTGTCAACCCCTGGTACAACACTTATCTAAATCAGAACACGGTTGCTCTGTCCCCCCGTCTGTGGGCCCTTTAGTTGTTTGAAGATGCTTTTCTCCCTAGAGGGGGTAGACTCCTCAGCGTGAGGGGAGACAAGTGACGGCCTTCCTGAAAGGTTGCTGTCCCTTCTTCCTGCCCTCGTCTCTGTACGAGACAGGGCGTTTCCTAGCACCATAGGTTAGATGCATTATCAGACACAGCAGCGTGGGCATCACTCTCTCTCAACTCCCCCCTCACCAGGGAGTCTTGCTATTTTCCTCTTTTGTTTCCCTTCTCTTTTACTTTTTGACCTTGTTTTTTCTGTTTTTATTTTATTGCACTGGTTATATCGGCTTGTTTTCTATCACTTATAGAACAATTGCACAAGGAGGAAAATGTATGATGTTAACTATGTTGCTGTATCTTTATTGGCCTGACTCCCTGTATTTCGATAATGTCACTACCTGTTAATGTGCACACTTGAACATGGCTTAGCGGATTCTTCAGCGGATGGATGAACATTGTTGTAGCAACCTAGACTGATGCTTTGGTATTCTTCCTGCTTCGCGCTTTTAATAACACCGTAATCGTTCTATGCTACTGCTGATTCAACATTAATAAAAAAGATTTAAAAGAAAAAAAGTTTGAAAGCAAATTGAAAAGGTTTAGAGCAAAACCTATGACCCACAACTCAAAGCCAAGTATAAGGTGGCCACCAGAATATAGATCAACAGCATCAAAGAGGCACAGGCTAAATTCTTCAAGGAAAAAAGTAGCCAGGCACAGAACTCTGCTACAGAACTTTTTGCAGTGTTAGCCTCCTTAGCGGATGATACAGGGGAGCTCGTAGAGGCAAGGGAGGCGGTGGCGGCACAAGTGGAGCTGTTGCGTTGCTTTGATCATAAAGCTTATGTTGTACGCTCCCATGTAAAGAGAGACAAAGCCGGAGCTCTCTTGGCCTGGCTTGCTAACCCGTCGCGCAGAGGCTCAATGATTCTGGAGATCCTGGATTCCCGGGTGGCCACTTGCTATACTCAGGAGGTTATAAATGAGTTGTTTTTCGACTTATGTCTGGTTCGTCTTGCTCTGATATAAATCAGAGCAAGAGAACCCAGACGAACGGTGACTTGGATCGGTTTACAAATGGACTCCAACTCCCACAATTGGATGATAATCAGGCAGAGTTATTTGGTAGAGATATTGAGATTGGAGAAGTGATGGCGGCTATTAAGCATATGGCACAGAATAGAATACTGGAGACGTTCGGCCTCCCAATAGGATTCTACCTAACACATACTGAGCAGCTAGTATCACGATTGGTAGCGCTATATAATGAAGTGTCAACAATAGAGGCAGTTATCATTCCTATCCTTAAACCTGGTAGACCAGCATTGGACCAATCTGCATACCACCCGCTATCAATGCTTAACACAGTTTTATTCATTTTTTAAAGGTACTACAGGTTACATACATATCCAGTTATTAAATAAATGAACGAATGAATGAATTACCATTACATGGATATAACATATGCATACAACATCATCCTCATATTAGCTGTAGGTGAAAAAAATAGCGGCTTCAGTCCTCATTTAACCCATATATCAACAGTGAATGAAAGTATATATCACTTGAAATACTGCTATAGTATACATGTTGATTGTTCATCGATGAAAGCAGATGTAGAGCGTGAAAGTACTGTAGTATGCCTGTGTCTGTTTTGCGCCTTTGAGAACAACAGATCCCTTTATCAGAGAACTAGTGAACTAATAGAACATTGGGGAGGGGGAGATGGGTCTGCACAGCAGTGACGATGTATATCTGCTTCTTTTGTGATGCCTTGACAGCACTGTGAATTTAAACAGGGTGGCAGCTATAATTAGTGCTGCAGGTGCAGCTGTTCTAGGGCCCAGGAGTCTGAGAAAATTTCTACCACTGAAGTGGGATTGTTTTCACTACCACACTTGGGGAGCCCAGATTCCTCCCTCACGTAAGGGTCCATTGAATCTTTGCTACATTTTTTTTTAACAGTTTTATATAGTGCAAACTCGACCTAATGGTATGGAGCACTTTATATAAGCACCAATGACATTACACAAGGGCATATCCAGGTATTTAGGTCGAGACGAGGCAGCCCATGCGCTGCTCTACGGCATGCTGTATTGGAGATTGGAATATGGCCCCACCTACTTTCCAACCATATTTGTCATTGACTTGTGTCATTGCTCTTCGGAAATGCTGGTTTCTAATTCATTAATAGGCTTGCTAATCTCTTCTTAATACCGCCTTGTCTTCATTTGTAAACTCTCATGAGGACTGGATTTTTTAACCAGTGCTGTTTACAGTGGTAGATAAATGGTTCAATACAGTGACCTATACAGACCTGTCACAGCCAGAAATACCGTCAACAGAATCTAAATCTTCCAGTTGGGCAAAATGGTTAAAAACAGCAATTGTGTTGTCTCATTAGACGCGAAGGTGACAGACGTTGTAATGACTGTTTTATAGGATCAAAGGGTTTATTTTAAAAACCCTAGTAGGACTGCCTTTATAACACTTTTCAATAGGTCAGCATTGTCCAAAGCCTAAAACAGACTAAATTCCATAATAGGACTATGGACATTTATTAACATGCACTCACCATTACTAGATTTAACAGATCCAATAATGCAGCCAACACTTTTTAACAACAACACTTTCTACCGGATGTTGGGACACCTCTGCCTGTTTATGTAGCTAAAAAAGGGTTATATTTTTCAATTGGTCCTAAGAGATTTTTTCCCTCGGTCTAAGAGGAGACATTGATTAAAACCATGACAAAAGAAGTTGCAGCTGAAGGTAAATTTACTGTGCCAGAATTGATGTAACTCCCTCTGTTCGAGATAGAAGTGTAGGCAAAGATAAAGTTTGGTGCAGCCAGCATATAAACAACAGAGGGTAAGTAAATGGATGGGAATTTGTTAGGAGCAGAATTGGAGACCTAATTAGTGGGCTCAGTGAATTGTGTTGGCTTTGCCAGTGGGTTTGACTGAATCTGTAAGACAGGTGCATCCCTAGAATACCTTATATCTGGCCGAATGCGCATCAAACTGTCAACTTTGACTTCTTCTTAGGGTAAACAGAGGAAAAGATGATCATAGCAGGCTCAAAAGCAGATAGTACACTAGACACCGATTTTTCCAACAGCATTTCTTCCAGTAACACAGCTCTGGCTTCATCCGTAAGAGAAAATGGTTCAGTTGTGTATACTTCCAAAGGAGCTGAAGAAACTCAGTTGTTACATTACCATCATGATCCTCTTCTTGAACTACATTTGAAACAACTTCCCCAGATTCAATACTCAAATGTGTGCTGAAGACACAGGGATTGGGAGCCAACGGAGTCTTCTTAGGGTCAGCACTAGATGACGTTGGAATGATTCCAGTGGATAAAACATCAAGTAAGGGATCAGTAGAGTCAATTCTTGATGGAGAATGACTGAAGCATTTCCCAGTCCTGCAATTTGCGCATCTAAAGCTCTAACCCACCTATTTATGGTAATGGAGGAAACGGAGTTGGAGGGCTCAAGCAAAAAAAAATATATAAGTGGGGGGAACACGTACTCAAGTTCCTCGTGTCATGAAAATGCTGTTTCATGCAACAAACCACACCTAACGTAGGATATGATGCAAAGGAATGGTTTTCCACGGATGTGGAAGCATTCTTAGTATATATTGAGATAGTAAAATAAACACAAGAAGTAAAAATGCATTGTAGTAATATCTAATGATCGACACCATGGTAAATTAAATCAAACATAACAACATCACCAACTTAGCAGATCCCATCTTCAATATAAGAACAGTTTTATCTGGCAACTTGGTGCAATGGAAAGACCAACTTCACATCTCACAAAGCAGAATAGCACGACTTTTGGGGGTTAGAATATTTAACTGCTTTACACAAGTTGCACACCATCTATCTTTTGCCTATCTTTTAGTGACACACTGATAAAATTGATCTATATCCAGTTAAGATGCAATAGGATTTTTTTATACGGCCTGGAGAGGCTAGGAAATTAAGAATTGATGACATCTGGTAAAATGGGATCGATATTCTCTTGAGATTCAAGTCAGCTTCCAAGCTGATGTGTATGCTTTGGTGTCCCCTGGGCCTAGGAAGTCTATATTATGCTAAAGGCATCTTCTGAAACTTCTGGGGATCACAGGCAACCCCAAGAGCCTCCAAGCCAGCAGCTTAAGTTTCCGTTCCAGAAGCAGGTAATGAATGTGACCTACCATACTCATCAATAGGAACTGGAAACATGGTAAAAGGTTAGGGAGATCTGCTGGCAACTCTAGGAGAGAGGGATAACGTGTTTGAGCTTTCCAAAATGGTATTAATAAAACAAACTAAACTTTCTGGCTGCAGATCTGGGCGAGGTGCCACAAAATCATTACAAAATGAGAAAAAGCATAATGAAATCCTAATTAGCAATCTTGTAGAAAGCATCTGTTACTAAGTCATATACATCTGGTCTCCAACTGAAAAAGGGATTCATCTGGGTTGTTAATCAGGATGCAAAGAGGTAATCCAAAAGGGACCCCAGAACTTTCTGAGATTTTGAAAAGCCCACAAATGTAATCACCAGTTTCAGTGGCCCAACTACCTGCTGCAATACTAGTCCACCACCAATTTGAATAGCACCAGAAGATATTCTTCCCCTATGGAAATTCCTTGACTCTGAAAAAAACTCCCATAGGAACATCATTAAATCTTCCAGGCGCTTCGATCTTGGTCCTTTCAAAAGATTTCTGTACCTCATTGTGGTTACATTGTCTATGATCAAGAGAACTGCACACCTTTTCATGTATTTTATAATGAGGCTAATTCCAAAAGAGCCTGCAAGAAGCTCTGAACAGTTTTTGTTTAGTGTTGAGCCCCTCTCTAACCTTAATCCTGGGTTGAGTACTGGCACACCCTACCACTCCCCACCATAGACCTGCATCTGACTCTAATACTTTATCTGAGGAAGTAGAGAAAATGGTCCACCCTTTCAAGGCATCCATGTGATCTACTCACCAAGAAATCTCTTCACAAGCAATATCTTCTCGCATGAGACACACCAGTTTGAAAATGACCTTGATTGAGAAGCAGTAGGGATTGATAGTAGAGTGAATTTGGGCAAACCGCTAAAATTGAAAAAGATAGAACATCTACCAGCCTTTCTAGCCTTCGTAAGGATGCCACCTGAATATTCAACACCAATCTCAACTCCTTCTCAGTCACTGCTTACTTTGTCTCCAGGAACCGTAATAGCTCTCTCCCCAACCCACTACGAATCCCAGAAACTTCATCTTATGGAAAGGAATGTAGACTGTTTTCACCCAGTTTACTACAAATCCTAAGCCCTGAATTAACTCTAAGGCTAAATCTACATGCTTCATCACCATGTACTTCTCCCAATCAAGGAAGTTCATGTCATCAGATACATCAGCTTTGGAATATCCTGCCAGTTTAAGCAGATTGGTGAAACATCAAAACATTGAATAAAGCCTGAAAGGAAAGAAAGGAAGTATGAGACCTGATCCTGGCATATGAACTGGAGGAACTTCCTGTGGTGCTGATATTTGGGGACCACTGAGTAAACATCCTTAAACTCTAACAGAAACGCCCTATCCCTTGCAAGAAGAATGTCCCTGAGATGGTTAATAGTTTCTATCATAAAATTATGTTAGAAGACAAAACGATTGAGGTATCTCCAACTTGTGGGAGGCAACATGTGTTATTCTTTTTCAAGATAAGTAATATGTTGCCCAGGAACCTCCCTGGGACTAAAGTAAATAGCTCTTCTGACCCTTTCAAAAATAACCCTCTCACTGCTGAACCTTTTAATTTATGTTTGGATTGGGAAAACTGTGTCCCATTTCAAAATTGGGTATAAACTGGAGGAGTGTAGAACTGTATCTGAAATCCTTGTATGGTTTGCAGAATCGAAGGATCAAGTGATACGTTAACCACATTTTTGCAGATTGTTATATGCCCCAGCCATTACCAAAGGACTTGGATATTCACCCTCTTTGCACCGTGACACCTCTCCCTTCTTGCACCTTAGGATGTGTGCATACTCTCTTCTTGAAAGGAGAGAACATTGGCCAGTAATATTTGGAGGACTGGTTATACTGGAGTCAGTCACTAGATGCAGAGCCGCCAGGAAATTAACCCTGGTATTTGCTGGCCATGGAGAAAAAAAACTTGTCAAAGACTCATGCTAAGGAGAAATAAGCCTTTTCAGTAAAGAAAGTGCTTGGATGTATTTGCATATTTCTTTTATAAAATGATCCTCAAAGTCCTTGGTTCCCTGAGCACGCCTCTGAGCTTTTGTCCAATCATTATGAGTAACCCTTTACAAGGATAATGCTGAATTTACATTCCCAAAACATATTGACCTTTCGGCGCAATTGAAAACTATCTCAGAGCCTAATGGACACTTGACCTCTTTGCATGTCTGCTACACAAATCTTAGTGTGTGGCCCTCGAATGGCCAGAAGCCATGTCCTGGCATGGGGCCCAAGCTCTGACAATACTGCTCCAATCATACTGCTCTATCCTACTTATGTATGTTGCGGTCTTAGGTTCATAGGTGAGTCAATAAAGGTTGGAGACACACTACTTTCATTTTGGCCATACCTACCCCATCAAGGGCAGATCAATCTTAATATGATGTGCATATTGGTAGGAGAGTACCATTCCAAAGTGTTGGGTGCTGAATAGCAGAGGATCGAACATAGGATGCCCATTATCTTCCATGATAGTGATCTGAGTTTTCTGCGCGTCGGATAATTTCTGCCCATGAGGCAAACCAGAATCCAGAAAACCGCCACCATAGAACGCATCAACATCCATGTTAAAATAATAGATGTCATCATCATCTTTATTAAACACATGAGATATTTATTCCAATGAGTGTTTATATGCCTCGCATGCTACCTCCATGCTAAAGGGTTGATTGAGTATTAGATTTTAAGTCCTCTTTATTTCCCAGTTGTACCCCTCCCAGTTCACAATCAACAATATCATTCATATTCTGCAATGTAGCAGCCAATATCAAATGTCTCGAATTTCTAGGTTTCTTACCACCTTGATTCTACATTCGACCTCCAGAAGATGTTGAACCTGTGCATCTCAGGCCTGGGCGTTGAAGGTGTGTCCTGCTACCACCAGCAGGTAATGTCGAACTATTGGAAATAGCCTTGGCAACAAAGGTGTCTACGTCAGAGGTCACAGATCTCAAAGATGGCGACATAGCTTCATGAATTGGTTGGGAAGTCAAAGAGTCTAAATAGGCACACAAGTTCTTTTTAATTGACTCGTGATCATTCAATTCAGCTCGCAGTCATCAAAACTATTCTCCAAACTCCTTTCTCCGCACCCCTGCATCCTAAACTAATTAAACGAAAAAATGCGTGCGTGTAGCAGTTGCATCTGGTTAGAATAGTAACACGCTCCCTTCAAAGTAAAGTGAACCATATGAAGTGTAAGCATTTATAAATACGCAGGCGGAAAACAATCACAAATCTGAATAACTATCTGATAAGTTTCAGGCAGCCAGAAAACAGAACACGGACCGTTATCATGATGGCGCCTTTATTTATGGACTATTATGTGTTTTTCTTTGTGTTTCCTGTTCTTGACCAGGAAGGTGGTTGCTGAAAGAAAATAAACAGCAAAAATAGGCTGCATTGACTGGCAGAAGACTGGCATTGTACTAAAATGACTATTCTTCTAATTTAATTTCATTTAATTTCAAATAATGTAATTAGTTGCCTTACTGTTCAAAGTCAAAAGCAATAGAGACTGTACATTGTTACTAATCTGACCACTTAGAAAAGGATAACATTTGGGAAGAAGATTTGTATCTTAAGGGTCAACCCTATGATTGTATGGGGAACACTCATTTGTGCCAAATTGGTCAATGAATTTTTTGTGTGTTTTTGCAGGATACATTCCTTGTTTGGTATATCATTACTCTGGATTTTACAAAAGATAAAATTTAAGAGACACACAAATATTTCTTAGTACCCTCACAGAGCCTCTTAATCACACCATCCATACAGTGGAGGAAGGTCAACCACATTATCATACAAGATGATGCTCAAACTTGAAGATCATACTATCTGTATGCATTACTGACAAAGGATGTATTTCAGACGCAATACACAATCTGGAAATGACATACTCTGGCTACTTCAGCCTCTCTACTGTGTATGTGGCATCCAGCTCACCGATTGACTGTATGGATGTGAAAGGTTCGTTGCTAGGCCAATATTTCACTTTCTAAAATGTGAGTGACATTATATAGAAGACTATGATACCCAACGACCACCAATGATATAGGGGTACCCACACTTCCACTGTCTGGGCTTGGTGTCTGGCACTATATGTGTGACACATGCACATCACACAAGCAGGAAAGCGTCTGCCAAAACAGTTAGCTAATATTTTGTTCTTCACAAGTCATGCATGAGTTGGCCTAACAAGTGTGATGGCTTCCAAGTAGGAATATGTTTAGCATTTCAATACATCACACTATTTGGCAACAGAGAGGGCTTAGGTGAACTTGGAATGCGGGTACGCATTTACACCAGATGGTTCTATATGCATTTACTGACAAGTTTTGCTCGGTTGCATCAATGCACGCTACATTACCATGAGTAACATCAAATGTACTTATACCTTGACATGTATTTGGCTATTTGATTTCCTTTGTGTCTTGAAAAAAATTAGCACACATAGATGGAGCTCTAGGACTCACAGCCTTCTTTATTTCAGAGTAAGACAGTCCTACACTGTCACATCAATTCCTGCATGTAACAGTTGCATGCTTGCCTAGTGGGTCAAGTGTGGCTGCATGGTGACTAGGTAGCCAATCCAGCACTGGCCAGTATTCCAGATTTACATGTGTTAGGTGAGATGCCACATTGGTTTTGGTATTTGTTTGTGTGTCTAGCATATTTGGACTAACTGGGTGGCACTGAGTGCCTATGCACGCCATATGGGCCTCCGTTCACAGTCATAGGACAATAAGGTCACTATATTGGAATCCATGAGTCTTAAACAGTAGAAAAATGAATGGCCTACTACGCACACACTCAGTCATTACAATCTGTTTACATTTACATTCCGTTTGGTTCGTGGTAGGATGTCACTACACTGTTGTACCACACATACTCACAACATGTGCACACTTCTACCTTTATTTTGTGATAGTCTTCCACACACACACATGCATTTGGCGCAAGTTGTTGATCCGCACACATGTATTGGATTCCATGATAGTGTCATGGCTTGAGAATAACACCTGGCTACAGACCTTTTTGATGGACCAAATACAATTAGGTGAGATGTGAGTGTATTGATGTTTACAGTGACTGATTAATGTAAGTGGTTACACAAAGTAAGTGTTCATTCATTTTTATTAATATTTTTAACCGTTTTTCAAAATAAAAGTTGGATATATGACCATCAAACGGATTCAGGCTTTAGTGAAAAAGTTCTGGACAGTGGTGGTATTCCTTTGCCGAGTCCCAGCTATTGTGCCTTCATTTTCCCTCTGTCCTAATCTTTATCCTCATCTGCTGCTTCCTGCTCCTCATAGCTGTGGTCCCATAGGACATTTGTCTACACACAGATGTTGTGCAATATACAACAAACCAGGATAATTTCCCAAACAGTAAGGGGGAGTATAGCTATCAGCTCCCAGACATGTCCAAACAGCTGAAGCGAGACTTAAGTACCATGAATGTCTGCTCCACAATACCCCTGATCTTGTTCAGTGCGATGTTGAAGGTGCGCTCTGCCTCTGTCTGGGGATGTACAAATGGGGTCAAGATAAAAATAAGAAGGGGTCCCTTTTGTGTCACTCATTTTTACTACCAATCATTTAAGCTGACTTTGGATGGTATTGTTGAATACCAATGTATCTTTAATTCCTGCCACTCCACTATCTAAACACTGAACACAATTATATGTAAAGATGTATCATTTATTTTAAATAAATACTCTCTGATACACAATATGCTTTCTATAATTCTATCAAAATAAAAAATACCTTAAGCTCCATACATAGAAACATCATCAATACATTTCATCGTTCAATAAAATTTAGAATAAAAATACAAATATTTGATTAAAAAGCAGTGTCATAAGTAACCCTGGGCAGAGCACTACGCTACGATCGCGTAGTTTGCAAAGTTTCCGCTACTTCGCACCACGCGAATTGCACGTAGCATAGTGCAAACGCGCGTAGCGTAGTGGTAATTTTTGGCTTGCTCGCGGTCCTCAACGTCTAGTTGGCGACCGCAAGCAAGCAAAATGACATCCCGGCAAGACTTTTTTCTCGTTCGCGATCAGCAACATCAAGTTGCCGATCGCAAGCGTGGAAAATAAACCTCCCGGCGAGATTCTCAATGTGGGGAGGTCAGGTTTCTCTTTGCGAGTGGTTGCGTATGCTCGTGACCACTCGCGATGAGAAACTACCAGTCCGCGTTGAGAAAGCTGCAGCTCAAGTAAAATTCTACTCAAGCGGCAGAAAACTACAGCGCTCACTGTGCAAGATGCTGTTTTCAATGATTGCACAGTGCCTGATGCTTGTCCGCATTGTGCAATCATTGAAAACGGCATCTTGTAAAGGGAGAACTGGCAACTACGCAGTTTGCATAGTGCTACGCGTAGCTCGAGTAGTGCGAAGAGCACTTTGCGTAGCTACGCGTAGCGCTACTTCGCGAACTACACCCTGGGTTCGTCATTGGATTTACTAATTGTTACACATTCGTATCACAGATTGTCGACATAGAATTTCTATGGATGGCGCTTGATGCACCCCATCTACTTCAGGATAAGATATTTAGAACAGAAAAGTATCTTTAGACATATTACTTTGTTCCACCACCTTCTTTTTCAACCTATTCAGGATGGTTCTCGAGATATGATTCTTTAATCTTTAATCCTCTTCATTCCAATTTGTGGGGGACATCTTGATTCACACTTCCTCTCATTTTTACCTGGAGGAAAACTCATCCAGTGGAATTAACAGATATTTCACTTAGTATAACATTATTGTATTATTTTAGAAATACACCTCTTTTTTGTTAGGTTTATTCTCTCATGGCAGGACCGCTCTGTTTCTATTAAGGAATGTTTCATGGCACAACGTTGTGTGATTCTTGTCTTCAGTGTTGTGAGAGTGCAGTCACTCACCTGAAAAGCAGGACATCTGCAGGGGCAATGAGTGCTCCCGACCACCTGGGACACCTCTCGGCACTAGTGACATTTGACAGGAGATCTGGCAGCTGTCCCAAATGGAAAGGAGGATTGGAAGAGAAGAAAGACACTGCTACACTTTGCCGCCTGGTCTAGACAAAGCTCCTGGATGTTCAGGAAAGTTGAAGGTCGTCAGTGTTGTTGTGGCAACTCGTTTTGGATTGGCAAGTAATTAGTGAGGCAGTATGCCATTGGAGGTGAGTGACCAATAACACACCACAGTAACTACAATCTGTTCAAACAATCACCTGGTACCCAATTAGGTCACTTCATTCTTTCACTTCTTTTTCAATGGATTGGACCGAAAAGGAGTCTCTCATGCCATGTAATTTCCTTGAGAATTAGGATGGTCTCTTATAGTGCTTAGATATCTCAATTAACACTACTCTGGCACGCCTGGTAGTTCAAGCACTCCTTAAACAATGATATAATCATAAGGAAATAAAGAAAAGTCTCACAAATTGCCAGTAGGTGTCAGGATGCTCAAAGAAAAGCTAACATATAAGGAAAATCTCTCCTGCATATCGTAACTATAAGGAAACATTAAGAAACCGTTGGATTTTTAAAAATTAACGTCTACTTGTCCAAATCCTGGATTCCTCTATGTTTCATGCTGACAAAGAGCATCAAATCAAGTGGACTAGATCAGTTAGCTCAACATATGAGCCATTAAAATCTCATTGCAGTCTGTTCAAAAATGCGTTTTTTTTCAAAATGTTCATAATCACAAAAAGTCTCAGGGGCATATGGACAAGGATGTAACTGCGTTGTTGCATCAATTTTTCGACGTTATGGCAGCTTTTTTATCACCTTAATTACAAGTTGCCGCTAACTGCAGTTAACAGCACTTTTCCAGCGTAAACATGGCTTTTCAAGATGGCCACTTCTGTTAGCGAGACTTACTGAAAATGAGATGCAAGGTAGGTGTTCTCATGCAAAAATCGCTGCTAACCCCCTTTGCGATATTTACAAGGAATTCCCTGTATGGTGCAAAACCAAAAAAAACTGCTTCTAACTCCAGGTTAGGCAGTTTTTTAAGACCAGAAAATAGCTGGTCTTTAAAAATGGTGCAAACACTTGGGGCCTCATTTCAGAAGGTTTTGATGCTGGACAGTGCTGCAAGGAATGTTGTTGCGCTGCACTGTGACAAAACTAGAGGGCAAGAATGC
The DNA here is from genome assembly GCF_964261635.1 of Lissotriton helveticus. Lineage (NCBI taxonomy): Eukaryota > Metazoa > Chordata > Amphibia > Caudata > Salamandridae > Lissotriton > Lissotriton helveticus. The sequence continues at coordinate 659,183,016 of NC_136068.1, read as the reverse complement.
ACAACATCTATAAGGCATTCCTGGGCCTCCTTCATGAAAAGTGTTGCCTCGCTGCTACAAAACAGCGTTGCAACACTTTTCACTACTCCCTTCTTGCAACACCATGGATGAGCTGTATTCACTGTACAGTGCTCCAGGTTACAATTAATGACAGATAGCGCAAAAGACATGCATGGCTGCAGTTGCATATGGCTGGGTTCAAACTGGAATGGCATGGTGAGCAAAAAAACTATGGATTTAGGCCCAGATCTCTGTACTGTGGTGAATGTATTACATTGTTCTGCATTCTGTCCATCAATTGTTGTTTTTGCATTTGTCACCCCGAGTGGGACGGGTATGCCCAGATGTGGGTCCTGTGCTCGCCATGCAACTGGAGTCAAGCTATCCTGGCTGAAGAGGGGTGAAAGCCCAAAACTTGTCCTAGGATGCTTGTTTTCAGTCCAGGGAGAACGTGGCCTGGAAGTTTGGACTGAACTGTTCCCATTGGGCGCAGGGTCAAGACTGATTTGCATCTGGCTGGGTTCAAAGTGGAATGGCATGGTGAACAAAAAAACAATGGATTTAGGCCCATATCTCTGTACTGGGGTGAATGTATGACATTGTTCTACATTCTGTCCATCAATTGTTGTTTTTGCATTTGTCACCCGAGTGGGACGGGTATGCCCAGATGTGAATCCTGTGCTCGCCATGCCACTGGAGTCAAGCTATCCTGGCTGAAGAGGGGTGAAACCCCAAAACTGGTCCTAGGATGCTTGTTTCCAGTCCAGGGTGGACCTGGCCTGGAAATTCGGGCTGGACTGTTCCCATTGGGCTCAGGGTCAAGACTGATTTGAATCTGGCTGGGTTCAAACTGGATTGGCATGGTGAACAAAAAACAATGTATTTAGGCTCAGATCTCTGTATTGGGGTGAATGCATGACATTGTTCTGCAATCTATACATTTTTGTTTTTGTGTTGTGTCACAAGCATGAAACAACTCCAGCATGCATGGGTCCTGCCTGTCTCTGTGGCACTGCATCACCCTCACGCCTGCCATGAGGCAGGCGTAAGGTACTGACGCAGTGGCGTCCTTCCATTGTTGCAGTGAAATCTGATGGATTTCACAGCACCACTCCCTTAAGGCTTTGTTGCGTTGGAACGCCCACCCTGCATACATCAAACCTGATGCAGGTATAATGTGGCACTGGGTTTCACAAGGTCATGCATATGTCTAGATGCGTCTCTTTGCAAATATGGTGCAACATGGTGCAAGAATCACACTGCAAGTACGTCAAGAAATGACTTCTGCAGGTGAGGCCGGACTAGTGGATGGCGGGAGTGAACCAGTTGGCCTTCTTAGATTGTTGTTTGCCTGGTCTTTTTTTGAGGGGTGCAAGGGTGTTGAAGCAGTTGAAGATCCATCAGCTGAGGATGCACACTACAGTGTTGGCGTATGTAAGTGTTGTCAGAGTATTGGTGCTGAGGGAGTTGACAGGAAGTTCTTGGTGGTGGCCTTGATCAGCTGCTACAGCAGGACAACGATGGAGATGTTGTACGGTGGGCATGGTGAAAGCCTGATATAAACAATGATGGACGGTACTGGTGGAGAAGACAGGTTCAAGCATGTGTCAGGCTATGTGGGTTGTTGCAGTGACTGCAGTGACTAGCTGCTTGAGTCCGATGTTGGCAAGGTTCAGGAGGGGGTGGTGTTCGGGTCGCTGGGGTTGTCCAGGTGGAACTTGAGGTCTCCTAGTAGGATGTAGTCAGTGGATGGGAGAGCCTGGTGTATGGTGAGGTCTACAATGGCATCGGTAAATGGGAGTTCATGGCCCGGGGGGGGGGGGCTGTGGATGACGGTGCCGTGGAGGGTGGTATTGGGGTTGGTCCGGATCTGGAAGTGGCGGTGTTCCATGGTCATCGTCTGGTCATTACAGTTAGTGGGCAGTAAGAGTGTACCTTTTTTAAACAATGGCAATGATTTCTCTTGGGCGCTCGGGGTGGTCCGTGTGGGTGAATGTATAGCTGTCAGATGGTCAAGGGGATGTCCAATCTGGAGCAGGGGTTAGTCAAGGTTTCCATGAAGAAGGTGATGTCTGAAGTGGTGGCCTCAAGGAGGTCCCAGATTTCTGTTGCATATTTGATGAGGGACCACACGTTGAGGAGGATGCTGTTGAGTCGGTAGGCTGTGTTGTTGGTTGGCAAGGTGGCAAGAGGTGCTGGTGTGCTGATGTGGCAGATAATGCATTTGCAGTTTCCACAGGTGCAAGGTGCAAGACATTTCTACTGTGTTGCTAGATGGCAGGTGGTGTGGTGACCAGGGTTGTTTGTAAGGAGGGTGCTGATGTCGTAGTAGTGGAGTGTCTGAGAGGAAGGGTTCTTGGTTCTGGGCATGGTCCAGGGGGGACGGACACAGACAGGCTTGCCTTTGGCACACCAGTGGTATGTGGCTTTCATTACATACTGTTCTGAGGGGGACTGGACAGCTGGGTGGTGGGAAACATGGGAAAGGACACTGGAGGGGGCATGGACATAGGGGAGAGAAGGGATTGTAAATATTTTCTGTGCTCCTGCTCTACTGAGCCTGCTTCCAGGAACAGTAAGCAGGCAGCCAGGCTCCCTCTCCACAGCCAATCACAATGCTGCAATCCGGTGTTGGGATTGTTCCAGAGCACCGTGCCAAGGCGGGAGGGGTGGGCATGTTCTCCATGCAGGCTGTAATGCAGTCTGCATTGCGAACAAGGATTTTTAATTTTTTTTTATTTTTGAATATTTTTATTTCATTTTCACAAAGTTTTATATACCGCAAACTTGACCCGATTCGGGTATCAGAGCACTTTACATAGCACCAGTTGCATTACATGAGGAATCAATGTGATGTGAGCATGACTGCTTTGGGTGGCCTGAGAGGGCCAACCAAACAGTCATTGCACACTTGAGAGGGCATACAACACTGCTCCTGCCCTGCTCCTTGAGTAGAGCAGTCCCGCCTACATTCTTGCCTGCAAAGAAAACATAGCATGAGTACATCAGCAAGTTATCATCATGTTATGCTTCCTCTTCTTGCACTGCTTGAAAGCAGTGGGGCAGCGCTCTTCTGCAATAGCAGATGAGGGGCCACTGGGGATGCGTCACCCACAGGTGCTAGGCCTGAGCCTAACTAGACCCCCAGGCCTCCTCTGCTACACGCCCCACCTTCTCCTCACCTGGACTTTGACACCATGGTGCAATCCACTACACTCCCTCCAAATCTGTGACTCAGCCAGCAGGAGCCTCAGCCAGGTGGGATTTCGCAAGCTAGGGTACAGCAGTCACCGCCAACTCCGCTGGGGAACCCCCCGATGCAGGTGATGCAGCAGGGCCCCCTTAGGCATCAAGTTGCAATGCTCCTGCCGCACAAGTTTGGTGCAGCTCGTGGGCTTCACCCTCCACAGTGTCTGGCCAGTACAACATCCTCCGGCCTGTGATGCAGAGAGGCACCACCCACCATTAGTACTCGCCTCCGTTCACCCCGATGTAGTGGTGGTGCATGGTATGCAATGCAGACCTCCCCACATTGGTGCACAGAGCGCTTCTACTATTCACAGCTCCAAGGGGCACCAGGCAATCTTCTCACACAGGTCAGCAATGTGTCCCCATGCAGCCTGGCAGACTTCACCACCAGGTAAGGGCAATCGCTTACGTCTCAATGTCTACTGCCCCGGCCAAGCAACTCCACAGCACCTCCGCATCCCACTCCAGGTGCCAGACGCAGGCCCAGCAAGGCCTCCGGACCCAGGGACTGTTCTCACTTTCAAAGTTTTGGATGTCACGGTGTTGCAAGAAGTGCGCAATGAGAAGGGAGGCATCACTGTTTTTTCCCAACGATGCGCTTCTTTTTAAGATTCTAGCCCCGAGTTTCCTCTTCCTATGAAACTCTGACTTTTCAACCTGGCTGTTGGGGGGTTTTGGGGGTGGTTGTTGATCTATGCTGAACCTGGTACAGGCTGCTCCATTATGAATTCCATTAGATTTGTTTCCTATTTTTGAGGTGGACATATAGGCTATTTTTGCCTCTAGAGGCAATACAAGTCATATTGCGCTGACTAACGTGAGTTTTTTGCTGCTAATGGGCCTTTCATCAGTTTTTGCCCACCAACTTCAGAATTTGTATTGCCTTCACGCTAGTGTTAGCCGCAGATTTCACTGCAGCTACCTGAAACTATCGCCATGTAGCGACGTATTGTAAATACATCGCTAACAGGGCGATAGTTTTTGGTGATAGGCCACGTTAAGAAAACCGCAGCTAACTAGCGTTAGCGTTAGTTAGCGGCAGTTCTTGAACGTATCCCCCTAAATTCATCAAAAACTGAGGTCCTGCTATTTGGAAATAGCTTTTCTTTCAGTCTCCTAATTGGTGGCCTCTGCAGCTTGGTTCTCCTACCACCACAAGTGCTAAGGTGAAAAACTTGGGGGTGATTGTTGACACCAAACTATCTTTTGAAGGAAAAACCACATCACTTCATCATGCTTCTACATTCTGAAACTTCTCAGAAACGTTCTTCCTTATATTCCAGCAACACTACATAAGACAGTAGTCGCTGCCCTTTTCACATCCAAACTGGATTATTGTGACAGATTGTTTATTAACATCTAAAAATACTTTCTGAATAAGCTTCAGATGCTTCAAAATACAGCAGCCTGTCTGCTGCTAGGCATTCCCGGACCCAATTATGTATCCCAAGCACTGTGTCAGCTACACTGGCGCACCATTGGAAAAAGCAATAAAGAAGACTAAAGGGGAGGAGAGAAACAACATGAACCACACATATATTTTAACAACTTTTTCATGAGGATTAGCTGTGAGTTCATGCTTTTTACTAGCTTAGTACCCTTCCATTTCTTCAGCTTTACAACAGCTGTATGCTCTTATTAGGGTTTCTTGCTGCTCAAATGGGTTTAATTACTTGAATTTATATATTTCCCTCTTCTTTATTGCATGATTTTGCACGCGAGAAAGTGTCACTCATAGTTGTTGAATGTAAATCTCTGACAGAATATCGACGGACAGAATATCGACCTACAGCAACATTGACGCTGGAATATCGAAGGCAAGTATATCGACACCCTATCTACAACATGGTAAGTACAAAAATATCGAAACAAAAATATCGATGTTAAAAATATCGTAATTAAAAGTATCGTTTTTTTTTCTGTAAAAAAAAAAAAGTAAAATAAAGTAAATAATACTTATAAATAAATTAAACATATTTAAACATATTTCATAATGTTTAAAATTAATAATACATATTTAATAATAAAACTTTAATTAAAATTAAACATACAATACATATATACTTACTTAATAATAATATTTATTAATTATTTTAATTAATTAAAATTTATTAACAAATACTATGAATTACAAATACATCTACACACATAAAATAATAACATATGTGACTTCTACTGAGCCTCTAACTCGCATTGCTATTTTAACGACCCTTCAATCGCGCTCGTTTTTAATCTGCTTTTATCTTTAACTGCTGCTCTGGCGCTTAGCGCGAACCTTCATTAATTTTGCCTACCTTTAGTGTAACGCTGCTCTGCACTGTGCACTTTTGATTTTTGCGTATTTGCACATTTCCGGTCACTCCCGCCCTCAGCGCTCGGCCCCAGCGGTTCCCGGAAGTGAGGCGGGACCGCATTGCACCGGGGTTGGCGCTCTAGTTTCCTGAATCGCCCGCCCCTATTTAACCTCTTGGATGCTATGGGAATTCCCCTGCTGTGCTGGGATTTCGCGATCCTCGCACATTCATGACGAGCTGGGCTCGTCATGAGCGTAGCAGGAGGCTACTGCATGACGAGCCCAGCTCGTCATGAGCGTCGAAGGGGTTAACGCGTCAATGCGTCGAGCGCGCAGCGGTCGCGCCGAAGGAGCGCCAAAGGAGGGCCCGTCTGTGCCCGTCCGTGTCCCGGACGGGCCCAGGGCCCTGCCTCCTTCTTATTCACCCTGCTGTTTACGTGCTGGCTCTCTGAAGTATACTTCTGAGGAGCTAGTTGCCCTCAATACTTTCAGCTGCGATGCCACTAAACACTGGGAGGTGCTTGAGACTACGCTGCATTTTTGTCCGGCATGCGGGTTCCGTTTTATACACCAACCTTCCCCTGCTACTATACCCAGGACCAATTTAGATAATATCAAAGCTGGACTGATTAATTCAAGATCTATGGTCAGCCACGCGGCCGATATCTTTGAGCTGCTCGATGGCCAGGAGTTTGATCTCCTTTTCATTACCGAAACTTGGCTCACCGAGTCTTGCATGCCGGTGATCGAACTTGCTATTCCACGCGGATTTAGGATCGCGAGGATGGATCGACCATCTGGCAGGGGCGGCGGTGTGGCTGTAATCTATCGTGACCACTGGGCAGTGGTGAGTGAACCGCCAGATTTACTTGGCGATTCAGAAATGCTACACTTTGCTGTGGTCCTTTCCCCCCACTTCACTTTGGGAGGCACCCTACTTTACCGCCCCCCCGGCTATGCCGGTAGTTTCGTGGGCAATATTGAGGAGGTTATTGTTCCCCGTGCCCTTAATTTTTCTCGCTATCTCCTGCTGGGTGATTTTAACATCCATATGGACACTGGGGATTTGCCTGAATCAAGGGGTTTGGCTGATGTCCTTGCGCTGGCGAACCTGACACAATGGGTGAACTTTCCCACTTATAAGGCTGGTCACTGGTTAGATTTGGTCTGCTCTAACTTTGAGATCACTATGTCACCCCCTATGAAGGTTACCTGGTCGGACCATTCCTTAATTTTGTTCACATGGCCCTTAGGTTCTAAAGTGCTGAGGGATTTGCCTGCCCCTCAAGCTCACGCCCAGAGAATAAATGTAACCACCTTCTCAGATTTGCTTCTGGCTAACCGGCCAACGTTGCCGTCTAACCTAGAGTCTGCAGTGGATTTATTCAATGCTTGGGTTAAACAAAGCGCCGTTGTGCCCACCAATAAAGGTGGCAGTAAACGGGTCAGGTCATCGCCCTCTAAACCCTGGTTCTCCCACGCTCTCAGGGAACTTAAATCCGGCTGCAAAAAACTGGAGCGAGCCTGGCGCCGTGAGTTCCGCCCTGATCTGAAGAGCGATCTGCAGAGGGCACAGAAGGTTTACTATGCCGAAATTAAAGCTGCCAAAAGTAGGTACTTTTCAGAAAGGATAGAGAAGGCGGACAACAATGGCAAAGAAGTCTTTGCCATTGTTCAGAGTTTCCTTTCTCCCTGTGCTGCCTTCCCAGTTCTTCCGGCCTCTGATCTCTGGTGTGAAGAACTGTCCTGTTTTTTTGATAATAAAATCATCAAAATCCAAGAGGAGCTCCAAAATTCCAGTGGTCTTCTTCAGCCCTTGTCACCCTTCGCCAGTTCTGGGGAGAAGCAATCTACCAGCCAATTTTCCACCTTTGAGCCAGCTTTGCAAGCGGACGTGCTGGCCATCTTGGAGTCACTAAAGTCGGGTTCACCCTCTGACCCGTGCCCCGCCAGGGTTCTGGGGGGAGCTGCGAGCTTGGTATACCAGGAGGCCACTCAGGTGGTCAATTTGTCTCTGACCTCTGCCTCTGTGCCCCCTTGCTGGAAACAGGCAAAATTGCTTCCCCTCCTTAAGAAGCCTGGCCTGGACCCTCTAGCCACGTCCAGCTATCGTCCGATATCGCTGCTCCCGGCACTGGCGAAGGTCTGTGAAAAGGTTGTCTTTAGGCAGCTGAATAATTTTATTGAGTTCTCTCAGGCCCTGCACCCGGCTCAATCGGGTTTCAGGGCGGCTTTCAGCACCGAGACGGCTCTGGTGGAAGTTTCGGAGGCCATCAGGGAGTGTCTGGACGGAGGCGGCAGAGCGGTCCTGGTTTTGCTGGACTTATCTGCCGCCTTCGATACGGTACCCCATGCTCTGCTGCTGAATCGGTTGGCAGAGGTGGGACTGTCAGGCGCGGTTCTGGCTTGGCTGTCCTCGTTTCTGTCGGAACGGACGCAGCAAGTTTGGATGCCTCCTTACGCCTCGTCTCCCAAGAAGCTCAGCACAGGGGTCCCCCAGGGGTCGACGTTAAGCCCCCTGCTGTTTAACGTTTATATGACCCCGCTGATCCATCTGGCTGAGCAGTGGGGAGCCAAAATAATGGCGTATGCCGACGACACTCAGCTGTTGTTTACCTGGCCTAAGAATTGCCTAGATGCTAGTGTCGTCTGCTCCTGTCTATCCAACGTCTTTCGGTGGCTCCTTTCAGCCCAACTTAAATGCAACGAGGACAAGACAGAGCTGTTGTTTTATGGCAACTTTCCGGCCAATTTTAAGGATCTCATTTGGCCGCCTGATTTTGCTTGTCCCAGCTCTCTTGGAGGCCCGGCCAAAAACTTGGGGGTCTGGTTCGGACAGGATCTTAAGTTTGAAGTACATCTAAAAAAACTTACGGCGACCTGTTTTTCGACCCTCAAGTCACTAAAAAGGTTCCTTCCACTGCTCCATAGGGAAGCAAAAGAGACGGTTCTGCGTGCTCTGATTCTATCAAGGCTGGATTATTCCAATGCCCTCTTTAGCGGTCTTCCTAAATATCTCATCAACCGAATGCAGATTATTCAGAATGCGGTGGTTCGACTTCTATTCCATCTCCCGAGAAGAACTAGCGCATCTGCTCATCTCCGAAAGCTCCATTGGCTTCCAGTGGCCCATCGTATTGTGTTCAAATCTCTGGTCCTGGCCTTCCGTGCCCTGCACCAACAAGGACCACAATATTTGCACAAGAGGTTCACGTTTTATACCCCTCGCCGTGCACTCCGATCAGCTAATCTCCTTCTGATGTTTACGCCTAAAATCAGATATGTGAGATTGGGTGGTCAGTCTATTTCTGTCCAAGCAGCTCGATCCTGGAATGCCCTGCCGATCTCTTTGCGAGCGTCAGCCATACTGACAGAATTTAAGAAGGGGTTAAAAACCCACCTTTTTAATCTCAGTATCTAGTTGCTTCCCTTCTCCCTTGGTTCGGCTCTGTTCTAGTTCACATATCGCGCCAGGATACTCTGTAGTAGCAGAGCGCGTAATAAAATATTTTATACATACATACATACATACATAAATCAAAATAATTAATTATATTTAATAAATAAAAACAATTAAATATACTTTCAATATTTTAAAAGTTAATTAAATACAACATTATCAAAAATAATACAAAAAATATTACATACATAAATAAATAAAAATACTATTTATAGTCCCCAAAAAGCTACACTAATGAAAACATTGGATAGCATAGAATGTAAAATTACTATTCCCACTCCAGAAAATTAAACAGTATCGAAAGCGTTAAATAGCATAGGGGTAAAAATTACCATACCCACTCCAGAGGGTGCAACAGTAGGGAAAGCGTTGGATAGCATAGGGGTCAAAATTACTATTCCAACTCCAGAGGGTGTAACAGTAGAGAAAGCGTTGAATAGCGTAGGGGTGGGAGTGGGTGAGGAAGGAGGAATAAAAAGAGTACAAGGGAGGGAAATGAGACAGTGGCTAGGAGGGAAAAAGCAATAAAGAAGACTAAAGGGGAGGAGAGAAACAACATGAACCACACATATATTTGAAAAACTGTTTTTCATGAGGATTAGCTGTGAGTTCATGCTTTTTACAAACTTAGTACCCTTCCATTTCTTCAGCTTTATAACAGTTGTATGCTCTTAATATGGTTTCTTGCTGCTCAAATGGGTTTAACTTCTTGAATTTATATACTTCCCTCTTCTTTATTGCATGATTTTGCACGCGAGAAAGTGTCACTCATAGTCGTTGAATGTGAATCTCTGACAGAATATCGACGGACAGAATATCGACCTACAGCAACATCGACGCTGGAATATCGAAGGCAAGTATATCGACACCCTATCTACAACATGGTAAGTACAAAAATATCGAAACAAAAATATTGATGTTAAAAATATCGTAATTAAAAATATCGTTTTTTTTTCTGTAAAAAAAAAAGTAAAATAAAGTAAATAATACTTACAAATAAATTAAACATATTTAAACATATTTTATAATGTTTAAAATTAATAAAACATATTTAATAATAAAACTTTAATTAAAATTAAACATACAATACATATATACTTAATAATAATATTTATTAATTATTTTAATTAATTAAAAATTATTAAAAAACACTATAAATTACAAATACATCTACACACATAAAATAATAACATAAATACAAATAATTAATTATATTTAATAAATAAAAACAATTAAATATACTTTCAATATTTTAAAAGTTAATTAAATACAACATTATCAAAAAGAATACAAAAAATATTACATACATAAATAAATAAAAATACTATTCCCACTCCAGAAAATTAAACAGTAGGGAAAGCGTTAAATAGCATAGGGGTAAAAATTACTATTCCCACTCCAGAGGGTGCAACAGTAGGAAAAGTGTTGGATAGCATAGGGGTAAAAATTACTATTCCAACTCCAGAGGGTGCCACAGTAGGGAAAGCGTTGGATAGCGTAAGGGTAAAAATTACTATTCTAACTCCATAGGGTGCAACAGTAGGGAAAGCGTTGGATAGCGTAGGGGAGAAAATTACTATTCCCACTCCAGAGAGTGCAACAGTAGGGAAAACGTTGGATAGCGGGTGGGTAAAAATTACTATTCAAACTCCAGAGGGGGCAACAGTAGGGAAAGCGTTGCATAACGTAGGGGTAAAAATTACTATTCCAACTCTAGAGGGTGTAACAGTAGAGAAAGCGTTGGATAGCGTAGGGGTACAAATTACTATTCAAACTCCAGAGCGTGCAACAGTAGGGACAGCGTTGGATAGCGTAGTGGTAAAAATTACTATTCCAACTCCAGAGTGTGTAACAGTAGGGAAAGCGTTTGATAGCGTAGAATTTAAATTTAACATACTTATAAATAAATTGTATAATTTAAATAATGTATAATTACATTTTTAAATATATCTACATCAATAAGAAACAATTAATAATTATTACAAGCAATTACATTTGAATAATTAATTAACAATAAATTAACAACACATACCAATAGATATTAATTATTAAATATTACACACCACATAATAAATATTAAAGAATAAAGTATTTTTCATAACAAAAAAATATTATTTAAAATTAATTCACAATTAAAAATTATTAAACAATATACAAAATATTACTTTTTTATAAAACATTGATTACCAAATTATTACAAATATTTTCAAATTAATAAGAAATAATTGACAATTAAAAATATTAATTGCCAATGAACACAATTATTTACCTATTAAAAAATTAATTACCAAGTAAAAAATTATTTCCCAATTACAAACATGAATTACCACTTTAACAAATGAGTTAACAATTAAAAACATTAATTACCAATTAAATAAATACATTATCAATTAATATAATTAATTGCCAATTAATAATTAACCGCTTCCGTGCGGCGCCGATTCCGCCCCTGTGCTGGACATTCCAGAACAGGGTGCGGTCATGACGGAACCGTTCCGTCATCAGCACAGCTCAGCTGTGACTGATGACGGAACGGTTCCGTCACAAGCATCGAAGGTGTTAATTAAAAATACATTAATTATCCATAACAAAAAAATGTATAAATCATTAATTAATTACAATTAAATTACTTCCCACGCAATCCCCCTATAAACCCACAACCCTCTACAGAAATAGAAACAAAAAGTAATTAAAATTAATTTAGAATTCCTAAAAAGTAATAATTAATTTAGTATATTTAATTTACTTCCACCCTATTCCCCTATAAACCCACAACCCGCTCCGGTACTAAAACATAACATTTACTTAAAAATAACATTAATTACCAATTAAATAAATGATCTATCAATTAAAATAATTAATTGCCAATTAATAATTAATTAAAAATTAAATAATTATCCATAACAAAAAAAAATCATTAATTAATTACAATTAAATTACTTCCCACCCAATTCCCCTATAAACCCACAACCCGCTACAGCAATAAAAAAATGAATTATTTAAAATATATTTATAATTCCTAAAAATGTATAATTAATTTAGTATATTTAAATTACTTCCCACCCTATTCCCCTATAAACCCACAACCCGCTCTGGTACTAAAACATAAAATTTACTTAAAAATAACATTATTAATATATAAAAATAATACACATATAATTAAAAAAAAAATACTTAACAAAAAACATATTACACATACATAAATAAAAACATAAAAATAATACAAATATCATTGAAATTAGTTACATCGATATATATGCTATCTATATTAATAACTTCGATATTACTTACACCGATATAAATAAATTCGATATTACTTACCTTAGGGTCGATATTCTGTCCAACGATATTCTTGACATCGAAATTCTGTATCTTCGATATTTACAACACAATATTTTTGTAGGTCGAGATTTCAAACTCGATATTTTGACTGTGCACCGTTGAATGTCACTCATAATTTCACTGAAATTATGAAAATGTCACACATAAGCAAACGGAAACCTTGGCAGCTATGACCATCGTCTAGGCCTCTGACGCACCATGCTAATCATCATACTGACGGTCTTATTCTTTTTGTGGACAGTGCACACTCATTGACTGTATGCAGCGGATTGTGTAAACTGCCGGCGGCGTGCATGCCTCAAGGCACTAGAGCTGACTGTCGCCAGCTCAGCTGCCACTGCCAGGAGGTGGTCAAGGTGCAGCCTGCAGTGTTTAGCAGGGCACAGGCGGCCGCCCGCCGCAAATGATTCATCCGGCCCCCTGCGGCCGCAGCAGGTGGCCATCACGGCATGAGAGAGACTGAGTCTTGTGCGCAGCCTGCACTCGTCTTTCAGATTCCCCCGCCGCTTTCTGGACTTCCTAGTTCCTTCGGACGTGACGGCACTCTACCGCCAGAACATCCAGATTTAATCCCGGCCCCCTGGTGCCATGAGTGCAGAGAGATACATTGTAGCGTGCCGCTCTCAGCCACTACACAGAGCTGAGAGCTGCAGTCTTGTTAACTGTTTAGGAACTCGGCTAACAGCACCTCTCTCGGAACAGCAGAGAGAGCCCGGGCACAGGCGCCGCTGGCACGCCTGGCACAGGTGGCAAAATGCGTGACAATGCATTTCAGTGCGGTGATGCTGATCACTGCACTGAAATGCGTGAGCGGCACACCTGTTGCGTGACACTTGGCAGGACTGTAGCAGGGTGACTAACATTAGACAGAGCAACTCTGAAGAATAATCAGTGGGTAGTATTTGAAGAAGTGAAAAGGGAGAGATGCACTGCCCCCAGAGGGCAGGGAGTGGAGACAAAGACAAGAGAGAGAAGGGATGCACAGAAGACAGAAGGGAGAAGTGACATGAAAGCTTGGCTCATTTTTGGGATAAAGGGTTTCCAAGAGGACCTTGAACTGAGTAAGCTCGAGTATGACTTGAGCCTTCAGTCACTCACCAACCTCTATTCAAATGTTGATAAGATAGTTTAAACTCCAAGATACAGTTTTTCAGCCTCTCCTTTGAGCTGGCAGCCTTTGTACATTAGTAATGTTTCAGCCCAGTTATATCAGGACAACCCAACATTCTCCTGGGACACTTACAACACATGTATCCTAGGGAAACATACATTGTCAAAGAAATTAAGGAAAGCTTCCCCAAAAGCACCTCTGCTAACCCAGGCAGACATGCTTAACTTTGAACACAGCCTATCATATCAGAAAATACTGGGACTGTGTCCAGGGTGTCTCTTCATGGGAATGCGAGGGACGGACTTATGTTCAACTGCACCCACATGCACAGACTCACAAAACAAACTCAGACAGAAAGATACACTTACATTTATAAGCACAGTACAATGCCACCCACACTGTATATGCTAAACCCATGACAGGGAGAGTAGTCAACAGTCTGCTCAATGAAGGCACACTTGGTGCGCCTCTCTTGGTCACAGTAGAGATCCAGTACCTCATTTATGTTAAGGTACAAGGCTAGACCACTGTGCACACACTAGATTACAGTAAGGCTGCTGCAAAAATGTAAAACAGATACAAGATACTCCCATTCAAGCCCCGAGGGAAGAGGGTGCAAAGTTCCAAAACCCTATCTCTTCATTTGCTGATATAACCAGTGGGCTCTACGCCCAATGGTTTTGCAAGTATTTTGCAAAAGAGAAAGAAAAGAAGGGAGAGAACAGCTAAAGCAGAGCCACTAATGCATGGGTCCAACCAGAAAGATTTCACAAGAAAACCATCATCCTGCCATTTTTTCAGGACTCTTTTTATTTATTTCAAAAGGTAGATTTGCGGCTTGTCTGTATGTTTTTAGAAGCTAGGTAGAACAATTACCAGTTATATGCTAAATGTGGATCGAGCCAGACCAAAAGTATTTAATGAAGAGATTGACTTGAATCAGTGTTTCTAAATAAGAGAAAGTATGCAATTTGAACATTTTGAGAGTTAATGCCCCCAACCACCCTCATATTGTATGTAAAGTTTATATTATATTATCCCTAAGACTAAGGCAAAGCAGCCCAAAATGCTCTTTCATTTACTATGAAAATTCAAGTATTGTTGTTGCCTTGACTTTTTGTAACAGATGTTAGAGATTTGTATGTGTTCTTATTTTTGTGCATTATTTATAAATTGCAAAATGTATTTCTATACTTGATGAAACATGAATGCACTGGTATAGTACTTTTGCTTTTGAAAAAAACATCTGTATAGTATTTAAAAGTGCATTTTTCTGATACTTGTTAAACTAGGACTGAGTTTAGGTATAAATCACCATCTTGTTCAATATGAAAGTCATTTCTGTCACTTATCTCTTCTCCTGCCCACCTCTCTCCTGGCAATTTCTGCAGCACACAGTCAATCTGAGATGTATCTGACCTAGAAATGTAGGGACATCTGAAGGGTGGTTTGCACAGCTGTGTAGTAGATGTGTGCCACAAGTGAGTATAAGAAAGAGACACAGAGGAAGAAGATACTCATGAGGGTCCCTGCCGGGTGCCCATGTGAGGGTAGAGTAGCAGGTAGAGTCGGGCTGGTAGCCTGTGATGTAGCACGACTTGAGGATTTCACGTGTTGAAACCTGATTCTAACAGCACAACAGTGAATGCGTTCCTGGAACGATCTCCAGGCTGGTACCCTTGTGAGTATCTTCTTCTTCTGTGTCTCTTTCCTATACTCACTTGTGGCACCCTTCAGATGTCCCTATATTTCTAGGTCCTGAAGAGACCTTACATTGCACCAAGGGTCGAAACATTGTCGGCAGATAACAGAAGCGAACCATTAAACCGGCGCTTATCATTAATGGTCGACTCTTTGATTAATTGGAAACCTTGTACATATGTCACAAATATGTCACCAATATTTTAGGTTCCTTTTTTCTCACTGGGGACACTACGCACTACTGTGATATTATTTCCTTGTACATATCTTGATTTCTTTCAAGAACGATATAAACATGATTGTGAAATACAAAAATGAAGGTGTATGAGGTCTTTTCTCTTTTTGACATCACTGTAAACATCTTCATTACCATTGTGCATAACTATATCAATATCACTTTGATATTATTCCACAGGAGCCATTGTTTTCGTTAATCAACTTATGAATTTATGGCATAGGCCTGAGCCATCTTTATAGTCTTGGCCCATAGAGAGTGGCATAGAGTTTAGTTATGCTCCTCGCCTGGTTTGTTATTTGAGCTCTCGCCAAACAGTTGCAGTGCCATCAGTTCACAGACAGGCATTCTCATCAGCATGCGTCCTGACGTCACTTGAGTCAGTCTACTTTTGCACTTAGCTGCATGTGTCTGGATCTGAAGGCGGGGTGTTGGATTTAGAGGTATTTCGACGCTGCTGTTCTGCAGGCTTCAAACAGCAATACGGGGCGGACAGAATACTGGACTTCACATCGTGCTGCTTCTGTGCTGTTTACATGTTTTCACTTCTTGCCCGGAAAACACATTTAAATCTTTGCCAGACGTGTCAGCTTGTGTGGTTACACTTGGTGCGTAACTTATCGCTCGCTGGATCATGCAGGCACACTTTGTGACACTAGAGATATTTATGCCAGGATATCATGGCAGGCTCTGGTGATACTCAGGCCCACCACACCTCGAAATGCCTCATGTGCACTCATCAATACCCCTTCTACATTGGTGAGGCATGTTGCAATAAAGATCTGTGTTCTTTAGTAAACTGTTGCCTTGTATTGTCAGTGCCACTTTTTACACAGCTTCACTCCAGTGGTTCTACAGTCTAAACACAGGTCCTTGCTCATCTTGGTGTTAATTCTTAGTGCAGCCACGTGACCTGCTTCTTAGATGTCCATAGCTGTCAAAGTTGTTGTTATACCTGCTGCTCAGCCTGTGTGTCTGTGGAGTGGAATGTTGGTTTGAGAGCTGGTTATGGAATGTTGGATGAGAGAGAGTGTCCGTTGGAGGAATGGCTGAGCAGCAGGGAGGTTGCTCCTGGTGGGGCTCTATGTAAGATCTTGACTTGAAATAAATCTTCACAAAGAAACTACCTGGAATGGACTTAGTTCATTTACAACAGATTTTGGCAAAGTTTTATGGAAGAACCTACATGAACAAGTTGAATGAACTACTACTTAAGGAAAAGGAACCCTTTCATAAACTACAAACTGCGTACTTCAAGAAGCTGCCACCCCAGAGCCCCACCAGTGACACCTCCACCAGTCGCCCCAACCTGTAAGTGCCAGGTTCCGTTGTACTTTCTTCCCCTACCCTCCTGTTTTGGAATATATGCTCCTGCCATGCTGCCTGTCTTTCCTGCTGCCTGCCTGTCCTGCTGCCTTAAAAGTGGTGTCACAGTACTGTTGTCCTGGTAGAGTACCACCAGTTACCACTCCATCGATCGCCTCAACCGTTTCTGCCATGTGTCCAATGAAAGCCACAAGCCTCTGCGACCATTGTGTGGAAGAAGCCCCGCACTACCTGTTTGGTGAATTGGCGATGAACTACCTGTGGATGGTGACAGTGAGAAGCTGCATGGCAGGGAAGTAGAGTTATCCTCTCTCTGGGTATTATGAACTCCCAGTGTGCAGCAAGGTGAACCTACCTTTTGTTTTACCAGAGGTGACTTTGTTGTGCTTACAGTGCGATGTTTAGCACTTCTTTGCTACTTTTACCATATACTTGTCATGTGGAGGAGCCCTGTTCCTGGTGTTGTTGTGGACTTTCATGGGGAGAAACCATTTTTTTGTGTTTTTTATTGTCCCTGGCAGCCCCTTATCATTTGACAGTTGGTCCACAGTGCTTTATTTGAATATTATGCGCGTGTCTTCTCCAGCACGCGTGAGCTCACCTGCATCTCCTGAGTATTCGTCATTGCTTCCACGCTATTCAGTGCTGCAGCTGCTTGCTTGCATGCATGCACGCGCTGTGAGCCATCCAGCTCAGCGTCACCATGCGTGGCGCCATTTTGTTATTGTCCCAATACCATTTTTCCCTATTACGTGGCTTATTGAAGATTCCTGCTTGCCAACCATGTTTGTTTTCGCAATACACTTCTGCCAGTACTTCCACTCGACTTTTATTGCACTTGCACTTGCTTTCAAGATGTGACAGGTGATATTGTCGGACCAGACTGAGGTCTTCGATTTTCATGGGGTTCATCGAGGTACTGTCTACAAACCTATGTTTCCTGGTGCAGCCACCCAATGGAAACTTCTTTTTGTCTTAGTTAAAAGAATTCATGGCTGTGGTGAGGTCCTTCACAAGCTTGTTTTATCCGTCAACTAGAGTGAGATTTCGCTCACTGGTGGTATTTCATGACATTATTAGTTGTTTATGATGACACATTATATTTTGTATGTTTTCATAAGCTGTGGTATATTCTGCTTTAAATGTGTTTTTACTTGAAATTACAATGGAGTGAAATGTTGTGGATGTTCCAGGTTTGCATGTTGATGGAATGTTTTTTTTAACAGTATATTCTAATGCTTTAATTTTCTTTGCAGTGGTTGATGTTTTTTTTTCTTCATGTGTTCTTTCTATTGTGTGTCTGTCTTATTCATGAATACTGGTATCTTCATTTCTTCTACACATTTTGCACCTTCTGCACTTTGTATTTTATTGACATTGTGGTTGTGTGCTATTTTTATTATCAGGTCTTACATTACCTCCTCGTCCGTCTTCCTCGCCACAGTAATTACTAATGAGCATCCTGCTCCCACAGAAACTCCAATCAAAAGTTAACATACTAGTCTCCCTATCCCTCCAATATGGCCCCCAGTGGCAACCACCAATCACATAAAAGGATACAAGATCCACACCACGACCTGTTTTTTGTTTCTGCACTAATCCGAGTGCTGTTCATGTTCCTGTTTGTTCATGTAAGTTTGGGGCAGTGGTCCTGATTTAGCGGACTCTCGGGCCCCGTTCTGTGAGGGGAGGGATGGTTGTTTCCACATGTGTGTGTTCTCTGTGTTCCTCCCCCTCTTTTTTGTCCACATGGGGTATTCTCCTTTGCCCTGCTTTAGCAGACTTCCTGAGTTGCCATGCTTTTCGATTCTGTATTTCAATTCCTTTGGGGGGTGATGTCTCCGGGGTCACTGTGGTAATGGTCCCGCAGAGTCCTGCTTAGCGGACTCAGCGTGTCTGCCTTCTTTTTGCCTCCCGCAGGTCCTGCCATAGCGGACCTTGCCCCGTTGCTGGTTCCCTCTGGGGCCCTCCCTGGTTGGGTTTTGCTGAGTCATACCTTGGCTGACGCAGTGCCGCTTGCTTCGGGGTTGACTCCGGGGCTGATGCGGCGCTGGTGGGCTCCCTCCTCCCTCATGGGGTCCGCTTGCACGTACCTTCAGCTGAGCTGACGTGGTACGCATTCATCGGTTTGAGTGGGGGGGGCGTGGCCTATTCCGTAGGCTTACGTTTCGGGGCATGGTTCACTGCGCTGTTTATAGGGGGCTCCTGGCAGTATCTTCGTGTTTGTGGGCGTGCCGATGGCCGTCCTGCCGACTTTATTTTGGTTTCCATGGAGCTCAGTCCTTGCAACTGCTTTTGATGTGTCCCGAGGAGGAATACGTTCGGACAATTCTTACATACTGAGGTTCCTCTGGCTCTCTTGTCGCTGTTCCTTCCTTCGCTTTGTTTCTGCAGGGGCTTGTTACGGAGTTGACTGCTGCTTTACGTGTGGCGGTCTCTGTTCCTCCTTCTGGGTGACCCTGATATGTGCCTGGTCCTTCCTGTGTGTCTGGTGGGGACGGAAGTGTGGTACTTGCAGGTATATTTTCTGCATGGGTCTGCTCTTTTGAAGGTTCTGCAGCGCATTCATTCTTGCCGGTGGGGTCGGGTGTCTGAATTGACTGGGGAGGACGCTGTTTGTTTTATCTGTTTTGGTGGATTGACCCTGGTTCATTGCCTGTCCGTTACTCTGTCTTCATAGTTTGGGCTGTGGAATAGGAGGGTGTGGATGTGGTTGGCTTCCCCGGTTTCTGACCAGTTTTTGTCCTTTGCTTGACTTTGCAGTTTTGTTTTTGACCTCTCTGTAGGGGGGTTCTTTTGTTGGCTAACTTCTCCTATCAGGATTCTGTTGATTTGAGGGGTGCCTCGCCAATTGTTCTGGATGGTGGGAAGGTAGATGCGGCGGTGATGCGCTCTTTTTACGCTGTCCCTGTTTCTCTTGGGACTGCTGCCTTTTTTCCTCCTATGCCGTTCATGCCTTGCTGTTTGAATGTTGGTCCTTGGCTGAGTTGTTGGTCCAGGGCGATGGCGTTTCACCCTAGGTCGCTCAGATGGTTCGGCTGTTAAGTCTGACTTCTGTCTTCTCCTTGACATGTCCATCGAGGCCGGGCTCTTTTGTGGCCGGGGTACTCCTTTGTTTGAATCCCGGTTCCCTGCCTCCTCTTCCTCCTCTTCTGCTCCCTTCGTGACTTGACTGGTTGGCTCCTTGAGGGGACACTGTGGGTGCTCGCCTGTTTATCTTTGTGGTCGGCTGCTTGCGGTCTATGTCTTTCTTCTTCCCCTTGGGTCGAGCTGCTGTATGTGGCTCTGTTAGTTGGCGTCTGTTGCCTTGAGGTATGGGGCACTGTCGTATCATGACCTGGGGATCTGTGGGGCCTGGATGTGTCCTATTCTCTACAGGGTGTTGCGGCATGCAACCGAGGAGATGTGGCTCTTTGCTTAGTCTTGTGCCTCTATTGGCACAGGCTCTCATGGGTCAGGGACTCAATGGGGTCCTCTGGGCGTTATTGGTCTGACATGGTTGGCTTGGTCGGTTCCCCCTGTCTCATTCGGGGTGGGATCTTTGCAGGTATTCCTGCCTCCATCCTTTCGGATATTTCTGGTTTCACTCGGCCGTCAGGTGGATTTTATCCTTGTTCCTGTACGTCTGGTCTCTCACTTATTGTCCGCTTCTATGTTCTGGGCGGTCTTTTGCACTATGGGGTGTTGCCCTTTGACCTGTGTTCCTCCCCTCTTGTCTTTGCTGGGGTTCTGAACCCTCAGCTTGGGCGTTTCCATGGAATAGGGCTGTTTTCTTCCTTCCCTGGATGTTTTTCTTGGTTTCTGCTTGTTCTTTCTGTTTAGCAGGGTTCCTTGTCGAGGAGGTTTACCTGGTTCTGGTGGGTTGATGTGTTCTGGTATTCGGTCGTAGCCCTGTCTGATTTCTTCTCGGAATCTGACGTGTGTTGTGGCTCCGTTCCAGACTCTTTGGAGTTTGTGCTCTTGCCTCCTTCCTGTATATTGACTCTGGTGTCGGTGCTTTGGTCTCTGTTGTCGGAGGCTTACCCTCCCGTGTGCCATGGGTGTTACCTGACTGACTTGTGGGTCATGGGTCTGCTGTACTTCTCCTTGATGGTTCTTTGGTCTCGTCTCCATATGTCTCCTGTGATGGGCCATCTTTTGTCTGTTGGAAGCCCCTGTGGTCTGGTTTCAGTCAGGGGGTTCCAGTATCGACCGGGATGTGAGAGTCTCTGTTCGGTGCTTGGACGACAATCCTCTGTCCAGGGTTGTCCATTTCTGTTTGTTCCCTCTCTGGTGGTCCCTTTGCATGCCCGTCTGTGATATTGGGGGTGCTACTATGGGCACCGCTTCTGTGCAGGGCTGATGGTTGATGGCTCTGTTGTCTTGTTCCTCCTTTACGGGGTGCTATGACCCGTTCACCTGGGTCTCTTGGTGTTTGTTGCCTTACTGGTATGTCGCCTTCTTCGTGTCCAGAAGGGCTGCTGAGTTGTCATGTATTTCTTCTGTCATCTGTGGGGTTGTCATGTTCATTCCCTCGGTTGTCTGACTCTCCTCCTTTTTTGTTTAGGGGGGTCGTCGTTGGCCTCCCTGTCTGCGGTTTCCCTCATGGGATGGGTGCTTGTTGTGCCTGACTGTCTGGGCTGGGTCTGCACTTGGATGGATGCGCTGTCCTCCCGGGTTTGATGGCTCAGTGGGCTAAAGCAGCCCCTGCAGTGGCCTGTGTTCGCCCTCATGGTCACAGGTTCAAATCCCGGCGGGTCCACTCAGACTTTCATCCATTTGAGGTTGTTTAAATGAGTGTCATTGTGTTGGGTAACGATTAACATCTGTTATTCTGCGCCAGGTCTCCTTTGGTTGTACTCCTTTGGCCCATGGACCTGTTATCTGTCTTCCCTCCGGTTCCCCTGCTTCCGGCTATTTTGCAGGTACCTCCACCTGTGGTTTCCTCTGTTGGGGTTGGCAGTGCATCGGGGTTGGGCATTGCCATGCCTTCTGTGCCCCTTGTTGGACACTCTGGTTCCTCCTCCGGGGTGCGGGTCTTTGGCCTTGCCTCTGGGTCCGTGTTCCCTGGTCCGCTGTGGTTGTTCCTTGATGGTTGAGGTTCTTCTCCGGTTGTCCTGCCGCTGCTCTCCTTTGCAGTCTTCTGCTACGCAATGGGTCTCCATTGCATTGCTAATGGAGTTCTGTGACCTGTTTGGTCTGTTGAGGGTTTGGGTCCTGCTGGGGTCCTGGTGTTTTTGGCTGGCGGTTTAGTTTTGGGCTGGGCCCTTTTTCCCCTCCGTGTTCGGTGGGCGGCCATTCCAGATTTTCCCGGTCTCCCTTTTTTAGCTGGGGGTTGTTCGTCTTTTCAAGTTTCTGGCTTTTCCATGCCCGTATCCTCTCTTGTCTCGTCATCCGTGGGGCCTTCCGGTGGTGTTGTGGTCCTTGTGGGGTGTTCCCTTTGGACAGTTTGGTGTTGGTGGCCTTGTGCTTTTGATGTGGACATTGGTGTTTTTTTGGGGGGGCTGTTTCTTTTGCCAGACATGTTGGGGTGTTTCCTGCGGGCTGCACCTTCTTTGTGGAGTTTGGAGGATGGAGTGCTCTTGCGGGCTCTTTCTGCTTGGTGCCACTGGTGGATTATTTCATCGGTCGGCTGTGGTGGTCCTCCCTTTCTTCTTCCTGTTCCTTCGTCTGCAGGGGACTCTCCATGGCTCCTTTTTGGGGTGTGATGCGTGCCTTATTGCCTTACTGGTCCCGCTTGTCTTCTTTTGGTGTTGCCCTGCTGGGCCAGCGGCCTTCTCTTTCCACACTTGTGTCGGTGGATTCGGGAGACTGTCTTTTTGGTGTGTGTTGTCCGTTCTGTGGCTCCCTCTCGTCCTCTTCCTGGGCGTTCTTCTCGTTCTCTTGCTGTTTCTTGGGCAGCCTTTCGGGTGTTTCCATGGGAGGGTTTGCAGGGCGGCCGTTTGGTATCCCCTTGTTCCTTCTTGTCTCTTTCCCGGCTTCCGGTTGGAGTCGGTGCTTCGGTTGCCTTTGGCTCTTGGATTCTGGGCTCAATGGTTTCTTTTGATGTGTGTCTCTCTCCATTGTTGTCTCTGGGATTGTTGTTGCAGTGCCTTCCGTGTGTGGGCTGTGATTCTTATCCATGAAGCTGATGTTGCTTTGGTATCTGCTCATTAGTAATTACTGTGGCGAGGAAGACGGACGAGGAGGTAATGCCCCGGTTACTTACCGGTAATCTTCATTACTCCGAGTCCTAGTCTTCCTCGCCACAGTATAGTTTCCCTTCCCTCCCGGCCCTTTTGTCATGGCTTCATGTATACGGCTTTGGTTTTCAGATCGTGGTGTGGATCTTGTATCCTTTTATGTGATTGGTGGTTGCCACTGGGGGCCATATAGGAGGGATAGGGAGACTAGTATGTTAACTTTTGCTTGGAGTTTCTGTGAGAGCAGGATGCTCATTAGTAATTACTATGGCGAGGAAGACTAGGACTCGGAGTAATGAAGATTACCGGTAAGTAACTGGGGCATTTCTTGATGTTGTGCAAGGGGTTCTGTACTATGCTCATGATTTATATTGAAAGGTGCATTTTACCCATGTTCCGTGTGGAGCTTATTTTTCCACACGTCACAAACCAATTTCGGTTTGGGTGGAGTTTCTAGTTGGTTTTCTTAAGGTTCCGTGTGGAGTTTCCCTCTACACGTCACAATCCAAATTTTGGTTTGGGTGGACTTTCTGCTTGGTGTCTGGTTTTCTTGTGTTCCAGGATGTGTTCTTGGATGAAATGTTTATTCAAGCTTGTTGTTATTTTGGTGCAGGGTGTTACCCCCTTAAAGGTTCGTGTGGAGCATACTTTTCCACATATCACAACTAGATTTTGGTTTGGATGGAGTTTCTGCTTGGTATTTGAACAGGTTCCATGTGGAGCGTACTTTTCCACACGTCAACACCCAGATTCAGGTTTGGGTGCAGTTTTTGCATGGTTTTCTTCTGGTTCCATGTGGAGAGCTGTTTTTTAATCATCACAGCCCATCTTTTCTTGGGGGAAGCACTTACATGTTGAGTGAAGTGTGTGCGATTGCATAGTTCCGTGTATAGTTTTCCTACACGTCACACATCGTCTTTTTTCGGGGGAAGCATTGAATTATATTGAACTTCTTGCATGTATGGTTTCCTGTTGCGCCTTTTATATGATACCCTTCCTACCTCTTGTTGGCCTGGCCAGTCTTCTTGCTTGCTTTTTGGGGTTTAGTTTGTGTTATGCAGGCGTGGTAGCATATGTGTTACATTGGCTTGGTTTAAGGGAGCATGGATTGTGTACCTTTGTATGAGAAAGGGAGAAGTGCCTAGAGTTAAAATTGCTGGATTGCGTAATCTTTGACTTCGTCAAAATTATTATCTTTTTGCTATTTTGTTTACATGTATTTCGCCATCTACATGTATTGCATGTTGCCCCTCTCTTGCATGTAATTATTGTTGCCATCTTATACATACATCTATTTTATTGTGATTCTTTTGCAGTTGATTTTTTATTTGTATTAAGAAAGGAAGATGTGTTATACCTGCTGCTCAGCCTGTGTGTCTGTGGAGTGGCATGTTGGTGTGAGAGCTTGTTATGGAATGTTGTATGGGAGAGAGTGTCAGTTGGAGGAAGGGCTGAGCAGCATGGAGGCTGCTCCTGGTGGGGCTCTACATAAGATCTTGACTTGAAATAAATCTACACAAAGAAACGACCTGGAATGGAGTTACTTCATTTACAGCAGTTTTAGATTGCTATGTGTAAAATCTTCATAATTTATTTTTAATTATGAGTCAGCCTCTGCAGGCGATTGCAGTTGTTTTAATATCTTCTTAGAGTTTCTCATTGCTCAAATGGGTCTAATTTCTGATATTTATAAGTTTCCCTCATCTTCATTGCTTGAGTTTTTCTTGCAAGAAAGTGTCACTCATAGTCATTGAAATGCCACTCATAATTACACTGAAATTATAAAAATGTCACAGATAGCAATGTGAAACCTTGGCAGCTATGCTGTGTTTGTCTTTATTTCAAGGAAACGGTCCCATTAAACCATTTGGGGGCGTGTTTGTCCTAAGGGGAAATCACTATAGCCGATTAGCTTTCACATTCGTACTTAATCATATTGTAGCTGTGTGGTAAATAATTATTAGGCCAACAGCTACAGTGTTGAACCCACATTTCATGCCAACGCTCCCCTTGGTGGTAATTCTAGGAGTTCCTAGAAACAAAGGCTACCTGGGCCTGCTCGGGTCTGCCCCGGAGGGGTGGGACGGGCTCCTGTGTCTCAGCTTTAGTTCCCTCGGGGCTCTCACGTTTCCATCATCGAAAAGAGGCCCTTCTTCTGCCTGAGGCGATGCAGTGCGTTCCACCCCGAGCGTGAGATCCCTGCAAGGATTAGCGCCATGGACAACTGACTGTCAGGGACCTTTATTTATTCAGTTAGGACACTAGGCTGAGCTCACACCTGGGCAAACATGACTCACCTTGGCAGTAATACTCTGGACTCATTGAGGCAGAAGCAAAGCAGGCCCACCGCTCAGCATAGGCAAACAAAACCGGCGTCCTTTGGGAGGCTTTCATTTAATTCAATAGATATTTCAGTATCAAATTGACTGTAAGCAATCACTCGCATGTAAATAGATGTCAGCCATGCTTATACACTGGCAGATACAGACAGATGCATATAATCAGGCTTTTCCAGGGCTTTAAGTGGTATGAAAAAACTGGGGGGTCTCTCAAAGAGGTGTGGCTGAAACAGTTAATAGCGTGGCTTAAAAACACATAAGCTAAAAATCTGTGCTTTTCATAGGGTGTCACCCGACTGGTATTTTGCTGCTTCTGTCATTGCATCCAGATATACAAGTAACATTACACCTTCAAGAAGCCAAGCAGCCAGTACTATTGGCTTTGACAATGATTCTTAGTTGCATAAGATAAATAAGTAACAACTATGTCTTTGATGTCTGGAATATTAAAAATGCTTCAGTTTTGAAATTGTGAGACTGAAAGAACTATAACAAGTCTCTTTGAACTTACATCAAAGGCAGTGCAGGATGGTACTGCAGCAGAGTTAAGATTTGTATTTTTTTAAGTTTCGGACTAGGCAGCGCATGCACTGTCTCGTCAGAGAGATGCTGTATACACTATAGTGAGGGAAGCTCCACCCACTTTCTGCCCATCTTTTTGATTGGCTTTAATCACAAATACTGCATTGTAATTGGTGCTTGGATTCTTAGTCCCGCCTCCTGAATGCCATGATGACATTTTTGTCCTTCCATAGCTATCGGCGCTATTACTTAAAAAACTGTTTTGTTTCCCTACCTCTCCCTGTTCCCTCCCATAGTCAGTAACTTCTTAGACTGCCACCCTCCCCCAACTCTCTCTTGTTCGTGCCTTCTTTTAGGCGCGCACTGCAGTTTACAATGCAATCGGTCTAGTGAAAATACGAGTCCAATTGCATTTTCTATGCTTGTTTGCAATTTCATTGGCGGGTGGTGTGGCACTCTTTGTCTCGCATGCGTGACAAAACTCCAGGCCGGGTTCGCTAAGGAGAGGAGCCAGGCTGCAGCTGGAGGGTCGCCTAGCAACCAGGACTCCTGCGCACACGTCACCACTTTACAGAGCGGAGGGCCGCCTGGAAGGAAGCCTCGTCCCTGCCAACTTATTATGGCCTTCCGCCCCATTATTTCCACCCCCTCCCCGGTTTCTCTCCTGCCCGTCACTTTCCTCCCTCGTAGGAAGAAGAGCGTCAACATGACCGAGTGCATGCCGTGCCCAGCTCTGAGCATGTGGCAGAAATCGTGGGCAGACAAGGTGAGTAGGCTGGGGCTAACCACATGTAAAGGAATGGCCCCATGTGCGTGGGCAGGATGAGGCAGCAGCCCGGGTTCACAGCAGGGGCAGCCTAGCAATGGCTGAAGACATGCCACGAGCACAAATGATTTATATAGGGGCATGGTGGGGCGGCAAAGCACAGAGATGCTTTCTGTATTAAGTGCGAGTCAGGTCCCAGGAACAAATAACTGCCTCCTTCTTCCCAATGTGACGTTCAAGGTATGATGTGATCTGCGTTCGACCTGTGAAGTGATTGATTGCACATGTGAAGGTTTCAGCATGCTCTGCGGGCCGACCGACACATCCCCGCAGGGGACCCTCATAAGAGGCAGGCCCCCTTAGTGCCACAATATGGCACGCGAGACAGCCCAGGGTCTAAGGTCGCCACTTCCGCAAAGGCGCGTCACTTCCGGACGGGTGGGGGGTGGGGCGGAAGTATTTAAGGCTCCCTCCCTACTAGCGGCCTCTTTGGCCTCTTCTCCTTCGATGTTTAGACGTGCCCAGGAGTGCTGCTCAACTCGGTGAGTCCGTGATTCATACTCCCCCTCGTGCCCACTCCCCCCCTACTGGGGGTGGCAGCTGGGCCGGGAGGCCTGCATAGCAGCGGGCCGCTGAGGCTTGGGCATGCCTGCAGGCAAGCTTGCAGGGGCTATCGGTGAGTCCGAGTTTTATACCCCCCTCATGCCCGCTCCCCCCCTTCTGGGGGTCGCAGTGGGCCGCTGAGTGTCAGGTCCCACCCAGGTGTCAGTTTGGTTGCTACTACTACCCCCTATTTCAAGGTTCATCAGCCTTCAATTCAGCAATCGTCTGTTGGAAGATGGAGACAGAGTTGGTCCAGTTTCTGGTTCAAGAAAAAGATCAAGAATGAATCCTCCAGTGAGCCAGAACTTTGAAACGGTTAGCGTTCTAGTCTTTTTCTCCGTCCGCCATTTTGTGCGCTCGCGGCAAATGCGCTGCACACTTCAACTGAACTTCATCGGCGATTAGACGTGTTCCTGAGAGTTCGCTTGAAACCCGCAAATCTTGTGTAATTCCGATTTGCGGTTATTTCCTGGGAGCTGTTCACTCCTTAGTTTTTTCCTTGAATTCCATTTCCTGCCTTTCGAGCGTTCTGTAGTCACGCTCGTCAGGAATCCTGTGAGCAGCAGTTAGCCCATAACTTTCTCCCTCCCCTGAGAACCACCAAGGAGAGTTCGTCTTTCTACAGCCCCTTCCCCTTCCCCATTCCTTAGTCCATTTTTGGCTGACCTTCGGTGTTCCGCATGCAGAGACTTTTCAGAGAATGCGGTAAGCTGTTTCCTTTCCATATTTGTTGACTTGATTTATGGGCATCAAGTTGAAGCTGTGAGAAGGACCTTCTGTACCCCTTCAGTCAAGGACATCCTGAGAATACAGGGAATCAGTGCTCGAGGTAGAATCGTTATCTGTGAGGACTTCAAGCTTCAAGTATATAGGAGTATCCTTGTGTATGCATATATATAGAATACTTGTATTTACCTCCATTCAGTTCATCTACCCTGCACCGAAGTCTACCTAGATCCGCTTCTGGAGTTCATGAAAGACTGTTACTGCAATTTTCGCATTCATCTTAAGAGAGAGGCACATTCCACACATGATAAGGTATAGTGGTAGTTGGGAGTAGGGAGATATAGTCAAATGGTTGAGGCAATGTTTGAGTGAACTTAATAATCCTGTGTTTAATGTTTTAGGTGTCACTTCCAACAAGAAACGAAAAAACAGAGAGAAGTAGAAGACACCTGTGTGGCAGTCTCTCTTGTTATCCACTTCCCCTTTCCCTTTCATTCCTGGGCTTGGAGTGTTCCGAGTCTAGGGGTGTAAGGGAGTTGGGAAAATATCTTCAGCGAAACCTGGCCATCCGCTCCCACGGAATCTGGAAATTACAGGTACTACTTCTGACAGATTGAAGTGCCTTAAATTACCTTCCGTCTGGGCGAGATGGCAGAGGGTTTAGACGTTAAGGCATTAGCGTCCATTTTAGAGGGTTTACAGAAGCAGCTAAGTGAAACCAGGGAGGAGGTTAGAAAGTCCAACCAAGAGGCTAATCATTTGCGTCAGAGATTTGATGAGCTGACAGCGAGCCCCAGTCCCAATTTTGGGGGAATCAAGTCCCCTACCTTTGCCCCCTCACCATCTTCTTCATCGGCATTGACAACTCAAGTTGTGCATGCCATGTCTCCCACTATTCCTTTGGCACCTCCCGAAAGATTCCTGGGTGATCCCCATAAGGCCCAAATGTTCCTCACACAGTGCTCTTTGCATTTCCTATGTAAACCCATTTTGTTTAAAGAGGATCAGTCAAAAGTGGCGTTCGTGCTGTCTTACCTGAGTGGCGATGCAGCGGCATGGTCTTTGCCCCTGGTTGCTTCTAATGATCCAGTACTGTACAAATTTGAAGAATTCAAGGCTGAATTTTTGCGCATCTTTGATCGCAGAAAAATCTCTCAGACTACTGATAATGAGCTATTGGATTTGAAACAAGGAAATAAGGAACTAGTGGCTTATTTGGCACAATTTAATAAGTTGATTGTTGAGACCAGCTGGCCAGAGGCAAAAAGAGCAGCAATTTTTTACAGAGGATTGAAAGATGAGCTGAAGGATGGCTTAGCCTACAGATGTTTCAGAGCTCATAGATCTTGTACTTCAAATTGACCAGCGGCAATCCGAAAGACGCAATGAGCGACGGAAAGATGTCAAAATATATCCACCACGATTTGATAGAGTTAGGTCTGATCGGTTAAGAACCATGAAGGGAATTCCAGTGAAGAACCAATGCAGATTGGTACGGTACGAGGACCGCTCACTCAGGAAGAGAGAGAGAAGAGGCGTTTGGGCAAGCTTTGTATGTATTGTGGTCTTTCGGGTCACTTCGTGAAGGAATGTCCGAAGAAACCGAAGACAAATCCATGGGTAAAAGGCAAGCTCCACCAGTAGACGGAGTTGCACTGGTGGGAGCGAGTTAAGAGACAAATCCCAATTCTCAACTTTTGGCCAATACCCTCCAATCGGCTGCTCCGCACCTGATTCTATCTTGTAAAATCTCCTTCGGGGAGAATAGAATGGAAGAAGTCTCGGTCATGGTTGATTCAGGGGCGACGGGGAACTTTTGTGATCTCCAGTTTGCCAAGTCTCTGGAAATCCAGTTTAAAAGGAAAATGAGACCTGAACCGGTGCGAGCAGTGGATGGCACCAATTTATCCTCTGGTCCAATAGTCTACGATACAGAAGAAATCACGGTATTGGGTCCTGGAGAACATCGGAGTTACATAAACTTTAATCTAATTGATGCTCCACAGTTTCAGTTGATTGTGGGTTTGCCATGGCTCACTGAGCACAACCCGCAGATTGATTGGGCCAAGCGAACTGTGGAGATGAATTCAGTCTTTTGTCAAGAACATTGCTTCCAATCTTTACCAGTTGCTTTGAGGTCAACCATGTCATCAAGTTTGGCCAACCAAACTCAAATCATTTGCACAGTGGAAATTCCTGAGATCCCAGATGAATATCAGGATTTGAAGGAAGTTTTCAATGAAAAAGAAGCACAAACACTACCACCTCACAGGGAGTACGACTGTAGTCTAGAGTTGGAACCAGGAGCCTCTTTGCCATGTAGTCACATTTATGCGTTATCAGAGCCCGAGAATCTACATTTGAAGAAATATATAGATCAAAACCTTGCCAACGGATTCATTCGGCCTTCCCAGTCGCCAGTGTCTTCCCCTCTATTTTTTATCCCTAAGAAGGATGGATCCTTGAGGACGTGCATTGACTACCGAGCGATTAATCAGGTCACCAAGAAGAATCGCTATCCATTACCCCTCATATCCGAACTTTTAGATCAGGTCAAGGATGCTTGCATCTATACAAAACTGGACTTAAGGGGGGCATACCATCTGGTTCGTATGGCCGAAGGGGAGGAATGGAAAACAGCTTTTCGAACGCGGCTGGGGTTGTTTGAATATCAGGTGATGCCTTTTGGGTTGTGTAACGCCCCAGCTGCCTTTCAGCATTTTGTAAATGACGTTCTGCGAGAATTCTTAGATCGATTTGCAGTGGTGTATATCGACGATATTCTCATCTTTTCCAACAGTCTTGAGGAACATGTGAATCATGTGCGAGCCATCTTAGAGCGTTTGTTGGAGCACCAATTATTTGTTAAACTGGAGAAATGTGTTTTCCACTCCTCGAGAGTGGAATTTCTGGGTTTCATACTCTCCCCGGAAGGTGTCTCTATGGATGATTCCAAGTTGCAGGCAATTCGATCTTGGCCAGCCCCAAGGTCTGTCAAAGAGATACAAAGTTTTTTGGGATTCGCCAATTTTTATAGGCGATTTATCCAGAATTTGTCTGAAAAGGTGAGTCCAATCACTCGTTTATTAAAGAAAGATGTGCGGTTCGCCTGGGAAAAAGAAACAGAAGAGGCTTTTCAGTTGTTAAAAGAAGCCTTCATTTCAGCACCAGTTTTACAACATCTAGATTTGAGAGAACCCTTTTTCATTGAGGCGGATGCCTCCAATTTGGCCATCGGGGGAATCCTTTCCCAACGTCAGAAAAATACTGGTCAGCTACACCCGGTGGCCTATCATTCCCGGAAATTGTCACCTGCTGAGGTAAATTATTCCATTGCAGACAAGGAGCTTCTGGCAGTTAAAGAGGCCTTCAAGGTTTGGAGACACTATTTGTTTGGAGCCAGACATGTGGTCACAGTCTTCACGGATCATCGAAATTTGCAATTTTTAAAATCTGCCAGAACCCTAACTCCGGGGCAACTTAGGTGGTCACTCTTTTTTGCAGACTATGATTTTGTACTGACTTATAAACAAGGGTCCGCAAATGGAAAGGCGGATGCACTATCGCGCTTGGGTTTGGGCGGGGAGCCTGAAGTCAAGGTGGAAGGTCATATCATTTCACAAGAAAGGATTGTAGCCACCATTGTGGAGAATGATTTGGGTGACAGAATCAGAGAAGAATTTGGGAAAGAAGAATACATTAATTGGAGAATGGAAGGCCTGGAAAGAGAAGTTATAGATGGGAAACCTTATTTTCAAAAGAAGATGTTTGTTCCAAGTGAAGCTCTACGGAAAGAGATCATTCATCAGTTTCATGATCACCAATTGGCAGGGCACAAGGGAACCAGTAAGACTTTGGATTTGATAAAAAGGTCCTTCTTTTGGTCGGGCATGGACGCTCAGGTGAGGCAGCATGTAGCCACTTGCGAACAGTGTGTTAAGGGCAAAAGTGCAAGACAGTCCCCGCAGGGTCTTCTTATGCCTCTGCCAGTGGCCCCTTCCCCATGGCACACCCTCTCCATGGATTTCATAGTGGATTTACCATCTAGTCAGGGATATTCTGTGATCTGGGTGGTAGTCGATCAGTTTTCAAAGATGAGTCATTTCATCCCCTTAAAGACCTTACCCAATGCTTCTCAGTTGGCCTCACTGTTTATTCAACACACAGTAAAACTGCATGGGATACCAAAGGTGATCATTTCCGATCGAGGTCCACAGTTTGTGTCCCGATTTTGGAAATCTTTCTTAAAGGGTTTAGGTGTAGACTCCCGTTTGTCCACCAGTTACCATCCAGAAACGGATGGACAGACGGAAAGAGTGAATCAGGATCTGGAGCAGTATCTTCGCATGTATTTGATGGATCAAGAAGGAGAGTGGCCTTCTTTATTGAGTACTGCGGAGTTTGCGTATAACAAATCCATCCATTCAGCTACAGGTTTCTCCCCATTCTTTTTAAATTCTGGTCGTCACCCCAATATGATAGTTGGAAAAGAGGAGATAGACGTCCCAGCAGCAGAAGATGTGATTCGAAATCTGCAAGAGACATATCAGCTAGCTTCTTCAAATCTCTCCAAGGCTAAGTTGGCTTATAAAAGACAGGCAGACAAGAAACGAAGAGAAAGTCCGATTTTTGAGCCTGGAGACCAAGTTTGGATTTCCACCCGTCACATGAGGATGGGTGGTAATCGTAAATTTCAGCCAAGATTTGTGGGTCCATATTCTGTGATTCGGATGGTAAACCCCGTCAGTGTCAGAGAAGCCCTTCCAAGATCCTTAAAGATCCATCCCACCTTTCATGTCTCCTTGATAAAACGGAATCCACCAAATCTTAGACAGGAACTTCCTCCAGCTCCAATTCAAGTCCAATCCACTGAGGAATTTGAGGTCAAAAGAATCTTAGATTCTAAATGGAAGAAAAGAAAATTGTTTTATTTAGTGGACTGGAAAAGTTTTGGTCTGGAAGAACGGTCTTGGGAGCCAAGCAGCAATGTCCATGCCCCGAGATTGGTATCAGAATTTCACAAGACATATCCACAGAAGCCTAGAGAGGGGGTTTTGGTGGGGGGTACTGTCAGGTCCCACCCAGGTGTCAGTCTGGTTGCTACTACTACCCCCTATTTCAAGGTTCATCAGCCTTCAATTCAGCAATCGTCTGTTGGAAGATGGAGACAGAGTTGGTCCAGTTTCTGGTTCAAGAAAAAGATCGAGAATGAATCCTCCAGTGAGCCAGAACTTTGAAACGGTTAGCGTTCTAGTCTTTTTCTCCGTCCGCCATTTTGTGCGCTCGCGGCAAATGCTCTGCGCACTTCAACTGAACTTCATCGGCGGTTAGACGTGTTCCTGAGAGTTCGTTTGAAACCCGCAAATCTTGTGTAATTCCGATTTGGGGTTATTTCCTGGGAGCTGTTCACTCCTTAGTTTTTTCCTTGAATTCCATTTCCTGCCTTTCGAGCGTTCTGTAGTCACGCTCGTCAGGAATCCTGTGAGCAGCAGTTAGCCCATAACTTTCTCCCTCCCCTGAGAACCACCAAGGAGAGTTCGTCTTTCTACAGCCCCTTCCCCTTCCCCATTTCTTAGTCCATTTTTGGCTGACCTTCGGTGTTCCGCATGCAGAGACTTTTCAGAGAATGAGGTAAGCCGTTTCCTTTCCATATTTGTTGACTTGATTTATGGTCATCAAGTTGAAGCTGTGAGAAGGACATTCTGTACCCCTTCAGTCAAGGACATCCTGAGAATACAGGGAATCAGTGCTCGAGGTAGAATCGTTATCTGTGAGGACTTCAAGCTTCAAGTATATAGGAGTATCCTTGTGTATGCATATATAGAATACTTGTATTTACCTCCATTCAGTTCATCTACCCTACACCGAAGTCTACCTAGATCCGCTTCTGGAGTTCATGAAAGACTGTTACTGCAATTTTCGCATTCATCTTAAGAGAGAGGCACATTCCACACATGATAAGGTAAAGTGGTAGTTGGGAGTAGGGAGATATAGTCAAATGGTTGAGGCAATGTTTGAGTGAACTTAGTAATCCTGTGTTTAATGTTTTAGGTGTCACTTCCAACAAGAAACGAAAAAACGAAGAGAAGTAGAAGACACCTGTGTGGCAGTCTCTCTTGTTATCCACTTCCCCTTTCCCTTTCATTCCTGGGCTTGGAGTGTTCCGAGTCTAGGGGTGTATGGGAGTTGGGAAAATATCTTCAGCGAAACCTGGCCATCCGCTCCCACGGAATCTGGAAATTACAGGTACTACTTCTGACACTGAGACTCTGGCATGCCTGTGGCCAAGCTTGCAGGGGCTAAAGGGGTTTGTCGTGTGGTTCTGGGTTACCGCTGGGCACGGACTCGAATCATGCACTTCGAGTAGCGGGGGGGGAGGCGGTCTACCTCCCCGGTGCCGGGTAACTTTGGGTGGAGGGCCTGGGGGGCAGCTTTGTTGGTCGGGGCGCTGCTTCACCCTCTGGCAAGTACGGGTGTTCCCCACAGAGCTGGCCATCCTCTCGGACCGCTGCCTCGTCGGGTGTTCCCCAGGCACGTCTGCCTTTGGGAATCACAAGTTGTTGCCCTCACGCTCCTGTGGCGTGCTCTGTGGTTTTCCATCCTCCCTCGGTGCCGGGGGGAGAGGGGGGTGCCGCAATGTGCTGGGCGCTAGCGTACGTGTGGTCTCCCCCCTTTTTTCCTGTTGCTCACGGCCGAGGGGTCTTGGCCAGGCGGGCACCCTTGGCCGCATACGTTCGGGTTCGTGCCACGCACGTGGGGTGCTCGGCCTGGGACTGGGGTTGGGGGAAATGGTCCCACACCTCAGTCACCTTACTCCCCTGGCCTTTCGAGTCTCTGGGGCATTGCCTACGGCGTCTCTCCCCGACGGATGTCTGGAGGGACGGAGCGGACTGCTCCTGTTTGGCTTAGCTCGTGTGCGGGCTTGGCCTGGGGGAAATGGCGCCCACGTACAGCGGCCATTTTCCTCCCCAGGGCTTGTGTAGCCACAGGGAACGCGTGAGTTTCTCGGCCACCGGGTTCTCACTTCAGTTATTTCAGGATCTTGACGCTATTTCCCGGCGCAGTTGCGGCAGCTTTTTAGTGGCGGCGTCTCTCCAGGATTTCGCACTGTGGGCCTGAATAGTGGGTTTATGTCCGGCTTGCTGTTCTGTGCGTACTCGGTGTGGGGGAAATGGCACCCACGCCCAGCGGCCATCTTCCCCCCCAGGTCATCCTGAGCCTACGGGGCCTTGTCTCTTGCACTCCACACGGGTCGGGCACTCTGGGCATTTCCGGCTTACCTAGTGGTTCCTGCTCACCGGTGCCCGAATCGGGGGAGTTCCGTCCTCCTGGCATTCGCGCTCAGTTTGTAGGGGGGAAGAACATCACAAGGGCGCACTTCGTGAACGCTGGGACTACCGGAAGCGGCCTTTTCGGAGGTGTCAGGGGTTTCTGCCTGCCCGTTCCTGGAGTGGGTTTCATTTTTGGTTTTCTCCTGATTTCGCGGTCGCGTACCCCTTATGCAATGGCACGTAATTATATTTCCGTATTATCACTTTAAAGGGACAGGAGATCGTATTGCTATGCGTGTCTCTTATCTAGTACTCGTTTAGTTACCTTGGTGTCACTTTCCATTGTAACCCCAGTAATAGTGCAAAAGATATAGTACAATCATTGTAATAAATATTCATTAGATTATGTCACTGGCGGAACGATGTGCAAGGTTTAATGTATTTTGTATTGCAAATATACTGGGCTAACATGTGTGTACTTACAGGAGGTGTTCCGTACATTGTTACGATGGAGGACGGGCCAAAGCAAGGCTGGACAGGGGGCCTATGACACAAAAAATGAAGGAGCATGGCACGGAGACACAGGGCCCAGCAGAAGGGAAGAAAAACTTTGTTAAAATTTTCCTTTTTTATTACAGGTGTCAGACACAACACCGCTGGTGGAAAAAGAACAGGCGACATTGCCAGTTGAACGGAGAATAGAATATCGAGAGCAGGTATAAGGCAGGGTACGGTGACACGGGGGAGCAGTGGGTGCGCTGGCCAGCTCGGGGTCATCGAACAGGCAGAGGTTATGCCAGGAGGAGGGTTCACAGGCCAAGTTTATCACTAATGTTGTCAATTTTTCCTCCTTGCCCCCACTCATCCTCGCTCACAGAGGATCGCCCGCATTGTGCGTCTTTCTCTCTTTACGTCACATATACCACCTTTCGATATGTAGGTATGTAGGGGATAGGGGGCACGCATCTTCACGAGAGCGGGGGACGGATGACCGGTCGTAATTTATGCACTTTGTATCCTGTGGCAGCGTTTTATCCCCAGATTGCTGTGCCGTGTGCCAGCAGACGTCAACATGGACAGCCAGGGCTCCCCTCCCCTTTTCCCGGAGACTACTTAGGTGGAGGACTCATTGCCGGGTACCTCCCAATATGCACGGTGGGCAGACTTTATGGAGCGGGCCAAGCTTAAAGGCCTAGCGTGGGCCCCCGTAGGAGCTTCAGCCCAGCGCAGATGTGGCCCCATCCAGACCCAAGCGGGTTCGCAAGCCCACCGCCAGGGATTTCCCTCCAGAGCCTTTGCCACCACCCAGAAGCAGAATTGTGACAACCCCCTGGGAGGTCATTTCGCAGGTAGCTGCTCCCCTGCCACCAGTACCTGTTAACACTAAGGATAGCCCCGCTGCCCAAGGTAATTACCAACTAGGGATGACCTGGCCAAAATGATGGACACTTTGAACTCTTTCATGGTACGTTTTCAAGCAAAGTCAGTAGTTGCAAGCCCGACACTTGTGGGCTCCATTACCAGTGATAAAGTGAGTGCTGGACCTGTAGCGTCTAATGTTTGGTCCATAGGTCAGCCAGTTAGTTTGGGCGGGGCCGCACCGGCGGTGAGCATTCCGGTTGTCAACAGTGAGGGGATGCCGAGTGCGGTGCCTCCTCCGGTCGCTCCTCCCCTGGTGTCCAGCCCAGTCCCGTCCGTAGCACTCAGTAACACAGGGTCCCTCCTGCAGTGATCCCGGCGCCCATTCCCCCTCCTCCCTGGTTCCATTAGTCACCACCGCCCGCTCTTGTCCGGACATTGCTCTTTGACCTGGCAAGTGCCGCAGGCCGCAAAAGAGGGGATCTGGAGGCGGGACTTCATAGAAATCTTCACCCTGCTCATGCTGGGCCAGGAGGGTATGGACGCAAGAACGATAGGGGCCAAGGAGTACTAGAAAAAGTCAAGTACCAACCCTGGCCGGAAAAGAACATTGCAAACTGGCTTGAAGGCTTCTCTATTCTAGCCTCTGTCACGATGGAGAAATTCCCAGAGCAGGGCCCGGGTTGGTTCAGTACTCCAGGATCATTCACAACTAGGCCATGAAATGGGGAGGTAATAGGTGGGTCAACCACGACAGAGAATTTAGGAGAAAGATGTCGCAGTGCCCAGAGATGAGCTGGGATCCGAAAGAGGTGCAGCTCTGGATGGAGCACATGGGTGCCCGTGCTCACCAGACCAGTGGCTCCCAAGGTAATCCCCCTGGGGGCCAGCCCTCCCTTGGGGGGTCCTCTCAGTCATGGCCAAGGGGCAAACATACCTTTCGAGGAGCCCGCAGAGGGGGCAGACACAGAGGGGGCTTCAAGAGATCCCCCCAGGGACATGCTGCCTTTTTAACAACTGGTCATACGCCTGGGGTAAGACATGCAAATTCCTGCACGCATGTCACACTTGTAGGGGACCTCACTCTGCGGCCTCTTGCCAACCCAAACAACCAGCAGGAAGGGGGGGCAGCACAGTTGAATCAGTTATCACGCCTACAGCTCAGGTTCCCCCTCTGCCGCCACCTTCTCCCGCCCCTGCTCAGCAGTTGGTCGGGGCGGTCTCTCTAATTTCCCTGCTATTTTGCCGCCAGTTGTTCCTTCTCCTTCTCCAGGGCATGCTGCTTTAGGTTGTTCTCCTGTTATCCTAGACAACATTACCCCTTTGCCTAGGCGCTATCCCCTGGGGACGGACAGCCGTCTGTTGTTGTTTGGGTTCCATGAAGGTTTCAGGATCCCCTACGTAGGTGACCTCGGCAGCAGAGAAGCTGACAACCTTGGATCTGCGAAAGACCAACCAGAGGTAGTTCGGGCAAAAGTGGAGAAGGAGAGACCATTGGGCCGGGTGGGGGGACCCTTCCCGCTTCCCCCTATGGAAAACTTTGTTGTCTCACCCCTGGGGGTGGTACCCAAGAAAGAACCGGGTGCCTTCAGATTAATCCATCACCTTTCACACCCAGAGGGGGCTTCTGTTAACCATGGTTTGGAGGAGGGCTTATGCTCTGTGTCATATTGTACAATGGCCGTTGCTTTGGACATAGTCAGGCGGGCGGGGAGAGGGGTCTGGTTGGCCAAGGCAGACATTGAATCTGCTTTTCGCCTACTACCAGTCCACCCGAGCAGCTTTCACCTACTGGGCTTCAAGCTAGATGGAATTACTATTATGACAAATGCATGCCCATGGGTTGCGCTGTGTCCTGTGCCTATTTCGGTGCATTCAGTTGTTTCTTGCAATGGGCACTCCAAGACACCTACGGGGTGGACAGGGTGACTCATTATCTTGACGACTTACTGTTCATCGGGAGCGATGGGACACAGCATTGATCACAGGCCCTGGCAGACTTTGTACAACTAACTGGGCATTTGGGGGTCTCCCTCGCCCCTGGAAAGACAGTAGGGCCAGCGCAGGTGTTAAAGTTCCTGGGAATTGAGATTGATACCATTGCGGGGGAGTCCAGATTACCGGCAGACAAAGTGAGGGACCTGGCGAGTCAAATCCAATCTTTAGCTGGACTAGACAGGGCCTCCCTGGAGTGCATTCAATGCATCTTAAGTAAACTCAACTTCGCAGCTAGAATCCTCCCAGCGGGTAGGGTGTTTGCCAGGAGACTCGCTAGGGCCACCGCCAAAGTCACCAAGAAGCACCACATGGGGAAGCTGAGTAAAGGCATGCAGCATGACCTGGCTATATGGGCAGAATTCCTGGCTAATTTCAACGGGGCAGTGATCTGGAGGGCACCTTGGGCTGGCAGCCCCGACGTCACGCTTTACACTGATGCTTCTAGTAGGCAAGTTGTTGGTGCCATTTTGGACAGGGATGGTGTGCAGAGAAATGGCCCAACGCTTGGCATAAGAAAAAGGTTACAGCTAAGATTACAGTGCTTGAGTTATTCCCCATTGTTGTGTCTTTTCACTTGTGGCCTTCAGTGTTGTCATCCAAAAGGGTCCTGTTATGGTCGGATAACCTGGCGGTAGTGCAAGCCATAAACTCCCATTCTGCTAGTTGCCCACTGGTTTTGTGCCTTCTACGTGAGCTGGTGCGAGTGTGTCTATTCAACAACGTAGAATGCAGGGCGCGTCACATTCAAGGTACCCAAAACATTGCGGCTGACGCTCTCTCTCGTTTTCAGTGGCGCCGGTTCTGGAAAGCATGGCCGAGAGCGAGAGAGGAAGCGACCCCCTTCCCGGCACATCTCTGGTACCTTTTGAAGTGGAAAAGAGAATGAGGGGACTGGGGGAGCTGTCATTAGCACCTAAGACCATCAATAAATACAGGACATGCATTCAAAAATGTTGTGCCACAGAGGGGGCTTTGGAGGACTGAGTGGCATCCTTAGAAGTAAGAGTGCAGTCATTTATCCTGTGGGCTAAGGACAGCAAGAAGAGCCATTCATGTATTTCTGGACACCTACCAGCCATCAGCCACCACGCCAAGCTCAGGGGGCAAGCTGACCCTACCAAGGCCTTCGTGATTAGTGCAGCGTTAAAAGTTTGGGCTAGGAGTGAACCTAAGGCGCCTGACAGTAGATCACCCATAGATTTTCAGACTTTACAAGGGATGATCGATTGACTGCCCCAGGCAACCAGCTCTGATTTTGAGGCGGCGCTGTTTGCGACCACTTTTAGCATGGCTTTCTTTGGTGCGTTCAGGACTTGCGAATTGGTTGCTAGATCTAAGAACGACACGTCAGGGGTGGCACTGAAGTTGCAGGATGTGTCACTCTCTGGCGAGGCACTCAAACTCACGCTGCGACCATCTACGACTGATCAGCGGGGGGGGAGAAAAAGTATTTTGGATGAACAGCTTAGGAGTTAGCAAATATTGCCCAGTCCGTTTAGTGGTCGCTTGCTTAGCAGCACACTCGGCAGTGGACGGCTATCTCCTCATCCATGCGGACAGCACCCCCTCACCAAATATCAGGTGGAAGACATTATGCATGCATGTTTGGTGCTGTCTGGGGGAAACGCCCAAGGCAAGTGCTTTTGCACTCATTCCTTTCGCATAGGCGCAGCCACCACAGAAATTACAGAAGGCTTGCCAGCGGAGGGCATCAAGCAGGTGGGGCAGTGGCAATCCAACTGTTTTAAAAGGTACATTAGACCATGAGCGCATTATTATATGGTCAGGTCCGACAACAGACACCGCGGGGCATCTCAAAAGGGTGTTACAAGCATGTAATTCTAAATCCAAGATGGCCTGTGGCCACAAAGTTACGGAGCTGCCAGTACACAGCCCCCTGTCTGGCAGTAGAGTGTTGTGTTATGTATTCATTTGCAGTGTGGTTTGATTTGTGTTTAATAAAACAAGTTTGATACATCACATCTCTTTATTTACCAGGAACAAAAGTCTGGGTGATGGGCCACGCGGGTATCTCCAGATTGGCACAGTGGGCTGAAAGCAGGAAGTGGAAACATGGGTGTTACAACACTGAAATCAATTGGCTGGGATTCCCGGGCATGCGTTGGAATGGGTTGTTGGGCATTTTACAGCGAGAACTGGGTAGGATCTTCCCTCTTCGAGATGTGCTAGTCATACACCTTGGGGGGAACGACCTACCGGCACTGGGCAAAAGGTTTCTGCTGAGGGACATGAAGGCGAACCTGTGCAAGATAAGCAGCATGTTAGGCACATGTGAACTGTGGTGGTCAGAGATTACGCCACGCCTGGTGTGGCATGGGGCACGTTCCAAGCAAGCTTTGGAGGTCGCGCGCAGGAGAGTTAACTGTGCAATGCGTAAATTCAAGGACCAGATGGGTTTTTGCTTTATTAGACATGGAGAACTACACGCCAAATCCACTGGATTCTTTGAGGAAGAAGAAGTTCACCTTTCCAGTCTGGGCATGGACTTGTTCCTCTTAGACCTTGAAGAAGCATTAGTAGTAGCAGGCTGCAAGTAAAAAGGTGGGCTCAGGTGGGGGGCCCTGGTTGCGACGGTCGCCACACACAGGGCTGTGGCGGAGTTACAGGATGATCCAGAGGCGGAAAGGTACTCAGGAGTACCCTATCCCGGAGCACAAAGTGTGCTGAGGCCTAATATTCCCGGGAGATCTGTGCGATGGACCCTGGGGTGACAGCACCCTGTTATCCTACGGGCGGCTGGAAACCTGTACAACTGGGGGTCGCTTGAACGCTCTGCCCCTCGTGGGGGAGGTGTGAGCAAGAGGGTGGACCAATGGTTCACCAGATATGGGAGGGGCTATCCTCTCACCACAACCGCTAAGCACCGTCTGGCCAAGGCTGCGATGCTACTTGGCCCATCAGGTGGTAAGCTACGAGGGGTGGCTTGCCTTTGAATCATCTGTAAGATAACCCACCATGTTGGCATTGTTTATGCTAATAAACCTGCAGCAACGTTTTCCCATCAACAAATTGTCTGGTCCGATTATTTATGGGATATGCATATTGCTTTTCGGGGGCTGGTGTGCAGACCGATATGGGCACTATGCAGGCCGACCAACTCGTCCCCGCAGGGGACCCTCATAAGAGGGTGGCACCCTTAGTGCAACAAGATGGCACGCAAGACAGCCCAGGGTCTAAGGTCGCCCCTTCCGCGAAGGTGCGTCCCTTCCGGCCAGGTGGGGGGGTGGGGCAGAAGTATTTAAGGCTCCCCCCCTACTGGCGGCCTCTTTGGCCTCTTCTCCTTCGATGTTTCCCTCCCTACCGCTTACCCTGCATCTCAGGGTAGCGGAGTGGGGGATGGGCTTTAACAGCTGTTATTTGTGTTGCAGGCAGAGTTACAGGATGATCCAGAGGTGGAAAGGTACTCAGGAGTACCCTATCCAGGAGCACAAAGGGTGCTGAGACCTAATATCCCCGGGAGATCTATGCGGTGGACCCTGGGGTGCGACGGCGCCACGTTATCCTACGGGCGGTTGGAAACCTGTACAACCGGGCGTCGCTTGAACACTCCACCCCTCGTAGGGAGGGGGTGTAGAGCAAGAGGGTGGACCAATGGTTCACCGGATATGGGAGGGGCTATCCTCTCACCACAACCGCTAAGCACCGTCTGGCCAAGGCCGCGATGCTACTTGGCCCATCAGGTGGTAAGCTGCGAGGGGCGGCTTGCCTTTGGATCATCTGTAAGATAACCCACCATGTTGGCATTGTTTATGCTAATAAACCTGCAGTAACGTTTTCCCATCAACAAGTTGTCTGGTCTGATTATTTATGGGATATGCATATTGCTTTTGGGGGGCTGGGGTGCAGACCGATATGGGCACTATGCAACCTGTGCAAATACAGACCTCTGTTGTTTTCCTCTTTGCATCCCCGAATTTGGAACATGGCACAGGTGGCTGACTCTGGTTATGGACTGTTCTGCATTCGCTTCCATTTGAATGCCCTTGATGCAGGTGTGGATGCGAGTGTGCCTTGGAATGTCCCTCTAGCCAGAAAATTGGCATTGGCGGCTTGAAGGGACACTCACACAATTGGGGGGTCAAAATGGGTAGACCCAGGTGTGACTTGATTGCCTTTATTGCTGATCGGGTGCAGTGCACCCAATGACTGTCACATCATGGAATGGAGCGCACTGTGGGGTTTGCATGGGTGTGGGCCATCGCCTGTCCCTCGGCTCCCGCCCCACCACCCCGCCCCTGAGCGTGGCAGCGGTTGAGCATTGGCCCTTTGGGCTGCCCCCTCCTTGGTCTGGGGTCGGCAGAGGACCTGGAGTGGTTAGTGCCACTTGTATAGAATGGGTTTACTGTCCACACAGATACAACGCATGTCTTTTCGCGCATGCCTCTGTTGTATGTTGCTAGAATGTGGAGGTGTGGTTGTTTGACCGGCTGGGACGGTGAAGGGCCGGATGCTTGCAGTGAACCAATTGGAATGTGTGATGTTTCTTGTGAAGAGTTCCTATGAAACCATTGTTTCTGTTGTTAGTTCAAATGACTTTTGATAGCACGGTAATTTAAACTGTTATTTCAAAGGCTGGCAAGTTGAATTGGCATCTCCCAGCCGGGGGCTCTGGGCGAAGTGAATGCACGAATGAGTGATTGGCGGGGTCCACCCACACTGTGCCGACAGCTTCGAACATTTCTTTGACAGTCTGCTTGTGGGAGGGTCTTGATGCGGCTTGGCTGTGGCTGCACACTGGAGTACCAGCAGCCTGCACGCTTTTGTCGGTCTGGCGTTTCCAGTTTTGTCATATATTTGACTTTTGGGGGCACAGTTGGGGGCGGGCAGCGCATGGTGTGCTTCGGGAAATCTGAGGCTATTGAAGCAGACGGGAAGGAGTTAAAGGCCAGGAAATGGTGCCTCAGTGTTTACTGCAGGGACTAAACATGTAACGGGAGCAAATCTCGATTAATGCATCGGATGCATTGATTTATGTAAGGGTATAGTGCCTTTGGGTAACTACAATGCTAATGGATTTTGAAGTTGTGCTGGTTTCTGAGTCCTAGTGTTTTGTTGCAGCATAATTGGTACGAATCTAATTGGTACGAATCTGCTATGTTGTGCGGTTTTCGGGACCAGTGTTGGTGGCGTGGGGGGGGGGAAGGTGGACACCTAGCTGCAGTGTTGCAGAGGTGGCTGGCTTTCGGAAAGAGGGTCCTTTTGATACTCCTTGCATTCATTTGTGCTTGTTTACCGGGTGTATTGCTTTCTGATGGTGAACTCTTGCTAATCACGTTGACATTCTCTAGATTCTCTAGATTGTAGTACATTTAGCTTCTCTTCCACGGGCACCCGTGGACAGTGGTATTTTTTTCAAGCCATATATTTTCAGTGATGTGCCCACCAAGGGCCCTGATATTATTTTGAGGACAGAGCTTTGGACTATGCCATTTCCTGCTGGGGGGCAGTATTTCTCTCCATGTGTTCCCATACCCGGTATGTCGCACAGTTTGGTGCTTGTTTATCAGAGGGATGTGCATGTGGTAACAATTATACCAAACATCCCGACCAAAAGGAAGCCCTGAGCCTTTGTTTGTATTTAGTTTATTTTAATATTATGTATACTGAGAAATAAAACTTGCGCATGTGTTTATTATGAAATAGTTTTAACATAGTGAGGGACCCTCCTTCGTTTACGGGGACTAGCATCTGTTAACAATTTCCCCGATCGCAACTACAGTGTGACTTCTACATTTTGTTTCCTCTTTTGTTTACCTCGACAGGGTTTGTTTTCCCTTTCCTATAATGGAGATGTTCATTTAGTAACAATTATTTCGATCGCAATTACAGTGTGACGTTTGCATTTTTTCCTGTAATTTCCTTTTCTCAACAGTGTATGCTAGAAAATATGCCCTGAGTTTGTATTTATTTTATTTCAA
This sequence comes from Lissotriton helveticus, assembly GCF_964261635.1. Lineage (NCBI taxonomy): Eukaryota > Metazoa > Chordata > Amphibia > Caudata > Salamandridae > Lissotriton > Lissotriton helveticus. The sequence continues at coordinate 659,138,615 of NC_136068.1, read as the reverse complement.
TACAGTGTATTGTGAGAAATAAAAACTGCATATATTTTTTTTTAATTAGTTTAAACATGGTGTATACTGAAAAATCGCCACAGAGTATTTTCTACTTGAGCATTTCTATGTATTTTCAACACGGTGTCACTAAAATGACAATGTCTCTGGATCCTTATTTAAAACAATTGTAAGATTGTTTGTCTGTTTATTTTATGGATGTGTGTCCCTTTGTTCTGGCAGAGTGCCGGAAAAATACAGCCTCTTAAGGTGGGAAGGCAGTGGTGCGCCCCTTAACAATCTGCCGCTGAGGAGGGCAGCGCCGTGAACTTTAGAACTGGGGAACCAGGTTCCAATCTCGTTTCTTTACTATGTGCAGCGCTGCACAGTAGCTGCGATGCTACACAGCTAAGCAAAACACTAAGTAAATACCTCTGAATCAAGTATGACCTATTAGGTTTGCCAATGATTTTTTTACTGCTGGTAATGGAGTATTGTAGGGGGCAAGCAATAACACTGGAATTGTGGTATGGGGTAAAGCAACAATACGGATTGGAGCGGGATGGTGAAAGGGGCAACCAATAATACTGGGAGTGAAGGGGGTAAGCAACAACATAGAGCTGGTGCGGTTTGGCATTGAAGGATTGGAGGGAGACTGTTTGCAAGCAAATGCACTCTTAGGGAGTGCTGTAACTAAATGAAACAAGCATTTTCAATGCAATAGGTCTCGCCTTTCAGATAGTTTAAACGGTTGTATGACGTTTTAACGCATGCTTTTACCACGCATGCCTTTACAACGCAGGTATTACAAGGCAAGTCGTTACAACGACTTACGTTGGGGGGCGCTGGATAGTGGAATAGTTTAATTTTCTATTCCAACTCTAGTCTCCGTGGATAGTAGGGAAGGTGTTGGATAGAAAATTAAACTATTCCCTATCCAACAGCGCCCTCCAGCGAAAGTCGTTGTAACGACTTTCGTTGTAATTCCTGCGTTGTAATGGTAGTGCCTGGTAAAATCTTTGTTGTAAATGATGTTCCCGGTTTAAACTCTTGGCATTGTAAATGACAATGCCTTTTATTTATGTTTTAAAAAGCAAAACATAAATAAAAGGCATTCTCATTAACAATGCCAATAGCTCAAAATCGTGTAAATGCGAGACGTATTGCATTGCACACTGTGGCTCACAACATAACGGGTGAGGCACTCGCGCACAAAGGGTGCGCATGCCGGGTGTTCCTTCAAGGCTGCTTTTTTTTAATTCCACAAAAGAAAATAGTGTGAAAATATGGGTTCACAAAATAACACCACAAAAGGCTCCGAATTGCTTCTACATTTTGGGGTCCTCCTCACCTCATCCCAAATGCTCCTAGTTTCCCTCATGGCTAATGCTATTATATCTGTTTCATATCTGTCCATTCTTTTGATCCATTGCAATTTCCATAGTGAACGCACCTGCAATCATGCGGTCTATGTGTCATCATTTGTTTCTCAGATTCTGCTTTTCACCATTCTCACATATATCTACGTTGTGCAGCTTACAGAGTGTCAAAAGTTCTGGTACTCCAGCCACAGCACAAGTAGGCTGTTGGGCAATTTAAAATAGGCTACCCTGAGCTTTTTACCTCTTCCAGTGAACAACATGCATGTTTTTTCCTGTTTTGGAGTGCTGCCATAAAAAAGCGCCTTACGCAAAACTGTCCTTTTGACTGAAGCTATACATCCGCTCCATAATATTTGAAAGCTGTGCCGCCTAGTAAGTTCTTTCTTGTAATATTACTAAGACAAAATAGTTCCCTGCTGATTTTCTGCTTATTTCCAATTATTTTGATTGAATTCCATCAAAACGGTGTCGCAATTTTCAAAATTGAATTGAATTGAATTGAATAGGAACTTATAAAGCGCATACTGTCGCTCCTGTTAGTGCAGTTCTGCTCTAATAATGCTGCTCACAATACTGTCCCACTGTTACTTCGGTGATCTTATTCCTATTACTATTCTCCTGGTGAAATTGTATTTGTCCTCCTTATATTACTGTTATTGCTAAACTGCTCAATCTGCTGACACTGCTATCAAACTAACTTTGCTCATACTGCTGTGCTGCTAACACTACTAGCAATGCACTAATGTTAACTGCTATCACTACTCTATTGCTCCTGCTGTAGCTGCTTTACTACTAAAACTGCTGCATTACCTGCTAACTGATTCATCTGATACTAAACACAGTATATTAATATATTTATAATAGCAACTACATCCCTAAACTCATTAATATGCCGAGACCAATTGGCATTGCCAATGCTTGTTAACTCTTAGGGTGGGACAAAAATCAAAAGCCCGATAGGGACCCGTCTCGGCACCTGCTTTTTAGAACTGCTGGTGCTGAGCACCCGCAGGACCCGGCCCACTTAAAGTGCTGGGCGTATCCAGTTCGCCCTGCTTCGGCGTTCCAGGGCTGCGATACTGTCCCATATCAGATGTAGATATCATGTACACAGTCAGACCTGTTCTTCTTAATTATAAGGTGAATTGGTGATATTGCTTCAATTAAAGTAATCTGAGAATACAAGTCCCAGCATGCCCCAATTTGTTGAAAAAAGGGCCACAAACAAATGCGCCCAGTGCCTCGCCCTGACATTATGGAATATGGTAACTCCATACCTGGTATGGCACACGGTTTTGCTAATTTAGTGGTATTTGCTTTAGCATTATTAGGCGAAATTTCATGAGAATAACATGAAATTATGATTGATTACATGAAATGCAAATCTGTCATTTAGCACTATATTTTAGCATGAAATGCATTTTGCAGTAAAAAAGTGAGAAAAACACTAGTGGTGCAAGCAACAGCTGGCCGCATTCTAACCGTATTCGTTATTCCCACAGAAATGTGGTAACATTTTGCCGCTCATGGCATGCAATAGTTGACGTGGTGTAAACAGGGCCAGCTCTAGGGCGGTGCGATTGGTGCCACCGCACCGGGAGCTAACTTGGGGTGGTGGCGCATGTTTGCAGGTATATTTTCCTTTTAAAAGCACCTGATGCCTCCTTCCTTGCTTCCAGCCATTTTCAGGCATCAATAAAAACGTCAAGATCACTCCAGTGATTAATGTTCCTGCTGGAGAGAGATTGTAGGTTTGTCTAGTGGAAGTTTCAACTCATAGTAAGGTAGTGCAGTGGGTTAATATGTCTAGTGCAAAGAATGTGTGACATGCAAATCACAAAGTACATATAATGTAAACAGGTTAGTGGGTTACTACTTATGTCCCAGGGATCCTTTGTTACTTGCAGTTTAGAAGTTAAAACCTTAATATAGCATAGTGAACTATTAACTGTCATCAAAGAGCTGAATGCAAGCTACAAGATATGTATCAGTGCTATATGTCTTTTTCGACAGATTTCAATTATCATAAAGTGGCAAAAAGGGTTCATTTGGGTAGGAGAAATCCATTTTTATTATTAATGAAAACCCCTAACAATTATGTTATGTTTTAAATTCTGAATTTGTGCTTTCCAAGAGCAGGGACTCTTAAACTATACTGCCTACAAGTATAGATGACATGTTACTCCTACACCTTGTAGTCCTCTGTCTTATATAACATTTCCCATACGCTGATTTACACATGTATGATTGTCTCTGTGCTAATGTGTGTGCATGCAAAATAATTTTTGAAGGACTGGCAGTGGTCCCATGGACCACTGCCTTCTCTTAAAAAATGAAACGAAAACGTTTCATTTTCTTCTTTTTTTTTTAAATGCATGGAAAACGGGCTGCATTTTCTTGAAAGAAAACTGCTTTATTTAAAAGTAGTCCCAGGAATGGTGGTCTGCTGTGCCTCTCGAGGTCGGGTCACCCCCTTCACTCGCCTGCTGCCCTGCTAGCCAGCCTCCTTGCCCTGCCTGCCGGCTGCCTGCCGCCACCGCCGCCCCCCCAGCACCCCCGAGCGGCCCAGCCACAGCGGAGCCGGCCGCTCGCCACTTTTCCCGCCGCTGGCCCCTGAGGCCCCGCCCACCACCGGCCCATTGGCCCGGACACTCGCCCAGCCCAGCAGACCCGCCCTCCCGTCCCCCCTCTTATGACGCCCCCTGAGCGACCGTGCTGCGGACGCGCGCAGCGGGAGCACCGATTGAGCGCCGAAGGTGCGCCAAAGGTAAGCCCGTCTGCGCCCGTCCGCGCCAAGCCCGCGTCCAGAGCCAGGACCCCTGGCCCTCGCAGACCCCAGCCCACCCGCCGGACATACGACGCCGCCACCCTCAACGCACTCAACGCCGGCCGAACCCCTGGATGCTACCGAGCCACCCCGAGACGCACCCACGGACCCTTCATCTGCCAGTCCTGCAAGTTCTCCTGCATCCGGACCTGCACTGCACCAGCACCCACCAAGCCGAACTCCAGCAGCACCCACCTGAAGTGCATCCTGCTCAACACCCGCTCCGTCCACAGACACGCCGTCGAGCTCTGGAACCTGCTCGACACCACAGCCCCAGACGTCGCCTTCCTCACGGAAACCTGGATGAACGCCTCCTCAGTACCCGACATCGCCATCGCCATCCCGGACGGCTACAAAATCATCCGGAGGGACCGCGTCAACCAGACAGGAGGAGGCATCGCCATCATCCACAGGAACACCATCCGCATCACGACCAACACCGATGACACCATCGCACCCGCCGAACACCTGCACTTCCAGATCCACGTCAACCCCAAGACCACCCTCAGAGGCACCCTCATCTACAGACCCCCGGGACCACGCACACAATTCAGCGAGGACATCGCCGACTTCATCAGCCCGCTCGCCCTCCCCTCAGCCGACTACATCCTCCTCGGGGACCTCAACTTCCACCTGGAGAACAACAACGACTGCAACACCACCACCCTGCTGGACAACCTCGCAAACCTGGGACTCAAGCAGCTGGTGACCACCCCCACCCACTACGCCGGACACACACTCGACCCGATCTTCTCTTCCAGCAAGGACATCGCCTTCAGCCACGCCACGGGACTCCCATGGACGGACCACAGCTGCGTCCACTTCAGCTTCAGAAGGACCACGCTCCACCATCACCAGCAACAGGCTCCCCGCAGAAGCTGGAACAAGATCACTGCTGACCAGCTCACCACGTCCTTGAGCAAGAACCCTCCCACCAGCACAACGAACCCCAGTCAAGCAGCCACCAACCTCACGAAATGGATCAGCGACTGCGCAGACGAACTCGCCCCGCTGAAGACCCCGCCGAGCCGACCCAGCAGCAAGAAAGCCCCATGGTTTAACGACGAACTCAAGAGCTCCAAGAAGAACTGCAGAGCACTCGAGAAAACCTGGCGCACAGACCCAACACCGGACAACATGACTGCCCTCAAGCTCGCCACCCGAAAACACCACCAGCTGATCCGCGCCACCAAGAAAACTGCATTCAAGGAACGACTGGACAACAACGCACACAACAGCAAGGAACTCTTCAACATCGTGAAAGAGCTCTCCAACCCCAACGCCGGAAACAACGACATCACCCCTTCGCAAGACCTCTGCAACTCCCTCGCCTCCTACTTCCACAACAAGATCGCGGACATGCACAACAGCTTCAGCACTCAACCGACGCACGCCACGACCGAACCACCGCCCCCCACCACCACCCTCCGCGCCTGGACCCCGATCAGCACCGAAGACACCATCCGCACGATGAACTCCATCCACTCCGGATCTCCGACAGACCCCTGCCCTCACCACGTCTTCAACAAGGCCGACACTGTCATCGCACCCCACCTGCGGGACATCATCAACACCTCCTTCGACATCGCCACCTTCCCGGAGAGCTGGAAGCATGCCGAACTCAGCGCTCTACTCAAGAAACCATCAGCAGACCCTACCGACCTCAAGAATTACCGCCCCATCTCGCTGCTCCCGTTTCCGGCCAAAGTCATCGAGGAGACCGTCAACAAGCAACTGGCCGCCTTCCTCGAGACGAACGGCTCCCTCGACCTCTCGCAGTCTGGCTTCCGGGCCAACCACAGCACCGAGACCGCCCTGATCGCAGCCACAGACGACATCCGAGCCCTGCTCGACAACGGAGAAACAGCGGCCCTCATCCTCCTGGACCTCTCCGCGGCCTTCGACACTGTCTGCCACCGCACCCTAGTACAGCGCCTCAGCAACGTCGGAATCCAGGAGAAGGCACTGGAGTGGATCACCTCCTTCCTCACCGGAAGTACACAGAGAGTCCGCCTCCTCCCGTTCAGATCGGAGGCCACCGAAGTCATCTGCGGCGTCCCTCAAGGCTCCTCGCTCAGCCCAACTCTCTTCAACGTCTACATGAGCCCCCTCGCAGCCATCGCACACCAGCACAACCTGAACATCATCTCCTACGCCGACGACACCCAGCTGATCCTCTCCCTCACCAACGACCCCGCCACCGCCAGAGCCAACCTGCACAAAGGGATGACAGAAGTAGCCAAATGGATGTCGAACAGCCGCCTGAAACTGAACTCAGACAAGACGGAAGTCCTCATCCTGGGATCCTCACCCTCCGCCTGGGACGACTCTTGGTGGCCCCCCGCCCTGGGCAGCGCACCCAAACCAACTGACCACGCAAGCAACCTGGGCTTCATCCTGGACTCCTCCCTCTCCATGACCAGACAAGTCAACGCCGTCTCCTCGTCATGCTTCCACATCCTGCGAATGCTACGCAAGATCTTCCGATGGATCCCCACCGAGACCAGGAAGACGGTCACCCAGGCCCTCGTCACCAGCCGTCTGGACTACGGCAACTCCCTCTACGCCGGAACCACCGCCAAACTCCAGAAGAGACTCCAGCGGATCCAGAACACCTCAGCACGACTCATCCTGGACATCCCCCGCCGCAGCCACATCTCCGGACACCTGAGAGACCTGCACTTGCTCCCGGTCAACAAGAGAATCACCTTCCGGCTCCTCACCCACGCACACAAAGCCTTACACAACCAAGGACCAGGATACCTCAACAGCTGCCTCAACTTCTACGCTCCCACACGCCAGCTTTGATCGACCAGCCACGCCCTCGCCGCCGTCCCCCGCATCCGAAGAGCCACCACAGGAGGAAGGTCCTTCTCCTACCTGGCCGCCAAGACTTGGAACTCCCTTCCGACCCACCTCCGCCTGACCCAGGACCACCTCGCCTTCAGGAAGCAGCTCAAGACCTGGCTATTCGAGCAGTAGCGGACCCCCCCCCCCCCCCAGCGCCTTGAGACCCTCCGGGTGAGTAGTGCGCTATACAAATGCTCTGATTGATTGATTGATTGAGCAGGCCACCATCCCTAGGAGGGCTGGCATTCCCAATGGGGTAGCAAATTGCGAGAGGCTCATTAATATTAATGAGCCTCGCAATTTACGACCCCATTGGGAATACCAAATCGTGTTAAATACACTGTTGTACATTTCATTTCACGACTCGCAATTTGCCACTCGCAATGGGTCGCCAATAGCGAGTCGCTAAATAAAATGGTCGTACATCAGGCCCCAAAATCCTTAGTACTTTGAATATTTGATTTGTGTGCACACGTGTTTTTTTTTAATTACTGTTTTAATATTTGAAAGTTAACTCATACAGATTGCTTGGGGGTCCCCGGCTTCCAGTGGTGACTCAATGGGGGTCCTCAGGAGTCAAAAGTTTGGGAACCACTGATTTAGAGTGCTCTGACACCCTACACCTGTACGAGTGGCAATAAAAAAATAAATCAGTCTGAGAGAGAGTGGTTATAGAGACTTGAGGAGCATTGTTAAATGGTGGTAGGGAGGGAATCTGTGGTAGATGTGGTCATTGGGCGGCACCAACAAACTTGTCGCACAGCAACCACCAGTGCTAAAGCCATCCCTGGGTGTAAAGGCGTCATTTTGAAAGATTTGCTTAATAAGCATAACGTAAACTTCTCAAAGAAAAGTACTCCAATTTACTCAATTTACACCAGAGTGATTTACATTTCACCAGGCCTAGTAATTGTACACTCTGTAGATCTAATGTATAGCCCACTACTTGCTCAATTCTTTCCCTGTCCTTGTCCCTTGCTCATCCTCTTTGGGCCATTCCAGACACCCTCCATGCTGTTACTGCGGATGATTTGCAGCCTGCAAAACGTTGTTCAGAATGTCCTGTGCGTGCCAGAGGTTTCCAGTAAGCCTTTAGTACTGAGAAATGTGTTCCCCATCACCAGAGTAAAAGATTCCTGACTTTCCCAATTGCATAAAATAACTGCTGCCACTTCTAATAACCATGTTCATGCTTTGTCTTGTAAAGATGCAGAATATGAGAGCTTCTCATCCAATGGTAACAACAATAGATGTATCTTCAGAAACCATTGACTTTCTTGACCAATTCTGTTAGTACTGATTGTTGACTGTCCAACACATAAGAAACAAGCATTTGCAATGCAATAGGTCTCGCAGTAATTAAGTTTGAGCTTTTGGCATTGCTAAATATTGCAACACTAATTGCAACAAAAGTCAATAAATTGTAGGCCAAAAAAAAGCGTCTTTATTTTTGTAGCAATGGTGGCATGCTGCACTTTAGATGAATATGTTTAAAAGTAAAGTGTGCCATACTGCGATTGCAATAGTTAATTGTGGATGCATTAACAATTTATGTGTGCAGTGATGGCTAGTGGTGTGTGTGCCTGTAGAAATTGTGTACTGATGTCTGGTGGTGTGTGCCTGGTGGAAGTGTGCACTGCTGGCTGGTGGTGTGTGTGCCTGGTGCAACCGTGCACTGACAGCTGGTGGTGTGTGTGACTGGTGAAAGTGTGCACTGACAGCTGGTGGTGTGTGTGTGCCTGGTGAAAGCATGCACTGATGGCTGGTGGTGTATGTGTGCTTGGTGAAAGCGCGCACTGACGGCTGGTGGTAGGTGGATGACTGGTGAAAGTGTGCACTGACGTCTGGTGGTGTGTGCCTGGTGGAAGCATGCACTGATGGCTAGTGGTGTTTGGGCTTGGTGAAAGCGTACACTGACGACTGATAGTGTTTGTGTCTGGTGAAAGTGTGCATTGATGGTGTGGTGGTGTGTGGTGGTGTGGTGGTGTGTGGTTGTGTGTGTGTGTGTGGTTGTGTGTGTGTTGTTGTGTGGTAGTGTGTGTGGTTGTGTGTGTGTGGTTGTGTGTGTGGTTGTGTGTGTGGTTGTATGTGTGTGGTTGTGTGTGTGGTTGTGTGTGTGGTTGTGTGTGGTTGTGTGTGTGGTTGTGTGTGTGGTTGTGTGTGTGGTTGTGTGTATAGTTGTGTGTGTGGTTGTGTTTGTGGTTGTGTGTGGGTGTGTGTGTGTGGTTGTGTGTGGTTGTGTGTGTGTGGTTGTGTGTTGTTGTGTGTGTAGTGTGTGTGTGTGTGTAGTGTGTGTGTGGTTGTGTGTGTGTGTAATTGTGTGTGTTTATGTGTGTGTTTAAACTTATAGACAGAAGGGAGAGATAACTGGATTGACATATCAATGTACCAAAACATGGACAAAGGACAGCCACTAGACTGATAAATGAGAGAAAGGAATGGGTGGATACAGGAATTGTATAGAGAAGTACACAGAGAGGCATATGTACAGTAAAACATAACTGGGCCCTGCCCAGCCCCTGGATGCCTGCTGGACTGGGAGGCTGGAGGACTTTTCCTTGTTCTCACAGCTATTAATATTCACACAGCTCTACACAGCTCTGATGATGCACCTCAGGCACGGGGCTGACTCAGGTATTATTTACACAGCTCTGATGATGCACCTTAGGCACGGCCTGACGCAGTTATTATTCACACAGCTCTGATGATGCACCTCAGGCATTCATATGTGGATGCCTGTCGTGTTTTAGCTAGTTAAGCAGCATCATATAACAAAACACTAAACTCATAGGTACATAATAGTGTTATACTACAAATATATGTTCACATATGCCTGGATGTAAGGAAATCTCATCCTGTTTTTTTAACTCCCCATGCTGTCTCTCTGCTCAGATTTTGCCTGGAGTTCATGAAAGACCGCATGGAGATTCTCTCACAAGAACCGCAATTTTCAGTATTTTGCCACTTCTAAAAATAAAAATAGACATTAAACACATTTATTCGGTGTGTATTTACCTGTAAAAATCAGTAAAAAGGGAAAACGGTGAGCTTTACTCATACTATAGGCCAAGCTTCCAAAAATACTTAAAGAGATTCATTTTGTGAGTTTATTGACGTACAGCTTTTGTCACCAGTCTGTGAAAAAGTCGAACTAAAATGAAGAAATACCAAAGCGAAGAAGCAAATACGAGAAAAGAGTAAGGGACAAATATATGTTAGGCAATAATGAAAAAAATAATTACGAACCTTTTCATCATTATTACATTTAGTGATGTGACATGAATTAAGAGATACGAAGAGCTCGTGACAGGGCTATGTTTGGGATAAGGGTTTTAGTGTTAATATGAGGGTGAGGGTGGTGCTAAGATTAGAGAATAATTAGCGGAATTGTATTAGGAAAATTGAGTTAGCATTAAGGTGAGGCTTAGCCAGAGACGGGCTTAGTGTAAGTCGATGGGTTAGCGTTAGGGAAAGAATGATGGGGGCAATTAATGTGCATTTTCTTTGTTGTCGAAATTGCCTTAATGATTTTTTCACGGTGCACTAAATAATATTAATTGTTTTTTTCTGCATGATAAATTCTTTATTTAGGATTCTTCATTATAGTATTTCTTAATTTTAATATTTTTCAATGTTACCTAATTTGCATCAAGTCACACTACAGGGCGGTAAGATTCGTACGAAGACGTTTCACTCCAGAATAAAGACACTCGCAGACTACATAGATTCACAAAGGAACATTGTACTTCAGTGTTTCCAAGTAAAGACGCAAAATGTGGTTGAGTAAAGGCAGTGGCACTTTAAATGCGTCCTTGTCAACTTTGGACATACATCAAAATATGACCATTCAGGGAAGAACCACGGCAGGGCAGTAGGGGTGATATCATACGCGTTAGCCCGCCAGGAGAACACAGCTGTTCCCCTCTTTTTATGCAGTTGTGCTGTTTGAAGCGCACATATTTAACTCGGAATTTCTCCGAGGTGGTGCATGAACTCCAGACATCCCAACTCAGAAACATAGAACAAGGCAACCAGCTGCTCACTGTTTCAAGGTGTGCTGTCTGGTGCTCAGGCACTAACTCAGAGAAATTCTGAGTAAAATGCATCCATTTTAGACAGTATCATTGCATAAAGCAGGCGCACAGATGCGCCCGGCGTGAGCGCACAGACACATTATGCAGGATCAGACTTGAGAAATATTACAACCACCTTAAATCACCATTTAACAGGCCCAGGGGGGTAATCACGGGGCCGGGGATGGAGCTGGTCAATGGGAGACGCCATAGCGCCTGATTTACAAGTACGCAATGTAGAGGCGCATGTGCGAGTTATTCTCTGCAGACGGGTCCCTGGTGGCAAGGGGACATAAATGAATGCAGAGGAGGACCAGGCCCGCTGCAGAAGGGCTGCGGCTGCGCTGCCCCTTGCTAACTTGTCGTCCATGATACTAAAGCCACTGGCGCCAGCACAGTGCATTCTGGGTAGTATGCCTGAATATCGCCTGGCATAGACCTCGTGGCCTAAATATAGTTTACATAAATATCGCTCCATCGGCTCTGTCATAAATCCCAATAGAGCGGTATTCTCGCAAAATATATTTAGGGTACAGTCTTTTTGTCTGACTACAGTTAGGCCACCATAATCCGCGACCGTATTGTCTGCGGTGGAAACAGCAGATATGTTGGTCTCTCACCTGCACGACACCTCCCTCTCCAGCGAGGGGGCAGAAAGGGGAGCGAGGACGGGTGTCAGTGTCACTAATTGTGCAACTGAACTGGGTGAGATGTGTAAATGCAAAGTAACTGGTGCTGGTGGCAACGATTTACACACGAGCCAACTCTTTTTGTAATGTTGGTCTCTCGCAAAATGCTCTCATTCCCTCATCTCGGTAGGAGTAGATGGGTGAAAGCTTTGTAAATCAGGGGGTGAGACTTTGCACGAAGCAATGGGCAGTAGACGGTGGCTGGTGGGCCTTATCTTTGTGTTATCACGGAGTGCTCCACCTCACCCATCTGATAGCGCACGTGTCCTGCCCTGCCAGAGCAGATGGAAGCCATTTCGAAAGAGTTGTCTTTTTGACCTTTCAGATGGGTTGGTTTATCTCGTCCAGATGATCAGACAAAGGGGCAAATAAACAACGTACACACATCCTAAGAAGGCGCTTGTTCATGTGGGCGCTATTTCCCTGTGTATCTCTGGCCCTCATTAAGAGACACCAATGCTAATTCTGTCCCAATCAGAGGGAGCCCTGGGGAGCAGGGAATGGCATCATGACAGGTCACACAGCCTCACCGGAAGTCAGGCAAGGTCGCCTGTGATGGGGCGGGGCCGCGCCCAGACCGAAAGAGGAGGCAGGCGGAGTAAAAGCGTCTCGCGGCCCGGGGCTCCTGTGAGCGGTGGAGAGCCCCGGGGCCGCCAGCAGGAGGTTGCGCAAGTGTTGCGGGGCTCCCTTGACCAAGAGGGAGCCCCGGGAAAGGAGCTGGCAAGAGCCGCAGCGTGAACTTTACGGAGGGGGCACGAGGCACATGCCCGTGCCTGCCCCTGCCGCGTGCTGAGAGCGGAGTCCCCCGAGATTGGCACGGTAAGTTCAAAAGGGCTGGGGGGTGTCTCGGTGCACTCATGTGTGTGTGCCTGTGTGTGTATGTATGTGTGCGACGGCAGGGGGGGCTCGGTGCACTCGTGTGTGTGTGCACGCATGTGTGTATGTGTGAGGGGGTGTGTGTCTATGTATGTGCGTGCGTGCATGGGCGCTTGTGTGTGTGTCTCTGTGTATGCGCATGCATGTGTCGTGTTGGAACTTCCCAGGAGACACCAGCTGGCCACAGCGAGCGCGTTCGCGTGCGCCTGGCCCGCTCAAATCGCCTCCTTGGAGAGGAAATGCGCACGACCAGGTGCTGTCTCCTGGAAAGCAGACTCGCTAACAATAGGTCTCTGGTGGACACAGCGCTTCGCGCTGTTAAACCCCACGAGTCCTAAAAAAGGAGTCAAAAGGAGACTGTGATTTCTCTGTTTCAATTAGATGCTAAGGCTTCTCTAAGGTCCTGGTTTCAGAAATTGGTAATGTTACAGCCATGCTGGTATGAGGGAGGAACAAAACCTATGCGTATTTCCAGCTGGTTATTCTGCCTTTTTTGAGTTGTTGACTAGGTCAGGGATTGCTTCCACTAATTTTGCATTGAAAGGCAATAGCTTAGCGGCAACATCATGATCACATCTGCAGTATGTAAGGAGAGTCTCAGGAATATAGAAGGTGACCTGTGCGATCACTTATCTGTGAGTTATGTATGTGAACCAAAGAAAAGGTGTAATTTTCTTTCCCTCTTAAAGGGCTCTAAAGGTAGGTATCAACTTAGCTCAAATACATCTCACAATGCAGGTGGGCCTTCGTTAATGGTCCACAGCAAGCACGGAAATCTTATAAAAATATCCGTAAATAACGTCACTTCAAACTTACTTAACAAACATGGAAATTCCAGGCTTTCCTAAGTTGATGAACCTTTGTCATTGTGTTAGAATGGAGCATTTTTACAACAACATCATCTTTTGCATTTGATGTTCAGCCAAAAAAGAGAGGTTTGGTGAAGGTTTAAAAGTTTATTTTCTCATTAAGGGATTAGTATATATTTGTGTTTCTTTTATTCACGTTAGTCAGATCAGAGCAATTATAGAAATATTAAAAAAAGATTGGCTAGAACAGGCATAGAAAATAACAGTGTGTTCCATTCAGAATATAGTCTCCATTCGAATTTAAAGGACCTATCCTGTCCTAATAAGAACCCATAAAGAGTTCCTTCTGGAAAAGAGCAAGTAGAATTTTGATGCAAAGTCATATAACTAAGAAAAGGATCAAACTTCCCATAAAGGGTAGCTCTGGAGGCTCAGCTGAGTGCTACAGACAGTTGTAGTAGCAAATGTCTACATGAGCAAGAGGGTGGGAGAAATCACAGCTGTAACTATGATCAACATAAATACGTAAAGTATAAATTGCTTATGGTAATTCGAGCTAGCACAACAAAGTGCTAAGGAGCATAGCAGGGCAGGACTGTGTACAATACCTTGACTCTCCAGCTAGGAAAACACACTATACAGAATGGCCACTAAACATGTTAAAAAACAGGTGAATATGTTGTGGAAAATTGGCAGCGATCAGTGTTAGCATTTAGCTGAAGCCATCTTGTTTCCGGCAGCCATTTTGTCTGCCATGTGCTCACCATGTGCTCCTTCCTTCTTTACTGTTGTTTACCCTTGTGCTCTGCTTAGAGGACTAGCTATACTTAGACTCTGCCACTCTGCACATGTGGAGAGGAATCTGTAACTGTTCATACATATGTTTTAGTCTGTAACTGTCAGGTTGTTTCTACCGGAGTCAGCAACTGCTAGCTCCTCCTTTACTGTTGACTGTGCATTTCTGTATGACCATTTATGTATGTAACTCTCCTATGTGTACTTGTACCGCCTTCTTTTGAGATCTTGTGTGGGTATAAAAGACCCATGGTTCTTCTACTCCTTATGCTACTTCATACACTACCGAAGGGTGCTGTGTGAATGTAGTTCCACCTCATGAGGTTTAATAAACATTTATTTTAACCTTTCAGCTTCCGTGCCAACTTCTATTTACTGGTCTGAGGACTTGCGTGCAGAGAAGGGCGAACCCCTAGCACTGGTAGGCCTGGCTGAGGCCCACCTCAACAATCTCATCAGCACCGAATGGTCTGTTGTCTTTGTCTTTGATTCCCACTGTACACTTCCATGTCAACATGATGTTACTGAGAGGTGGCTGCAAAGAATTACAAATAGTTGCAAAAGCATTTTCTTTTCATAAATATGCTTGGTCATAATGAATATGTGGCAAAGAAAACAATCTAAGTACAATGAAGTCATATGGTGTGAGGAAAAGAGCATTTTGCATGAAACAGCACATTTTGCACTATAATCTATATATATAAAAACAAAAGTATGTCCATTTGTCCTTTATGCATTACTACACCATTCACCTGATCGGCATGAAACTTTGGGAAGTTGTTGAGTACACTCCTGCGAATGTTTCTGTCAAAAAAAAAAATGTGTTAAATATCGCCCCCAGGACCCTCATAATCTTTCCAATACTGAACGTTTACAGTTTCCGGTGTGACTCGTTTTTGCAATCACCATCAACAAAGCACAAGAACAATTACTGCAAGTGTATGGACTAGATTTGGAGAATAGGTGCTTCTCACATGGACAACTGTATGTGGCCAGTTTATGCGTCGGAAAACCTTCTGATTTATTTGTGTACGCACCAGATGGAAAAACAAAAAATACCGTGTATCCACAAGCACTCGAAAATATAAACAGGATTAAAATAACACTTTATGCATTACTACACCATTCATCCGATCGCCATGAAACTTTGGGAAGTTGTTGAGTACACTCCCGCAAAGGTTTCTGGCAATTTTTCTTTTTAAAAATCGACCCAGAAGGGCCCTCATAATATTTCCAATACTGAAATTGACAGCGAATTTGTGAGCATCATCGACAGTTATGCCCCCCAAACGGAAACCGATTTATCGTACTACATCTAAAGCACGAAAGAAAAAATGCATTACAAGCTTCTGAAACAGATGAGCAATGGGAAGCAAGATTAGAAGCTGTTCGAACACAAACTGGTCAAGCACGTTCTTCTCAAACGAACAAGCAACGAAAATCAAGATAGTAAGCCAATCGAGTACACACTGCTCAAGCCTGTTCTTCACAAATGAAAGAGCAACGAGAATCAAGATTGGAAACAGATAGATTACGCACTGCTCAAGCCCGCTCGAATGAAACAGGAGAGCAACGAAAATCAAGATTGGAAACCGAACAATTACGCACTGCTCAAGCCCACTCGAATGAAACGCGATGGGTAAGCTAGTTCAGTTATAAAGTTAAATAACTATTTATGAAAGACCTTTATTTTTCTTAAAGGAATAGAGAAGAATAGTGCGCCTAACAGTTTGAAAATCATAGTAATGACAACTTTCTGCAAGTGTAAGCACCATTTCCATTTTTGCTCATTTAATAAAAGCATATTTCTAATGTCTACTTTATTATGCATTTCTGTTAACTTTTTTGTGCGTTTCTATATTATGTAGTACATTTTTCATTATAATATTCAGTTTCCTCACCACCATGCATCTATTACAAACCAATACTAGTGTATTATCTTAACTGCTGGAAATATTAGACCTTAGTTGTTCTATGGCACAAGGTTATCCTTGCTGTTCCCTCTAATTTTTTGTGTCTGTATTCAAGTAGTTTAATAGGTACTTTGCTCCTACACAGGGGAAGAACGTCTTTGTCTAAGTTCCAGTTCACCAAGGTACTCAAAATGGCCCCTACGGCACCTGGGATTAACTATATTTATTTATTTAATTTACTTATAGAGCATCCAAATCCCACCCAAAGAGGTATATCTGAGCTGTGAGAAGGACAGTTTTCAGAACAGACCAGAAGTGGACAATTTAGAAGAGCTCGGTCTTAAGATGTTTTCTAAATTAAAAATATTTAGGGCTCTTACTGAGATGAATCCGGAATCCGGAGTTGATTCCAGTAGTAGAGGGCTAAGTGGAAGAAATCTTTCCCACCAATGTGAGATTTCTTGAAACAGGGAATGATAAGCAGAGAATGCTCCCCTGATCGCTTGCATCTATTCGGCTGATATTGGATGAGTTTTTCAGCTAGATAACTGGGTCCTTTACAGTATAATGCTTTGTGCACAATGTAACATATCTTAAAACTAACCTGCTTACTTAACGGTAGCCAATGCAGATGTTGTAGAAAGGGAAGGGAGATTGTTCAGGCTGGTAGGATCTTAACGAGACGGGCTGCTGTATTTTGAACTACCTGGAGTCTGCTAAGTGGAGACTCACACGCTGCAATCAGGAGGGCATTACAGTAGTCCATGCGGCTTATCACCAGTGACTGAACAAGTGTTTTATGCACTGTGAGGGGAAGGAATGGAAATACTTTGTGCAGGAGGCTTAGCATATGAAAGCAGGTTCTTGACCACTGTCTTAGTGACAGGGGCAGCGCCTAGTTCAGGTGGCCACCACTCTGGAGACCAGAACAAAGGTGCATCACCGAAAAGCACGGTAAAGGCTTTTCCAGCATTTCACTGAAGAAAATTATTTGTCATACAAGCAGCAATTGCTATCATACCTTCTAAGAAGGAGACTTTGGTATTCCTGGAGTTTTTATCAAATGATTGTAGAAGCTGGGTGTCATCAGCATATGAAATTGGAGTAAAGCCAAGCTTTCTGAGTGGTTTTGCCAGCGGTGCCCCATAAATATGTAGTAAGGTGGATCCCTGAGGCACTCCTTTAGTAACCTCCGTAGTACGAGACCGGAAGGAGCCAAGATTAATGGTGTGTCCGATGGGTTAGAAAGCTAGTCAAACCTCATCACTTTCAATCAGGATAAGGGCAGCCATGTGATCTGTAAAGAGCTGGATTACACCCAACCCACGGCCGAATCATTGACCCATGGTCATCCAGTGGCTACAAGTACTATGTGCAACCTTGGTTACTGATAATTATTTACATCCAGTTTTGGGTCAATGAGTGTAGTTGGGTATCTTGTAAAAAAAATTGCCCCCTTTTTTATTTTCCAGTGTCATGGTGATGGACCAGAGCACAGTTCAGCAGTCTCTCCTCGTTCATGGCATCCACATGGAAGGTATGGAATTTCTCTGGATTGACGTAAAAGACCTAGGGCCAGATGTAGGTAAAATCAGTTTTGCGAGTTCTTGAACTTGAAGTTGGTGGTATTTTGCGATTCCTTAAGGCAATATCGCAATTTGCGATGGCTACTAGCATAGTATTTAGGGAATCGCAAATTGCGAATCTCTAAATGCTTGCGAGTAGGTATTTGCCTTCCTACATTGCACACAGCTGAATTTAGTTGGAAAATCTGAAATTATGCGAATTTCAGCGTTTGCGATCGCAATTTAGCTTGCTACTTCTGCCCCTAAGTATTTTTGAAGAATAATGCCATGGATGTTGTGGCTTATTTTTAAAACGGGTAGGAATGGTTTGGGTAAAATGCACAGGTGTGGCTGTGAGTTTTTTCTTATTGATTGAGTTGGCTAGATTTGTTTATTTGGGCATGCTTTGCACAAGTGCACAGAAGAAACTCTCCAATGCTTAATCTTAGGTGGAATGACAGGTTTTTTTTTTAAAGCCAGTTCATAAACTTTATTTCGGCTCAAATGGTCATAAAAGCACAATTTAAGCCTTATAAAAATTAGTTAAAATACAATAGATAAAGAACAAGACATAAGAATTTTCATTCCCAGGCAACAGCCATCTTGTAAATCAGGGCATAAAGTGCATGTGCATTTAGAGGCTAGTTCCAGATGAATATTTGCGCCAGTTTGAATTACAAGTTTAAAAAATTTCGCTACACATAGAATATTGACTGGAAAAAGTAAAATATAAAAAGATTTACACAGCCGGCATATTTGCCTCCAGTTTTCAACGCACTGCATAGATAAAACCACAAACATTGGGGGGGGGGGGGGAATGATCTATCTCCAGAACACCACATGAGTACAATTTGTGAAAACAACATCTGTTGTAGCATATCATAGACAATTGTCGTTCCTAGTTAGCGACTTATTTAAGATGGCTCTGCGCGTGCAACACATAGTAAATAAAAAGCGAGAAATTGAAAAAACAATGGGCATACGTGTGTCAGATTTTAAAATCCTATACACATTACGACAATGTCTCGACCCCAAGTTCCTGCAAAGTTGTAGTAACCACTGCTACCTTGCCTTCCTGTATCCCTGGTAGAAAAATATCACATGGAGATCAGTCTCTTCTACGTTCAGGCATGCAGGGCACTCTGCGTTTATGTGGCCCTCCCAGTTTTTTGTAAATGAACGCATTGGAAGGACTCCATGCCTAAATTGCAGATAAAGCTTCTTCGACAGGAACTGCTGTATGTCGTCCAACACTGGTTCTAAAATATATGTGGTTTTTACTTCCAGAAACTCAGCCATCAGTCTCCTCACTGAGGGTCTCATCTCGAGCTAGGAGAGTTTATGGTCTCTGTAGCTCTCTACCAAGGTTTTTCTGGGAGTAATTTGGGAGATTTCTTCTGGGTTGTGCCACAAACTGCCCCTGCCCAGATCCTCACATGTTTTCTTGACATTTAACAGCCAGGGCAAAGTCCATGTACCTCGCAACCCCATAACGTCAATCAGTTCTTCTGTATAAGAGGCTAATTCAGGGATGGACCAAAGGAGTGGTGTGGCTCACTGGTTAGAGGCGGCAGACCCGGAAGCAGAGGGCGGCCCGGGACCAGGGTTCAATTCCTGACGCGGCAGGGTCGTGGACCAGGGTCAGCGGACTCAATAATTCTCGCCTCTGTGCCTACTCTAACCAGGGATCACACTCGGCAACTCTGGGCATTAGCTTGCCTCATCTCCACAATGGCCCCGAACATACGCCGGGGATGCCTGGTTTCACCTTGGAGATACCCAGTAGGGACCATCTCACAGGGAAAGCCAGGACGTGTTCCCCAGTGGTCTACAGCGCGGAGATACCCCATGTGGGGTGATTCATGCGCTTTACAAGACATCATTACATTACATTACATTACATTACAAAGGTGCCGCCAGTATAATAGAGGTCTAAGGGTGGCTCCTTCCTCGATAGGCCTAATCCCTTGATCCATACATAGAGGTATTAACAGTGTGCTGGGTGGCAAACCCATATGTTGTCTAGCAAATACGTTCTCAGTACGGGCTAGCTGGCTGGATGGACAATGCCCCCATAATTTGTCTCCATAGAGTACAGCCGCCCTAGCCTGGGCCTTGTACATTTCCACCACAGGGCTCACCAATTTTACAGAGCATGTCCTGTATAATTTTAAAATACCCCCCCCCCCGTAGTCTGGGATAATTTTAATCCTACTTTACTGATTTGGGCTCGCCAGTCCATTCTCTCAGTCAATGTAATTTCCAGATAGTCAAATATAGATACCCCCTCAAGGGGACTTCCATCCAGAGAAGGGTTAGGGCGAGTGGTGTTACCTACATTAAAAGCCATATACTTAGTTTTTTGTAGGTTGATTCCTAGTTCCCGTTGATTGCAGAAAGTGCTAAACTTGTCCAGGGTTCTCTGAATTCCCATGGGGAATTTGGCATGCAAGAGGTTATCATCTGCAAACATGAGGGCAGGTATAGTGCGTTTCGCCAGCCTGGGAGCATTGATGTTTACCCCAGCATTCAATGATTCTATTAAGCCATTAATGAAGAGGCAAACAAGAGTTGGGCCAGGACTCAGCCTTGCCCAACCCCTCTCGCAGACAGGCAGGGGTGATAAGAGTTCACCATTTTTGCCAAATCTAATTCAAGCAAAGTTGTCCACATGTAAGCATTTTAACTGGTGGCAGAGAAACTCTGGGACACCCATGTCTAGTAGATTTGCCCAGAGTTTGTCCCTTGGTACCAGATCGAAAGCTGATTTAAGGTCTACAAATATACGGTAGAGGCTGCCACCCTCTATACTGACAGTTTTCCAGTAAATCATCTGTAACCTTAAGATCTGGCCAGTTGTTGATATCCTTGCTCGAAAACCGGCTTGGAAGGGGGTAAGGATGTTATGTTCCTCCATCCAGTTTTGGAGACGCCCCAGTTGGAGACGTGCAAACATTTTTTGGCTTCTGTCTATCAAACTAATTGGACGATAGTTGACAGGTAAGAGAGGGGAGCCCTTTTTGTAGATTGGTATTATTTTGGCCCCTGCCCAAGTGGATCGAATTGCAATACCTTGGAGAATTGCATTGAACTGGGGAAGATTGTAAGGGGCCCAGACAGTCGGCTCAGAGCGGAAAAGATCACCAGGAATCTTATCCATCCCTGCAGCTTTTGCTGGTTTGAACATGCCCAGGGCCTCAGAAACTTCTCTCAGCGAGATCGGTAGAGTTTCTGCAAGTATCATGCCTGGGGGCGGTAGGGGTCTGTTCACTCGCCCTTCCCCGTCATCAACCTTTGTATGAAGTGATTTAAAATGTGCCTTCCACGCTTCTTCACTGATATTGGGTTCTATGGCTGATTTGCCCTCCTGAAACCCTGAGTTAATGCTATTCCAGAAGGTCCCCAGCTCATGACTTGATAAGGCACTTCCGAGCTCTTCCCACTATTACGCTTCCCAGCATTTTTTGGCCGGGGCAATGGCATTATTGTATTTTGCTTTTGCATCTTTAATCGCTGGCCTGGCATTGCTTTTGATGGCGGTGACAAGGCCATTTTTAGCCTCACAGCAGTTTATATTAAACCATGGGTTTTGGGATTTTTTGGTCTCCTTACGCTTTTTGTTGTGGTAGAAAAAAGTGGCCATAGAAGTAAACAGCTCTTGATGGCTATTAAAAAGTGGTGAGTTATAGGCAGAAGTGCCCTTCATGTTTACGGCTAGGTGAACAACGGTAAAAAATGGGAGGATTTATTGATAAAGCATGGCCAGTTTTTCTTCTGACTGGGAGAATTCGCCTCAGCTAACTCTCCTCCCTCCTTTAGACTGGATTAGGCATGTATCTGCAGCTGGAAAATTATCAGAAGAATTCTTGCCAAAAGGTGCTATTATTGCTAGTGTGAGGGTATTATGGTCGCTATCATGTTGAAGACTGATTTTGAAGTCTAATACTTTATGCCATGGTTTCGTATCAACCATGATGTAGTCAATAATGGAAGTGTGGCTCTGCCTGCTAAAGGTGTGGTTCACAGGCGAATCGGATATGGTGCGTCCATTACAAGGTCTCAATGAAAAGTTTAATGTGAAGCTGCTTATCTGTAGTGCTAATGGGGTCCATGCCCTTATAGGAGGGATATTGGGCACAGGGATGGACCAATAGCAATACACTTCACAGAGAATGGAATGTTAAACAAAACATAGCCCATTCTATGTATTTCATCTTTGGCCCAGGTTTCTTGGAACATGCCGACTTCATTCTGCTCTATAAATGACCCTAATCCGGACTATCCAGTTTAGAGGGTAGTCCAGCTATGTTCCAAGAGAGGATTTGCAACCTGGCAGTGCCAATTTGGTTTATTGAGCAAGGGGAGTTTATAACTTCTTTCTCTTTTCTGCACAAGGGAAATTGGACATACTCCATTCGCTGTACTATGCTGGTTCCAATTACCGGATCGTAAGCGCCTTTTGGAATATGTGAGGTATTTACTACATCCCTCCGAACTAAGATCGAGGTCTGTGTGTTCTGTTGTGAGGGATCAAAGGTTGGGAGATTAATAATGGCTGTCTCATGTGTGCTCCCAGTTAGCTTAAACTTTCCTTCTTCACTTTCCAGTAACAGCCCCAGATTCTGCTTTGGAGATCGTATCCTCTGTGCCCAGGTCCTACGCTATGTCCCCACCTCTCTGAGTTGATTGGATAGTTCTGGTGAGGGCTCCTCGCTCGTGAGTCAATCTATTGATTCCAGAGGGTTGAATCTGTTTTCTCCTGGGATGTTAAAAAATAGGGGGATGGTTGGCCCTGTCCTATTGGAGAGAAGTGGTTTTCCTGTGGCCAGACTCCCCTCCAATGACCATGTCTGCTTCTTGCCGGTGGAATGACATCAGGGGGATAAAAGTAGACTCATGGCATAGAGCTGATACCTCCCCCATCCCTCAGGTGGAAGCAATCTAAGAGAGATTATACAAGCGATGTGTTTTTAAAATGTATCACAATGCAATCCCCAGAAATGTCCTTGGTTCTCCAACCTACCCAGGCCATCCTGCGAAGTATAATAATTTCATTTTTGTCTCGATAGGAGAATTGTTTATGGCTAGATAGCCAATGCGAGCATTTGTTTTTTAGATCAGAGTATGACTCTCTACCCCCCTTTTTCAACCCTGGGACAACTGCTAGTTTAACTAAAAAGGGGGTTGACTCTAGGGCAAAGTTTATAGAAGGAAGAGTTAGCCCTGGGACTTGTCTGTCCTCATGTGGAGCGTTTTTATTCCCTATCCTCTCACTACGGGCATTGCTTACTTTAGGTCTAACTAATGTTTGGACATTATTTCTTCCTGCCTGTGCCCCCTGTTTGGACATCTGATGGTTTGAGCTAGACCCATTTCCTAGCCCCCCAGCATTGTTTGCTCGATTTCCTCCACCCTCCTGGTTAGAATGGATTGCTAAATTGGGGTCAGTCGGGGGGGGGCTGGTTTGTGATTGGAGGTTTGGCCGATTCCTTGGACCTCAGTGCTGCATCAGCCTTGTCCAAGGATAGCTTGACTAAGTTGGCAAGCTTGTCCACCCTTTCCCACAAATCTTTTAGCTCATCCTTCACAATGATCCTTACTTGAACCTGTAAGTCCACCATCACATGCATAACCCAGGCTGGCTGCTCCATGTCTGCCTGTAATGGTGTTTCCATACCCACCTCCCTTGAGTCACCAGGAATTGTGTGGGGCATAGGGAGTTTTTTGCGCTTTTGGCCCAATGGTGCAGCTTTTTTGTTTTTCTTAACTTTCGGGCGAGCACCCTCTCGATGAGGCACAACCGCATTGCCCGCCGCACGGGTCTTGGGGGGGAGGAGGGGAGTTCCTGGGGGGTGGATAATGAGGAACCTGATACATCATGCAAACTACTGTGTTGGGCAAGATCAGGGGTCAAAGGAAAACGTCTTTCAGTTAGTTCAATCTCAGTAGCAACTTCTCCAATTTTTATCTGTAGCATTCTGTCTATGGAAGTTGGTTGGAGTGAAGAAGACAGTTGTGGGTGTATTGTGTTTGATTTCCCTACATCAATCCGCCCCTTCATATTTATAGTCAGGTAGGACCAATGGCCGGGTAGTAAATTCTTGGAACAGGGATCACTGACCTTGCAAGCTGTTTCGACTATGTTCAGGTTACGTAGCACTGCGGAGGTCCCCGGAAATTAGACCAAGAGTGGTGGCCCAGCCTCCTCCGGGCTCCCACGGGCATGGATGGGCTAGCATGTCCAGCGCTGCGGGAGGTGCTGGTTGTTTTTAACACGCCTCCAGGCGTGGTAACGCCATCACACAGACCCCACTTGCACCTGGGGGATGTAGTTTGGCAAGCCATTGCCCTCATGGCCGAAATGAAGAGAGTCCCGCACTGCGGGAGGTACAGGGTTTGTTTTTTACATGCCTCTTGGCTCGGTAAAGCCGTCACGCTGACCCCACTTGCAACTGGGGGATGTAGTTTGGATAGCCGTTGCTCTCACGGCCGAAATGAAGAGAGTCCCCATTTCAATTTTAAAAGCTGTTTATTATAGCTTACTAAGGAGTGATGTGGAGTTTTACAGTGGCTGGGTGTATTTTTTAGATTTGGGCACTATCCTGTTTGCAGGTACAATGTTGGCCTTTGTAACGGGCTTGTGGTTGGGGAAAGTCTCAATGAAGGGTATATCATTCTTATCCTTCTGAAAGGGTAGTACTGAGAGTTGGTGCAAAATGGAGGCATATAGACATTACATTTTTGGAATGTATTGATTGCTTGTTTTAGGGTTTCTACAGAGAGACTATGGCCATTGCCTGTGTCCATTAGGATAAGTGATTTACTCCGCAGGGACTCATCAACAGGTTTGTGATCTCTGTGGTGAAGAGAAAGGGTGTGGGGAGGTGCATGTAACTTTCAGGTAACATTTGACCACCCTCCAAGAGATCGGTGCTTGGGTGTTGGTGAGGTACTCCAGCTCATAAATGTTTTCTACAGTGCAGACTCTTTGGCTAAAATGGCAAATAGAGACAATTTTAATTTCAATCTTCTTGAGTATTGCATAAAATATACACACATTCAGAACACTAATTGTTGAACTTCTTTCACCTAATGCACTGGTTCTATGCATTGCAAAAAAAATTGACTGTACCACAGTGCTAATGCTAATCTGTGGTGTGCGATGCAAAATGGAGCAAAGATCAGCGCTGGTCAATTTTCTCGAACATTGATGTGGCCACAGCACCAAAAACACTTGGTGCAAAGGGGATGTACTGGGGAGAGGACAGTGCATAGAGCCAGAGGATTTGGCAGTTTGTATGACATTACTTTACCTAACGTTTTCACTAACACAAAGTGTGAAGGCCAGTCCTATTGGCTGTGTAGTGCTGGTCGAATTTGTTTCCTGGTGTGCAATTGGCTCAGAATCCCCTCACTAGCTGCGTTAGTATTGTAAAGGTTCTCTGATCAGTAAGTCCCCAAGTGACCCGAACAATGCCTGCAGAGCTGGAACTGGCAGAAAAGTTCCTCCCTCCAACTACCAGTGCCGAATAACCATGATTGGTTGATTAGTTTCTTACCACTGTTTGTGATATTTAACAAAGTAGGCGTAAAAGATCAAAGTCCACTCTCATTTGCAGTCTCTGGCTGCTCAGTCTATCCTCATAGATCCAATAAATGATGGAGACGAGTCAATGACTGTGATGCTATTTCTACTTTATTGGAAAAGTGACACAAGGAATGGCAGAATCATAAGAGGTTCCTAGAGAGTAACGTGTTAAGTCGGAGAAATAGAAGACGATCCCTTGTGTAGAAAGTTGGAAAGTGACTGTTTCCGCCAATCAGCGTAGTTGCAGAACTCATCAAATAGCATGAAGACCGGGGGCAGTGCTACCCTGCAAGAGAGAAAAACAGACAATGCTGAAAAACGTACTCCTGGATGAAAGAAATGCAAAGACCTCCAAGCAGATCACTGGAAAACCATCTGGTGCTGTGTGAAGTTGGCATAATTTTGCCCTTCATCAAGTTGATGCAATAGACAGGGGATGACAGTTCAGAGGGGCGTTTAACAGTATATCTCAGGAATCGTGTCAAGATTTCAAAGTTGATATGATACCAGCATTCCTATTGGTTTAGATTGATAGCTGCCTTGTAGTGGCAGTGTGCATGCTGCCTCAGGGTGATCCTATAAAGATTGCCATTTTTAGTTCACTCTCCAGCCCTGTGAGCGCACGACTGTAAATGAGTGAACTTTGGGCCACGCGCACTTATGAAATTTGTTTCTTAGTGAGTTTGACTCAGTTCTTAAAAAAAACATCATCAGTACTTTGGTTTGTGAAGCGGACACTGCAGTGTAAGTTGTGGTCAGATACATACATTCACCAAGACAGAAGTGTAAGTTGAAGGTGACAGTCGAAAAAATAAGTTAATCACCTCATAAATGACCAAAGCAGAACAAGCACTCTTTTCATGCCACAAAACATAATCAGAAAAAGTGAAGGGCATTGAACATGTTATTACTGTTTTTACTGAATTGTTTGTAAGAATTATTTATAAACTTTGTCTTATCTCTTTTCTGATACCACGTGCACCTGGAATCTTCCACCTAAGACCTTGGCACCTGGAGTGATCTCTGGGCATCATTTAAGAGAAGGGAGGGAATCTGGTCTCAGTTGTTTCCCTTACTTTCAGTCTACGCGTATTTATAGTTCTTGGGTATTTAGGACTGCTTTTTAAATAGCGTGTGCTATTACTGTGAACAGCGTATATTGTTTTTTGCTATAGACTTGGTCAGAGCCCAGGCCTGTCCCCTTGCTAGATCTGGGCCCTGAGGTCTTGACTCTTTTGCTGCGGCAGGTGAAGGGTGAATTCAGCTGCTGCAGCTGTGCCTTGGGTGCGGGGTGCCTGGGTGCTCGTCTTCATAGCGCACCATTACGCTGCACTATACACTCTCTTCTATCAGACGCTTGTCAGGTCTGTTTCAGCTGCAGCTATGTGGGGCCTGCTTAAACTATGCTCGTCTTTTGTGTCACGCTGCACCTTGTAAGTCCGAGTAAACTGATTGTCTTTCTGATATAGTTACTCACATTTCCCCAACATTTGCATGCATTCTCCGATATATACAGCCATTTTTTTTTATATTAATCTTATGTTTGAGGCCAGACAATGGCTTAATTTACACCTGTTAGGATTTCAAAGAAGGATTTTTAGCATATTTAAATGGCTTTACTAAATTTAATATCTCTGTCAGGAGTGTGGGGAAATCTGCAATATTAAACCATGCATAGTGCGGGATTTAAGGTTTCATGAAATAGTTTGCCTTGAAAGTTTGTGAACTCTCACATACTTGTGAGTTTGATGGCATTGCAGAATTATTATCCAACCATTTAACACCATGGAAAGGTTAAAGTTTTAACGGAGTCTTGATTAACACTATTTCCAGTGTAGTTAGGGAGACAGGTCACCTCCAAACAATGGGGCCTATTAGGATGGTGGACAGACCTGCGTCTGTCCGCCACCCTGGAGGTGGAGGGACTGTCCGCAGGGGCAGCGGCGGTCCCTCCGGTGCAATTAGGATGTGACCACCACCCTGGCGGTCACATCCCGTATCTTTAACCTTGCGGCGGGTGCTGCTTGAAGCCGTAAAAATGCTTGTTTTACATTTACATGCACAAAGTGGCAGGCACCGCGCGGTGCCTGCCGCTTTGTGCATGTAAATGCTGGGGAGTACCATAGGTACCCCCCATGTGCACCCCCCACCCCCCGACACCCTGGTGGGTATTTTCGTGGCCGCGGCAGGGAATCCGCATCCTCCAGGCCGGCGGTGGCTTCCGCCGGCCCGGTGGATGCGGATTCACCGCCATCCTAATCGGCCCCTTAGGTGGGACAAAGGTGAAGAGGAAAATAAAATGTGCATTTGCTCATCAGGCGCATTGTAGACATTGACAATTGTGAACTGGGAAAACATGAGCTTGAAGGGCTTGTCACATGACATTTTAAGAGCGCGTGTAAAAACCTGTGTGCGGCCAAGCTTTCTAAGTGTACTATTGGAAATGTTTTTTACTTCCCAAAAGTACTACATTTTCCCCTTTTAATATGAGTACTACTACTGGAACTGCATAGTTACTACTAGTTTTGAGAATTTCTGTACAAGGATGTATCTGACACACAATTGCAACATGCGCTGTAGAAACACGGGTTGACCCACTAAGTCGCTGGGACCTGGGTAAGTAAGTGATACAAACAAGGTGGCCCCAGATACTAAAAATGGATGCTATCTTAAATAAATTCAAAAAGGTATCACAGCATTGTTTTTAATCACAACGTGTACAATAGAAAACTGTTCATAAAATACATCAATATTTAATAACAATTAGTGCCCCTAATGGAAAGGGAAGGGAAGGGTAGTGATGGGAAAGTGATGAAACTATACAAATATTAAAGCAATGGTCACTAAGACCTCAATAAAAAATGCTAATAGTTGATTAACATGGGCTAAAAAATTACAGATCACAAATTAATTTAGCAATTCATGCCTCTCAAAAACAAAATCACAAATGATAAATCGGGAGAGAAGCTGAGGTCAGAAAGGAGTGTCGACGTTTCGACCCAAATAGATGCAGGCATACGATGGAACCTCGCTAGAGGGTCTTCATCAGGACAGGGACGAGTAGGGGGCAGTGTATCTGATATATTGGAAAATGCGGGACTTTAAGGGGAGTTCGGTTCATATAGTTCAGTATTGTAGAAATCGGTAGATAGAAGAAACGTCCAATTTCTTTAGACAGGAGTTCCCGAGCTGTCACAGGGGTCTACAGGACGTATTGTAGCCTCGGTGGAATAAGAGACGGCCGCACAAGTCGGTCCGATTTCTGAATGAAGAATTACAGGGCCTCAACGGGGGTCTTTGCAATCCAGATTATAAAGGAACCGCATTATAATTATCGCCGCTTTAGCGGCAGAAAACTGCCGCTAAAGCAGCGATAATTGGCTTGATAATATGCCCTTGTGAATTCCTATAGAAGCCCATGTTCTGGTGTGAACATGGGCTTCTATGGGAATTCTCTAAGGCATATTATCAAGCCCAATATCAACGCTTTAGCTGCAATTTTCTGCCGCTAAAGCGGCAATAATTATAGCGCCCTGCTTGATAATATACCCCCGGGAATCTTACTAGTTGTGAAGCAAGGCAGAGGGATATATGTTCCGAAACAAGTTGACTCTGCCTCTTTATGGATAAGTGAAAATGCACACTTTGAATATTTTAGGTGGTATACAAAGTGAATAATAAAATTAAATATAATCTTACCCCATACAATGTTTACCTTACCAACACCTCCTGCTTTACTACAGTTTTTTGCATGGTACTAAACTAAATAATGCCGGTGGGACACTTTTATTACGCTGTTCTAACAGACATAGATCAACACCTGCTAACACAGAGAAGGCATCCATCATTTAATTTAAGTGCACTTTCAACTTTTGGTTGAGCTAAAGGTGCCTTCACCACCTGCATTGCGTTGGTGCACACACTTTTTCAAAGCTGGACTTCCGAGTATTAAACAAGAATGGTATACTGAATTAAAAATGACTCACGGAGAAATGATCTTGAATGACAACTTTCACAGCAATTATTTAAAACTTCTCCATTTATCCATTTTTTTCAACTGTCAGACTTCTCCGTCACAGACAAAAGGCTGGCCTGCTGGGTAATGGTATTGTGCTTATGATGTGTTTTTGTTAGCAGCTGATTTCAATGCCACCATTTCGGGCCTTATGTGCAGTGATTCCTTCTACTGTCATTAGTGGTCTCTGTGGATTGGATTGACAGAACTGATTATTTTAAATACTTTCCCACTTGTAACAATGAACATAACCCTCGGGCAGTCTCCTTTTAATTTCCACATTCACCACCCATGCTGGTTTACGTCTACCTAGAATTGAAATAATCATTTGAGGTAGCAGAAAGCTGCAATGGGAAAATAAAGATATGTTCCTAGTAACCTGAAATGTTGACAGGGCATCTTGTTGATACAATAAACAGTCAGAATTAACGGCTCTTTGCCTCAACTGTATAATATGATGCAAGAAACGCACCACTGTTGCTCACTCAGGCCCTCGTCACCAGCCGACTGGACTACGGGAACACCCTTTACGCCGGAACCACAGCCAAACTCCAGAGAAGACTCCAGCGCATACAGAACGCGTCTGCACGACTCATCCTGGACATCCCTCATTACAGCCACATCTCCGCCCACCTGAGAGACCTGCACTGGCTCCCCGTCAACAAGAGGATCACGTTCAGACTCCTCGCCCACGCACACAAGGCTCTCCACGACATGGGCCCCAAGTACCTCAACAGCCGCCTTGCATTCTACACACCCACTCGCCAGCTCCGTTCCGCCAGCCTCGCCCTTGCCACCGTCCCATTTCTCTCGTACCTAAGTATGGTTGCATGTACTATGTACTATGATTAGGTGCCAATGCTGAGCACCAGATACCACCGGATAAAATTAAGCACTGGGTCTCAGGTCACAGAATTCCAGAGCAATACGAATGCACTGCACTGCAGATGTGAATTACACCCAGTGGGAACACTGTCCAGCTCCTATACAAGGCAGTTCTGCTACCTTTTTGAAAAGGTTCACTTACTTTACAGATTTAATCAATCTAATCCCAATGCCTTTTATTTTAAAATGGGTGAAAAGTAAGCATGGGCGGATTTTGCGGATTCGCAATCCGCGAATTTGCGGATTTGCGTATTTGCGGATTGCGAAAATCCACGAAATCCGTGAATTCTCGCGGATTTGCGTATTTTTGGGGGGTGTGTGTGTTCGCACGGGTTTCTGCAAGTTCGCGAGGGTTTTGTACAATTTCGCAAATTGCAAACTTACTTGTCGGGTCGGCAGTTTTGCGAACTTGTTGTTTCTACGTGCCCAGCCTGTTTGCAAGGCTTTCTTCATCACTGCCACCCTCTGTCACCACTGGCACTCTCTTTGGTCACCCATGCCACCCTCTGGCTCACCCATGTCACCCTCTGTGTCATCACAGCACCCTCTGGTTCACCAGTGTACATTATTGGGGCAAAGCAAAGCACTGCCATCCTCTGTCAACACTGGCACTCTGGTTCACCCATGCCACCCTCTGGCTGGCACACCCATGCCACCCTCGGTGTCATCACAACACCCTCTGATTGACCAGTGAGTGCACACCTGCTAAGTGCTTTAAGTTTTGCAAACAACAACACCTGCCCTGCCCCAACTGACATTAATGAAGGCTGGCACCTGCTTGTCTGCTCCCTTTCCTTTTTGTTGCAAATGCAATGTAAATTTTTTTTTAACAGGATGCAATGGCATACTTGTAACTATTCTGTGACTGTCAGAGCAGGGTCACACAATAGTTGCAAGTAGGCAACCGGATTCTGGAGGGCCCCTTCAGGAAGCACTACAGGTAAATGGTTACAAATGATGAGCTCGAACTTTTGCACCTGCTCGTTGGTTTTGCTTTTGCAAAACTCGTTTTTCGGTAATTTCGCCCTATTCGCGAGGCGCGGCGTAGTGCGAACTCGCCCGTGGAATCCGCGAACTCGTGCGAGTTACCCCAAGGTTGAGTATGGGCGCCGCCATTTTGTTTGCGTGACGTATTTCCGTTTCCGCCGCTATGTGTAATCTCGCGCAATGCGCGCCTTGCGAATGCAAGTTCGCACGAGTTCGCGAGAGAAATCGCGTGCGAACTTACTTACGCGCACGTGATCGGGCCGCCATCTTGTTTTTCATTCATTCCTATGTGTCTGGGTATGGTGTTTCTATCCTCTGTATATCTCTGCCATCCTTTGCTTGTTTTAATATTTTTTTGATCTATTTAACTTATTTTCTATCCCTCTATTTTTCTAGATCTATATTTTTGTGTTTTAGGCTACTTTTGTTTACTTTTCAACTACTTTTTTAAACTTTTATTTCCTTCTTCCCTACTCTTATTCTTTTTCATTTTGTCTCTTCTTTACTGCTAACACCTGCCCAGAACATGGTCAAGACAGCTGTCAAGCTGCCAAGACGGGCACCGCAGCCCGTGCCCGGCTCCCGTGTGGTCGCTTGAGGGCGGAAATGGTGGTGCCCCGGGAGATCTTCAGCCCTGAGGAGGTGGGCGTACTTGTTTTTTATGTGCAGCGCCATCTCCCCAGGACCATCGCGGCAGGCGGCAGGATCGCTGCTGGTTACACCAACAGCCAGGAGCGACGGAAGCGGTGGGGGCAGGTGTGCCGG
The DNA here is from genome assembly GCF_964261635.1 of Lissotriton helveticus. NCBI lineage: Eukaryota > Metazoa > Chordata > Amphibia > Caudata > Salamandridae > Lissotriton > Lissotriton helveticus. The sequence continues at coordinate 659,106,617 of NC_136068.1, read as the reverse complement.
GCCCTTTTTAAGATCACGGGGGTCCAGCGCACCTACAATCAAGTCACCCACCGCTGGACCGATATACTGGACCGAGAGCGTGACCTGCTAGACGTGCTGGGAGTGGAGGTCCCCGGGCTTGGTGAGTAGTAGTAGCAATTTTTTCATCACTCACTACTCTGTTTTTTCTCCTGCTCTGTGTGACTGTGTTATATTGCAAATGTTTGCTTTAATTTTTTTACAAAGAGCAATAATGCTGCTGGTGATTACATTGATAAGAGAGGTAAATTAATATTTCAAAATCTTCTGTGCATTTCAGGTGCACTGTTCTCCTTCTCTGTGCCGGTGCCACTGCTTATTTGTTTTCTATTTTGTGTTCATTTAATTGGGCTGAGTAATGTATGAGTGTATTTTACAGAACTGCGTAATGCTAGACACAAAGGGGCCCCTTGTTCCACGTTTACACTGCCTTACCTGACGCACAGCGACGTAAACGTGGCGCATCCCTGCGAGTCATGTACAACGTGATCCATCTAAGGAGATGCGCCACGTGAAGGCCTGGGCCTGCGCCACAATGGGTGCGTTCCCACACAAGGGGGGGGCGGGGGGTGGCGGTCAGGCAGATGTGTGCCTCGCAAAAGTGCCTGCGTGAAATCTACAAGATTTAACGCAGGCACTTCCGCGACGCTGCTATGTCAATTCTTTATGCCTGCTTGCTTGAAGCGTAAGGACTGATGCGGTATGTTGAGTATTGGGCAGCCCTGAGCACTGCTATAGTTGCATCGCGCCCGCGACGCGACTCTAGAGATGCGCCCCTCTTTCGTCACGAGATGCATCACGCATCTGCCTACCCTTGCGCCAGGGTTTGCCGCATTGTAATAGCGGCGCATCTGCCGTGACGCAAGGTTAGTTTTGCGTTACGCATTTGTTCTGGTGCACATCTGGAGGTGTCCAGCTCAGAACTCGTAAGTATGCCCCTAAGTGTCAGATTAGCAATTACCTGCGCATCCCTGCAAAGTGTGCGGCACGCCAGCACCACCCATGGTGCGCCGTATTTACAATGCGGCACACCATGGTCCCAAAACGTCACCGAAGCGTTACGCATTGGTGCCGTAAAGGCGGCTCATTGATGGAGTTGCGTTGCAACCATGGCGCAGCTCCAGCAATGCTGCGTCAAGCCGTAAGTCTGCTTCATGCAGGCGCAGGGTTTCAGTGACGCATCATTGTCCTAAATGACTGATTGAAATTTTATATATTCCCCATAGCCACTTTAAGCATGCGTTCCTGCGCAGGAACGCCCTCCCTTGCACTGGAATGCTCCCTAATGGCGCAGGGCTTTAGAATGGGATGCATCTCCCATATGCGTCACGTTGTTAATATACGCCACACCATGGCGCCTCTCTTGTTGTGGCGCTGCGTCACAAAATTGACGCAAGAATGGAGCAAAAGAGCTGCAAGGGGCTTGTAAATCTGCCCCTAGAGTAGAGGCTCAGGTGCAGTCCTTCCTTTGTAGCCCTCTTTTTGGATGAAATAGTTGGTTCTTGTTCTTTCTAAATGTTTGATTTGGTTGACAAGGACATCGGCAAGCAGCAATCATCAATGTTTTCTGTTAATCTTTCATGTTGTACGTCAGGTCCGCCCAGGGGCAAGCGGACTGAAACATCGGATGCAGTGGCTCCAAAGGAGGAGGATGCAGGCCAGGGCGGCGAGTGCTCCTTTGCTGGCCCCAGTAAGTTTTCATTTAAATATAGAGGACCTATTGTTGTCCAAGCATTCCTAATTTAATTGTTTCGAAATAGTGTTTAGATAGGAGCAAAATCAGTAATCCTACTGTTGCAGGGACAATTCTCCACAAACCGAACTATGGACACCAAAGACCAGAGTAATAATATTTCAGAGTGGCGTGTTTGGCACACTGTATAAATAAACCTGGTAGTGTCAGCGGCACGGACTCCTCCTTGCAAAAATTGCAAAACTTTTCGCTCAGTCACTCTAGTCTGGAGGACTAAAAACCACAGAGTCTATTCAAGTTTAAAAGCTTTATTAAAAGTTTAAGTAAACACATATATTAAAATAAAGTTAGTTGGAAATGGAAAAGTGCTTGGTGCTGAGTTGATGAGTAATGGATTGGAACACATTTCTTGTGGTCGAGCCGAGCTTTCACCTGGTTAGAAGTTGATGTTGCTCTTGTCCTTAGAAGTCCAGTTTCTGTCTGTTCAGAGAAAAATAGTGTGTGTTAAAATTAAGCAAGCATTCAACAATTGTGACAAAAAAATGAAGCAAGACAACAGCTTTCCCTGGAAGGAGGGACATTTTTACTTTAGACTAGAGTAGACAGTCAATTAATTTTTCTGTTGTTTTCACATTTTTTCATTCATAGACCAAATACTAGTGGAGTGGTGTAATCTAACATTCTTAAATCTACTTTGTAGGTGGAACATCTGGTGGCGGGGCCAGCTCGGATGTGGTGGTCATCATTGACTCGGAGTCCGAGGATCAATCTGGGGAGGAGGCGGCGCTAGAGGAGTCGGACCAAGAGCAAGAAGTACAGACTGTGAGGAAGGAGACAGTGGCGGTGGCGAGTACAGGTAAGCTGGATCATGGTACTATCTGACTCTTAGATAGGATATGATGTGTATCCAGTGGTGGCCCAGTGACAAATTACAATATGGTAATTACAGCAGGCTGGGACCGACAGACAGATAGAGGCAGAGACAGAGAGAGAGGAAGACAGAAGGAGAGAGAGAGAGGGAGGGAGCCAGAGGGAGGGTGAGGGAGGGAGACAGAGAGAGAGAGACAGCGAGGTAGAGGGAGACACAGGGAGACATAAAGAGGGAGACAGAGAGAGAGAGAGAGAGGGAAACAGACATATCGCCTGGGCTTCTGCCAGATCTCTTTCATATGAAAGAGCATCAAACCAAGGATACAAGTGAGTTGTGGGAAGGGAAATGGTGATTCAAGCGCCCCCCCTTGCCCCTCCCTGCGGAGGCCCATGATACTGGCCTGAATAGTTTTGTACTGCGCTGGCTAGTTGCTAGTTGTACTGTGACACAACTTCCTGCTGAATTATTTTGTGTTAATCATATTCTTAAAGAGCATTGGTTACATATTATGTCTTTCTTTCTTCATATAGTTGGCAATACTAAAACCTCAAAACCGACGAGGAGTATGCTGGCTGTACTGGCCCGGCAACAGAGGCTGGAAGCAACTGTTGCCCAATATCGGCGGCTGGTGGAATTGGAGGGGGACGACACACAGTCCAGTGCATCAACATCTGCATCCTCCTCCGTGACCCCACGTTCTGCCGGTAAGCGCAGTGCTCCAGCGAACCGGAGCCGTGCTGGAAGACGCCACCGCCGAGCAGCAAAAGCTGCACCTCGCAGTACTGTTAAGGCTCGCTTGCGCCGTGCACTCCGCAGAGTGTCCGACCTAGAGGCGGAGGTCCAGAAATGGAGCAAATATCAGAATGTGGTGGAGGGCCTCCGCCTAGATCAAGCCATCCTCCAGGAGAAGTATGATGCCCTGGCCCTAAGGCATGATGCCCTGGAGGCCAAACTTAACAGCTTGCATCCCTAGAGGGTCCCTTGCCCCTTTTTTAGAGACTTTTGGGGGGTGGGAATTGGGAGTTGGGTTTTTTGGGGACTTTTGAAGGACTATTTATTTGTTGGGGTTAGGGAGGGTCTTGCGGGAGATTATTTTGTTAGGGATATAAATATACTTTTTCAAACTTTATCTGAGCATACCTGTTTTTTTACTACTTTTGAGCTTGGTGGGTGGTGGTTTTGCAGTAAGTTCATTTAACTGAACACTGTCATCGTGTTGGTTCACGTGCAATAGGCCAAATGTTTTATAAAGTAAATGCCTGTCACAGAGTTTGTTAATTCAAGAGCCCTAGGACTTTACTGCTAGTACCACTGTCACTCTCTCGCCTCTCCGAATACTCCATTATACTACCTCCCATCCAAACGCTTATCTTACCTGTAATTTGTGTTTGAGGGCTGGCTCCACCTGGAATTCACAGTGTCCTAAGGCGTTCTGCAGCAGGGCCCCAACTGGAGTTTCCCGGCGTGGATTTTCTGCAAAACAAAAGCAATCAACATTAGAAATGTGGCAGCGTTGCTCACACAACCCAAAAACCTAGAAGCCCCAGAGACAGCACCCCTGAGACAGGCAAGCGAGCAATAATAACGCCTACACGTTCACGTGCAATAGGCCAAATGTTTTCCTAAGTAAATGCCTGTCACAGAGTTTGTTAATTCAAGAGCCCTAGGACTTTACTGCTAGTACCACTGTCACTCTCTCGCCTCTCCGAATACTCCATTATACTACCTCCCATCCAAACGCTTATCTTACCTGTAATTTGTGTTTGAGGGCTGGCTCCACCTGGAATTCACAGTGTCCTAAGGTGTTCTGCAGCAGGGCCCCAACTGGAGTTTCCCGGCGTGGATTTTCTGCAAAACAAAAGCAATCAACATTAGAAATGTGGCAGCGGTGCTCACACAACCCAAAAACCTAGAAGCCCCAGAGACAGCACCCCTGAGACAGGCAAGCGAGCAATAATAACGCCTACACGTTCACGTGCAATAGGCCAAATGTTTTCCTAAGTAAATGCCTGTCACAGAGTTTGTTAATTCAAGAGCCCTAGGACTTTACTGCTAGTACCACTGTCACTCTCTCGCCTCTCCGAATACTCCATTATACTACCTCCCATCCAAACGCTTATTTTACCTGTAATTTGTGTTTGAGGGCTGGCTCCACCTGGAATTCACAGTGTCCTAAGGCGTTCTGCAGCAGGGCCCCAACTGGAGTTTCCCGGCGTGGATTTTCTGCAAAACAAAAGCAATCAACATTAGAAATGTGGCAGCGGTGCTCACACAACCCAAAAACCTAGAAGCCCCAGAGACAGCACCCCTGAGACAGGCAAGCGAGCAATAATAACGCCTACACGTTCACGTGCAATAGGCCAAATGTTTTCCTAAGTAAATGCTTGTCACAGAGTTTGTTAATTCAAGAGCCCTAGGACTTTACTGCTAGTACCACTGTCACTCTCTCGCCTCTCCGAATACTCCATTATACTACCTCCCATCCAAACACTTATCTTACCTGTAATTTGTGTTTGAGGGCTGGTTCCGCCTGGAATTCACAGTGTCCTAAGGCGTTCTGCAGCACAGCAGGGCCCAAACTGGAGTTTCCCGGCGTGGATTTTCTGCAAAACAAAAGCAATCAACATTAGAAATGTGGCAGCGGTGCTCACACAACCCAAAAACCTAGAAGCCCCAGAGACAGCACCCCTGAGACAGGCAAGCGAGCAATAATAACGCCTACACGTTCACGTGCAATAGGCCAAATGTTTTCCAAAGTAAATGCCTGTCACAGAGTTTGTTAATTCAAGAGCCCTAGGACTTTACTGCTAGTACCACTGTCACTCTCTCGCCTCTCCGAATACTCCATTATACTACCTCCCATCCAAACGCTTATCTTACCTGTAATTTGTGTTTGAGGGCTGGCTCCACCTGGAATTCACAGTGGGGGACTCGTCAACGTAAGTTTCTTCATTGTGCAGAATCCAGGCATCAGCATTATGGGTAATGGATAGGGTGAGTCTGGAGGAGGAGGACTCAGGATAGACGACCAGGACTGAGTTCTTGTCAACTAACTGTTGTGAACCTGAGGAATGCTGCGGCATCAAAATCAAGACAGTTCTGTTGATGGGCTTGTTGTTTTATTGGTTGATTACAGTTTTGTTGGGAATGTGATGAAGCACTTGCTAAAGAAAGACAGACACACAGGAATAAAAGTGAATAAGGAGGACTAATTACAATTAATGAATGATTGGCTCATTTTCAGAACTCGCTGTCAGGGAAGCAGAACTCGTCCTCATACTCTGCTAAATCATCAGTCGGGGTTACTTCTGGTAACTGAGGAGAACTTTCCTCAGGTAGGTCGGTGTCCTCTTCTTCCTGCGTGGATTCTCGTACTCTGTAATCTGGTGGTATGAAGTGCTGGTTCATCTTTATCAAGGTGAGCCGCTCCACATTTGCGGGCAAGAGGCGGGACCTTTTGGAAGTCACAATGCCACCAGCAGAACTAAAAACACGTTCTGAGGACACGCTTGCGAGTGGGCAAGACAAGTAATTAATAGCCAGTTTGGTGAGCTCTCGCCATATTTTTCTTTTCCCATGCCAATACGCCAATGGGTCCTCAGTAATATTGACCTCTGTTGAGTCATCCAGATAGGCTTGCACCATTGAAAGAATGTCCTCCCGGATTCCTGTACTTTGCACTTCTGTGTCCTTTCTAGGACAAGGAAACCCTAGCTGAGTTAGCCAACCCGCTTCAGACATATCGCCTGGGCCTGGTGCAGATGATACGGTTGCTGGTGTGGTTAACGGCTCAGAGGGAAAGTCACTCACTTCTGCCAGAGGCACAGATGCAGAAGTGCTTTTTTGGGACGCCTGATGGCCTGCTGATTCACTAGTAGTACTGTCTTCTCCTACAGTTTCCTTCCGCTCTCTTTCAAAACGAATGGCTGACTGAGCTAGCCAACCTTTGTACTCTGTAACATCCGATGTTTCAAAAGGAATTATTACTTTGCCAAACAATGGCTTTTTGTAACGTGGATCCAGAATAGTAGCACAAATGTAGTGCTGTTGTTTCTTGATATTTACAAGCCGTTCATTGCTAACTAGGCGTTGTAATAATCTCTGCTCCAACTCATGTGCTTCGTTCTTTCCAACGTCCTTTAATTGTGAAGACACCACCTTGACTTGGTGCTCGAGCTTCAGCAACAATGGGATAGCTTTGCTCAAAGAACAGTCCTCCCTGCTGACGTCACGCGTGAAGACCTCAAAAGGACGAAGCATGTCTGTTAGGCTTTTAACTAGCTGCCATTGCTCCACCGCTAGCATCATTTCTGTCGTATCACCACCCAGGTTGTAGAAATACTCATTGACTACTGGAAACAGCTCATGCAGACGCTCAAGCATGTAGAAGGTTGAGTTCCAACGTGTTGCCACCTCCTGGATAAGTGCTTTCACTGGCATTCTACGTTCATTTTGCTTGCGCCTCAGCTCCTTCCGGGCCTTAAAAGAATGGTTGAAATGTGTGCATATTCTTCTGCAGATGGTCAGTGTTTTGTCGACTGCAAGTTCTTTTTCAAAATATTTTGCACAACAAGGTTGATACAGTGCGCCAAACACGGCACTCTGAAATAGAAACCGTCCTCCAATGCCTTAACTACATTCGTGCCATTATCTGTAGAAACATAACCAACCTTGCAATTTCTTGGGCGCAGCCATTGCAAGACCTTTTTGTTAAAGTCAGCCAAAATGTTGACTGCAGTATGACTTTTCTCCATGCCAAACATGGCTAATGTTGCATGTTTACGAGCACCCTTAAAAATCTCGACCAAGTCACCACCTGCATTTATCTGTTTTATAACCCCTGAAAAAGAGACCCAGTGTGCAGTGATGCACATGTAATCAAGGGCTTGGCAACTGGTCCACATGTCTGTTGTCAGGTGTATAGTGTGAACAGCACTCTTCTGCAAAGCTGCCCCCACCAACTCAAGCACCTCTTTGTGTAGTGCTGGAACAGCAACCCTGGCAAAATAGTACCGGCTAGGAACCTTCCATTTAGGGGCCAATGTTGCCACGAGTTCAAGGAAACCCACACCTTCGACAAACGAAAAAGGGAGAAGGTCCACCGCTAGCATTTTTGCCAGCTTTGTGTTATACAGGCGTACAGTTGGGTGGTTGCGTTGAAATTGCGCATCTGAGGAGAACATGGCTGAAATGGTGCGCTGGACAAATTTACGGGATGATGCTGATGCCTTCTTCGACCCACTTCTGATCAGTGTTGACATTTCCCGCATTGGTGTGTCTCCCAGACTCTCAGTGTGCCTGCTATGTGTTACGGAGGGTGTGGTGCTGCCAGGGGTACTGGGTGCAACCGGACACATGTCTGACGCTTCTTCTACCTCCCCATCATCTTCAGATGAAACACCTACTATGGGTATATTTTGGCCACTTGCCCTTTGGGATCGCTTTCCCTTGACGTTTGCTAGGTGCGGAAACCATTCGACAGCGTGCTTTCTTTCAAGATGACCTATCTGGCCTCCGGTTCCATAGTTGGTACCAGTCTTACCACGGCTAACGCTAGTCTTACAAATGCAACAAACGGCTATGTTATCATACTTTTCATGGACACTAAAAAAGTTCCAAACTGGGGACTGGAAACTTCTGGTTTTGCCGCACGAGGTGATACTGCTGCCAATGCCAGATGAAGCAGTGGTGGATGAGCCTTGCAGACATCTACTGGGTTGTGCAATTATTGCAGCAACCTTACTTGAGGGAGTCGAGCTGGATGGAGTCCCACTCCGGGGAGAAAATATGGGAGCTGTAGGTTTTGTTGAACTTGTGGTACTACTTGACTGCATTGGTGGTGCTACCAGTGGCACGTCGCCAGGGTCATGCACAGCATGACGTCGGGATAGGGTATAAATGTCTGTCTGCTGCATGGCCGGTGTGGCTGGACTGACATGTGTGATGACTAGGTCATTGCTGTCATCCTGTTCAACAACATCAGAATGCACCACTTCATCAAGTCCGACGTTCGGATCCATAAGTATGAGCTTTCCGGGGCCCTTCCTTTTAACATGTGATACCTTTCGCAGCTCATGGTGTGCCTCCCTCTCAGACATCAGAGATGGTTGCCAATCTAGATCCAGATCATCATCTGATGGAGCGGGGCTTGAAGAGGAACTTCTACACACCCTCCTTGATCTTTTCCTTGCTGGGGAGCTGGGAGAAAATGAATCATCAGGAGGAGTGGCTTCGTCTTCCTGACATGATACCCCGGCTCCAAAGTCAATTTCCTCCTGTGCCCCTACTTCTGGAAGAACAACCATTGTGGGCACTTGCACCGCTCCATGCGCCGCTACATCGGCATCTTCACTGACCTCTACTTGCAAGTCTCCATGGACCTCTCCTTCTCGGCCTTCTCCTTCTCGGCCTTCTCCTTCTCGGCCTTCTCCTTCTCGGCCTTCTCCTTCTCGGCCTTCTCCTTCTCGGCCTTCTCCTTCTCGGACAGCTCCTTCTCGGACAGTTCCTTCTCGGACAGTTCCTTCTCGGACAGCTCCTTCTCGGACAGCTCCTTCTCGGACAGCTCCTTCTCGGACAGCTCCTTCTCGGACAGATCCTTGCGCATGTACTTCTGCTTGTACTAGTAGCCCATGCAGTTGTTGTTGCGGCTTTGGTTGTTGAATAGTACTTGTGAGATGAGTTAAAACCTGTGTTGATGGCGTGCTGCTACTTTCTTGCGATGATCCCACATCACTGGTCGTTGGTGATTCAACAACTAAACAGGCTACCTGTGCAGCACTCATGGTGGGCCTTTGTTTTTTTTGTTGTTTTTCCCCAAAAAATGTATTGGTTGAGCCACCAGTCTCCTTGGTAAGTGGTGCCACTTGCTTCTTCCTCTCCTTAGTAGAGACATCTTTCTTGCAAGAGGACCTACGGGCACCTCTTTTTGGAGCCATCTTCTTCAGATGTCGGAACAACAGGCCGCAGCAGCACTTCTTCCTGGCACTGATGCTCAACGATGATGCGGAGTTTTGTGCACCTAAAAGCAAACGAAGACAGAGGAACATCAGTAAATATATGTTGCATATGTAGCGCTTGAATAAACAGTTTGCAAGTAGGCATTTATGAATACACACGTGCACACCACACAATATGGAAATTTCAAAATTAGGATTTGCTAAATTTTTGGGAAACAGGAATTTAACATTGATCCAAGAGAGCACACACAGAGAGGGTTGTACTTTCATGTACCCCTGACTCCGCCTGGGCACAATGGGTGAAAGCAAGGCACAATGGGTGCAGGCCTATGTCTCAAAGCTCACTGCCTGCCTTCAAAATGGCCGCTTGACCCCCCCATCCACATGGCCAGGACCATGCCTCAAAATGGCCACCACCAACATAGCCAGCACCCAACCCCTACTCCAAAAAGTGAAAACACACAACACAAATCAAATCACCACAATCCAATGCCATCCATCAAGTTTCAGAAGGCTTATGCTGCCTGCTGGTGGTTTTCCGGTGCAAAATTGCAATTTTTACAATTTCGCAAGTGCAATATTGTTGCTTCACGGCGCGAACGTGGCGAAAAACACGCAAAATACGCGAACAGACCGATTCTGGGCCCCCCTGGGCATAATGGATGACATCAGAGCACAGTGGGTGCAGGCCTATGGCACAAAGCACACAAACTGGCTTACAAATGGCCCCTAGACCCCCACCCACACGGGACCAGACAATAAAATGGCCCCCACCCACATATCAAGCCCCCAACACCACCCCAAAAAGTCCTAAAACACACAAAAATCACCACAATCCAATGCCATCCATGCCCTGGCCAGAATCATGTTAAAAAAAAAAATCAACAAAACAGTTGTATCATGCATGCACCCATAAATAAGCCTGGTGGTTTTCAATTCATGTGCAGAATTGTAATTTTTACAATTTCGCGAGTGCGAGATTGTTGCTGCGCGGGACACGAGCAGTGCGAACACAAGCAAAAACATCCTCAGCTCGCGAACTTGCAGATTTTCCCCCCAAAAAAGTCGAAAAAAAAGCAACACACACAAAAATCACCACAAACAAACAACATCAACTTACTTCTTTGTGAAATCAAATTTCGAATCCAAAAGTATTCCAAAAGGCCTCAAATCCAAATATCCAGCAGCAACCACAAAAAGTAATCCTTCCCAGTCAAGATCGAAATCAAAGTGGCCAGGAAATGGAGGAGCTTGCTGGACAGGAACAGGAAGTTGGAGACTGGGGCACTTCCTTCACCCCACCCCTGTGGGAGGAGCTTGCTGGACAGGAACAGGAAGTTGGAGACTGGGCCACTTCCTTTACTAATTTTTGTACTTTCGCTAGTGCGAGATTGTTCCTGCCCGCGCCACGGACCGCGAGCAGTGCGAACACAAACAAAAAATCCGCTTCGCGTGGATTTGCGTATTCTCGCCACATCCGTGAGAGTTCGCGGATTGCGGATTCTCCGAAAATACGAAAAATCCGCGAGCGTAACGGATTTTACGCCCATGCTTAGTGAAAAGTCCACATCCAAAGTTAGACTTACTGATTCTAAATTATTGTATTCGAAGTTCTTTCTAGACCAGTTGGCTGTTGGGGGCTATGAATTGTAGAAGGATACAATTGACCATAAATCAGTTTGGGGTTCTAAAAGCTGCCAAGTGCAAGGCACTGAGGCTTTGCACCGTGCATGCCTCATCCCGAACCATATGTTTTTTTTTTAATTCTACAATTTCACAGATTCACAGACAACATGCTTTGGATTGCTACTCCTAAAAAATTAAATGCTTCTTCTTTTCCTGATTTAGAGGAATATTCCGGTTGGAGTAATACTACTAGATTTTCCATGAGAGAGTTACAAACTCTATTGTTGAATTCCTCCTTTAACATATCCAATTTGGATCCCGAGGGTTGGTTGCTCTGGCACAGAAGTCCTGACTCATGCCAGTATCGTTCTCTGGGTTTAGCACATGGCTTTACACAGGTCAGGATAGATCCCTGTTTTGAAAGTGGCCATTCTGTGACTACCTATTCTGTAGACAAATTGTGTCAGAACTCGCTCAGACATTCTACCTTGGCGTCAATTAAACTGCATTTATCTAAACTCACTGACAATTTTGATCTGAATGATTTTATTAAAGGCCCGGCTAAAGGTAGATCTAAAAGATGAATATATACTGTTTATAACAAATTTTGGAAAGCTTTCCAGATTGAGGTGGCTACTCGCCTTAGAGCTATAGATCAAGGTAATTTAGAAAAAGTGCTACAGTTGTAGATAACAGCATTAACATGCTCTTCTTCCCGCATTTATACATTAGATAATATTGTGTCATCTGTTGTAGATATTGTGCAAGATGAAGTGTCTGCTTTGAAGCACGGTCAAAATCAGTTGCATTACATTATGCAGTTTGCATGGACATTGCAGACCCTTAACGCAGATAAAGTGCCGTGGCATTACATGAATACGTCATCATTGTTTGCCACTTTTAATTTGACTGACAAGCAATGCTTACTGTCGATGAAAGATGCTTCTTTTTCCATGTTACACATTACGAGTTTGGAGCCTTTACTTTTTTCTGTGGCAGAAGTCAATACTGCTACATGGCTTATTCACGGTTTAATAACTCTGACGTTTCCTTTGTTTGAGTTTAAAAACTGTATGAAGTACTTTGCTATTGGTAGATATGAGCCTCTTGAAAGTTCGTATCTCCGTGAAGCCTGGTCGCTTCCTTTTACATATATATGCCTTAGGGAGGGAAAGGAAGTTTATTTGAATGGTGAAGAATGCACTGAAACACCGGATCATTCCCTAATGTGTCGACATATCCGAATACATGGCTCTTGTAATCAAAACAAACAAGCCTAATTTAGCCTGTATTTTGAAGGGTACCCCCGTGCCTGCAATTGTTCCCACATTCATATTACTGGCAAATGGGAGTTATTTACTTTTAAACAATGAGGATTGTTGTGGGTTAATAAAAGGGATTGCTTATGTCGTTACAGTCAGTGAACGTGTAGTTTGTTGCAAGAATGTAATGTATCCACCCCCGCAAGGGAAACTTGATGTTTCCATCTGGCCTAAGATTCCGACCTTGAAAGCAGAGTTCAATAAGATGAGTCGCCTAAGAGCTTTATTCTCCCAAAAAGAAGTTGCCCTCACATCTGCTTGTGAAACATTTGTCCTTCATGTGGCTAACACCCGCACAGAGGTGCATGCCTTATTAAATACTGTTTTGCCCTTGCACTTCGGTGAATTAATTCACACAATCTTCAATGCGTCCTCCACTTCAGGGCTGTCTCACTTTTTCAAAGTTGTAAGCAGTGGCTTAGTGACTTCCTTCCAAAAGATTTTCGGAGTCATTCCAGCTTTCTTCCATTCTATTTTTTCCAGCCTGTTTGGTGGATTTCCCTTGCTAATGGCTCATGCTGCTGGTGTGCTATTGCTGTTTTGTTTATTTCAAAATGGATGCATGTGGGCTAGGGGTTCGGGCGGACCGGAATAACAGGCGTGGAGGCCAGATGTAGTGAGCTATGTTGCAGCTTTCTTTATTGTTGTACACAAAGTCAGGGGTGGGGAGGCCAAAGAAGCAGAGGGTTAGGGATGAAGGAAGCGCTCCGGGATATCGAGTCTCAGGTGAGAGCAGGTCCGGGATGGTTCTGGATACTGGACGTCTGTGGAGTAGAGCCTTCTTTTCCGCGGTGGTTCCGGTGGTCCTCGGAGGGAAAGGGAGAGACAGAACAGGGCGGTTAGTCCTCAAACGCAGGACTGCCTGAGTACTGACACCAACCCCGGGGTTGTGTGGAGGGAGAAGCGAGCGTGAGGAACGGGAGGGAAGGGTCAGAGAGCGGAAGGAGTAAGAATGGGAAGGAAGAAGGTGGTGAGGGTTCTGGTGTGGGGCTTCTATGCTATCGGGCTCGTGACATGGTCTATAATAAATATATACAGTGCACTTTAGTGATTCTACACGGTGCGGGGATACTCTATCTACAGCTATATACAAGTCCACCTGGGAGCCAGGAGACAGGGTACTCACATGCCCCGCCGCAACTCTCCCGCGAGCTGCGGCCGCTCTCCAGCCACCTCCTGGGGACTTCACCAGTCGTCAGTCCAAACGTCCTCGTCCTCACCTCCGGTCTTCTCTTCTCCGCCGCCTCCGATACCTCCGTTCTCCACCTCCGGTTCTCCGCACGCTGTCTCCTGCCACGAGTCCGCCGCCTTGAATGCTCTCTCCTCGCTTCTGACGGCTTTTCCGGGTTCCGGGTCGGGATCGAGGGCGGGACTTCCTGGGTCAGGGCGAGGTGCTTCCGGTCCTCCGTCTAGCGGGATAGGTTCCTGCAAGTGAAGAGAAAGGGGAGGAGTCTGTGTTGCCAGTGACGCGGTATGGTCGGGTTCAGAGCCCAGAGAGTCCGTGCTGAGCCATCGGCTAAGGGAGGTAGGGGACGCTTCCGTTCCACAATGCACATCCTGTGTTTCAAGACGAGCTGTCTCGGCTAGGGCTCCTTTGCGCCCAGATGCTTGAGTACTATGGTGCACTGCCTCTTGCTACATTGAGTGCAGCTTATGGATTATCGTTTCGATTTTCCTACTTTACATGCGTCCAACCTGTCTTTCATTGCCTGAGATGCGAATTCGAATGGGCCCTGGATTTGTGTCTCTGCAATACGGTGTATCCCAATGCGGATTATAATCAACTTATGAGTCCCTTAGTTGCTCACAAATTGCTTTGTTCTGATGGAAGGATTATGGCCTTTGCAGCGATGCATGGGATACTGGGTTGTTGGAATGTATTCGCAGCGGCGCAAGATTTCTTGGCTCGCAGCTTCCTCGAGAACCCACCGAGTTGTCCTCTGATGGTGCAAGAGGCTCCAGTAATTGAAGAGCATGTATGTTCTTTCCCTTTGTTAAATTGGATGGTCGAATATTTTCGGATGATAACAGTGACTTCCTGTTGGAGGCTGTTGCTGCATATTTTGCATATTCATTATTAGGATGAACTGTGTTTGCAGTCTCGTTTTCTTGACCGGCACCTTTCATTGGAATTTTGGATTTTCTTTACCCTCAATTTTTTTAAACCCATGCCTATTGACTTTATCAAATGTCCAAAAAGCAGTATTTTTTCCTTTTTTTCCACAAATATGTTTCTTTCATCTCTGTTTTTAAGGTACCATATTGGAGACTTGTGTTTGAACTATCGATCTTGAACTCTGCGTTCCTAAATGTGCCCCTTCTTACTTGTCCTATCAGTGCTTGGATCAAAGGGAGGGCGTCTTGTGTTTTGGTTTCACCTTTGCACTGTGTTATGTTAGCATGAGCTTGTTAGAAGTTTAAACACCATTTTCCTTTTCTGCTGCCTCTGCACACAACACATTTTGTTATTAAAGCTTTTTGCCTAGTTGGATATTTTGCTTCACACGAGAATAACATGTTTGCTTATAATATCAGCCTTGCTTGGTAAGCTATGTCTGTACAGTGAATGCCGAGGCCTTCAAGGTTATTTCAACACAGCGCTTATTGTTTGGATTGATCAGTGGACTGAGTAGACATAATATGTATGCAGCTGTGGCCAACTTTGGGTTTAGGTGCGATTAATAATGCACTGCACAGAGCATGAGTTATACAGTTGATGAATATCCGTATGCAGAGAGTTGGTGCAGGAGATGATGTGATCCATTTCTGCTGAACCCAAAGGTATGGGCCTGCCCTTCTAAACCCAAAGAGACCTTCTGTAGATATAATATAATATACTGGCTAGGGAGGGTAAACAGAGCTTCTATTTGGACCTTTTCCCTTTAGCATTTTAACATGCTTTCGCCTTTTATATTCTATGGAAGAGTAACCATGCTGTTAACCTTGTTCCTTATAATAGGTTTGCTTGTATTAGCTAAGATACTGCGTTTGAGAACAGTGCATTAGAAATAAACATTTCAAACTCGCACGTGTCCTCATTTACTCCTGGTTCTAGATTGAAATGTTAGTATAACGAAAGAGTGTTCATGTGTTCCACGTTACCTGAGGTGTTCTAAGTCTATGTTCTGGGTTTTCTAAATCATTGGGGGAAGGTAAGTACCAATGAGACACAGATTGCTAGTCTGGTAGGGGATTTTGGTACTAAGGTGAGTTTTATCACACCCTAATTCACTGAGGTTCTAAGTCTCTATGCACAGTTCTGTGTAGGAGCAGAATCCCTGCGACAGTCTAAAGTTCAAGAGGAAGACTCTGTTCCCCTCATCTGTAAAATGTACACCATCTCTCCTATAGATGTCATGCATATTAAAGCGCTGATTGTTATGGTATATGGACCCCATTCTATAGTCTCGGAGAAAGCAGAAAAAGATTTATTCACATGTTTCCTAGCTTTCTCAATCAGTGGACAAAATTGATTGGACCAGTTCCATTTTTGCCTTTGACATATATTCTACTAGACAAAGGTAGTTTTGGGGAAAAGTGACATCAGTTCTGAAAAGGTGTCCTTCATAAACGTTTCCAGACCTACCTCAGTCAAAGTGCCTAGGTCATTGCCACCACAGTACACAATTATGAGGTGAGGGTGTTGGAGATGCATAAAGGATTTCACCAATGGCATCAGTTGATTCCACTTTAATCCTCTCTGTCCAATCCATTTAATGTCCACATTTGGTAAACCTAGGTCTTTGTGAATTTTTTTCTGTTGTGCGTACCTTTCACACCAGAAAATATAGCAGTGTCCCACAATCCACACTGTAAGCATCTTGAAGAGAGGTCTGGATGCACTCAGATGGTCTCTGTAAATGAAAGGGCAGTTTGAAGAATTTTTTTTCTAAAATGGTGGATAAGTGGAGTTTTGTTTGAAATGTTACTAGGTAGAAAAGTAGGGTAACATATTCAGTTTTTTAAAAGCCTGTCATTTATTGGTTAAAAAAAGTGGTAGAAAAGAACATTACTTAAGATAATCTGGTATATTGAGAAGTCAAGCACACTTGCGTTCTGATTTGCAACAATGTATGATAAACTTTTCACCTGTATTGTCAGCAAGGTGTTCCCTGAAGTGTTTCTATGGTAAATGGCAGAATGTGGTTGGGGGAAGGGTTGAATGTTTTGTCAGTTGGAAAAGGTTCAAAAGTTCAAGCAATAGAAATGTGTGTTTCATTTTGATTTAATGTGGGAATAAATGTGATTTGTTATTTATTTGTATATGTGTGTGGATTGAATGTGTAGATTGACAGGAAATGTTTGCTGTTTGCTCTAGGACTTCCTGACTCTCTTGGGTTAGTTAATGGGTTTTACAATGATCCCCAATGTCCATTTTTTTTCTTTTCTTGGTTTTTTGCGCTTACGGGGCGACTTACAGACTTTGCACCGTATGTCGTACGGTGCGTGCATGGTACGCGCTCGGTAAATTTACTGTAAAAAAAAAAATTGCCTCTATGACAATTTTTTTTATAATCCCCGGGGATACCTTCCCCCGGGGCTTAAGGAATATGTTTGCGGGGGGCTCTTTGCCCCCCTCCCCAAAGCCCCGGGGACTTTAAAAAAAAAATCCTGTGTGGGGGGTCTTAATCCCCCACACACCCAGGGACCGCCACCTCCCCGGGACACTACTATGTAAAATAGGTGGGTCCGTGAAGGAACCCCCAGCCCAGGGGACCACCACCCCCTGGGGCTTTGATATTAGTTATGGGGGGTCTCTAAGGCCCCCCGAGCCCCTGGGACCCACACCCCCGGGTTTTTTTTCTAAGTATGCGGGGTGCTCACAGCCCCCCCCAACCCCGGGGACCGCCACCTCCCAGGGCTTTGTTTTTTTCTAAAAAAAAAAACCTGTGTGGAGGTCCCACCCACACGCCCTGGGGACCACAACCTCCCCGGGGCACTACTATGTAAAATAGGAGGGTCCGTGACGGGACCCCCCAGCCCTGGGGACCACCACCCCCCGGGGCTTTGATATTAGTTATGGGGGGCCTCTAAGGACACCAAAGCCCCGGGGTCCGCCACCCCCGGGGCTTTTTTTTTAAGTGTGCGGTGGGCCTCAAGGCCCCTCTTAGCACCGGGGACTGCCACCCCCTGGGACTTCATTTAAAAAAAAAAAACCTGTGTGTGGGGGTCTTAAACCCCCAACACGCCCCGGGGACCGCCACCTCCCCGGGGCACTACTATGTACAATAGGGGGGTCCGTGACGGACTCTCCAGCCCTGGAGACCACCACCCCCAAGGGCTTTTTAATGTTGGGAGGGGGGCAACACAGCCCCCCTCCTAGAGCCTTGTGTGGCCCTGGGGACCGCCACCTCCCCAGGCCCGGCTACAGCAGTTTCCCGGGGGGCCTACCCCCGGGACACTGCTGTTTGGTATGGTAGGCCAGAAGCCTCGTGGCTCCCATCCTACCATAGCAAACTGCTTTTCGTCAGAGAGAGCAGCATGTTGGCTGCTCTCTCTGACGAAAAGCAATGCCGGCTGTCAAAGGACGCGGGGAGCCGTATGGGACCGTGGAGGCTTTGGGGCTCCCCCCATGGTCCCCAACGTAATATTTTAGCCCCAGGGGATGGGGTCCCCAGAGATTATAAAAAATTTGTAATAGACACTATTTTTTTTACGATAGATTTACAGTGCGCGTACAATGAACGTACATACGGTGCTAAGTCTGTAAGACGTCCGATAAGCGTACCTCAGCATGAAAAACTCAATAAAAACAATATATTTTACAAATATCTATCAAGTTAATGTGTTTATGTGTTGGTTGGTTCTAATCATACCTTTTCTATTTATTGATACTTATATGTAAGTACGTATGCATAGTCTAAACTTGTTGAGTAGCAGTGTTTTAAAGAGTGCTAAACTTTTGACCTCTGTTGACAGTTAACTTTTGCATGATCTGCTGGGGGGAGGGTGGATAGTTATGTCAGTTGGACAGGTTTGAAATATTGAACCATGGACATGTGTCTTTGGTTTTGAATTATTGTGTGAAGGAATTTGATTTGTTATTAATGTGTATATATGTGTAAATTGAGTGGGAAAATGTGCCATTTTGTTTGGTTCTGCTGCACGCACTGAAGCAGAGAGATTCTGTGTGAGGCTATCTGCTGTGTGAGTGGCATTCTTCTTAATCTTCTAATCAGTTTGAAAGGTGTGTTTATTACTTATAAGGGACTGTATGTGTTGCATTTTATTTTTAGTAATAGTAATGTGTTTATTCCTGTAAAGTTTTTGTACCATATTCTGAGTTTCTTTCCATTTGGATAACTATTGTGATAAAATCATTTGGTAAGTTAATGTGTTTAGTTAGTCACTTTTGTGCAATAAAGTGCAATAAATGTTTTAGTGTGATCAATGTGTTTTGGTGAAATGTATGGTTTAAAATAATGTGTCTAGAATCACACTGAGCGTCTGTGAAAATTAAAGGTAATTTTTTTTTACATAATCTGTGCTGTCTCTCTCACAGTCTACCTCTCTCTGCTTAATATGTTCCCTCTCTTCTGATATTTCCCTTCTTTCCTTATTTTAATGTGTCTTTCTTTACAGGGCCACTTTTTGTCATACTTTCTCCTGTCCTTTTAATCCCTCTCTGTCTTTATTGTCTCCTTCTGTCTCTTAATAGTGGCCCTTCTTTTTATAGTTTCTCCTCTGACCTCTTATTCTTCTCTCTCTCATCATATATGTCTCTTAATAATTCTCCAGTCCGTATACATAGACTGCTGCATATATTCTTGTGCTTATTCATAAGCCCCTTGGGCCTCTTTCTTGTTTTATTGTGTTTCATATTTGGATGTAATGTTGGAAAAAAATAATGGTGCAAATTGGAAATGTATTTGCAAAATGAGTCAGGATTGTCCACTGATATGTATGGTCCCATACATGGATTCTCTTCAGTCAGTAAAATGTTTTAGTGTGGTCAATGTGTTTTGGTGAAATGTATGGTTTAAAATTATTTGTCTGGAATCACACTGAGAGTCTGTGAAAATTAAAGATTTATAATTGCACCTTTTTCCATAATTTGTATGCTGCTGAGTTAACTCATAGCAATTTCATAAGTTGGTCTTGGACTGCTCTGTTTTCATTTCTTGAGAGTCACCTGCTAAAAGGGATACATGGTTCCCATTTTGACCAAATGCAGTATGAAGGGCCAGAGCATACCAACAAAAAAAAGACACCTATTGATTAGTTGCGGCCGTGCCGGTAAGTGCTGTGAGGCGGGGCACCGCAGGGGGGGGGGAGTCGACAGACGACAAAATAGGTAATATTTATTTATTAAATTTTACCTATTCAGTCGCTTATTGCCTTTTTCCTCTCACCCTGCCGCACCCCATCGCCCCACCACACTTACTTGTACCAGCTGCCGCTGGTATTTATACAATTGATTTGGAAATGTCAATTACACTTCTCACATTTGTTATATCATTTATATTCAAAATGAGACAAAATATTTCTGATACTTACTGTTGTCTACTGTTATTAATTATCTACAAGGTTTTTCAACTTCACCATGAAACAGTCATTTCATAGATTCAGCTGTCCGATGAGTATTTATATGGCCTAGAGATTGCCTGCTACAGCTTTCTTTTCTAAATAAAGTCAAAACATTTCCTCCAGACAGCAACTAGAGACTGCTGTTCAAGCCCATGCACTTTTGCATCTAGATAAAGCCCTGCCAAGTTCCCCAGTTCCATGTGTATTGTACTGCTCCAGTGCAGGATTTTGTCAGTTCTTAAACTTTTAGTCTTGTTTACACTACTATTAAACAGGACTACAAGTCCCAGAATAAGAAGAAACGTGCACTGGAGCAGCACATCATGCATGGAGATAGAAAACTTGGCATCTATGTGGATGGTGGTAACACCTTCTGCTTCATGGCCTCCTAGACTTCACACTTGTGCCCCTTAACAGCATTCTACATGCAGCAGTAGAACTCTTCCAGGGCCTGGAGCAATTTTATCACGTTACCCCCATTTTCTTTTGTTTGAATCTTTTTATTTATGTTTAAACAAGGTTAACCATGAGTCTGAACAATGATAGGAGACAGTGTTTCGTATATGCAAATACATTGTGCAGATGACTTGAGTATCTTCGTTCAATACAGATTTTGTTGTCTATTACAGTTGCCCACTATGTGAAACCAGGCATATATTAATACATGAGTAACAGCCAGTTTGTGCACTATATAGTAATAAGGAGAATGCAAAGTAATCATAACTAGGCCTAGGTGGTGGACTCCACTCCGTTTGCCGAGTTTGCATATTTTTCTTAGCCAAGAGTGGTGGGGGTTCAGGTGACTTCCAACGCCATGTAATGAGGGGTTTCACTATCAGCATGCCCAAATCAAGAACTTGGGAAGTAACCTATTTCCTTATGCTCCTATGGTAGAGGACTAGGATACATACTTCCCACATGCGTAATGCAGGATGCCCCATGAAAGTGGATATCTGAGTCATAACACCTCAGCAGTAATAATGAAAAGATGGGCAAGCTCATAGCATGTGGAGTAGGTCAGCATTGAGCAGGTAAAGCTAAGGACAGGCTTCATCAGTAGGGTGAAAGTAGTGGTTTATCTTGGTAGGGGTAAGGTAGACCCTGTGTACAATGTAAAATTGGATAAGGGAGAAACAAGTTTGCAGGGTACACAAACAGGGCTTTCTAGTATGGTGGCCCATTCTTTGTCCATGCATGGGCGAGTTGGGTCTTAATTCCAATGGTGGTGTAGAGGTAGGAACTGTAACACTGTATGGATTCCCAAGGAATCCGCATACCACTGTGTAAGGTGCCCGGTCCCATAGCGTGGAGATATTGTATTGTGAGGTGTTTCGGGCATTCTTGAATCATATCGCCTCATTTGTCCCCCAGTGCAGTGATTAGCAAATTGTGCAGCAGGAACTGGCTTGGAGAAGCCATCATCCTCCACCATATTTGTATGAGGTTACCGTTGTGATAGAGATCCCACAGAGTATGCAAATCAGCTGCCTGCTAGGCGGTCAGCTCTGCTGCCAAAATGGTATTTGTGAACTGACCTATTAATGTGTACAAATAACATGTAATGAAAATATTTTGTGATAACTAATTAAAAAAATTACAAATTTATAAAATAAAAAATGTATAAATGAAAGCTTGGCTTATCAAGTATTGTGCCCTTCATGTGAGCTGATTTAGCCACCTGTAAAAGAAATATAGGCCTAGAGGGATACTATCTCTTGATAGTTCTTATTGGTATTAGCTGCCTGTGGGATTCCTTTGTCGAGGAGTTTGCTGATAATTGTTTGTGGTCCCTTGCTTCCACTTCCTTTTTTGGGCACATTGCTGTGGGACTGTGATGACTTTGGGATTGTTCTTTCGCAGTGTGTCTCGCCAGCCAGTATCCTGAATTGTATTCATTCTCCTACTGTTCCTGGGCTTGTGGATATTAGTAAACATGCCAAGGAGAGCAGGTATGTCAAATATTCCTCCTCTTCCTTGTCTGCGTCTTCTTCCTCACTCTCCCTTGCATGCTCCAAAAGATACAAAGAGAGTGATGATGCCAGGATTAAGCGTTTTATTAAAGAACTGCTACAGGAGATGGGTAGTGGTCTCCAGCCCACAATCTCTTGGCGTGTTCCACTTTCTCATTCCTCTGACTCTGAGGATGATTGTGTGGGGGTGAGGAACTTAAGGGCAAGTACACTGAAAAAGATATGCTGCCTGACTTTCTGAAGCATTTTAAGTGCAAGACGGGGTTTCCTTGTGATGATGCCCCTAGTACTTCTGGGGGTTCTTTGCTTTGCCAATTTCATAGACTGCAGCAGTATATGTTCCAGTCCATTAATAATCCATGAGGTTCATAAATGGGGGTGGTAGGACCCTGATCGCATAATGTGGCCCAGGTTCATTTCTTAGCTTTACCCTCTACAACAAATTCCAAAGAACTGCCTGTCTCCATTCCTATTGATTATTTTGTGGCGAGTCTGGTGGGTCATACTTCGTTGGCTGAGGATGCGGTGGTCAGGAATCCTATGGACAAGAAGGTGGATGCTTCCCTTTGAAAAGTTTATTCTGGTTCCAATCTTGCTCTCAGGGCTAGCATTTATGGGACTTATGTTGCTCAGTCATTTATTTTGAGATATTAAGGCTCTTTATGGGTCTATGGATGACTCTTCTAATTGTTCGGGACTGTTCGAACATATTAAGAGGCAGGTGGAGTTCCTGACTGTTGTTTCCTTCAACGTTATGAGAGCTTAGGCCCTTTATGGGGGGGCATGTGTGGTGGCTCGCAGCAATTTGGTTCCAAAAGACTGGAAGACAGAGTCCGCCTAGAAGTCCTTGGCCCTTCAGTTGACCTTTTAGGGTACCATGATGTTTGGTGAAGAGTTGGAGGGCAAGCTGATTCAGATTTTTAAGGAAAAGAAGCATTCCTCTTCCTTTAAGCTTTCATCCTCTGTGGAAGCTCCTTCTAATCCCAGATCCTTATCCCATACCCCCTCAAGGCTGAGGTTTTCTCGTGGCCATGGGAGGTTTTCGTCTGGTAGGGGCCAGGTCAATAAAGCCAAGTCTCCTACTGCCAAGCTTTGGTCGGAGGTTGGTTTCTGTACTTTCTCTTTGCTTGGAAAAGATTCTGTTCAGATTTGTGGGTCCTGGCCATTGTGAGACTGGGTTATTTCATCGACTTCACTGAGCCTCCTCCGGACTCTGGGGTCCATCTGATTGCCAGGCCGTCTTGTCTGACCAAGAGAACAGAGCTTTGTTGAGGGGTCCAGGCTCTGTTGAACACGGGTGCGGTTCAGGAGGTTCCTCCTCTGGAGAGAGGAAAGGGTTTTTCACCCTGATTTTCCTGGTGCCCAAAGTGATGGGGGGTTCCGTATTGTTCTAGATTTGAAGGCCCTGAACAAATTAGTTTTAACTGTGCCATTCTAGATGGAGACTCTTCAACAGGTGATTCCCCTGGTTCTCCCGGGTCATTTCTTGTGCACACTAGATCTCTAAAACGCTTATTATCATGTTCCTGTTCACCCCAGTTCTCGCAGGTTCCTGAGGTTTTGTCTAAAGGGGTACCATTATCAGTTTCAGGTTCTGCCCTTCAGCATCCGTTCGGCTCTGAGGGTGTTCACCAAGGTGGTGGCACCTTCGGTGGCTTTCTTTCCATCTTTACTGTATCCTGATTTATCACTATCTGGACGATGACTGCTCCATGCTCCCACCCGGGATCTTTTGTTGAGGAATCAGGAATTGGTGTGTTCACCATTAAGAGACCATGGGTTTCTGTTGAATCGCCCAAATGTCAGCTGCTGCCTTCCCAGGACTTGACGTTCATAGGGGCTCATTTCTGCACCGATCTGAATTGGGTTTTCCTTCCTGTGTCTCGGTCGGTGACCTTGTGTTCTCTGTCTTGTCAATTTCTGGTGGGGGTGTTCCTTCCTGGTCCATCTCTGGTTGGGGCTTCTGGGTCTGATGGCGGCAACTGTATTTACGGTGCCTTGGGCCCGGTTTCATCTGAGGCCTCTTTGGACACACTTGTTGTCTCATTGGGATCCTTTGTCTCACAATTTGTTCCTCCTGATTCTGGTGCCTCTGTCTGTCCTCCCTGCCTTGCACTGGTGGACGGTGTTGGACAATCTCAACAGGGGTCTGCCTCTGCAACCCTCTCCTCCAGTTGTCCTTATAATAGGTGCCAGTGTCTTGGGATGGGGGCTACATAGGGGTCTCTGTCCCTTCAGGGTCGTTGGTCTCTTCTGGAAGGGAGGAGGTCTTCGAATTGCCGAGAGTTGTCAGTGTGTTCCAGGCTGACATGGGGTTCCGGGATCGGTTGTTGGATTGCAGTGTGGTGGTTCGCTCGGACAACATGGTGAAAGTGGCATACCTCAATCATCAGGGCAGTATACGGTCCAGATCCCTGAATGTGGTGGTGATCCCATTGTTTTGTTGGGAAGAGAGACATCTGTTGTCTCTGTTGGCTCTTCATATCTGGGGGAGTGGAAAAATGGGGTGGCGGATGCCCTAAGTCATTATTTCCCCGCGTCTCAGGATTTGTCTCTGACTCCGATGGCCTTTTGTCTGTCTTGCGTGAGGTTTAGTCTTTCTTTTCTCAAACTCTTTGCTTTCCAGCACAATGCTCAGCTTTCCCGCTACTGCTCCCGGATCCCTCAGGAGGGGTGCTTGGGCGGTGGATGCCTTGACCCTCCGTTGGCCTTCTCGCTCTACAGTATGCCTTTCCTCCTCTTGCTCTGATCCCCAGATTTCTGTCTTGTCTGTTGTTGGAGGATAAGGAGGTGGTGGTGCCATTTTGGCCCCAGTGGTCGTGGTTTCCCACTCTTCGGTTGTTGGCTGTCCTCCCATCCCCCTGCAGTCCTCTCTGATATTGTCTCTTCACTGGCTCCATCTGTCGGTCTGGAAGTTGAGAGGCAGGTGTGGAGGAGTTAGGGTCTCCTGGAGCATTTATCTGTAGCCATTCAGCAATTCAGGAATATACTCTCAAATCCTACGGTTGTCATTGGGGTATTTTCCAGAGTTGGTGTCTGGCTCTGGAGTTGTCTCCTCTAGTTTGTCCCCTGCCTGATATCCATCAGTTTCTTTGGGAGGGTTTGAGAAGGGTTTGGCTGTCTCCAATTTGCGTGCCCAGTGGGCTGCTATCAGAGCTTTTCATTCTCCTTGGGGGAATTTGTCTGATGTGGATGATTTGGTGTCTTGATTGTTGTGCAGCTTTTCCTTATCCTGTCCTATGGTGAGGCCTTCTTTTCCTCTTTGGGAACTCCCTTTGGTGTCGCGTGCTTTGTTGGTTTCACCCTTTGAGCCTTCGTCGGACATGGATATGACTTTCAAAGTTTGATGGCCATTACTTTGGCGACTAGATTCATCCTTTGTTCCAAAAGTTCTGTCTCAGTTCCATCCATTAGGTATGCAGATGTGAAAGTGTTTTTGTATTAACGCACAACATGATTACCATGATCACTAAAGCCCCAGCCTTGAGGCTAGACACCCACAGCATTAACTGTTCAGGGTGACCGCCTTTCACCAGCGCTGGCCATACGTGTGTATGATAGCTCACATGCATTACGGTTCTACGTGGGTTGCACTAATTCCAATACAGGGGCATGGCTGTTTCTTTAAACAGTACGAGCGTCTGTTGTTCCATTGGCCATAGAATACGTATGATAAGCCATGGATATAATACGAGGGTTCTCAACGAGACAGTACTACCGATTGTCCGGGGGCCTCACGAGGTGCACTTATTACGATAACATTTATGTGTGTATGTTTTTGTTTTAAGATGTTTGTTATCCACAACCCTTTCCCAATTTTTCCCACAGGTTTTTTTCCAAGAATTCAGGAGAAGAAAACAATTTTGATTGAGAATCACAGTTTGTGATTCTGTTACTGCTGTCGACGTGGATAGGGTGCGCCTTAGCGAGCGTAGACCATCCCATCGGCTCATCATTGGTCCTGGCGAAAACCTTACACTTACACATAGGTTGAAACATGTAGACCTCTTTTTAAATAATACAACACGACTTATTTAAACACCAACAGCCTACCTAATTGGGCAATAGGTGTCCCACAATTTTTAACCCGTATCCAAGACACTCCAGAATAAACTCTACGAGTGGGTAGTATTCGACACTTCTTAAACACAGTATTACCTCTCTTGTACACATAAAAAAAGAAAAGAACCAGCTCCACTGTAGTCAGGTGTCACAGCACACCTGGACGGCACTCAGCTGTCCAGGTGGGACCCCGATGATGAAGCATGTCACCAACTAGGATAGTGAGTGAGGGGTCTTCTAAGGACAAAGGCTGTCCCACCAGGGGTTGTGAATAACGCACCTCGCTGTCCTCCCCACTAGGGGTAGGGTTCTACTTGAAGGGTTTACTCCTTAATTTGTTGTTTTACATTTGAACAAGGGGATCAGGAGTCCCGACCCCACCTGCACTGGTAAAAGACCCTTTCTCTCCCTTATTGTTTAGCTATATCAGTTCCATCACCTCCAGGAGCTGGTGCTGCCGAATTTGGGCTTTGGACAGATGGTGATCTCCCTTGGAATCTGCTTGAAATTTGCAGGCCATTGCAGATCTATTTGGAACGCACCTGCCCTTTTTGGAAGTCTGACTCCCTTTTTGTGTCTTTCGGAGTTTCCTCTTGTGGGTGCAGGGCTTCTTCTTTGTCCATTGGTCGCTGGTTGAAGCAGGTTATTATGCTGGCCTACTCCCTCTCGGGCTCCCCTCCTCCTGCTGGGGTTCAGGGGCACTGGTAGCCTCTTGGGCTCAGGTCCGTGGTGTTTCACTATCTGAGATCTGTCGGGCAGCTACCTGGGCTTCTTCTAATACCTTTGTGCTGCATTACCCCATTCAGAATGCTTTGGAGGATAATGCTAATTTTGGTTGTGGGGTTCTTCAGGCTATTTGCTCCTGATTTACCTCTTTTTCTTTGCTGTTTTCAATAAATCACTGGGTTTGATGTTGGTTCTTTGTCCTGGTGGTTTGTTGTGGGATGATGGCCGGTTGCTGCTTGGGTATTCTCACTTGTTATTAATGAAGGGGACGAGGACAGGAGGGACCTGGGGTAATGTCCTATTACTTACTGGTAATCTTAATTACTCCTGGTCCCTTTGTCCTCGTCCCCTTCATTACATCCCTCCCTCCATCCTGGACTTGCCAGCCTTCACCTGAGGCTTGGTGGTTCAGGAGGAATGCTGGGATTGGGTACGGGTATGTACTCCCAGTGGGAGGGGGAGGGGTAGTAGCAGCATTCCTTCGTTCTTTTTTTCTGTTGGTGAGATAGGATTATCTCACTTGTTAATAATGAAGGGGATGAGGACAATGGGGCCAGGAGTAATGAAGATCACCGGTAAGTAATAGGACAATACAAAGTTTGGGTTGAGAAGTGTGGGGGTAAGTGGGAACAGGTAGGACTTCGCCGTCACCCCCCTCCCCCCCATTGTGACGTAACTCCACGGGTGCAATGTGCCGACATACACCATCTTTAAAACCAACTGGATCATTTATAAAACCATCATGTCCAGAACCCCACTTACGTTACATATAGGCTCGCCATCTCTCCTGGTTCTTGGCATTCTTATAGACAGGACACAATCAGACTGCTGGCTATCAAGTGAAAAATAGAAAAGAAAAAGACAGCAGCCCTTTGCCCTCTATGCACCAATGATCCATCATGACTGCTCCAACACTACTCCAATTTTGGAATGAAGTGAAAAATTGAAGCCTCACCTCGTTAAATAACACTACATCACAATGCATTAACCGTCTACAACTCCGCTTCCTCTCCTATCACTAATTGACTTTATGCTTGCTTTTGAACCTGTTCAGTGCTCTGCTGCTATTTGGCCACGTTTGCTCTATAGAAAACAGTATCCAAAGATAGATGTCTTGATTCATGCCTTCTAACAAAAGATCTTAAAGGACGCAATAACTGTTACTTTGCATCAGACTCGCACCAACTTCATCACTCTCTTATTCTGCCAACCTCAATTCTCTATAATGCCTTCTATGCAAGTCCTGCCAATGACGCTTGTCTTTTGTTGCGCATCCAAGAACATCATGGAAGTATGTTGAAACACCTAATAGAGACTTTCATGCCACCACAGAGTCATCCTCTTGGGGGATGTGAAACATTCTGGATAGATATCAAAAGAGAATAGGAAAACAAAGTACATTTTGTTATCCAGGTTAGGTGGATTTATTGAATCTAACATAGATGATAAAAATAAATCCTCCAAAGTATATTACTGATGTGTGCGGGAATGTGATTTACTTTCTATTGTGAAATATTTGTTTAGGTGTCAAAATTAGCACAGTTGCATTTGATGGGTATGAACAAGGCCTAAGCAGAATTTCAACTACGCCAGAGTAAGCAGAGTCATTTTGGTAACTCTGCGTTACTGTTTGATGCACAATTATCAATAATTACAACATTTCTCCTGCTCTTGTAATTTTGTGGACAAAAACCCCACCTCAAGAGCACATTTGACGAATGTGACTTGCCACTCTCACTCACTAATTGTGTTCTGCTGCATTTAGCGGTACTTCTTTGTATTAATTTGGGATGCAAGGGGGAATTTTCTAGTAAGAAATAGTGCTAAATGCAGAATTACTCTTCTGTTGTGATTCTGCATCATCTTCTGTAGTTCTTTGGTAATTGCATGATTACGCTACACTGAAATAGGTGAGTTACACCCACCTCTAGTATAGGTGTTTTTCCAGCTTAGGTTATTGGTTACTTGTAGCATCTTCTTTTCCAAGGCAGAAGAACAGGTATAGCAGTACATCTGAGTGTTAACATCTTTGAATCTGGTTCTGAATATGGAGACTTCTATTCTGCAAGCATCTCGACAGATGAAATTCATCGGAGTCATGTTAAATTCAATCAGGGTAAGGATTTTATTCCAGAGGAGAGGCGAGCAAAACATCAATTCCATCCCCAGAATCGTTTTCAGTTGCCCCCTGCTCCAGTCAGGCAATGGTTAAAGATCCATAAATTGGAATCCAGTTATTGGTGTTCATTCTACTCATCTCATTTCTTTCTTCTATCACAGCGTTGGTTTGAGAATGGCTCCAGCTTGGTAAATGGTGCGAAAGTGATTTTTTAATTAACAAATAATGTTTGTTTATGCCGCTCGAAGTCGCTGAGAAGGAATCTCCTGCACCGGGCACTTTAAGTTCTTCCCTTGCTGGATTGCTGGTGATGTGAAAACCGGACCCTTCACTAACGCTGATAATTTCTGCGGGACATTGGGGTGCGGGACTGTGAGGCCCAGGCTTCTTTGCGCTTCTGGCATTGCGCGCACCTGGTGCCTCTTCCCGCCCCTCCTCTTTCTCTTCCATATAAGATACGCCCCTAACGCTATCGCGGGACGCGCGCGGGCGAAACCCGGGCCAAGGGCGGGCCCGTTTGTGACCGGTCTTGACCGGACCGGGCCCCCCCTCTTGCATTTGGCATTACCCTTGACTGTTAAACCGGTACCACATGGCTGGACGCGAAACCAGGATTAAGACTTTGTTAGCTGGAGGCTCTACTGTTGGAGGTATGGAGAAATTTCTCATTAGAGGCAACTCTATCATTGACACTGAAATAACTGTGCTTGAAAAACGCCTGTCTAAAGAACTATTGGCTAGTAAGAGATCCTCCCTGGGAACAATCGCTAATGCTAAAACGCCTGAAAGGCCCCTCGTCATTGCTACCCCTGATGTGGCCGGTCAAGCTACTATATTTGAAGTTGATGATCAGGCTACACAGGACTTGAATATTTTGGTTAATGAGATACTTCCCGAAATTGATTTAGTCCTTGATAATCATGTATCCAACATCTCTGAACATGATGATACTGTTAATAACACTCTGTCACAGGGGGCTAAAGAAGGAGCTACCTCAAAACGTAAGAGGGTTTACAATAAGAAAGCTGGAAGTAAGTCTAAGTCAGCGAAGTTACAACATGATTCCACCTCCCCCACTATCAGTTTAACGCAAACACAGCTTGGTAATGATGTATCAATTGAAAGTTTGGGTGCCCTTTTTAAATCGATTCTATTCCCTCTAGAAGCCAAAATGGAGCGAATAGAACTCAGACTGTCAAATATAGAGAAAGTCACAGCTGCCATACTAGTTAATTTCAACAAGCCCCGTAACCCGAGTACCATGCCAACTACCCTTACCATTCCAGGTTCCTCATTGGGGGGGGCTACCGCTCCACTAGTTAACGAGGCCCAAAAACTAACCTGCCCTCCCATAGGCCCCCAGGACCCCAATCTGGTAAATAATGGACTATCTCAGCAATTACCTGGGCCACATCCGAGTAATGCTAAAGCTAATGGCATAACTGTTGACGGTCAAACAGGTTTCCCAGTTAAAGAGCCTAGAGCCCCTAGACCTCGTTTGCCAGATCTCCCACCCGAAGCAAACCGCCTTATGGTAATTTTAGCGGGAGCCCCTTCCTTGGAAGCTGAGGAAGTTGAAACCTTCCATGCCCTAAAAAGTAAGGTTGTTAGGTGGCTCAATTGGAATAGACCGCTGCCGGCCCACCTCGACAATGAAAATATTATGGTAAGAAGGGTGCCTTGGCTGGGTAAAACTGTTAAGACCATAAATGCGGTTTGCATAACGGTTAATTTTAGAGACCCTAGAACCGTTTCGCATATTTGTGCGGGTTTTAATAGATCCTTTGACTCCACCATCCAGACCCTCCCAGTGTCCTTATTTTTTCCACCTAATTATATGAACCATGGTAGAGGTAGAGATGACTGGACCAGGGTTGAGCGGAGGGGTAGACAAAGAAGACTCGAAGCAAGACCGGCTATCTTGCCCCCGAATGCTCCCTTTTGTGATTTTTATCGGTTCAGTTGTTTGGATGGACTTGACTGACTATCCCCAACCTATGAGTCATCTTCAAGGTCTCGACCCCCCATCCCCGACCTATGTAATGGTTTATTGGTCAGAGAGGTTGAGCCAAAGGGAAACCCTTTTGTAGAGTGCTTGTCAGCGGCCGTAGCCCCTGTGAAGTTATCTTCCCCTACTACCACTAGTTCATTGGAGCAATCCCCGGTTGTAGACCAAGTGGACAGCCCCCACTTTTTAGCCTCTCCGGTTAATTTAGAGGAGTCACTATTATTCTCAGTTCTCCCAAATGACCCTGGGCTCATAAAGCCAGTTCCTTGTGTCCTTGGTTTTAAAATTATGAGCTGGGATATTGCCGGTTGGCGACAGAAGGTGTCGTCTCTCGGCTGGAGGGATACCATTTCCAAGTACTATATACTCTGTCTACAAGAGACCTGGTCTACGAGTGACATCTACTTTGATGGTTTTGTGTCCTACAATTGTCTGCCGCAAGAGTCCACTATGGGCAGGGCAAAAGGTGGGCTTGTAATTTTATTGTCTGTTAACTTCCCAGTACATGTGAAATCCCATTCCATTGTTGAATCTCATTCGCAAAAACTATGGCTAGAAAAAAGAGGGGGCCGTGATACCCTGTTAATGAATCACTATAACAATATGTTTGACCCCAAGAGTACTTGTGTTGTAAATGAACTTGAGACTGCTGTTAAGGAAATTTGTAGGGATTTTCATCATCCTTATGATATTGTCTGGGGAGGGGATTTTAATATTCAAACCTGTCCCTATTCATTTACAAATGTATGTGGGTTTGACGGGGTTAACGGTGAGGACCGGGACCATTTTACCCATACACCTTATGGTGACTCCCTTAATACTCTTTTGTTAAATTTTGATCTGTTAATCCTCCAACCTGCTGTGGATAA
Source organism: Lissotriton helveticus (assembly GCF_964261635.1). Taxonomy (NCBI): domain Eukaryota; kingdom Metazoa; phylum Chordata; class Amphibia; order Caudata; family Salamandridae; genus Lissotriton; species Lissotriton helveticus. The sequence continues at coordinate 659,074,850 of NC_136068.1, read as the reverse complement.
AGAAGGTAATATTGTACCAACTTTTGTTGGGAGGAACTCAGCCTCCGTTATCGATCATTTGTTGATTTCGGTACATATTGCCCCACTCTGTGCGGTTCCCATTACCGTTGACCTTGGCCTCAGTGACCACAATGCCATTACTATGTCGACTTCTATCTGGGGGACTACATCTACTTCTAAGCGCAGGATTGTTGATGAAATTACCCCTTGCAGGCAAAATAGTATTAGGATCAAATGGTGTGGGGATAACTCTGACAATATGCTGCGGAAAATAGTGGGAGCTGGTTCTGAAGAGTTACTACGCTGTCTCGATGATGATGCTGCCCCATGGTGCATTATCGCCGACTTTGAAAAACTCGGCGATATAATTAAAAGGTCCCTCACCATTAGTAAGGATAAATTAAAGAGGGCATCGGTAGGTTGGTTTGATAGAGCCTGCACGAACTCATTACAAGAACTTAAGAGGGCACTGTCGAGCCACCCTAGAGACAGGGAAGCCGTCACACTCCTCAGGGCAACCTACAAACTCCAGCTGACCCTTAGAAAATAGGAGCTTAGGGAGAAAGCGTGGGACAACCTGACCAAAGCGGCGGAGCTGCGAGACAGCAAGTTATTTTGGAGTACTGTTAACAGCCCATTCCTCCAAAAGGGGGAATTTCCAGTTTTAACAGCCCAGGTTAGAGAGGAAAACTGGGTCCAATATTTTACAGGAATTTTCGACCCGGCCAGGGAGGATCATGATTGTTTAAGTGCCGATATTATAGGATCAAAACAACCTCTGGGGATTACACTACTAGAAGTTGATAATGACATCCGTAACAGCAAGGGGGGGAAGGCCCCAGGACCGGACGGAGTTCTGGTCGACCTGTATGAGACTGATCTGGCGCTTTGGAGCCCCCTCCTGACCCAGGTTTTTAATGCCTCCGTTAATGATAGTACACCATCCACATGGAGTGAATCCATAATTTTACCGATTTACAAGAAGGGAGATAGAGGAGATGCTAAGAACTACCGCCCCATCTCCCTTCTGGATTTTTCGTTAAAAATTATGAGCAGGGTCTTACTGTTCCGACTGGAGGAATGGGCTGAAGCCAATAATATCCTTGCGGACTCTCAATTTGGTTTTCGGAAGGGTCTCGGCACTATTGAGCAGTGTATTAATTTAGATCTCATCATCGGGAAATACACTAAAGCTAAACAGGGGTCTTTGTTTCTCTGTTTCGCAGACCTCTCTAGTGCCTTTGATGTGGTGGATCATACTCTTTTGTGGTCCACTTTACTCAAAATGGGAGCCCCGGCTGCAATAATTCACTTCCTGGCCAGATTATATAACAAGTTGTCAGCACAGATTCGTTTTGGGCAAGCGGGGGAATGCACGAGGAAGATCAAGGTTAAATCTGGCATCAGGCAAGGTTGCGTCATGGCCCCATTACTTTTCTCCCTTTTTATAAATTCTATCGAGTCCGACTTGAAGAAGGTCCAAGCTGATGCCCCCCCAAGTTGAGGGCCAAACAATACCGGTACTGCTTTATGCAGACGATACTGTCCTACTCTCGAGAACTCCAATAGGTCTGCAAAGACTAATGTATAACTTTTATGATTTTATTAAGGGGAGGAAATTAAAAATTAACAATTCTAAAACTTTTATCATGGCTTGCGGGAAAAAGGTGAATCAACTTAAACCATTCCAGTTTAAGGAACACAGAATTGAGGTTGTGGACAAATTTTGTTATTTAGGTATAACTTTTAGCAACAGAGGGTCGTGGGCCCCAGAGATACTTAATATTAAGGCCAAGATGGGCAAGGGGTCCTCAGGAGTATTCAGTTTTGCTTCTAAACTAGGCAGCCGTCGCATTCCCGATATGTTAAATGTCTACCGGCACAGATATGTTTCAGTTGCTCTGTACGGTTCGGGAGTGTGGGGACATTGGAATCAAGGGGATTTGCAAGTAGCTGAAAATACTTTCCTTAAGAGACTCCTCTGTCTCCCTCCCTCTGCACCCACCAAACTGATTCATAAAGAGGTGGGGTTGGAATACCTGACTGACCTTACAGGATTGAGACCTCTTATGGTGTGGAGGTCAATCTGGGCTAAGGACGAAACTGGATTTACCAGGTGAATAATACAAGACTGTCTTCGCTTGGATAAAGTCCGCCAGATTCCCTGGTTAAACTATGTTTTAACATCTTATAAGGAAATCTTTGACTTGGATGTTCTTAGTGACCCAGTATGTGCTATCAATATACCTAAACAGGAAGTAAAAAATGTTTTTTTGGGGAACAAAACTAATATGCGTAAAGATCAATGTAGCCATTTTACAACTCATGTATTCAATCATTCTAATAACGAGGAAGGTTATGGCATGCCTCAATACTTAAAAGTAATTACCAAACAGTCACATCAGTATGTTCTTACAAGGCTGAGATTAGGCATTGTTCATAACCTGGTGGCATTCCCTCGGATGAAAACTCATACGTCAACCCCATGCCCGTGTGATGGAACCACCAAACAGAGCACGATGCACTTTATGCTAATTTGCCCCCTGTATTTGCACCTCCGTATTTGTTATCTAAAACCTCTATTTAAGAAATATTCTCTGTCTACAGTTGCAAATGCTTTGAGACTATTATTTGCACTTGATACCTCGGACATATGTTTTTTTACTGCAACCTTCATCTTAAAATCAGTGTCCATCAGAAAAAGCCTGGAATTTTAATATTGCCTTTTGATTATTAACTGCTGCTAAGTCCATGGTATTCCTTCCAATTGAACTGTTTTATTTGTGTAATATATTGTACTCCTTTTCTCTTTTATCAATCCTAACGTGATGTTTTTAATATTTTATGTGCTTTTATGATTGTTTATTGAATAATCGAATAAAGCTTATGAACTGAACTGAACCATTAATAGAGCGTAAATAATATATTTAACCAGTATTGAACATAACAAAGTTTTTTAAGTTGACATGACTTGGCCTCAAATTCACTTCCATTTACTGTATGTTGCACATTCTGAAATGAACCTGGTTTGTCATTTCTCTAAGCAGCTCGATTTAAAAAGTGTCTTTTAGCATTTTGAAAAACATCATTTATTCAGGTTGTTTTTGATGCATGTTAAAATGATTTACTTTTCATGTTTTCTAATGTCCTGGAGGACGGCACAGTGCTTGACAGTGTCTTTACAAGGCCACTTCCTTTGGTTAGTGACGGTTGTGTATGTAATTTCAAATATGCCTTTGCTTTTCGCTTGTATCAACATACAGGATTATTCATTAGTAGTTAGAGCAAAAGCCTTTTTCCAAGGACATGTTTTCTTTTGTACCATTGGATATTTTGTTGTATCATATGTTTTACACCATGCAACACTTTGATTTCTGTTTTAAAAAACTATAACGTTGTTTTTGGGATGTTTTGCCGAGAGATGTTCCTGTTACTTAGAAGAGCTGTCTCTGCATTTGTGTGCTTTTTGATGCAATAGTTACTTAATTTTAGAGACCCTTGTTCTTTTCTGAGAAAGACTTCATGTCAAACCTCTTGCTAATGGATTATTTTGCAAGGTGCTAAACAGTATCTGGTTCTGGCTATTTAACTAGAATAGAGACTATTTCCTAAACTTATTTCCACTATTTTGCAGTTTGAGAATTTGTTTACATTTTTAACTGACTTTTTGCCTCCTGTAATGATTCAACAAAGCAATTATGTGATTCAACTATTAGTTCATGATGATGATGCATAGCACACCATGCCTACAGTAAATTAATAAGCAGGTTACACGCATACATCTAGGGAGTTCGTATGCCACAAACATCGGCACTCAAATATGTTAATATTGTGATTAGTTAGTTGCATATTGGCACATTCTAAAGTCTGTCCTAGAGACAGTTTTAACTCTCTCCCAAGACTCTTGCTGTTCCTAAAATAATAATTTAATATTTGCCACTGGTAGGGATTAGTTGTCAGTTAAGAGTAGGTTCCACCTACAGAGTATTAAGAGACCATGAGTGTGGGTCAGCCCTTGCTTGCTTTTGGCTATTTGGCATTATTATTTTTATTTCCATTTTATTAACAGAATAATTATCAGAAAATCTGTCAGCTGAGTTGAGTAACAAAACTTTGTCTGTGCACAGAAAAATCATATCTAATGAGTTGTCATTATGTGTTGGTTGTGGCTCTATCTATGTCATTGTTTTGATTTGAAAAGTGCATTATTTATAAAGATCTCAAAAGTTTTGCTTTATATTTTCTCTACACTAATGTCTTTGTTGACAAAGTTATAATTAAGTTAATTAAGTGTGAATGCTTTGCTGTGGTGTGAAAATGTTTTGGTGGTGTGCTGAAAATCAGGACCTGTTTGCAGTGTCACCCCCTCTTTGCCGCATTTGAGATGCCTAGATGCTGGTTTTCCTGACTCTGAGTGTGCCCTGGGCTCTGCTCTGGGCAGGCCCAGGGCCAATGCTATGTTGAATACACCCACTGCTTTGTTGAAAACACAAGTGAAAATACACACATGCATAAGGGTACACTATGTGTTAGGGTACACCTATCATTGGAATGCCCTACCCTTAAGTATCTAGTAGGTAATAGGGCAGGGGGGCAAAAACTACCTTTAAGACAGTAGTATATAACAGCGCATGGCAGTTTTAAGGTGGGCAGCCCTTTCTGCACTTGCATGTGTAAACTTCTGAGAGCCTGATGTCATTTTAAGTGCAGCCCTGTGTTGCAGCACTGCTTTTAAATGTAATGTGTGCCCAAACTGACTTTGGTGGTAGGTGCACTTAGAAAGTGAGAATTTACAATATTCTGGCATATTAGGCATCCCCAGGGTCTCCCATAGGTCTCCCAGGGACTGGGGGTAAGGAGGGCCCTTATAAAAATATGTTCTATATGCCTTGGGGATAGAGAGATTGTTCATTTCACTTACCCCATTGTAGGAAAGTGCTTCCCAAAATCAATGTTGTTGCTAGGGGCACTGTGGAGCCCTTTCTGCACTTGCATGTGTAAACTTCTGAGAGCCTGATGTCATTTTAAGTGCAGCCCTGTGTTGCAGCACTGCTTTTAAATGTAATGTGTGCCCAAACTGACTTTGGTGGTAGGTGCACTTAGAAAGTGAGAATTTACAATATTCTGGCATATTAGGCATCCCCAGGGTCTCCCATAGGTCTCCCAGGGGCTGGGGGTAAGGAGGGCTCTTATAAAAATATGTTCTATATGCCTTGGGGATAGAGAGATTGTTCATTTCACTTACCCCATTGTAGGAAAGTGCTTCCCAAAATCAATGTTGTTGCTAGGGGCACTGTGGAGTGAGGCTGTACACTATTTTTGCATATCATATTCAGGACCACTAAAGTCTCATTTAGGTGTCCCAGGCGTGAGGGGTCGTGTAAGTATAAGCAGGGCCATATAACATGTGTTTTATATGCCCTGATGATGGAGAAATTGCATGTTACAGTTTCCACATTGTAGATGCCTAGCCCCATAGGATTACTTATGCAATAGTTTATGAATGCATAAATATCGCTTGGAATGAAATAACATACTGTTCAAGGACTTAGGAGAATGGTATTGATAAATCTGACAATCTGCCATTGTTTAATTTATCATAAAGTATACAGACTTTCTTGTCATTAAGCTAAAATTCAGCCTTTCTGCCCTTTTCCTTGATTGGTCAGAGTTAACAGGATTAGCCAGGCTGCTTTGATGAAGTGATAAGTGGCTCAACCAGGGGCTATCTGGTAGGGAGAGCTCTGCTACAGTGAAATGCCAGAGCAGGTGGGAGGTGTAGTAAATCAGGATCTTCAAAGAGAAAATAGTACTGGCAGGGAATGCCACGTCCATCTACCCAACAGTCCCTCTGAACCAGCCAGGTGGCAGGCTTAAGGCAGGAATTTGCAGATGTTGGAGGGAGGAGAGCTATGGAAATAAGCCATACAGAAGGTTGGTTTAACTAGTTTTTCCTCCTCTGCTGAGGTTTCAGCCATACTGAATTTTGGAGGAATAGGGATTTCTGGGACGATGCCACACTTTGGAAGATGTGCTAATGCTATGGGGTGTTACCCTGCATCTCATTGAACAGGAGAGCTCTACTGCTTGACCCCAGATAACAATTAATAAATATGCGAGGGGAGCAGTGCCTCTCATGTCTGCTACTTGAAATGAAGAGAATAAAAGGCCAAGCTGGGCACTTGATTTTCACCATCAGACCTCACTGTCTGACTGACTGCATATGCTGCATTATCTGGAACTACAGCCCTTTGGATGTATTTTGCTTCAAGAGGAAGAAAGAGTAAACTTCTTGCAAGCTACAGGTTAACAGAGCTCACCTGTATCTTCAACACCAAGAATCCCTTGCCTGGAGTGTGTCCAGTGTATTTGTAAGGGTTTTGTCCAGATGCATTGTAGGAATTGCGGTCTCAACCTTTCAAGGACCACCTTGGACCTTCCAGACTCTTGAATTGTGTTTTGGACACTTTAGACCGTCAAGAGGAACTTCAGGAATAAATTCTAATTTTGGAGCAACTGTAAGAAAAAGGTCAATTAGGGGACCAACTCCACTGCAAGAGCCAAGTAGGCCACCTTCAAATGTAAGTTGGCCTGAACTGCTAGTAAGTCCCAATGAAAAGGTCTGGAGGTCAAAATTCTAGAGTTTGACTGTGAGCTCCCTGGAAAGCAGATCGGCAAACTCTCACTGAATCCGGACTGGCAATAAGCATCAAGGGAAAATGGCAGAAAAAGCACCAAAGGTAACATTTTGGCAGAGCAGGGCTTCATTGTTGTCATCCTAAAACTTTGACTTTGTCCCGGTCAAGCAAGACAGGATGTCCCAAAGTGGACCTATAGGTTTCTAAGTGCTTTATAGTGCTAAATCTTCCAAACAATTTATATCGCCGGTACCCAACATTGGATTTCTGTCATTTTGGTGTCATTGTAAAGATTCAAATATTTCCTATTTTTATACATTGTTGTTGGAATTGTATTGTGTACTGTGTCTTAATTATTTACTGAATTGTTTTTTGTAAATGCTTTACATACCTTCCTCCTAAGTTAAGCCTGCCTGCTTGCAGCCAAGCTACCAAAGGTGGAGCTTGGGAATAATTTATTGAGACCTATGCTGAACCCTCGACCATGTTCGTGGCCTTATTGCAAATGGTAGATGCATATTTACCACTACTAAATAAGCCTTTTTTCAAACTTTTCTTCACTAAAAAGTTCACAAAATCCACCCAGGACAATGTGCTCACTTTTGTGGTGTTTCTTTAGCTTGCTGGTAGTTTGCATTGAATTATTTCTACTTAAGGCATGCCTGAACTGAGAAGACTTTCTTAATAATATTTCCCTGTTTTTCTTTTCAATATCCCTTAATGTAAATTACATTTTGTTTTGTATGGCAGACCTTTATTTGCCTGTGAGCTGCAGCAGGTATTCATCTGATTTTCTGCATATAAGAAAACCTTTCACGCTAAACAAATATATTGTTACCTAACTGCTGTCTTTTAATTAAATATTGAGCTCTGGAACACTGTTTATGGAATATGTGCCAGGCCTTACATGTTTCCAAACAAAATTGTCTTTAATATTATTTCTACTTCACATAATTGTTTAGCAGAAGTTTTCAATGATGGTAACTAATTTAAAGTATTTCTATTAGTGCAAATCGAGATGGGGGAAGGACTATACAGTTTCCATATAAAGCACAGTGGTCGTAAAGTAAGTAGATCTTGTTGAAAATCCAAATAGTGTTTTTCTACCTTTAAGTAAAGGCCACAGTTCCCACCATGTCCAATTTGAAGATCCATATGAAAATATTTTCCAATGCTTTGAATTACTTCAGTTCCCATAAAGTTTGACTTAACATATAGAACAACATCCTAACCGAGGTCCAGTTTGGTTTTAGAAGGGGTATTGGGACAGTGGAACAATGTGTGAACCTGGCTTATTGATAAAAAAATATATCCTAGCCAAGGAAGGGGCGTTTCATCTCTGTTTTGTTGACCTAATCGGCACCTTTGACCTGCTTAACCATGGCAAACTATGGAAAACGTTGGATGAGTTATGCGCCCCCAATGACATTGTTATTTACCTATCACAGATTTATGCCCTTTTAACATCTAGAGTGCGGTTTGGTAAAAAGGGTGAATGTACCCCAGATTTTAGGGTAACCCGCGGGATATGACATGACTGCATTTTAGCTCCTCTTTTATTTTCATTATATATAAATAATGTTGACTCCTTTTTACAAATCTTAAAGGTAGGTGCACAAAGGGTTGGTGCCCGTCCCACCCCAGTACTATAATACGTGGACAACGCTGTCCTGATCTCAAGGACAGTGAATGGCCTGAAATGTCTAATAGAAAAATGTACGCATTTCATGACTGAAAAAGATCTACAGTTGCATCTTTCAAAAACATTTGTATGAAGGAATGATGAATAGACAGTATCATGTGGGCGGCACTATAATTAATAGAGTCTCAAGTTTTACATACTTGGGCATACTGTTCAGGAGGAATGGTACCTGGGGATCACTTATAGAATTATCTAATCTGAAATGTCTACGAACAATCAAGGGCATATTTAGATTTTCCACAAAAATAGGAAATAAACCAATAAGGGAAATCCTTGCCCTATATAGATGTAAATCCATCACAACTGCATGCTACGGGCCAGCCAAATGGGGTAGGGCCAAAACTACCACTTTACAAACCCAAGAGAATAACAGCCTCATTCATCAAGGGGCCGTTTTGCGTGGCCCTAATAGCGAATCATAGCGACTCGCTATTGAGGACACGCAAAACGGTATTCATGTAGGAATTGCTAAATAAATAGCGATTCCTACATGTTCTCTATTTGCGAGTAGCAATTTGCTACTCGCAAAGAAAGGAATAACTCCCCATTCATTCCTATGGGCCAAAAGGCCCATAGGAATGAATGGGGAGTATCCCTCATTTGCGAGTAGCAATTTGCTACTTGCAAATCAGATAGCGATTTTAAGGGTGCCAGGGGTGTCCAAAGGACACCCTGTAGCACCCCTAAAATGCACATTTGAACAGGTGTTGCGCACACACATGTCCAAAGGACATGTGTGTGTGTAACATGCAAAAGAAAAAAATGCACTAAAGTGCTTTTTACACTATTTACGCAATTTACCACCAAGTCAGACCTGGTGGTAAATTGAGACCAAATATTGCGATTTCGCTATTTCTATTTGGTTGATGAATTGCATTTAAGGAATCTCTATTAGAGATTCCTTAAATCCAATTCCTCGCAAATATGCGTATTCTTAAATAGCGATTTTCGCATTTGGGATGATGAATCCCAAATGCAAAAATTGCACTCGCAAAAGGCAAGATTCTGAGAATCTTGCCCTTTGTGAGTGCAATTTAGCTTGATGAATCAGGCTGTTAGTTATTAAAATATTTGTTGGCAGTCCCAAGCTCCACAGCTAATTATATAGTGCATAAAGAATTGTCAACCCCTTACATTCGTGATCTTACATGTATGGTAGGACTTACCCTATGAAATGGGATATGGATGAAAGAAGAGACAAAGTTTACCAAGGACCTTATTATGGATTGTTTGACCCTTGACAATAGTAGGAAAATAACTTGGCTAGAGTATATCTACACCCTCTTAAAAGGTTGCAAGGTAGCGCTAGACCAAAAAGAGCTTCATATATGCAGGGTTACAGTAAAAAAAGAGCTGAAAACACTGTTTATTGCTTCTATGGAATCGGTACGAGAGGCAGAAGCAAGCTCAAAACGAAGCATTACCTCTTACTGTGAGCGCCCTTTTTCTATGACTACACAACCATATCTTATTATGGTAAGGAATACTCAGCAAAGGTTTAATTTATTGAGGCTCAGGCTTAGCACCCTACATTATTTAATTGTATTCTCCAGATTGGGAAAGTGGTGTCATATTCTCCCGAATTGTCCATGCGATGGAAAATCTCCTCAGTCCACGCTGCATTTTGTATAATTCCCTAACTTTTACAGGGACATTAGTAAATTTTTACTAAAACCACTTTTTTAAGCTAATAACTTTTATCACTATAAATAAGCTTTTACTTTTCTCGGTAGTCTGGAAAGTGTGAAAATTACGAATGTAGTTATTAGTTTTAGACAAATGTTTATCAGGAGAACAAAGGATTACTCCAATTTAGACACATTAACTTATGAACAACCTAATGAATGAACTTGGAGTTGAAATGCTCTCCTAACTCTGATGTACACTACCATCTTAGGCGAATCCTCTCTAGCAAACGATGATCGTACTATGAAAGTTGAATATTTTTCTTCTAATGTTTATGTAAGGCACTATTTTGCACTTTATGGAAATGCACTCTGCCGATACAAATATGTCATTTGTTGTTTAAAAATGTACGTTTTTATAAATAGTTTTAAAAAGGCTCTTATTATCCGAAGCTAGGATTGACTAATTATCCTGCACTATGAACTAAAAATGGACTGTGTATATGAATGTAAAACATATTCGACTCAGCACAAATTTTAATGTTTTTATAATGTAAATAGTTTTTTGTGATTAGAATGCTTTTATGGTCATATACCATGTTTCGAATAAAGCCTTTTTGACTTGACTTGACTTGACTTAAAATATATCTTTTTGATGAATTATGATAGGAACGGACCCAATGTTTTCCTTTTCAGTAGTGGGTCTCTTTTTTAAAATAATAATTGTATCAGTAGATTTATACACATTTGAAAATGTTACTGTTATTATTAATAAAATGTGTAAAGCGCATGTAAACCAAAGTTTTTGTGGAGCAAAATGAAATAGACAATTCTAAGTTTACCTCAAGAGGAAAGGAGGAAACACTTGGAGCAATTTAGAGAACAACCATGTTTTAAGATGTAATTTGTTAGGTCAGTTGTGATATATGGCATGTTACTAGCAACAGTATTGCTCACTATTTGAAACTGTTTACAAAAACATGTATGTTTACAGCAAACTGTTGCTTCAGTTTACACATTAGTCCAGGCGAAGTACTTGTGAAAACGTAACTGTGTCGGACTTTACCTAAATCTATATAAACATTGGTAAAGCTCACGTTCAACCCGAAGGGCATCTCGGAGTGGGTGATAGATGAGTACTGATACTTTCCAAAATGGCTTGCTCCATCATCCGCTGAATGCTTGACTTTCAATAGCAGCTTTCTGTCAGGATGCTTCGTCTTGTTTTACTTTGCAAGCAGACATGTTTACAAGTGCGGCTGTACTTTTATGCTGTTGTTCAGCCTATTTTTAGAACCCATGTTACTTTTTCCCGGTCTAATTCTTCGTCCTGTTCTTATTCCTCTGGTAACAGCTGGATGTTTGGAATTTCTTGGCAATAATATGGCGTTGTACATGCTTTCACCTTGCTGTCTACAGATATAATGTAACAATTACAAGTCATGTAGTTGCTATCATAGTGCACACTTTGTAAAAACATATTGTATTCGTATGATGTGCTACATTTTGTCATGATCAAAAGATTTCGATTTGAATATCTAGATTTTGATGAAAATAGGTGTGGTTAATGTAATTCTTTTTGCATAGCACGGAGACAGTTTAAGCAGTGCCTCTTTTAAGTTTGCTGTGTTAATACACACGTGATAAAGGTGCCTCATCTCGTTTTAGGCACTGTTTATTTAATCCTGAACTCATCTGCTTTATGCCAAGGTCACTATATTAATCGCTTCACTTTAAGACCTATAACATAATGTTTGTTTTATTTGGCAACTAGATTTACATTACTTTAACTAACGTATTTACTGATAAACAGTGCGAAGGCCAGTCCTATTGGCTGTTTGGTGCTGGTCGAATGTGTTTCCTGGTGTGCAATTGGCTCAGAATCCACCTCAGTAGCTGTGTTAGTATTGTAAAGGTTCTTTGATCAGTAAGTCCCCTGGGGGCATATTATCAAGGATGGCGGTATAATTATCGCCGCTTTAGTGGAAGAAAACTGCCACTAAAGCGTCGATAATGGGCTTGATAATATGCCGTAGAGAATTCCCATAGAAGCCCATGTGCACACCAGAACATGCGCTTCTATGGGAATTCTCTACAGCATATTATCAAGCCCATTATCGCTGCTTTAGCGGCAGTTTTCTGCCGCTAAAGTGGCGATAATTATAACACGGTTCTTTGATCAGTAAGTCCCCAAGTGACCCCAACAATGTCTGGAGAGCTGGAACTGGCAGAAGAATTCCTGCCTCCACAACTACCAGTGCCGAATAACCATGATTTGTTGGATGCTTTCTTTCCACTGATTGTGATATTTAACAAAGTTTGCGTAAATGTCCAAAGTCCGCTCTCATTTGCAGTCTCTGGCTGCTCAGTCTATCCTCCTAGATCCAATAAATGATGGAGACGAGTCAGGGACTGTGATGCTCTTTCTACTTTATTGGAAAAGTGACACAAGGAATAGCAGAATCACAAGAGGTTCCTTGAGAATAACGTGTTAAGTCGGAGAAATAGAAGATGATCCCTTGTGTATAAAGTTGGAAAGTGACTGTTCCGCCAATCAGCGTTGTTGCAGAATTTATCAAGTAGCATAAAGACCAGAGGCAGTGCCACCCTGCAAGAGAGAAAAACAGACAATGCTGAAAAACGTACTCCTGGATGAATGGAAAGCAAAGCCCACTAAGCAGATTACTGTAAAACCAACCTATGCTGTGATAGAAGACTTCTTTGTGCATGGTGTGCCAACATAAGCTGGCTTAATTTTGCCCATCATCAAGTTGATGCATTGGACAGGGAATTACAGTTCAGAGGGGCATTTTTAACAGTATATATTAGGGAATATGTCCTGATCTGAAAATTAATATACCAGCCTTTTTATTTGTTTAGATTGATAGATGTCTTGTAGTGGTAGTGTGCATGCTGCCTACTGAAGAGATTGTCATTTTTAGTTGACTCTCTAGCCCTGTGAATGCACACCTGCAAATGAGTGTTCTTTGGGTCATGAGCACTTATGAAATTGGTTTGTTAGTGAGTTTGACTCAGGTCTCTAATACACAGCATCATATAGGCTTCATCCAATTATAGTCGCACACACTTGAGGAGGGGGGGTGGGGGCATGCACTTGTTTTAACACACATGGAAGTTGTCCTGAGACTCTTCAGTCCATAAGTGGCTTTCTACAGTGACATCCCGCTCATAAAAGCGTGTGTTCAGTCCTTCCCAACATTTACGAACAGGGTAGTGGTCTGTCTGTCCCAGCCCTGAAGAGGTTATATTTATTCACAAAACGCCGCCCCCCAGTCACACCTCTATCCTGCAGTTTTGCTTAGATAAGGTGGGGGGAAAGATTGGACACATTCAAGCCATATATTTTCCTTGCCTTAGCGCGATAGTCCGCTGTTGAGGGTGTGTAACCACCTAACATTTGCGTACTAAGATGGGAAGCTGTGTTGTACTCTGAATCAACCAAGCATCGAGGATGCTGCCTGTATGCTCCCTTTTCCCTTTGCTCTAGCCACCCTAGTCAAACACAGCTTCACTGATGATGACACCGTTGTTTCCAACAACAATTCGTGAGGCTCCAAGAGGACACATTACAACATGGGATACATAAAGAGTATATTCACAAATTAGATTAGTAAAGTCTGTATGTGCTGAAGATGGATAACACCACCCCTGCTCCTAACTAGGTTGTTTTCATTGTAGCACCACATTGGGCAGACAGAAGCTATCATTACATGTAACAAGAATGTAGTGTATGTTTCTGTTTTTCTGTCTTCCACAGTAATGGGCAGAGTCTGGACCTATAACACAACGTCAGAGATTAAGAAATCAAGCTAGCTGACGAAGAGTGGTAAGTCAATCTACTTACACACACTGAGCGATCTCCCAAAAAAGTCATTCTCACACTGATCCTGATGAAGACCCCACGAACCACAACGGCGACCTAGGCCAAAACAGGTCAACCAATCCCTAGGGGCTCTGGATCACTAACACGTCAACTAAAGCTCCATTTTTACTCCTTTTTAATGTTATCCCTTTCCTGAGTAATAAAATACTTCCTATGGGAACTGAGGTAATTTTAACTCACACTTTTCACCACCCACCTATCACTCAAGGCTGCCATAAACCAAACAGTCTCCCTCCTGGTGGAGGACAGCAGATTACCAGGAGAACTCAGGTGATAAATACCCGAAGATGACTCTGCTCATCCAACTGAAGGAACGGGGAATAAACACAAACTGCACCCTTTGTTAGTGTGGATGAGGGTCTCCTTGACGGAGACATTGGGACTCTGGAAAACTGATTGTGAGTCAAACGCCCATTGAACAACAGAACCCTGATGTTGTTGTGATGGCCATTAAGCAGCAACTTTATGTTTGTTAAATTACGGAATGTTATGTTATTTATTCTATGTCTTTACAAGGCATGTAGGTAACATCAAGTCAGCGCAGTTCACAAAAAGCATATCATTTTGAATCTATATAAGATGGATTTTGTATAATGTCACGTGGTTTGATTTGTATAAAAGGTCACGTCATACCACTTGCCTGATGTAAATGATTATGCAAAATAGGAGATGTCAAGACTATGAATCATTTCTAACAGGTATAAAAATTTTTTTGTTTTAGTTTGATATTTATTGAACATTTGAAATGTCGTATTATTTATTTAGAACAGTGTCTATAAGTTGTTGTTGCCTTTTTTATTTTATTGGGTGTTTTTAACTATCTGAACTAACTAATTTGATCTGATCAATGTCTGATGTGAAAGAGTGGTGAAGCTCGATTAGTTGATGAAAATTGCCCTGCGATTGGTTAGAGAAATGCTTGCAAGTCAGTCAGGCCCAAGACGAGATGACTGCTCTTTCTGATGTGATTACACCAGCCATTCAAACTCAGTTAGCCAGCTCTGTGCCTGGGGTAGTTGAAGACCACACTGACAGTTGTGAACAGTATCATGGTTGCGTTTTTCACATCTCAACCACACTTGGCTGGTGTTAACCTCCAGTTGACAACCAGTTTTTGACCAAACTAAGCCTTTTATCCTACTCTGCTATATATTAGACCTTTCTGTCCTATGGAGAAAGGAGCAGTGCATACATTACTTGTGGAATATAGCTCATTTTCACAGTTTCCTTTCGAATGCTAAAGGCACACCTTCCCTTACCACCTGGGCACTTACAAACTGGGACACTTGCTAGTTGTGAAGAGAGGGATATATGTTGTAGTTCTGAAACATGTCGCCTCTGCCTCTTTATGAAGGAGTGAAAATGCACACTTTAATCCTTTGGGTGGTGTACAAAGACAACAATAGAATTAAATATAATAATACCCCATAACACATTTTTACCTTACCAACACCTCCAACATTTGTACTACAGTATTTTGCAGGATAATCGAAACTAGATAATGTTGTTGGGTCACTGTTCTTATTTTGCTCTAACGGACATAGATCACCACACCTTAACATATAGAAGGTATCCATCATTTATTTTAGTTGCACTTTCAACTTTTGGTTAGAGGTAAAGGTGGCTTCACCATTTGCACTGTGTTGCTGCACACTCTTTCCTAAAGCTGGACTTGTAAGTATTAAAAAAGTGTACTAGATTACAAATTACCCTTGGAAAAATGATCTTGCATGACCACTTTCACGGAAATTATTTTAGAACGTCTCAATTTATCCATTTTATTCATCTGTTAGATGTGTCTCTCATAGACATAAGGCCGGCCGGGTGCGTAATAATACTGTGCTAATGATTTGTTTTTAATAGCTGATGATTTCAATGCCAACATTTCTAGACTGATGTACAGTGATTCCGTCTACTGAGGAAGGATGGGAGTGGAACATATTGGCAACGTGGTTAAACAACCGCATACATCACCAAGAAAGGTTTATGATAGATTTTATAGATTTGTTTGATATGATTATTTAATTTAAAAGTAAGAGGCACGTTGAGTTTCCTTTAACAGCTCTGTTTACAGGATTGGCATAATTGAATATTCAAAATAATTTCCTACCGTATCATTGAACATAAAATTCTGCCAGTCTCCTAATTTCCAGATTCACCCCTATGCTGGTTTACCTTTCCCAAGAATTGAAATAATTATTTGATGTGGCCGAAATTTTTAGGTAAACAGTCATAATATAGATTCCAAAATATAGAATGGACATAATATCGAAGTAAAAATATAGAATGGACAAAATATCGAATGGACACAATATAGTGGTTAAAAATATCGAATTTAAGGTAAGTAATATCGATTTTCAAAATATAGAAGTCAAAATATCGAAGTATACAATATAGGCATTAAATATATCGATTTTTTAATAATATCAATTTTTTAAAAGTGATTTGTATTTTAGTATATGTGTGAAAAGTGTATATTAATTTTTGTAATGTATGTTTAATGTATTTTAAGTAATGAATTTTATGTTATTTAATTTTTGCGTAATTTAATTCTGTAGCGGGTTGTGGGTTTATAGGGAAATAGGGTGGGAAGTAATTTAATTATATTAAATTAAATATTAATTTTTAGCAATTATTATTAATTTTTAATTACATTTTGCTTTTTAGTTCTGTAGCGGGTTGTGGGTTTATAGGGAATAGGGTAGGAAGTATTTTAATTGTAATTAATTAAATATTTTTATTTATTTATTGGTATTCATTTTGAATTTATTGTTATTTTTTAATCGGTAATTCATTTTTATTAATTGCCAATTAATTTGTATTAATTGATTAATTGTTAATTATGTTAATTTTCTAAATTTATTTTCCGTAGCGGGTTGTGGGTTTATAGGGGAATAGGGTGGGAAGTAATTTAATTGCAATTAAGTAAATAATTGTATTCATTTATTGGTATTGATTTTAAATGTATTGTTAATTAATTTTTAATTGGTAATTAATTTCTATGAATTGACAATTAATTTTTATTAATTGGTAATTATTTTGTATTAATTAAATATTTGATAATTATGATAATTGTATTAATGTATTTTCTGTAGTGGGATGTGGGTTTATAGGGGAATAGGGTGGGAAGTAATGTAATTGTAATTAATTACATATTAAAAATACTTTTTGTGTATTGATAATTAATTTACTGTTAATTTTTAATTGGTATTAATTTTTATTATTAATTAGTTTTTGTTATTGAAAATTAATTAGTTGTTAAATAATTACGAATAGGTTATTCATTTTTAATAACTAATATGTAGTTGTATTTCTAATTAATTATTACATTATATTAAATTGGTTATTAATTTCAATTAATGTTTTATTGGTATTGATATTTAATTTATGTTTAATAATATATTAGATCATTACTTTCCCTACTGTTAAACTCACTGGAGTGGGAATAGTAATTTTCACCCTCCCGCTATTCAACGCTTTCCCTACTGTTGCACTCTCTGGAGTGGGAATAGTATTTTTACCCCTACGCTATCCAACGCTTTCCCTACTGTTGCACTCTCTGGAGTGGGAATAGTCATTTTTACCCCTACGCTATCCAAAGCTTTCCCTACTGTTGCACTATCTGGAGTGGGAATAGTAATTTTCACACTCCCGCTATCGAACGCTTTCCCTACTGTTGCACTCTCTGTAGTGGGAATAGTATTTTTTACCCCTACGCTATCCAACGCTTTCCCTACTGTTGTACTCTCTGGAGTGGAAATAGTAATTTTTACCCTTCCAATATCCAACGCTTTCCCTACTGTTGCACTCTCTGGAGTGGGCATAGTAATTTTTACCCCTACGCTATCCAACGCTTTCACTACTGTTGCACGCTCTGGAGTTGGAATAGTAATTTTTACCCTCCCGCTATCCAACGCTTTCCCAACTGTTGCACTCTCTGGAGTGGGAATAGTAATTTTTACCCTTATGCTATCCAACGCTTTCCCTACTGTTGCACTCACTGGAGTGGGAATAGTATTTTTTACCCCTACGCTATCCAACGCTTTCCCTACTGTTGCACTCTCTGGAGTGGGAATAGTAATTTTTACCCCTAAGCTATCCAACGCTTTCCCTACTGTTGCACTCTCTGGAGTGGGAATAGTATTTTTTACCCCTACGCTAACCAACGCTTTCCCTACTGTTGCACTCACTGGAGTTGGAATAGTATTTTTTACCCTCCCGCTATCCAACGCTTTCCCTACTGTTGCACTCTCTGGAGTGGGAATAGTAATTTTTACCCTTACGCTATCCAACGCTTTCCCTACTGTTGCACTCACTGGAGTTGGAATAGTATTTTTTACCCCTACGCGATCTAACGCTTTCCCTACTGTTGCACTCTCTGGAGTGGGAATGGTAATTTTTACCCCTACGCTATCCAACGCTTTCCCTACTGTTGCACTCACTGGAGTGGGAATAGTATTTTTTACCCCTACGCTATCCAACACTTTCCCTACTGTTGCACTCACTGGAGTATTAATATTAAATGTTACCCTCCTGCTATCCTACGGTAAAATATTGTACATTTTTTATTAATAACTTAAATTAATTATATCTTAATTTTAAGGTTATTTGAGTATTTTTAAGTATGTTTTAGTTAATTATATTTATAATTTCATTAATATTAAATTACTTTTAAAACATTTTAAAAA
Organism: Lissotriton helveticus; assembly: GCF_964261635.1. Classification (NCBI taxonomy): domain Eukaryota; kingdom Metazoa; phylum Chordata; class Amphibia; order Caudata; family Salamandridae; genus Lissotriton; species Lissotriton helveticus. Next base: position 659,056,293 of record NC_136068.1, on the reverse strand, counting down.
ATTCGATATTTTGACTGACTATATTTTTTACAGACTATATTTTGGATTCGATATTTTTGTACTTACCTGTTTGTAGATAGGAATTCGATATTTTGGCATTCTATATTTTGGTGACTATATTTTGGTAAGTCTATATTTTGTCATTCTATATTATGTCAGTGATCCAAATTTTTAATAGGAAAATAAAGATATGTTCCTAGTTACCTAAAATGTTGACAGGGTATATTGTTGAAATAATAAACACCCTCCAGGAGTTTTGTAACTGGACACAGGTGTTGTATGAACTACCCATCTCTACAGTACGCAGTAAGAGGCTCGTTTCTGACAGTTTCAGGATTGAGAGAGGCACCATCATGGGAGTCCATGTCCCCCTGCTCTTTGCCCTGGCCATGGAGCCACTGGCGTTCATGCTTCATAAGGGGGTGCGTGGCTGAGGATATTCCATTGGAGGCCATCCTAACATAGTCTCCATTACACGGATGACATGATAAAATATTTGCAAGCGGAACCTTCCATTCTCCCAAGTGAATGTCGACTTTAGACACCTTTGGCCGAATATACGGACTGCAAATTAACTGGGGGAAATGATGTCTATTCCCATTATTGCAGACCCCTGATGCCCCATAGTTATGGAAGTATGACAGGATCTGGTGGAGGGTAACCTGGGTAGGGCCTGATCCTCGATGCGACAATTGCTGCCTTTATGGACACAACGACCTTTATCACCTAAGGGGAGAGTGTCCATTGCTAACACTTCAGTGCTTCTGCGCTTCGCGTATGCAGGTGATTTTGAAGAGAGCCTTCTTTGTGGACCTTCGGTGGTTACTGGCTGCCTTGATCTGGACAAATAAAAGGCATACAGTGAAACTAGAGATGTTATATGCCACACTAGAGGATGGTGGGTTGGAAGCTCCCAGTTACAAGTCCTTTTATGCCGCAGCCCAACTCCAGAGGCCCCGCCAATAGATACTAAATGAGGCCAACCCAGAACAGCGATTGGCAGGCACTTTGGGGCCTGCCCACCCTTGGAGTGGCTCTTGACTTCCCCCCATACTGCAGTCACCAATATGCCAGTGTGGACTTGGAAGAAATGTATATTTTTGGGAAAATGCAATATCCCTTATGTGCCTGGCCTGACACTCTGACCCCTCCCACAGAGCTGACGCTTAACTAGGACCGTCCCGGTGGACTCTTGTACAGCTGCTGGGTTGGAGTTTGGGGGGATATAATAGTGAATTGTAGTATCTGAACTTTTGACCACTTGATGGCCGGAGGCGGACTCGATCCAGTACCGTTCCTTTGGTACTCTGCACTGAGGGGAGTGGTGGGGAATCTGAGGAGACTGGAGGGGACCCCTTGACAGATGGGAGGTCCGCTGGACCTGATGCTGACATTGGCCTGCATCAGACAGGCTATCTCATATACATACAGGGCACTATAGGATCACAGCACTGATGAGAGGTTCCCGGGGCTCAAGGTCTAGTGGGACGAGAAATTGAATGTGGAATTACAAGATTCCACATGGAGGAGGTGGTTGGGTTCAATAAAAACGATTATGCCGAATGCGAGGTTTAGATTTACACAATTCAATTATTTGCACCACACATACCTTTCTCCAGACAGAATAGAAAATGTTTCCCCCAGCACAGGGAAGAGGTGTCCTTGATGACAACAGGTTAATCCAGACTTCCTCCAAATGGTGTGGCTGTGTCCAACAACTGAGTTCTTCTGGCAGACAGTGTTTGTCTGTGTGTCAGATGCTTTTATGACACAGCTGATCGGTCTCCAAATGTTGACATTGGTATCAGCAAAACGGTGTATCACAATGGCATGGAGGAGTGCACTCGCCCCTCCCCTGATTGTGTGGAAAAGGGATGTGATTCCAGGGGCAAATGCAGAGGTATTGGTTTGGATAGATGCTGGAGCACGGGATGGGAGATGGATCGTCATGGAGCAATGGAATTAGTTTTCAGCCAGATTAAATGTGATTCTTGCCCCCAAGGACAATGCTACTACATCTTAGACAGAAGGCCGTTTGTTGGCTGCAGCTGTGAGTAATTACTCCCTATTGGAGTGTTCTGAGGTTCTGACTCCTGATGTACTTTGAGAATTGATGGGGCTGGGCGTAGGGGTTTGAGCAGAGATGATGGCTTTTTTCGGTTTTATTTTTTTTATTTTTGGGATTGTGCTTATCCATTATGTTAATTTTGGAATCATAATGGCATGATTGACATAATCTGATTGTCATGATCCTTATGTTAAGCATCTGCAGGTAACCGTTTTGTTGTACAGGCTGCATACACTGAGTGACCCCGCATTGCGGTATTGTACTTCTTGTGGACTGGAAAATATATATTACGATGATGCCATTCCAGTGGAGAACAAAAAGATAAATATAAAATATATTAAAATATATACAAAAAATACAGGTGGTTTTCCACTCCTGATATTGAGCTGCATATTTATGATGCCCAGGCTAAATGTGTGCATTTTCTATTGCATGGGCAGGGTCTGGTGGCTCATGGACTAATGCATCCACTACAGGGGCCTGGGTTTAACCTCATGGTCACAGGTTCAAATCCCGGCGGGTCAACTCAGCCTTTCATCCATCTGAGGTCGATAAAATGAGTACCATTGAGTTGGGTAACAATAAACATCTGTTATTCAGCGCCAAGAGACCTCTGGGTGAACGTGCGCTTTACAAATACACATGTTATGTTATAGGCCTTGGAATCTACACGTACAGTGGAAAGGGAGGTGCATCGCCATATGCTCTGATGAACGCCGTGCTGCTCACATTGTTTATGATGCCTGATGGGATGGAATCCGTGAGGTGTACAGATGGCGCAAGGTACTAGCTGGTGATTAGACATGGGTTGCTGAGGATTCCCTCCCATCATACACCAGTAAACAACCCATGGCTCCTCCTCATCTGAGAGCCAAAGAACAAACTGCGGCTGGTTAAGCTGGTACCACACTCCAAACATTTACATAAGTAATTGAAAATTCATGCCCACTGTACATATTGCATAGCATACCACACCATATAGAGAGGCACTTCCTATTGAAATTGGAGTCATAAGGTACCAGGCAATTCTCAGATAGAGACCAAGAAGAGCAATTAAATATGATCATTGACGTTTTGCTACTTGCAAATAATATTCTTTCTATGAACAGCAGTCACTGGCATCTAAAATGTAATGTTCCAATGTTTGTATTATATTCTGGTGGGATTTACAGCTATTGGGTTGGTAGCTGATGCTATACGTATTACATTTTTGCATAATAAGGCACCTAGTAGCATACCAGAGGGTTGGCACCTCACCCTTAGTGGCTCTTTTGAGTACCACAACAATACCCAACTTCCTGTGAGAGGCTATTCTGCCTTATCTCTCCAACTAGCCAAGTGTAGGAAGGTAATGTGCTGGACTAAAGGCCTGCTCCGGATAACTGGAGGTTGGATAAGGGACCTAATTTTCTGTATACTTATATGTTACTTACATGCCCCTTTTGACTTCCACAGGGTCTCTAAAAGACAGTATTTACAATCAAGAGAACAAAGTATTTTGATCTAAATCACTTGGGTCTTATTGTTTTGTATTCCACTTGAGGCAGCCTTGGAATACATAATCGCCACACATTGTCGGAATGCACCTGTTACTCTTTCACTACCAAATCAGTTTCATCATATTTGCTCTTAAGTGTGGGCATTGCTGTACTAAATAAAGTTAATTCCACTGGATAGCAAAGGGGGAGAAGTACCCTTTCCACCAAACTGATGATTCACCAATTCAATTTAGAGATGGGTCGATGGTCATGTTTATGACAACTGTGCCCCTGAAAGCGCAGCAGGTGGAAAACTTACGCCAATAGTCCAATAGACTAGATCCTATCAGTGTAAGTACATAAGTCGAACTGCCCTATTTAGAGCAAGGGTCTGATTTTTTCATTGGTCCAAAACTGGAAAAAAATGACATTTAAATTCTGTGAAGAAAATCCCAGGGTGTGAGAGTTATTAGTGTTTTGTTTTTTAAACCAATCTCTTGATTTAGGAGTTTGTTTTTGAAAAACAAAAAAGTCTGGTGGTTGGCCACCAGAAACTCAATGGCTAATTACAAATGATGTGTACATTCATAAGATTCATTGTGGTGGTGGCTCTTGGAAGGCATAGAGATCTTCACTGAGCCAGTGAAATGCTAGTGTGAGCAAGAAGGGCAGGCAGAAACGTGTTGTATAAATTTGTGTTGCCCTTCCCAATAAAGTATTGTGTGCATAGCCCTGAGTTTACATGTCATTTGAGATGTCATCAGTGATGTCATTGACCATGTTATGAGTGATGTAATATGTGATATCATCAGCATTGCATTGCGAGAGCGCAAGTGATAGTTAGCTCAGGTAAGTATAATGCCTAAATTTCACAGGTTTTGTACGAGTGAAATGTCAGCCTAACTGTAACGTTACTGTAACCTGTATTTTTTGTCTATGAATTTCTAAGGTTTTTTAAATGCAAATTCCTAACTTTTAGATCCCTGAAACAGGTGGATTTTTCTGTGAATTTCTAGGTTTTATTAAATGCTAATTCCTAACTATAATGTCCCTGTATCCTTTGTTTTTTCTTGGACTTTTAAGTTTTTTTTTAAGTACTATTCACATTTGCAGAGTGGTGGAGAAAGGGGGCTGGGCCTCCCACCACCTCTCAGGAATTCCTTTGCGTAGGACTTACAGGAGGGACCAGGTAGGCTTCTTGGGCCCAAAGGTCCCTCAGAGGTAAAGTGGACTACATCCCCCAATGGTGGAGGAAGGGAAGGTGGCCTGCGGCCACCTCTCAGCAAACACACCTCCTGGCATGCTCTTTTTGGGTGATGAAGTCCTGTTGATAAATCTGGTAACCCGTTCACTGTCCACAGTCAAAACGTGTTACTGGATTAAATAAATCGAGCACTCCAGTGTGATTCTCCTGAGAGTGTGCTTTATTTAGACTTTTGTGCTTTCTATTTTGCTCCTTAGTAAGACAACAACGGTCCTTAACACATCAAGTAAACACAACATAATGAATTATAGTCAACAATGTGTACTATAAGGAAAAAAGGTGTCCAGCCGGACACTGTATTTATTCAATATAAGGTATAAAAAGATATGGTGAGCACAAATATACAGTGGGATACAATCCTGCATCCAATACATGAAAGACAAAAACAGAAATGGAGAAAGGGTTTTTTCCAGACAAAAGGAAGAAGAGAGGACCCTAATAATCAGTAGTAAATCGTATCAGAGCTGTCCATACATAGTTAATACACAAATGAAAACACAATGGAAAACTTGTGTGTAAATATTTAACTTGTCGACGGTGTTTTGATCCCTAACAAATAGATACAAGGATCATCATCAGGGCTATTAATGAATGCCTGAATATTAAATGCAAGCCTGGAAGCTTGAGGCTTGAAACGGGCCGGAGGTGTTTCAAGCCTCGCCACTGTGTGGCTTTGAGCTACCGGGTTGATAGCTCGGGTTGTGCAAAAACCTGATGAATGGAGGTAACCGGTGCGGTGTGATGCGGAACCACCGTTAACCACAGCATGGCTGAGAGCTCGAATTGTCCGATAAGTCTGATGGGATTTTACTGCACGGGTTGGCAATAATAAATGCGGGACCGCTAGAATGTTGTCCCAGTCGGTGAGTTTCTGGGAGAAATGATGCCTCATACACCAAATGGCCAGTGTTCACGGGCTGCCGGGTGCGGTGTCGTAGGCAGGAACGACGCCACCGCGCCTGGCAGCCCGCGAACTTGATTTTAACTTTACTTGTTGGATTGCTGCAACCACACTATTCTTAGTGGCAACCAGACTGAAATGGAGATAACGGATAGTGTTTACCGAAAATATTAAAACTGAGGTTAGCTTCAGAATGAATGCTTTATTCCTTTCTTATGTATGGCACATTTATACGCCTGCATATTTCAGAAGTGTTAAACCTAGCATCCTTGGATTTGTTCCCCCTTTTTTGCCTACAACCCTCCTGTTTTCTGACTTAGTTTTTGCTGGTTTTAGGACTCTGCTCAGTTTACCAATGCTAACCAGCGCCAAAGGTCTTGTGCTCTGTTTTTAAAAACATTGTAGAATTACCTTATAGACCTAGCTGTGGGAAATTCACTTTTCAGGTCGAAATCCCTCACTCCCCAGAGGTGACATGCTTCATCATTTGGGATTCTCCTCTCTAAGGAAAAACCTAGTTCCTTTGAGGGCTACAACCCCCTCTGTGAGAAGGAGGAGCTCAGGGATGTTTTGGTGTCAACTCTACCAGGATTTTACAAAATCCACAAGTAATGCGAACTAGAGTGTGAGTGAGGGCGCAGCGCAAAGAAAAATAAACGAGAGGGATGTGACGATACAACTAGCTAGCTAGCTTTATTCAAATGTACTCCCTGCCAGGAATAAAAACATTGCACCTGCGGTATGGATTTAAAATGCATGTGTGTGGTGGAAACTCGTGGTCAACATGTTTCAGCCATAATACCCCAAGATTGGGCAGAGCTTTCCTCAGGACCTATTTAGATGCTGCTGCTAAATTGTCTTAGTGAAAAAATGAAAAATATGGAACCAATAATACTCCTGGTTCGTCTTCTTCAGAAGGTGACTGTACCTAATGAGAACAGAACCAATAGGTGAGTGGCATATAACCAGGGACTTTATTAGCTGTGCTGATGTGCAAACATCAATAAAAAGGAATACTCTTACCCACAACTGCGCCTAAGTCCATCATCGAATTTAAGGCATGGTTCAACAGCAGGAATGACTGCTTGAAATTAACCTGTGAATACTGTAAGACTAGTTTACCATTTCCTGATTTTCGTTTAGCGGGCGGATTGGGTACTGAACTATACAGGAAGCCTATGTCCAGGAACTCGCTCTTGTCGTACGAGAGCTTTCATCCTAAAGCTCTTTTGTGACAATTTGCCATTCCAGCAATTCTTATAAATCAGGAGGAATTGCTCCTCGGCCACCAAGTATCAAGAACATGCCCAGACTTTGGCAGTCCAGCTAGATGCGAGGAATTACCTTAGGAAGCTGGTGAAGAGATCAATGAAAAGTGAAGTTAAAAACATCAGAAAAGCTCTCATTGAACCCAGCGGACCTAAAGAAACCAATGACAGACTGACTTGTGTGAATACTTTTTGTAGCTTCTCAAATAAAATCAAAAAAGTATTCTTTCAAATTTGAAGATACTGAACATTGGCAGTACTCCTTTACCACGCCCGCTTTTTACCTTCAAGCGTAGTGCTAACATTAAATATCAGTTAGTACACACACGTCCACGTATGACCAAGACAGGACATCAAAACACTCTTTGGGATCTACCTACCATAAGAGGTGATTTTCTGTGGGGCTTGTGCGCAGCCTGCCCACAAACAGCACACACGAATAGATAGAGAGTCAACCAGACTGTGGGTACCATCCAATCACACAAATTGCAAAAGTGATAGGTTAATTTACATGATCACTTGCCCGTGCACATTGCGTCATGTGGGCATGACTACGCGCAAAGTTAAGACCCGCATTCTAGAACATAAAAGCATCATTCGGTGCAGAAAATCGTCAACAAACTGACCACCCACTTCCTTGTAGTTAACCACTCCCCAGAAGATCTCAGGTGGACGGTTTTGGAGAAACCATCTATCCCAACTCATGTCACTGACAGTGCCACATACCTAATCTAGGCGTGAACAACGGTGGGTGCACAGACTAGTAAATAGTGACAATATAGGTCTGAATGACGAGATCCCATGGGTCTCTCTATGATAACAAATTTGGTGAGGGTACATTGTGCCATCTTATCATGACAATGATTTTTTCTACATGGAGCCATACTAAATCTTTCTCTGTGTACATGAATCGTTTTGGAAACTGATAGAACATCCCACCTGATTAATACAAAGTAAAGGCAGTATGTAATATTATATAGATCATGGACTCATGACAGTACATGCTATAACTCCCGTTAGGCCTCTGGATGAATCACACATGACTATTGATGCCAGCGTCACTTTTTATTGGTATCTCCTTCCAAAAGCAGTGTACATATTGAGTGGGTTCTTCTGATATCATTGATTCACACGAGCATACAATGTGCTTCTCTGAAGTTTTGATTACGGGTTTGCACTACAATTCCCGGCATGCTAGTTTGAGTTTGCGCATGGCTGTGGAGTAGCAGTATTTTCTGCTATAGGCGGTTCGCAGACTGAGGGAGTTCTTTACACACCAGCTCCTCAGTTCCCTAATTGACTCTACCCCTTCTTTATAACAGCAATATACAGAGCGGTCTTGTTTCTCCTGATGTTATTTAGCACATGCACTTAGAACGTGCTCTCTGAAATTTCTATTACGGGTTGTGCACTGCATTTCCCGTCATACTAGTTTTAATTTGTGCATGCGCTGGAGATTAGCAGCATTTCATTATGCATGCGTGTCGCGGACCAAGGGAGGGTTTCACACACTGGTTCCATGTTTTCCAATCAGTTGAACCAAATATCAGAGTGCTCGAGCCTCTTGACTCTCACCTCCAGTCACAGGCTCAATCCAGCATGGAGTACGGACGGAGAGATGAGTCTCGAGGCATGGCTCTTTGAGGCTGTAATTCCTGGGTAAATAAAATGTTTTGCTAACATGGTGCCTGGGTGGTTTCTGTTGTGTGTTTACCTAGCTAAAAGGTACAACATAATGGTAGCACCAAGTTAAGACTCCTTGCTAGTAGTAGGGTATATTTCTTGAAGGCAGATTGTGGTACCCGCATCTTTCACATTGCAACTCAGGCTAGAATAAATAACATTTACCTGTTGCATTACCTTATGTGTTACCCAGCAGTTGCGGGTAAGAGTCATCCTTTTTATTTAAGTTTGCACATCAGCACAGCAAATAAAGTCACTGGTTATAAATCAATCACCTATTGGTTCCGTTCCCATTAGGTACAGTCGCTTTCTGAAGAAGACGAACCAGGAGTATTATTAGTTCCGTATTTTTGGATGTTTTCACTAAGACACTTTATCAACAGCATCTACATAGGTACTGATGAAAGCCTTGCCTGAACTTGTGGTATTGTGGCTGAAACATGTTGGCCAGGTGTTTCCACCACACACATGCAGTTTAAATCCATACCGCAGGTGCGCTGTTTTTAATCCTGGCAGGGAGTATAACTGAATAAAGCTCACATTTTGTCCACTCTAGCTAGTTTTATTGTTACATCCCTCACGTTTATTTTTCTTTACGCTGCGCCCTTACTCACACTCTAGTTCTCATTATATTTTGTAAAATCCTGGTAGAGTGGACAACAAAACATCCCTGATCTCCTCCTTCTCAGAAGGGTGTTGTTGCCCTCAAAGGACCTAGGTTTTTCCTTTGAGAAGAAAATCCCAAATGAGGACGCATGTCACCTCTGGTGAGTGTGGGATTTCGTCGTGAAAAGTGAATTACCCACAGCTAGGTCTGTGTGATATATCCTGTGGTGTTTGTGTTTTTTCCCCTCACACAACCCCCCTTTTTTGTCTGAGCAGACCCAAGGATTTTGCCTCACTTTGTTGTATAATATTGGGGATAAAATCCTATGCAGGTCTTTAAAATTTCCCTAGGACCCTCCTGCTTAAATCTTTTGTGTGTTAGTATCTCTGAGCAGCCTCGGCTGTGGGTCCCTATCTAATGAGTATCAGAGCAGGATATTTGTTTTTTATCAGAAGTAAGGTATGAGAGAGAACTGTTTAGTTTGACACATACAACTATTGTCTGTTAGTTACATATACATTCATAGATACTCCTTTGGATTTAGGGTGACAAAACAACAAGGCTTAGCTTTTTATGACACAGTTGCGCAATCAATTTTGAGTACACCAAGCATAATATACACCTTTCAAGTTGGACCTTCAACACAAGGCGATGACTGGTATAAACTTCTGTTGCTCAAGAAATCCCACTCCCGCATATATATATACACGGGGCCATCATGACAGAATATCTGAGAAGAAAACGTGCACCAACAGGGTTAAGAGTCACCAATGCACCTCTTCTGTTTTGAAGAATAAGCTGTCCCTAACGGATTGGTCTCTTGTGGCGTAGCACTGCACCTGCGACTGGCTGATCCTTATAATTAATACAACCAAACGTATTGCAGACATAATCCTCATTGAAATACAGACATTGGAATCTCAGATAAAAGTTACCGAGGTGTCCACCACCACCACCCTAGTGGTGGCCGCTGGGACCCTTTGGTTATCCCAATTTACCTCCACATGGGCAAATTTTCCCATACCAACAGCAACCAAAGATTTTTCCAAACCATCCTTTTTTAGGTTATGGCCGATGCAGATCCAGAGGAAAACGGCGGTACCAACAAGCCCAAAAGAATTGGGCCGCCCCTCCGGCAGCACGAACAACACTGAGCATGACGGAAGCCCAAGCAGGGAACAGCAACAAGAAGATTTAGTCTTCAATCTCAGCCAGCGGCAACTGAAGATGGAAGAACATTCCCTCTTGAACAAGTGATTAGGCTTTGTTCCCTCTCACAGAGGTGACACCTTCGTGATCAAACAAGAACTTGCTCGATTTTTTTGCAAGATTCGTCTCAATTTCTTTTTCAGAGATAAGACACAAGAGATCCATGAGGAGACTGACACCATACAGGGTTAAAAAAACAAGTCTACGTTCAATCCTCCTCTGCATCAGATTCTTCCCCCCCCAAGATTTGACCTTTGAAAAAGTGGTCACAACTCAACCACTACCTGAGAGGGGTCTGACAGACTATATCAGAATCTGACTAGAAAGGAATGTCAAGCTATGAAATCACTGGCCAGTGATGACTCAATTATGATCAAACCAGCAGACAAGGGTGGAGCCATTGTGGTTATGGACACCATTGCCTACCGCACTGTTTACGGCAACTTGCCAATACCTGCTTCTAAATAATCAACAAAAAGAGGGAGGGACAGAGGAGCGAGTTATGGTCCAGTGTCCATGCTCCTCTCACATGACAATTAAACCAAAGAAGGACACTGTTCCTAAGGTAGGGTGCTAAAAAAATACAACAACCATAAAGTAAGAAAAAGAGCCTAGGTACACAAAATAGGAGAAAGAACATGTCTTTGCTCCTGTTGCCCTCACACACCCTTAGGGATGTCATGCTTCATCATCGGGCATTTGCTCCTCGTCGGGCCCGGTGCTGAAATGCCCGACAGGTCCCCCAAAGGGTCACTTTAGCAGAGTTCTTCTTGGGGGAATGCCAGATGGTGCTTGTGGGTTTGTGGTGTATGGGTGCCTAAAAGAGGGTGAGAGAAGTGTGTGCAAGATAGGTAAAATCAAACTGGGGTTGCTAAATCAAAAAAGTCGGGGTGGGGAGTATGCCCAGATAAAATAGATTAGAACCCCATGGGTAAAAAATTACCCCGACAGGTATGATATGCCTGTCGTTGACGAACATGTTTTGCGCCTCTATTGCCTCATGGACGTTGGCGCTTCTTCAGGATCAAAGCGATATAGTGAAGTGCACATGAATAGAATGATTAAAAACAAATACCCTCATGTTCAGTCAGGCTGCACTATCTGCCTGTTTCCCATACAAGGGATTTAACCCTACTTTAAAAACACAAAAGCTATGATTACAATAGGCTTTGTTTCCTTGTTTTCGGTTAACACTTTACCCCACCATGGAAGACAAGGAAAAGTTTAAGCAAATGTGCAAGAGCAAATTTCCCCAAATGGCATTTTGTGAAGTCAATAATAAACAGAATCATATGTAAATAGGCAGATGTGCCATTACTGGTTATGAAAATTGTAATCTGACAATTGTAAACTGACAATTTATCCAGACCCATTGTATTCACTGATTGTGGCTTGAACTTACATAATGATTTTGTAGAGCTGTATGTGCATGAATAGGTAGAATATAATTGCATACAACACTCAGCAATGAAAAACAATAAGTCAACATAGGATAAAAAGAAGCTATGAGATAAATGTCAGAGAGGGCGAGTCAGTGTATGATTCAATTGATATGAAACCCACCATGGGTGATAACACAATTCGCACAGATTAGGTTAGGGGTGCAGGGGCAATTGACCAATCGCATTTCTGTCAGTAGGGGAGTTAGACAGGGTTGTGTTTTCGCTCCCACCCTATTCTCCCTTTATATGAATAGAGTGGCCAGCTTCCTGCAAGAAGAACCAGCTGATGCACCAACTCTGAGAGGTGATAAGGTACCAACACTTTTATTCGCAGATGACACACTGCTGGTGTCAAAGACCCCAGTGTGGTTGCAGCGTCTACCTAAAATTTTCATCTCTTTTGCCTTAACAGGGGGTTGGTTATCAACGACTAAAAAAACTAATTTATGGCGTTAAAACCCCATAAGTCGTACAAAGGCAGCCCCTTGGTGGGTGGGCCTCCCTTGGAAAGAGTTGGCACTTTTGATTACCTCGGTGTTTGACTATCAGATAAAATGTTGTGGCAGCCCCACCTAAAAAGATGCTGAATGGCCACAAGAGGGTAAAGGGGATACGTGGAAAGGAACATCGCTCTTCACATAGCAAACCGGTGGCCCCTGCACTCCAGATCTACGATGCAAAGGCAGTCAGTGCAGCACTGTATAGAGCAGAGCTGTGGGGATTTGATAGGGTTCACCTTCTCCACAGACCTGACCATACATTTTTACGGGCTCTAGTTATTTTGCCTCACTAGATTCCCCTCACCTCCCTCATGGGTAGGTGATCAATTGGTGACATTGCGAGGCTTCGCCCGCGGCTCTTTTGGGCTCGCATGAGGTGGACCCCAGAGCTCCTACCCTATGCAGAAGCCTTATCTGAGGTCATCCGGTTAGACACAAGTAACAAAGTAGGCTGAATCTCCATTGTTATGAAGATTATGTCAGCACTAGGGCTCCAAGCACATTGGGTCAAGCAGGACCCACCTAGGGAAAAAGACCTTAAACGTCTTTACTGGAATTGGGTGGAACAACACGAATTTAGCACATAATTTTTATTTCCAAAAACTGACTAGCTGCTTAGAGCTCTTTTCAGATAGAATTATGGGTCCCTCGGGACAGGATGTTATATAAGCTTTTTAGGTTTGTCACATTTCCTGTTTGTGAGACAACAGCTAAGTGGTACCCATGCAATCCAAGACCAAGGGATTGCCCATGTTGCAAGGCACTAGTAGAAAGTGTTGCCCATGTTATGTTTGTTGGCCAGTGTTAGATCTGGGGGTCTCTAGTTGGCAATTGTTTTCACCTTTGTCCAAATAGGGACCCTTACTTCTAAGTCAGGATAAGGGGATTACATTCCTAGATGACCCCTGCTCACCCCCTTGGTAGCTTGGCACGAGCAGACAGGCTTATCTCAGAGACAGTGTGTTAAGCATTTATGAATATACACAGTAATACAGTGAGAACACTACAGATGGACACAACACAGGTTTTATAAAAATAAGTATTCTCTATATAGACGTAACACAAGACCACAAACGACAAAAATCCACAATACTACACTTAATGTTGACTTAACTCCTTCGCTGCGTTGGCTATTCTGCCGCAGCGCTAAGGGGGTGGGGGGGCCGCGCGGCGCTCACACGCTGGTGACGGAACCGCTCCGTCACCAGCCTCGGGTGAGCTGTGCTGATGACGGAGCGGTTCCGTCATGGCCCCGCCCGCTCAATAGAATGCGCCACGCAGGCGCAAAATCAGCACCACGCAGGCGCGTCGGGTGGGCCATGACGGAACCGCTCCGTCATCAGCACAGCGCCACCACGGCTGATGACGGAGCAGTTCCGTCATCAGCGTCGAAGGAGTTGAAGATGATTCAAGTTGCTTAGTTCAAATTGATGATAAATGCGCCAAAGTTCTCAACAAAGTACATGGCTGCATAACGCAAAGTACACAAAAGGCTCGCAAAAGGGGAGCTGCATCGGTTCCGTGGCCCAGGGGAGCGGTTGGGTCCTGTCTCAATGCTTGCGCAGAGTAGGGGATGCGTTGTGATCTTTACCGGTGCGGAGTTGATGCGTAGATTCTCGGCCTGTGGGCCCGTTGCGGTGCGCAAGATGGCGCCTTGATGTGATGCAATGATACAGTTGCAATGCGAGAAGATGGCGCCCTTGATGTGGTGATGCGACAATGATGCGAAGACGCCCTGGCAGCCTTGCGACGACTCTGTACTTTGGAGCCGCGACAGGCCCTGCGACATGTTTCTCCAGTGATGCAATAGCGACTCTCTCGATGGCGTCACGCTTCTCAGGTGATGCGACAGCAGGCAGCTTTGATGAACACACGCTTCCAGGGAGATGTGGCAGTGGCACGCTTCTCCAGCGATGCAATGATTTCAGCTGTGGCGGCGACACGTTTCCTCTTGATGCGTCGTGCTTCCAGCTCCCAGCAACACGCAAATGTCTATAGATAGAATTCCCAGCAAGGAAATTCACAGGGGGAGCTGGAGGTGAAGTCTTTTGTCCCTGAGACTTCAGCAGGACGCAAGCACAAGTTCAAGCCCTTGGAGAGTATTCTGTAGATGATGAACGTCCTTAAAAAGCTCCTTCTAATTTCCCTTGGTAATGAAGCAACCACTGCGGGCCAACCCAGCAAACAGCACACTGGCAGAGGGGCAGTCCAAACTCCTGCAGCTTCCTTTGGTTCTTCTCCTTGGCAGAAAGGTTTCTTGTTCCCTGAAGTGATCTAAAATTCTTGGGTCCGAGTCCCAATATTTATACCCCAAAATCCTTTGTTCTCTGAAGGCAGAGAGGCCTCTTCCTAGTCCAAACCCGTTCCTGTGCACTTTGTTTACATGACTCTGTTCTTTGTTTCACTGTGCAGGACAGAGACATCAGCTGCCCCACAGTAGGTGGAGCCAGCACAGGGGATGGAAGATACAGCTCTGGAGCACTTAGTTGACAAGATTCCTTCTCTCCTTTCACAGTGTAGGGCAGAGACTTCAGACAAGCCACAGGGGGTGGAGCCAGCATTGTAGAGGGAAGGCCCAGCCCTATGCAGGTCCCAGATGCAACTCTTCCCTCCCATCTAGATGCAGATCTCTCTATTCACCACCGGGCTGCCCCAGCCTGTCTCCTGGAATTCCCCTAGCCCTGTCACTCACAACCCCAGACAAGGAATACACAACCTAGCAGAGGCAGGCCTGGACAGTTAGGCAAGAAAATACCAACTTTACCAAAAGATGTGTTTCATCATTCTGAGTTCAGGCATACTAAATTCGAATTTCCACCATGTTCCCTGAGTCAGTTAGGATTATAAGAGTGTAATAATCCAACTGCACATTCTGGCCTATGGAGAACAGGTAGCCTTCAATAGTGAAAAACGAAAATGGCTGTAATTTACTATTAGGACATGCTACACACACCAGGGCATGTCCTACCTTATACTTACAATGCACCCTGTCCGTGGGCCTGCCATAGGGGTGTCTGATATGAAGCAAAGGGATGGTTTAGGGACTGGCAAGTGGGTATACTTGGCCAAGTTGACATGGCAGTACTAGACTGCACACAGGCCTTGCAATGGCAGGCCTGAGACACATTTTACAAGCTGCTTCCATGGGTGGCACAACCAGTGCTGCAAGCCCACCAGCAGCATTTGATCTACAAGCCCTTGGCACACATGGTGCACTGTACTAGGGTCTGACAAGTAAATCAAATAACCAATTCATGGAGTCACAAATTAGTACATCAATTTAATATAGGGAGCACTTGCACTGTGGCACTGAATAGCAGTGGCATAGTGCTCAAAGCCTATAACCAGCAAAAACAGAGGACGCAATCCGTTAAAAAAATGGAAGGGAGATTCACGCCAATGATGTCAGGTCTTACATGTGTCCCCTACAGCTGAAATGTGCGGAGAACTACCCTTCCCCTTGGGAGTTCTCTTCACTAACTCGAAAAAATCTGGACAGACCAACAGCTTTGGCGTGTTCTGTACCAGGGCGGTGTTCCAACGTAAAGTCCATTCCCAGTAGGGAAATGGACCACCTCAACAACTTTGGGTTCTTACCCCTCATCTGCATTAGTCATCTGAGGGGCCTGTGGTCGGTCTGAACCCGGAAGTGAGTCCCAAACAAGTATGGTCTCAACTTCTTCAGTGCCACTCTTCTTCTGGGGACCCTGCCTACCTTTGCTAGATTCTCCCATGTGATACTTGTGGACCCTGGTACTGACCCGGCGGTCCGCCTCCTCAGCAAGCTTCCTAGGATTAGTCAGCCTACTATCAATCAGGTGCTGGCATAGCTCAGGAAAACAGTTACTGGACAAGGGCTCCCATACAATTAAATCAAGAAGCCCTTGAAAGTCATCAACTTTGCTACCCTTCACCCAACCATCCAGTGCTCTGTAAAAAAAAAGTTACATACTCAACATACGTACTGTTAGGAATCTTTGTGCAACCCCTGAACCTCTGTCTATATAACTCAGGAGTTAACCCATACCTAGCCATTAAAGCATCCTTCATATGGGGATAAGAATTATGAACATCAGAGGGCAAGTCTAGCAGTGTGTCCCGCCCCTCACTCAGGATCCGCCCCCATAACCCCGCTTCCCAATCTTTCTCAGGGACCCGGTGGGAAGACATGGCTACCTCATAGGCCTTGAACCACTGCCACCCTTGATTCCGCCTGCACTGGCGGTGTGCTGCTACCAGAGGAAAAAGCTTTAACCCCTTCCATGCTCATGACAAGCTCAGCTCATCATGCAGTACACTGCTTGTGTGCTCATGACGAGCTGAGCTCGTCATGAAACATGGGACTCAAAGATTTTCAGCACAGAGGAAGAATTGCTGTAGCATTGATGGAGTTAAATTGTTGGCCTTTATTTCCAATTCCATCAGAGCCATATCATGCTCCATTTGGATTCTTCTTTCTTCCAGAGCCAGTTTTTGCTTTCCAGCTCCAGTTGCCCATTCAATTGAAGTTTTGCCATCTCCATTTCATGTATTCTGGTTTCTTTCCTGCCTACCAACTCTCTGGCGACAGGCCTTTTCCCAAGCCATTGTTGCCCTCCACCTGCTTATTTTCCAGCAATTCCTCAGTGGCTTTCTTTGACTCTACCCAGGCCCTCAGCGCCTTTTGGTAGTGTGCCTTGACTCTACATCCAGTCTGGGCATTTTGAATTTTTTGCAGAAGCCCTTCAGCTGGTTTTGGGTGTAGCTCTCTAGTCGCTCTTCTTCCCATTCTATTTCAATTCCATCAGAGACTATAGAGGCTTCCCTCTCCATATTGACTGTACCAGGCATGACTTGTAAAAATGGAGATTTCCAGCAAAACAGGAATCAAAAGTACGTGGTTGCGCTATTGGTCTGCACTCACTAAGAAGTGTTCACCAATCACTGTACATGAATCACAAATGCAAATTTGAAATCCCAACACTGCCACCAATGTTAGAATTGGGGGTCTCTGGTTGGCACAGGTAAGTATTTGTGACAAGCAGGGACCCTTTCCTCTAGTCAGGACAAGGGAATTACCCTCAAAAATAAACCCTGCTCACCCTCTAGGTAGCATTGCGCGAGCAGACAAGGCTGATCTTAGAGGCGTTGTAGGTTAAGCATTTGTGACCACATACAGTAACTCAGTGACAACACTACAAATGGACACCACACAGGTTTTTGTATCAAAAATAGTTACTTTTATATAAGACTTAGCACAAGACCCAAATAACCACAAAAATGCCCACAATACTAGTATCAGCTATGCAAAGTTCTTGTTAAATGCGTAGTTTTTGAAGTCTGGTATGATTTGTACTCTCTGTCCTGCTCTTACGGCAATGAAAATTAATATAAGAGAGTCTAATCAGCGCAGCGGACGCTTTAGGCCGATGCGTACTCGGGTGGGGTTCGAGTCGTACACAGTACCTTTAGAGATGCGTCGGATGGCACGGACGAGGCGTTATGAAGCGAAGGCGATGCAGAAGCATTGTCAGCCAGTCACGGTGCAAGCTCCAGCTTGTTGAAGTCGTCTGTATGAGGCGTAGAGCGGTGAGCCACATTGATTGAGGCAGACGGTGCTGGATGCGATGCGTTCAGCTTACGATGCGGCGTGCGAGCTGTACTGCGGGAGTTGCGATGTTCAGTCTCGGATGCGGTGCGAGGCGGACGTACTAAGCGTACTCTCCTTCCAGGTGCGATCGGCAGACTGGAACTCGGTGGCAGTGTACGTGTCATCCCAACCACGATGATGCGATGAGGCAAAGCGTTTGTACGCATCGTTGTTGGCCAGTCACGGTGCGAAGTACGTCTCGTTCGAGGCGTAGAGTCACGTTGATTGAGCCAGACGGGCGGGATACGGTGCGTTGCTGCACCCGAATTGGTTGTACGAGGCGTACACAGCTCCCAGCCTCAGCAACTATGGAGAACAGCGTTTCCAACAGCTCACTTCGAGGCGGATGAAGTGCACTGGTCCTGGGACTTCGTTCAGGGGGCAAGCTCGCTTCCAAGCCCTTGGAGATCTTTGGCACAAGCAAAAAAATAAAGTCTTTTGAAGTCTTTCTCCTCTCCTTCAGCAGCAAGGCAACCACTGCAGGCCAATCCCCCAGGTCAGGGACAGTACTTCTCCTTCAGCTTTCCTAGTTCCTTCTCGTCGGGCAGAGGTTTATTCTTGTCAAAGCAGGATCTGATTTCTTGGGCTCAGGGTCCCAATACTTATACCACAAATCTTTTGTTCTCTCAGTCCAGGGGGCCTTTGCCTAGTCCAGCCCAGTTCTTGAGCACTTTGTTGACATGACTCTGGCTTTTCTTCTCAGTGTGCAGGGCAGAGACATCAGACGCTCCACAGGAGGTGGAGCCAGCATTGTGGGGGTAAGCCACAGCTCTATTCAGAGTCCAGGTGCACTCCTCCCACCCATCTGGATGTACATCTCTCTATTCACCACCTGGCTGCCCCAGCCTGTCTCCTGGAATTCCCCAGCCCTGTCACTCACAGAAACCAGACAGCAGATACACATTCTAGCAGAGGCGGGCTGAAATGGTTGGGCAAGCAAGACCAACTTTCTAAAAGTGGTATTTGCAAACACTGAATATTAAAATAAACTTTACTAAAATATGTATTTTATTATTCTGAGTTCAGGCATACTAAGCTTGAATTTCTACCATGTTCTCTAGCCTGCTAGGATTATAGAGTGTAATAATTCCAGCAGCTCATTCTGGCCTATGGAGAACAGGTAGCCTTGCAATAGTGAAAAACGAAGATTGCTGTAATTCACTATTAGGACATGCCACACACATCAGGGCTTGTCCTGCCTTAGACTTACAATGCACCCTGCCCTTGGGCCTACCATAGGGGTGACTAATATGAAGTTAAGGGAAGGTTTAGGTGGGTGCACTTGCCCAGTCAGCATGACAGTACCAGACTGCATTCAGGCTCTGCAATGGCAGACCTTAGACACACTTTACAAGGCTGCTTCTGGGAGCAGGGGGGGCACAACCAGTGCTGCAAGCCCTCTAGCAGCATTTGGATTTAAAATCCCTGGGCACTCCTGGTGCACTGTACTAGGGTCTGACAGTAAACCAAATAAGCCAATCATGGAATCCAATAAATCTAGCAATTTACCCTGGGAGCACTTGCACTGTGGCACTGGTTGGCAGTTGTACAGTGCTCTGAGCAGCTAACACCAGCAAAACATATGAGGCACAGCAAAAAAATGGAAGGGAGACCCACGCCAATGGTGCCAGGTCTAACACGCCACAACATCAGGGGCATTTCTTGCTTCTACCCTGGCCCTTAGCGCCTTTTGGTAGTCATCCTTTTTAGAAATGCCAGGTGTAGCAACTTTCAATTTCTTGCAGAGATGCTTGAGCTGTTTCAAAGTATAGGTTTCCAACCTCTCTTCCTCAAGTTCAAGATCCATAGATGCAACAGATGCTGGTTTACTCATGGAAGTAAGAACTGGGAGTTTTCAGGCAAAATCAGTTCCAAGTAAAAAGATTCTAAAAAAAAGTATGTGGTCGCGTTTGGTCAGCACTCACTAGTAGTGTACACCAATTACTGTATATGAAAAACAAATGCAAAGTCCAAATCCTCACCGCTGACCGCCAATGTTAGATCTGGGGGTCTCTAGTTGGCAACGGTATTCACCTTTGTCCAAATAAGGACCCTTACCTCTAGGTCAGGATAAGGGGATTACACTCCAGATAACCCTGCTCACCCCCTTGTTAGCTTGGCACGAGCAGACAGGCTTATCTCCGAGGCAGTGTGTTAAGCATTTATGAATATACACAGTAATACAGTGAAAACACTACAGATGGACACAACACAGGTTTATAAAAATAAGTATCCTTTATAAAGACTTAACACAAGACCACAAATGACAAAAAATCCACAATACTACACTTAATGTTGACTTAAAGAGGAGTCAGGTTGCTTAGTTCAATTTGATGATAAATGCAACAAAGTTCTCAACAAAGTACCTGGATGCGTAACGCAAAGTAAACAAAAGGCTCGCAAAAGGGGAGATGCGTTGGTTCCGTGGTCCGGGGGAGCGGTTGCGTCCTGCCTCAATGCTTGCGCAGAGTAGGGGATGCGTTGTGATCCTTACTGGTGCGGAGGTGATGCGTAGATTCTCGGCCTGCTGGCCCATTACGGTGCACAAGATGGGGCCTTGATGTGATGCGATGATCCAGTTACAATTCGAGAAGATTGCACCGTTGATGCGGCGATGTGACGATGATGCGAAGACGCCCTGGCAGCCTTGCGACGACGCTGTACTTTGGAGCCGTAACAGGCCCTGCGACACGCTTCTCCGGTGATGCGATGGCGACTGTCTCGATGGCGTCATGCTTCACCTGTGATGCGCCAGCAGGCAGCTGCGATGAACACACGCTTCCAGGGAGATGTGGAGGTGGCACGCTTCTCCAGCAATGCAATGATTTCAACTGCGGTGGCGACACGTTTCCTCTCGATGCGTCGCGCTTCCAGCTCCCAACAACACGCAAATGTCGGTAGGTAGAATTCCCAGCAAGGAAATTCACAGGGGGAGCTGGAGGTGAAGTCTTTTGTCCCTGAGACTTCAGCACACTGACAGAGGGGCAGTCCAAACTCCTGCAGCTTCCTTTGGTTCTTCTCCTTGGCAGAAGGGTTTCTTGTTCCCAGAAGTGATCTAAAATTCTTGGGTCTGAGTCCCAATATTTATACCCCAAAATCCTTTTTCTCTGAAGGCAGAGAGGCCTCTGCCTAGTCCAAACCAGTTCCTGAGCACTATGTTTACATGACACTCTTCTTCCTTTCACTGTGCATGGCAGAGACATCAGCCGCCCCACAGGAGGTGGATCCAGCATAGGGGAGGGAAGATACAGCTCTGGAGCACTTTATTCACAAGATTCCTCCACTCCTTTCACAGTCCAGGGCAGAGACATTAGACAAGCCACAGGGGGTGAAGCCAGCATTGTACAGGGAAGGCCCAGCCCTATTCAGGTCCCAGGTGTAACTCCTCCCTCCCATCTAGATGCAGATCTCTCTATTCACCACCAGGCTGCCCCAACCTGTCTCCTGGAATCCCCAAGCCCTGTCACTCACAAACCCAGACAAGGAAAACACAACCTAACAGAGGCAGGCCTGGACATTTAGGCAAGAAAATACCTGTATTGGTATTTTCAAACACAGAATGTTTAAACCAACTTTACTAAAATATGTATTTTATCATTCTGAGTTCAGGCATACTAAATTCGAATTTCCACCATGTTTCCATAGTCAGTTAGGATTATAAGATTGTAATAATCCAACTGTCCATTCTGGCCTATGGAGAACAGTAAGCCTTTAATAGTGAAAAACGAAAATGGCTGTAATTCACAATTAGGACATGCTATACACACCAGGGCATGTCCTACCTTATACTTACAATGCACCTTGCCCTAGGGCCTACCATAGGGGTGTCTGATATGAAGCAAAGGGAAGGTTTAGGGACTGGCAAGAGGGTGCACTTGGCCAAGTCGACATGGCAGTACTAGACTGCACACAGGCCTTGCAATGGCAGGTCTGAGACACACTTTACAAGCTTCTTCTCTGGGTGGCAAAACCAGTGCTACATGCCTACCAGCAGCATTTGATCTACAAGCCCTTGGCACACATGGCGTACTGTATCAGGGTCTGACACATAAATCAAATAACTAAATCATGGAGTCACTAATCAGTACATCAATTTAACATATGGAGCACTTGCACTGTGGCACTGAATAGCAGTGGCATAGTACCCACAGCATATAACCAGCAAAAACATATCAAAACAGAGGAGGCAATCCATAAAAAAATGGAAGGAAGACTCACGCCAAGGATGTCAGGTCTAACAGCCAGGCATACACCGAGGATGAAATTGCTAAAACCGACCTTCCGGCAATTGGGCATATGGGACCACCAGGTTGCCCTGCGCATCCTTAGAACAGCTCCTAGACCATTCTTTGCCTGTAGCATGGTCACGTTTTTAAGCCATGCATGGCTCATAAGGGGGAAGGTTCTAATGGGAGTGCTACAGCATTCAGCAGTATTAGGACCACAAATAGCTGCTACAGGGCTCTCAGGCTGGTATTTCATGTTTTACCTATATGCTATGCATGTGCACGTTATTACCTCTAGTCTCCATACAATGTTGTCCTGAGGAGGGTTGGACAATCTTAAAAGGTTTTCTGGAGATTGCAAACAGGGGCTAACTGAAGAGGACCCTCACTCGGAAGCTTTGCAACAAACCTTCATATTCTTTTATAATGTTTTAATGTATGTTTTATTGTCTTATGTTGTGATAACTGCTTTATTGCTGACCTGCTGAATTGCACACTGTACCCTTGCTGTAGTTGTGTACCAGGATGGACTGTTTACACTAATTTATTTGTAATGTGTTGCTGTTCGAATTGACCATGTTTAATCCTCCACTTATTTTAGATGGAGCTGCTCGAAATAAAGCTTATATACATACAAATTCAATTAGCCAGTATTATATCATATTTCCACCATTCGACTGGCTTTTTATATTAGTCCTCTCTGTAACAATCATGCTCTGTATGAGCGGCCTCTCCATAACTCACAGGAGCACCTGTTCAAAATAGTTTCTGCTGTTTATCGGGAACTAGAAAGTCGATCCTGCTAGTCTCGATCAGCTATACCCATATAGTTTTGAACATCGATTGAATCATAGAAGGTCAAGATTATTATCAAGGAAGCCAGTAGGATGACATACCGAACATTGTAATATTACAACAAAAATGGCAACCACAACATGCTATTGCACCAAGATGGCACAGCTCTCTCTTTGCCTCCCTGTCACCAGCCAATAGGAGCATCTTTTGGATATTTTAAATGCATTACTCGACCATATTGCATTTATTTATTTTTCAGCAAATGATAAAGGCAATGGTGCCGAAACGTGTTTTGCTGAAACAAATTGAGAAATGTGCCTGAGAATTCCTGTACAGTTTTTCCACCCCAGGGAGATTTGTTTTGTGTGTGTGTATTGATATATATAAAATATGTATATCTGCACAAATATATATAAACATATACATATATACACACATAAATATATATATATATATTCACTGATAAAACCATAGGTTTCACACCAGTTATAGTTAGGAATTAGCATTTAAAAAACCTATTAAATTCACAGAAAAAAACATAGGTTTCACACCAGTTATAGTTAGCTGGAAATTTTACTCGCATAAAACCATTGAAATTCCCTCGTTATAGTTACCTGGACTCACTATAACTTGCGCGTGCAATGCACTGCTGATGACGTCGCGTATTACATCACTCATGACATGGTCAGTGACATCACTCATGACATCACTGATGACACCATCCAGTGAATGTGTGTCTTTCTGAAAAATAAATATGTGTTATATATGTATATGTAAAAGTTGATGAAAGAATAAATGTTTAAATAAGTGTTTACATGGATGTTTTAAAAAAAAAAATGGATTGGTTAACTGGCTTATTAAGTGTATTTTAGTGAATACATATATTAGTGAATAATGTTTAAATATTTAAATATATGTATTAGTGTTTCACTTTGTGTATAAGTGGCTGCATGAGTTGGTGAGTAGCTACATGTGTATGTATATGGGTTATTAGATGTTTTTCTTAGTATCAGTATGAGTGTTTGTATGGTTTGGTGGGGGTATTACCTAGCACATAGATGCATGAATGACTGACTCTCTCTTTGTATGTGTTTAAAAGACAGCATATGTGCAGGACTGCATGGGTGGATGAGTGTGTATATGTGTGTGTTAGTGAGTGAATGACAGTTTCACTAGTGTCTTTATCAGTAACTACATATGTTTTAATCTAGTATATGTGAATATTGATGTATATAAGTGAGGATATGTGAGAGTAAGAGATTGTAAGAGTTCCTGTTTAAATTAGTATGTGTTTCTATAAGTGATTGTTTAAGAGAGTAAGTATGTGGAAGTTTCTTTAGAAGTAAAGTGGTAGTGTGTGTATAGCTGTATATGCAAATAAATGGATGTTTAATAGTTTATTTGCATGTGTAAGTATGTGTCAGAGTATCTTTTAGATGACTGTCGGTGTGTAAGAGGATGTATAGGTGTATCACTACATATGATGAGTGAGTATATGTATGAGTGACTATAGAACTGTTGGTGAATGAGTGGATGTGTATATAGATGGTGGAATTATTGAATTGGTTGTTGTAACTGGTATGGGTATCTCCATTTTTTTGAAAATGTTAGTTTCTATTATTGAATATGTGTTTCAAGGGTTACATTACAGTGAAAAGAGGTCTGTCACTCTGTCACAAGGATGGTGTCATCAGTGATGTCATGAGTGATGTCACTGACAACGCCGGCACCCTAACAACTATGCTAGGGCAGAGGTCAAGGAACTGGCCAGAAACCCTGCCCAATCTTCTGCCAGCACCTCCCAAAGTAATCAACCCACCCCATCGGGTCCAGAGGCAAGGGAGATGATCCCAAGCATTCAATCCAAGTTTTCGAATTTTAAAATCGTTTGCATATTTTGTGTAGTGACAATATGCTATGGTGAGCAAAGCATTACACTCATCACCCGTGCTTGGGATCACCACAAGTGCCCGAAGAAACATGAATTTTTTCCTGTTTTTTTTTGCTCCAGTTGAGCCATTTACAATTCCCTGTTTTTTGTTTCTCCCCTTAAAAAATACAAAAAAAATATAAAACTGTTCAGAAAAGCCAAAAAAAGTAAAAAATGTTCAAAAAAAACAATAAAAAAAATATAAAACAACAAAAACAATTAAAAAAAACAGTTCTTTTTAGAACTACCTCTAATTTATAAAAAAATGCTACATTTTTTGGAAACTCTGTCATTCTTTTTTCCCCATGGTACGCTCCCCGGTACGCTCCCCGGTGCACGTACCGGGCGCTCCCTCTGCGAAAATCGAAAAAATTTGTTTTTGCCACCTCTTGTGTCTCTATCCTACCGACACACAAGATGGCGGCCGCTCCGGACTGTTTAGAATGTTGACAAACACCCGAAAGCCAATCATCTTTCCGCTCGCAAACTCGCGTTACGCGCCGGGTGCGCTCCCCGGTGCGCGTACCGGGGCGCGCCTATAGATATATATATTTTTGGGAACCTAAATTACTCAAAATCCACTGGAGCACATATCTTGAGACATAGCAAAGGCACATCGGGCTACTAGTCCCTACAATTTTGCCAAGTTTGGTGGAAATCCATTCAGCCGTTCGGGCTAAAAGTGAGTCCAACCGCCCTATGGAAATTAACATGGGGAAAACACGTTTTGGGACCCCCCTTTTATCTCGGCCCCCACTTGACGAATCCCCCCAAACTTTTCAGGGAAGGAGCGGGCCATCAAATTTGAGAAATTTGCGAAAATTCGTCCACCGGCGCCAAAGTTATTCCCAATAGAATGTTGCCGATTTCCTATGGAAACTAGGTCCTAACTATAAATACCTACTGGCGACCGCCAGTAGGTAATATATATATACAGACAATATTGCCGTAGCAGCAGCAGCACTACATTACGCGACCTATACAAGACACTGGAGAAGAAATCCCGTAGTGAGCAATCTAAGTGGTGGGAATCGAAATCACTACAAAGGTATGTGGAAGTCAACCGCATCGGTTTACGTATATTAACAGCGCCCACATACGATGACCCTAATCCCGATATAATGAAGGAGTGGGCTGAATGCAACTTGGAAGCGTCTCGCCGACAAGTTCAAATCCTGATTAAGTATGCGGACATTGACCGAGCCAAGCTACTGATTGAGATCGATGCGCTGAATGAACAAATAGCTGCGTTGGGCGAAACGGAAGAAAGTGAACAACTCGCTAAGGCGATGAATACACGCCTAAAGAAGGAGGAGGCAAAAATCATAGAAAGGAAGACATATAAATTCCAACGTGATAGCAACGATTATGAACTGGGACAAATTTTTACATTTTCCCGAAAATATGAATCGTTGCGAAGTGGAATTAATAAACTTCAAACCAAGCCCAAAACCAACAAACCAGCGAAAGACCGAGCGGATGCGACCAACTCCACTTTCAGTTCAGACATCGACTCGGAATCGGAAACTGAACGCCGAAATCGGACACAAGCAGCAGGTATCCCGAAACCCTCACCGGGACAAGAGATTGTTTTTTTATGCCAGGAAAGACTGCAAACATTAAGATCGAGCACACAGCAAAAACATATAAGCAGCGGGCAAACTTCAGAAGGCGCCAGAGGTACAGGGCGCGCAAGAGGAGGTTATCAAAGAGGAAAGAGAGGTCGGGGGCAGGAATCTGCAGCTCAGTCGAAGTAATCAGAGGTAAGAACCAGACTATCATTAATTTAACCCCCTTCAAATTAACATCCAAAGAGGAAGAAATATTAAAACTGGGGTTGTCTTTTGCTCCGCAATGTGATTTCAATTATCCTGCGACACGATGTGACATTTATAAAGCAGTGAGAAAACTGAAATTGCGCAAGTTATATGCCATGAAAACCAAGCATAAAGATATATTGCCTTCAAGCGGAAATGCTGAAAATTTGAATACCCTATCTCAAGGGACTCGAACCATCATTGAATTATGGGAGACAGAGGGGGCTGGATATGAAGGACACACACATGGAAGAGATAACCCATGTGATATAGATAATTCTGGTAATCGTTTATCTATAACCACACCGTTCAAACAAACCCCCTTCTACTTTTATCCCGATACTCCCTAGGGATGCCATAGACATCTTTCATGAGAATGTGGTAGGAGAGTTAAAAGAACTGAAATGCAATGTATCCAAATCAAAATGAAAATTTGATAGATTAACACAAGGATACAAAACGCTTATGACCCGTCTAGCAAAAGAGAGAGAGATAATTGTCAGAGGAAGTGACAAAGGCGGGAATATAGTGCTAATGACTAAACTTAACTATGATAAAGAGGCATTTTCGCAATTAAATAACAGAGAATGTTATGAGCGCATTAAAGCACAATCAGTGACTATTATGAAAACGGAATTTCACCAAAAACTAGCTTGCTGGAGAACAAAAAAACTGATCAGCGAAACAGAATATAAATACCTCAAAGTGGATAATCCTATAACACCGATTATGTACTTTATCCCCAAGGTGCACAAGGATCCATTGAACCCCCCTGGCAGGCCAATCATTTTGGCCAGGGGTAGTCTACTTGAACGAGCATCTATTTATATAGATTATTTTTTACAGGGCTATGTGCAATCGTTGGATTCTTATGTGCGAGATACCAGTGACTTTCTTTTGAAAATAAGAAATATTGAGTGGGTATCTGGGGACTGGTTGGTAGCGTTAAATGTCACCTCGCTATACACCAGTATAGCACATACACATGGATTAACAGCTGTTAAGTATTATTTGTCCAGACGCTCGTCTATATTTGATGCACACAATTTGATGATATTGGACATGTTGGAATTCTGTCTGCAAAATAATATTTTCATGTATAGCAATCTCTTATACCGACAGCTACAAGGAGTGGCGATGGGAGCCAGCTTCTCTCCGAGCTTCGCTTGCTTACACATGGGAGCTTGGGAGGAGCTGGTTCTCAGGACCTCATATCAACAAGTCCTTGACAATAATGTGATTGCCTGGTATCGTTTCATTGACGATCTGTTTATTGTTTGGAGGGGCAGCAAGGAATATGTATTAACTTTCATTGATAACATCAACCTCAATGAACTCAATCTCAAGTTCATTGCAACGCTTAGTCAGAACTCAGTCACTTTATTGGACACAGGTGTACATTGAAAACAATCGAATGGAATTCAAAATCTTTCGCAAGCCTACAGCAGGGAATAGTAGTCTACATACAGCTAGCGCACACCCAAGGCACCTCGTATCAAGTATCCCGTAAGGGGAGATGCTCAGGATGAGGCGTGTGGGCAGTAACACAGTTGAACTGAAAAAAGCCCAAGAAGAGAGTAAGGAACGCTTTCTGGGGAGAGGGTACTCAGGTTTGACAATTGAAAAAGCCATTACTAAATCCATGGCAAAGACTAGGAATGAACTCCTGGAGGGGGACCCTAACAGGGGTAAACTGATAAGTAGTGGCAACGATGAGTCAGCCAAATTCAAAATCATTACTGGCTTTAGCAGACAGCATCGTGATATCTATAGGATCATCAACAAACACTGGTCCCTAATCAGAAGCGACCCCATCATTGGGATGGGGTTACCAAAGCGAGTGTCTTTAACGTACAGTAGAGCTCCATCTCTAAAAGATCAAATTGTAGATACTAACCCTGAGCCCATTATCAAAAGCACTTGGTGGCAAACAAACAAAGGTTTCTATAAATGCAAGACTTGCAAAGCGTGCAACCATGGAGTCAACACTAAAACATACATGGACGGATTCAGTGGGACACATCATCAGATCTCACAGGTTTTAACCTGTAAAATTGAATACGCCATATATGTATTACAATGTCCATGTTCCCTCAAATACGTTGGAAGCACGAAACTCCCAGTACACCAATGTATATTACAACATTTGAGGGCCATAACGAATGGAGACAACACGTACCCTGTAGCCAGGCATTTTCGTGATCATCACCAAAGCAATAACAACTTGCTCACTTATTATGTGATTGACACGATTAATGCAAATAGACGGGGAGGTGACAGGGAGTCCAGACTAAGGAAGTTGGAAACAAAATATATCCTTTTGTTGGACACTAAGGCTCCAACTGGATTAAATGTCACGGAGGCCATGTATACATGTCTACCCTAAATCTATGGATTCTCTTATATCACCCCGCGGCCGCTTAGCCTTTATACCTGATATTATACCCGGCTGGGATATATCAGTGCAAAGGGCTGATGGAAGTGTGTATACGTAGGTTAATGTTTTGTTATGACTGCTGCTGTCTGATTTGATAAGATTTTTATAAACGATGAAGACATATGGTATTGTTTTAAACCTTATGGGTCCTAATGCCCTAATGGTTGAACTTTTTTGAACATAAATTTATCATTCTTGATGAGTTTTACGCACTAAAAAAATATTTCTTGCACTGTCACAAAATCTATGGTCTCCACACAAAATGCAATATAAACTATACTAACTGTTTTGATAAGGATAGGTTTTAACTGAAGTAAACATATGTAGAGGAAAGCAACTAGGAAGGAAGTGTATTACTATCATCTTTGAAGAACAAATGTCTTAAATATTTGTGATGTGATATTTCATTATAATATATTTACATATATGCGATGCTTTGCACTAAATCTGCAATTTGCACAAATGCGATATTTGCACGTTGTATTTAATATAAAGCACTTTGGCACTTGCACTTTGGTTGTAAATAATATGAAATGGTTTTTAAATATATATTTATTAATTATATTTATATTTATTTAATTATATCGCATCCTAAAATGGACATTTGCAGGCTCAATCAAAAATTATTGACCTATATGAATTGTGATAGATACATCCAACAGGTATTTGACCATGATTTTTTCCTTGATTTTAGGTATAATACTTCAAAGAACTTATCTGAATACGAAGATATGATATAAATTGGAAAAACACAGCATTTTATATTGTAAAATACACGAGTATATGGATGATGTGGAAACCATAGTATTTTTACCATGTCTATGTTCAGTCCTACATGTGATCTAATTTGCACCAATCACTGGCACTTTAAAAGAACGTATCACAATTGTGAACACTGTCATGTGAACAAGGCTGCTCGGAGCCGAAACGTCATGCGGCAAATTTGCACTAAATAAATGAAAATAGCACCTCAACTGGTGCGTGTCTGCGTATTTCTGTGGTGTGGAGGACTTCTGGTACATGGAAACAAGACGCTGTTGTTTGGATATATATATATATATATATATATATATATATATATATATATATATATATATATATATATATATATATATTCGCTCTCTGCTCCAAAAGCGCGGCACTACTAATGGGCGGGTGCGGTCCATGCGCGTCGGAGCCTCGCGCTTTACAAATTAAAGCTCAATCCCTCCCCGGTCCCGGGTAGGAATAAGGACTGCACACGCGGGATCAGTTTTCCAAACAGCAACTTTTACTCGCACAGACGCGTTTCGGAAGCTGTGCTTCCTTCTTCAATGTGGTTACAACGTCCCGCGCTTGTAGGCGCCATTTTATTACCCATGAGTACACAAATGAAATTCAGGGTCACAAAGAGAGGACTATCGTGCGAGCGCCATATTGGTAGTACCAATGAAAATTTACAATGAGTACTAATGCATTATGCACGATTGAAAACCCAAATAGCAAGTCTACAATAGAACATGCAATTTTAGAAAACAAAGAGAATAATCAATCTCGAATTGCGCCGTGAATCGGCAATTATCCTCCCATGGTTTGAATGATGGGCCAGAAACAAAAAATCTTGCCGTGGATCGGCTTTTGGCAACCTTATTCGGTTGCCAAATATTAAAGTTTCCGTACCCATTATGCAAAAATATCCCCCTCATAGGTACTCATTAATTCATCATAGGGATAATACTATACATTCTCTTCAGTGTTACCAAAAAAGTTTTTTTCTTTATAAAAATCCTTAAATCTACGTACATTTCAGCTTTATGTCCAATTCATGGAAAGAAAAGAAAAGCAAACATGAACATGAATTATTCATTATACATTACTACAGTGTTCAAGAGACATAGACCAATTTGCTGATTTACACAAATTTATGCAGATTAACTGCCCAGATGCACCGCCAGTTCCTCCCCACAATTTAATCCATCCGGATTTTTAGTTTGGTTATCTATTATGTGCCGGGACTCCAATCTTCGTAATTTTTGTAATTTATCACCTCCCCTGATGTTATCGGGTATGGCATCCATACAGAAGTACTGTAGGAGATTCCGGTCACCATTGTGTTTGATGGAGAAATGTCTGGCAACTGGATATGAGAAGTCCCTATTAACTATGGCCCTCATATGTTCCAGAATGCGCAACTTCACTGGATTATTAGTGCTCCCTATGTACTTCAGCCCACAGGGGCATTTCAAACAGTAAACCGCAAATGGTGTGCTGCATGTTAAAAACTTGTTAATCTTCTTTTGCTTATGCTTTGTGATGTCATACGAGTAAACCCTTTTACTGTTGGCACATGCTTTGCACCGTCCACACGGAAAGAATCCTTTAGCATCTTTCAACTGACCAGTCTTTGGTGGAACCGGTGATAGATGGCTATGTACCAACGTATCTCTTAAAGAGCGCGCCCTTTTAAAGGTAATGAGTGGATTCTCAGGTATGTCCCCTCCTATGATATTATCTAATCTTAGGATATGCCAGTGTTTTTTCAGAATCATTCTGAGTTGATGACTATCCTGCGAATAGGGAGTGATCATCCTGAATTTCTCTTTATCGCTCTTGGGTTTATGTCTTTTACAAAACAAGGTATTCCTTGGAGGTATCCTAACCCTGTCCAGGGTATTCTTAAGAAGTGTTTTGTTATACCCCCTTGCCTCAAATCTCTCAATACTCTCAGCAGCGGCTAACTCAAAGTCCTCATTTGTAGAGCAATTGCGTTTCAGCCGCAAAAGCTCACCATAGGGTATTGACTGAATGAGTTTGCGGGGATGATTGCTGGACGCATGAAGCGTACTATTTCCCGCTGTCGGCTTCCTATATAGGGAAGTTATAACTTTGTTGTTTTTTACTTCAATTTTCAGATCAAGATATATCGCTGCACAAGTGCTGACCTGGCCTGTGAAGATCAAGTTATGAGTGTTATCATTCAGTATCCCTATATACTGCTGTGCTGACTCCACTGAGCCATTCCATACAATACACAAATCGTCTATATAACGATACCATGTGACGATGTTTTGGGACCATTCTGCATTTTTAGGTGACCACGCCTCCTGCTCCTCCCACCAGCCCACGAATAAATTCGCGTAGCTGGGGGCGAAGCAGGAACCCATGGGCGTACCCGAGAGCTGTCTGAATAATGCATCCTGAAACAAAAAGATGTTATTGTTTAAACAAAATGCAATTAGCTCCATCAACATATCGTTATGTAGGGCATATTTCAAGGATCTTTTACCCAAGAAGTAGGCAATCGCCCTCAGTCCTTGTACATGTTCAATGCTCGTATAGAGACTTGTGATGTCAAGCGTTATTATGCAATAACTCAAGTGCCAGTCAATGGATTCAATCTTCTCAATAAAGTCTGTGGTG
Source organism: Lissotriton helveticus (assembly GCF_964261635.1). NCBI lineage: Eukaryota > Metazoa > Chordata > Amphibia > Caudata > Salamandridae > Lissotriton > Lissotriton helveticus. Next base: position 659,023,640 of record NC_136068.1, on the reverse strand, counting down.
TCACGAATATATGATTTCAAATTCAACACCATTTCAAAGAGAAAGTGATCCAAGAATTTTGAAAGATTTTCCGTAAGGCTGCCCATGGATGAAATAATTGGGCGGCCCGGTGGCTTCTCCATCCTCTTATGTACTTTGGGTAAGTAATAAAAGGTAGGTGTAATTGGATGTAATGTTTTTAAAAAGAGATATTCATCAGTTTCCAACATTTGTTTGTCACGCCATTTCTTTAACAGGTCATATAACTCATTGACACTGGATTGATATCTTTGTCTGGTGGTTGGTTCGTAGCAGATTTTATCTGACAGTTGGCGCATGGCTTCTTCCACATAATCCTTGCGATCCAGTATTACAACGTTCCCACCCTTATCTGAGGGTTTGAGAATAATGGTGGTATCCGCAGCTAAAGTTTGCAATGCCGCGTGTTGTTCTACACTTAGGTTTCTGTGCCTGATATTACTGTTGTTTTTCATGCGCAGTTGCCTTAAATCCTTGATCACTAACTCCGAAAATGTGTCAATCGTATCCGTTTGCGTTGGCGGCACGAATTTAGATTTTAATTTCAATCCACTATTCGGAGCCTCTTGTTCCACGTCTACCACCCTGAGTCTTTGCGATAAAGTTTCCATTGGAACTGGTATTGTGATGGCTGCCCCCTCATGTCTTAGCTCTTCCAAAAGTTCCAAGGATGTTAAGTCATTGACTTTCAGGAGGTCTGTGTCTTTAAAACGTGATCGAATTAGTCTAGCCTCCTCCGAGGTAGGTTTGGTTTTAAAGTATTTGTGTAGACGAAGTCTTCGAACAAACTGAAACAGGTCGATTCTGGTTTGGGTATACTCTAAGCCGTTGTCCGGGCAAAAAGTTAATCCTAATTTTAGGACAGATTCTTCCTCAAGCGTGAGATGTCTGGCAGATAGATTGATGATGGTAAGGGGATCAGAGATTTCAGCTGACCCTACCATTTCGCTCCTCTCCTGCCCCTTGTCTTGCGGGCCGGGGCATCCACTGTAGCCATTTTTCCCCTTCCTCTTCCTCTTCCGACCACCCCTCCTTGGTTTCCGGCGTCTTCCGGGGGCTTGTTCTTTCCCCCGCGTAACCAATTCATTCTGATTACTTGGAATTCCTGTTGAAAAGGGTTATCACTGGTCTTCTTAGGGTTTTCTCTTATGTCCTCATCAGATTGTTCATCCCCAGTTACTTCTGACTCAGAAGTTTCAACCTGTACTGATGCAGCAGCACCAACCACCTTATTTTTACTAATCAGATCTTTCCGTGTTTGGTCATATTTTTTCGAGAACGTCAGGACTCGCCCCATGGCGTAGTCCCTTTCGTCCCTATCAAATTTTTCTTGCTTTCTGGTACGTATTTTAACCTCATATTTCTCCAAGCGTTTTTTCATCTGAGCCCTTAGTTGATCCTGTTGTTCTTTGTCCTCATTGGTAGCTAATTCGGTTTCCATCGTCTCAATTTCCTTAAGGACCTTGTCCCTGTCGCTCCAAGCAAATTGGACCAAAATCTCTAGCATACCCTCACAGGATTTAGCAATGTGAGCAGCCCATGTATCCAATAGTAGAGGATCCGGATTCTCATAGGCGGGAATTGTGAATATCCGCAATCCTCTTGGTACTCGGTTGACCTCTATGTACCCTTGGAGTGATGTGCCTTCCCACCACTTCCGCAGCTCACGTTCATACAATTTTTCTAATTTCCCATATTGTATGGCTAAGGGACTCGAAACAGCAGCAGATTTCTTTACCGCTGGAGCGGTGACATCAGGATTTTTGTTCTTAAACATCCCCGTTGCCAAGTCACGACGTTGTGAAATGTTAAACATGACTTCGTTTTAAGCTTGGCGGACCCCCGCTTACGAGTTGTCCTTAAAAGTTGCTGTAAACAGGAATATTTTCTCTTCCCTCGTCCAAACCAACCACCCGTGTATGAGGGAGCCCAATGGCAGGTTCAATCTGTGCAGGTATGGAGCGGATGAATAGCGACTTACCCTACTTTGATCAGGGTGCGCCAGACGTTTCCTCCGTCCAAAACCGGTTACTGGAACCTCAAGCTATGCGTGTCTCCCAAAGCTTCTTCACACGGGTGGCGGCGGTGCTCAGCGGCAATTCAATATTCGCTCTCTGCTCCAAAAGCGCGGCACTACTAATGGGCGGGTGCGGTCCATGCGCGTCGGAGCCTCGCGCTTTACAAATTAAAGCTCAATCCCTCCCCGGTCCCGGGTAGGAATAAGGACTGCACACGCGGGATCAGTTTTCCAAACAGCAACTTTTACTCGCACAGACGCGTTTCGGAAGCTGTGCTTCCTTCTTCAATGTGGTTACAACGTCCCGCGCTTGTAGGCGCCATTTTATTACCCATGAGTACACAAATGAAATTCAGGGTCACAAAGAGAGGACTATCGTGCGAGCGCCATATTGGTAGTACCAATGAAAATTTACAATGAGTACTAATGCATTATGCACGATTGAAAACCCAAATAGCAAGTCTACAATAGAACATGCAATTTTAGAAAACAAAGAGAATAATCAATCTCGAATTGCGCCGTGAATCGGCAATTATCCTCCCATGGTTTGAATGATGGGCCTGAATTTCATTTGTGTACTCATGGGTAATAAAATGGCGCCTACAAGCGCGGGACGTTGTAACCACATTGAAGAAGGAAGCACAGCTTCCGAAACGCGTCTGTGCGAGTAAAAGTTGCTGTTTGGAAAACTGATCCCGCGTGTGCAGTCCTTATTCCTACCCGGGACCGGGGAGGGATTGAGCTTTAATATATATATATATATATATATTTATATCAAGAAGTATGATGAATGGAGTTGGATTCTAACAGACTCAAGGATTTTTGTTCTACGAACACTCAGCGATATGGATCAGATTCTGCTCAAACAATGACAGACCTATACCACAGATTATTCACGGAAATTAATAAACACCCTCATTATTCACGCTGAACGGAGATTGTTGCCAGCAACTGAGAAGATCTAGGATCTAGAAAAATCCTTGGAAATATATCAGGAAAAAGAAGAGGGGAAAAAAACGATTTTGATCAAACAGAGAAAAAATTTGAGAAGCATGAAAAAGAAGCACAACTTCAAAAATGTAAAACATTCAACAGGTTCAACACAGACTACACCACTGGATGAATGTACACCGTTTCCAGATGATTGGATGCCATTTATAGCAGACAAACAGTGGATCAAATGCTGGACAATGGGAGACCCCCGTCAAGCTTAGAAAGCTCTGAAGTCAGTTCAGGGGATGAAGGACGAGTTACAGTGCAGTTCAAATTTTGTTTTCCCAGAGAAATGCACCTCTTCTGAATGATAACTTGAGTTAGAGGCAAGGAGCTCCAACTACTGGATATCAAAAAGAACAAGGGGGAGCTGTAAAAGCCAAAGACAAAAGTGGCAGAAGTACAATGAAGTGTACGGCACAAACATATGCATTTCAGAGGATGATTTGGTAATCAACTTATGAACAAAATGTTTGAACAATAAGTATATTTGCTAAATAATGGTCTCACATTTTGGTCTTGTACAGAAATAAATGTACCCACAGCACGAGTGACTTTATATACATTTTGTAGAAAATGAAAAATAAAACAAAAACTTTGTTATGAAAACATACACCATGAGAAGGTCTAGTGCTCCTCAAATATGTATAACTTTGATAACAGATGATGTTGCCCCCATGAAACTTCTATCTAGCCTAGAAATGGAATCATGCACATCACTGATAGTTGAACATTTGGAATAAATATCATATTAGGAGTATTGGTAAATAATAGGAATAGAAACCCATGAATTGATCATCAGTAGTTATATACCAAAATCAAAGTTATGCCCACCACTTCAACAAGGAAATAAATTAGATCTGTTTCAGGAATTGATGGCAGAGGAATTAAGAGATATATATCTAAAAGAGAGAAAGAACTGTTGACAACAATGGAGAAATATGGCTGTAGAAGACTTTTGGGGATTAAAAGAGCTACAAAAAGACAAGTACATTGCCATAAAAGACTCTGATAAGGGAGGAAACATAGTGGATCGCATTAAATAAAATGAGGAATTAAAAAGACAGCCTAATGATCCTAATTACTATGAAAGATTGGAAGAGAATCTTATTAATAAAATAATGATGGAATGTTATAAACAACTGCAAGATTGGCATAAAAGATGGCTGCTCAAAGATGAGGAATTCCAATATTTGCAGACGAACCACCCCACAACACCAAAAATATATGTATTAATAAAGGTATATAAGAGCTTAGAAAATCCCCCAGGATGACAAATTGTGAGCTCCTATGATGCTTTATTTGACAATGCATTCAGATTTGTCGATATCTTTTTGTTCCCATATGTAGGAAACTTCCCAACTTATATCAGGGACTCAATGGACATTTTAAATCACATTATTGGCATTCCATGGAAGACAGAACATATAATTCCCATAACTGCATTGTAAACCAACCAGCTGCACTAGTATGTTATTTGCCAACAATGTACATCCGAAGCCATTGAAATGGAATGTGCCCTACATAGAACGTTTAAGTCTCAACAAAAATTCTTCTGAGGTGCAGGAGTTTGAAACTAAAGTACAAGAGATGCTCGTAAAAGAGACAAGGCTATCCTGTATCTGTTTTTGTAGATGCATTAAAGAGTGAAAAAGCACGAAACAGAGATGATTTGTTGGTGCCTAAGACTATCAAATAGATATACAAGAAAAAATAACAAGATACATAATGGATTTCAAACCTCTAAGACAAAAATGTCAAAAAGTTACAATCTGAATATAAATGAGCAATGAGACAATTGATTATTTGGACATTTAAGTGTACATTGAAAATGAAAAAATGTGCACAAAACTGCATATTACACCAACTAGTTGCAATTTTAATGTATTTGCCTACAGTGAATATCCAAAATCACTGAAATGGGCAGTGCCCTATAGTTTTTTTTTTTTTTTTGATAATCAACTTTATTGAGATTTTTAAAACAGGGAAAAGAGTTCATCAGTCGCAGCTCTGGAAATATAGGGTACAGCAAGATAAAAACATCATTACATATGGGTAAAGGTATAGCAGTTCAATCCGACATCATATTTAACGTGGTGACAATCAGTCCAGTGTACATCTGGGTCTACGGTGGAAGCATGTTAAACCATTTCCCCCATATTTTAGGGAACATTTCTGGGGCACCTTGGGATTCGAAGAGGGCCTCCTCTTGGGCTCCACACCAGTCCACCCCCCTCCTCCACCCCCCCCACCGTGGGAGCAGAGTCTCTCAGCCAGTTGCGTGCTATGTCCCGCTTGGCCACAGGCACTGCAGTCCCCAGCAGGCGTTTGTCTGATCTGTTTCCATCGAGGCCATCGAAGATACCCAACAACAGCCGCAGTGGGTCATAGGGGACATCCCAGCCCAGACCCTGCAAGAGTTCTCTCTCCACCCCCCTCCAAAACCAAGCAAGCCCTGGGCACATCCACACCATATGGTAGAATTCGGCTGGGGAGTGCCCACATCTAGGACAGTCCGGGGAGGGTCGCAAGCGGGCTCGGAAGAGCCTCTCTGGAGTGAGGTAGGACGTGTGTAGGTAATATATTTGCACCATCCGCAGCTTGGGGGACGTGGTCAGGGTACGCGGGGCCATCAGGGCATCTCTCCAGTCGGCCTCCTCCAGGGGTCCCACCCAGCCCTCCCAGCGGGTGCGCAGTTGGTCGAGGGACGAGGGGCTATTGTTGACCAGGGCATGATAAATTCAGGACACTCCTCCCCTACCCAGGTCCCCCATCATCACTTGGGCTTCTAGTAGGCTAAACTCTGGAAGGGTGGATGGCGCGGGGAGGTGTGCGGACAGGGCGTGGCGCAGCTGCAAATATCGAAAATGCTGGGCGTGAGGAAGGGCGTGCCACTGTTGTAAGTCAGCGAAAGCTCGCATGTGGTCCCCCACCCAGACATCCCGCAGCACCGACACCCTAATGAGATCCCAGCGCCGGAAGCCTCCAAGAGACGAGACCTCCCGGAGCCAGTTCCCGTGCCAGAGTGGTGTCTGTCAGGTAAGTTTGCGGTCCCATCCTGTATGGCGTAGGGCGGTGCGCCAGGCCATCAAGACCGTTCTAGTGATCGGGGGCATGTTTTGCGGGACAGGGCAGCCATAGAGGAACGCTTGGAGCTGAGAAAAGTCCGTCTCCTCCAGCTCCACTCGGTTTGCCGGATCGGACCAGCGCCCTGGTGGCAAGGTAGTAGAGGTAAAGATGGGTCACCCCTAGGCCCCCATCAAAGGGGAGAATGGGGCAGTGGGCAAGGGAGATGCGGGACCGCCCTCCACTCCAGAGGAACCTGGAGAGGGCTCCGTCCAGCTCTCGAAACCGGGAAGGGGGATGGAAATATTTGGTAGAATATATAGGAAGCGGGGGAGGACCATCATTTTGAACAGGGGATTGAGGGGGAGGGATTGCCATTTCTTCAGGTCGGAGCTCATTCGGGTGACTAGGGGTGTAACGTTTAGTGCCCATTCTAGCTCCTGGAGCAGAGTCACCCATATCCCCAGGTATTTGACCGAGTGGCGTCTGAGAGGGATGGATGCCTGCCAGTCAAAACACTCCCGGGAGGGGTGCAGCGGGACCAGGGTGGATTTGGCCGTATTGAGCCGGAGTCCAGAGACCTGTTCAAAGTCCCAAAGGAGCTGGAGACACCAAGGCCCGAGGTCGCCGGGTCCGCCAAGTATAGGAGCACATCGTGGGCGTATAGGGCTATCTTGTCGATGTGACTCTCGTTCCAGGCCCATCCCTGCACATTAAACCAACTAATTACAATATTAATTTATTTGCCTACAGTGAATATCCAAAATCACTGAAATGGACAGTGCCCCATTGTTATTTTTAAGTATGGTACTTTACCACGAAAAATGTATCAAAATATTGAAGGTTGAGATTTAATATGCATCAATAGAAAAGTACATTTTCTGTTGCATTTTTGAAAATATCATAAACTCCTTTGTCGCAAATATGTTTTATATAATTTAATTCTGTATACAAGCATTTCAATTGTGAATTACTAGAGACATATGGCACGCAGTGTTCAATGATTTAAAACAGGGAATGACATATGCAAGCTGGTGCTTAAAGGAGGGGGGGAATGGGGTATGTCGACATTTAAATAGACAATCCAGAAGTTACCACTTTATGGCCCAGTTGAAGGCGCCGGCATCTACACGTAGCCTTGGTTTGGCACACACGGTGGAGGAGGCTGAAAAAAGAAAATAAAAATATTTATGAAGATCAAATATCGGACTGTACTATTTTTCCTATTTAAACCTTTAATGTGAGTTTCTGCCTATGGCTTAGCTGCCTCAGGAACAAGCATATATATACATAAATGAAGATATTATATCTATATATATAAAAAAGGAGTTAGGGTTGCACTCACGAGAGGTTGTAAATAATTTCCTTATTATATTTTTATTGTTTTTTCAAAGATGAAAGCAACATCTACGCATTTCGGTCTCCCCTGATATATATATATATATATATATATATATATATATATATTTTTTTTTTTTTTTTTTCACAAAGAATTGCCCGATATGAGGAGGCCCACACCGGATTCACAGCGCCTCTTTAGGGTGTAGACTGAAGCTTCTCTGGAATGCCTCGAGTCATGCTGTGTCGGTCTTACGCGTTTCGGATGTGACTCCTTCATCACAGGCCATGCAGTGAAATAAAATGAGTTGCGACATGTAAGTATCTGCCCTTTATTTTCTCAATAAAGCCTGAGTAGGCGTGTCATTTTGTTGTGTGGGCATAAACCCACAAAGCATTGTGGTTCATGCAGTCCGTGTAGATCTTAAACCCCCAGTGGGTGTCGCCGCTGATTTTATCCATGAATTAAAACCCCTGTGGGTGAAACGGGCATAGTTGAGTCAGCTGCTTCGTAATGTCTTTCACTCTGAAGCAGGCCGACACAGCATGACTCGAGGCATTCCAGAGAAGCTGCAGTCTACACCTTAAAGAGGCGCTGTGAATCCGGTGTGGGCCTCCTCATATCGGGCAATTCTTTGTGAAAATATTTAGGCGGCCATGCCTGGGTCGCGAGGAGGAACCGCCGCCGGTGAGCGGCCCTGGAGTGTCTGAATGTTTGGACACGTTTCTCAGGACTGGATTCCTGCTTCAGAGTGAAAGACATTACGAAGCGGCTGACTCAACTATGCCCGTTTCACCCACAGGGGTTTTAATTCATGGATAAAATCAGCGGCGACACCCACTGGGGGTTTAAGATCTACATGGACTGCATGAACCACAATGCTTTGATGTTTACGCCCACACAACAAAATGACACGCCTACTCAGGCTTTATTAAGAAAATAAAGGGCAGATACTTACAAGTCGCAACTCATTTTATTTCACTGCATGGCCTGTGATCAAGGAGTCACATCCGAAACGCGTAAGGCTGACACAGCATGACTCGAGGCATTCCAGAGAAGCTGCAGTCTACACCTTAAAGAGGCGCTGTGAATCCGGTGTGGGCCTCCTCATATCGGGCAATTCTTTGTGAAAATATATATATATATATATATATATATATATATATATATATTCACAGAAAAAACCATAGGTTATAGACCATATATAGTTAGGAATTAGCATTTACAAAACCTTGAAAATTCACTGAAAAAACCATAGGTTATAGACCATATATAGTTAGGAATTAGCATTTAGAAAACCTTATTTTACTCACACAAAACCATTGAAATTCCATATATAGTTAGTTGCACTAACTATATATCGCGCACCCGCAATCCACTGCTGATGATGTCACATATTACATCATTCATGACATGGTCAGTGACATCACTGATGACATCACTGATGACATCTCAAATGACATCACTGATGACATCACTGATGACATCTCATTTGACATCATTCTTGTGCTAATACGATAAACCTCTTCAGACTCTAATATAACCTTAGATACACTCAGTGTATACAGACACTCACACACTGTCACTCATCCATGGAGTTACTCACACACCTAGTCAGTCATGCAAAGAAACAATCTCACCTCCATTTCCTCAACTATACAGTTATACACACCTTACTTATTCAAACATATACTAACACATATTTACTCTCTTATACAATCCCTGATACAAGTTCACAATGATCCATACAGCCACTCACACATTCAGTGGCTCTCATGCACAGTTATTTATATATGCCAACTCTCACATGTACTGTGTTTTACATATGTACTTACTATGACATGTAGCATTGAGATATCCATTCACTCATCAATACACTCATGCACACAGTCAACCGCCCATGTAGCTTTTTCCACATGCACTCTTGAACTCATACACCTAGTGAATCAACTGCTCACACATCTATGCACAGAGTCACACACCTCCCAGCCACCCCCACACAAACTCAATCTCCCATAGAAATACTTGGGCAACCAATTAATAACACATATAGCCTCTCGTATAGCTAATGATCAACACATGCAGCAGTTTACATCACAACAGACATAATGATGCACAAATTAAGACAGTTTAGTCACTAACCCATGCATTCAGTGAGACACATTTAATCACTCACTCATACAGTCAGTCACGCACCTACTAAATCCTTCATCCAGACACTTATACATCCACTCATTCTTCAATATCTAAGACATATTTTAACTTTACAGAAACATACAGTCACTGGATGTTGTCATCAGTGATGTCATTTGAGATGTCATCAGTGATGTCATCAGTGATGTCACTGACCATGTCATGAATGATGTAATATGTGACATCATCAGCAGTGGATTGCGGGTGCGCGATATATAGTTAGTGCAACTAACTATATATGGAATTTCAATGGTTTTGTGTGAGTAAAATAAGGTTTTCTAAATGCTAATTCCTAACTATATATGGTCTATAACCTATGGTTTTTTCAGTGAATTTTCAAGGTTTTGTAAATGCTAATTCCTAACTATATATGGTCTATAACCTATGGTTTTTTCTGTGAATTTCATTGGTTTTTTAACAGCTAATATCTGTAGCTGTAAAATGTATTCTTCTTTAAATCCAAAAATATATTTTATATGTTTATGAATAATTTTTTTTTAAAATATTTTTTTTTCTTCGTTCCCGCTTCGCGAATCGGGAAGCTTCCCGTTAGCTGACCTTGATGCCGCGAAATAGACCGCGAGCCGGTAAACGTTTCTTTACCGCAAGTGCCGCGTTAGAAAACAACATCGTGACGCCTCCCGTCCGCATGACGTTCCACGTTGTCGCGTGATACGTCATATGACGTGCTACGTTAGCGAACTGGTACGCGAAGCGAGTGCCAAAGCGCAGGTTTCTGGAAGCAAACCGGGAGGCCCTGCAAAGCGCTTAACGTAAACACAGCAAGTCATGTGACTTGGTAATAACACTTTTCATTGGTTCATTTCACTTTTGGTTTCCTAATGATGTAAGACTAGGTCATATAATCTAAAATGAACACTTTTGATTGGTTGAGAACTCTTGTTTTTCCCAAATGATGAAAATCCCTCCTTCTTTCCTCACTCTGACTTTCATCATTGTGAGAGAAAGACCCTTTGTGATCACTGAGCAATGGCTTCTTTAGTAGCTTCAGCTGGTGCTTCCCCACCACCTCCACCACCTCCAAGGAAGAGAGGACCACCTGCTCAAGTTGTAATTCAACAAGAAGAAGAAGAAGAGGAACAGGAGGACGAGCACGAAGAGAGGCAGTTTTTGCCTGAGCAGCCCAAGACGTCTCACCGGAAAGAAAACTTCATTTGGCAATTTTTTAAAATTCCCAAAGGTCAGAAAAAAGTAAATGCAAGATACGTAACTTGCCTTATATGTCAAGATAGACTGTCCAGAGGGACCGACAAAAAATACAGTTTCGGAAACTACACAATGCATCGCCATATGACTAGGTGGCATCCTAACAACTACAGTGCTGCACAGTTTCGGAACGACCTAGATAATCTCCCTATTATGGCCAGAAGATCTGTTGTACCGGAAGTAACGGGACCAGAGGGCAGGGAGATGGTGCCAAATATACAAATGAGATTTGGTGAAGTAAAACACACCTGCGTATTTTGCGATGGATTCATTTCCTACGGAGAAAGAAGCATCACTCTGATCAACAGAGCTATTGACTATCATATGCAAGTTTGTCCGAAACGCCCAAAATAATAAATACTTCTTTTTTTTGTTTTGTTGCTCCTGTTGAGCCCTTTACAATGAATCGTTTTCATTGCCCCCTCCAAGAAAAACCCAAAAAAATATAAAACTGTTCCGAAAAATTCAAAAACATTAAAAAAATGTTCAGAAAAATAAAAAAAAAAGTTCTTTTCAGAACTACCTCCCCGTTATTAAAAAATTGGTACAATATTTGGAACTGTGCCAACCTCTATTTCTCTTAGTTCGCTTCCTAGTTCGCTCGCTGGTACGCGAACTGGAAGCGAACCAAAAACAGTAAGTATAAGGGAAGGAAACACACACTTATGTTAAAAGAAAGACAGCTATAGGGGAGTAAACTAGAGATACTATTACCCATAATCCACTACTGATGATGTCACATATTACATCATTCATGACATGCTCAGTGACATCATCAGCAGAGGATTGCGGGTTTTTTGGCAACATGCCTTATCCACGGTTTAATAACGCTGCCTTTTGCTTTATATAAGTTTTCAAATTGTATGAAATATATACCAATAGGTCTTTATGAACCTTTAGGTAGTGCTTTTGTTCATGAGGTCTGGTCGCTTCCATACACATACAGATGTTTCAAAGATGATCAAGAAGTTTATCTGAATGGAGAGGAATGCACTGAGACGCCAGATCATTCACTAATGTGTAGGCACATACAGTTACACGATTCATGCAACAAACACCGACCAAATATGGCTTGCGTGTTGCAAGGCACGCCAGTTCCTGCTATCATCCCCACGTTCAAGTTGTTGGAAAATGGTAGTTATTTGATGCTCAATAATGAAGATTGTTCTGAGTTAATTAAAAGTATTCCTTTTATCGTAACAGTAAGTGAACGGGTTATTTGCTGCAGAAATGTTCTATTTCCTCCCACACATGAACATAGGGAGTTTTCAATCTGGCCACAAATACCAACCTTGGGACACGTTTCAACGGCATGACAAGAATAAGAGCTCTTTTGTCTCAGAGAGAGGTGGCCTTGAGTTCGGCCCGTGAAACTTTCGTACTTCACATAGCGAACACCCGTACACAGGTTTGCCTTTCAATTTCAGCAACATGTTTCCGACTATCTTTAACGCATCCTCCACAAAATCCCTGGCACACTTTTTTAAAGTTGTTACCAGTGGTCTCGTGACTTCATTTGAGAAAATCTTTGGAGTCATCCCTGCTCCCTTTCATTCCATTTTCTCCACTCTGGTTCGTGGATTGCATTTTTACTTGCATTACCAGCGGACGCTCTTGTGCTTTTTTACATTTTTAAATATGGATGTCCCTCCTATGCAACCTCCGACCCTGCAGCTGCTGACACTGTTCCGCAATCGCATGCTAGAATATTATGGCACAATGCCGTTGGCGATATTAAGCACGGCATATGGATTATCTTTTCGGTTCTCCTACTTCACCTGTGTCCAGCCTGTATTTCACTGCCTGACCTGTGATTTCGATTGGGCCATTGATTTGTGTCTCTGCGGACCGGTTTCTCCTGACGTCGACTTTAATCAGCTGATGACTCCTATCATTACTCACGAGTTGGTTTGTCCTGGCGAAAGGATTATGGCTGTGGCATTGATGCATGGACTACTTGGTCCCTGGAATTTACTGGCGGCAGCACAGTCTTTCTTGGAACACAGCTTTCTTGAAAACCCACCGAGCTGTCCTCTGATGGTGATAGAGGATCCGGTGCTGGGAGAGCACGTATGTTCTTTTCCGCTTTTAAATTGGATGGCTGAACTGTTTTCGGATGAAGACGGTGACTTCCTGTTGGAGGCTGTTGCAGCTTATTTTGCATACACACTTATGTCATAGACCTTTTTCATGTTTCATATGCTGAGTACTAGCATTTCATTGACAATTCATTGACTTAATTGTCAAGTTTTTATTATTTACCTTGCCTATTGGCTTAAGACTCGATAAAGTACTTGGCTGTTTTATTTTTCTTTAGCATTGAATTTTCCTAGTTTTTAATGCTTTACCTTGCGGACCGTCCACATATAAACTTGCAATCTGCTCTCATGAGATGGCACTTCTATTATCTTATTCAGTTCGTTTCCGGATCATGGGGAGGTGTCATCTAGGTCCTGGATATCTTTACACCGTGTTAAGTTAGCATGGGCTCATTACCGGTTTAAACGCCATTTTTCCTTTTTTGCAACTTCTGCACACGACATTTAGTTGTTGCTTTAGCTTTCCACCTAGTAGTTCATCGTGGTTTACATGAGAATAATATGTTATTGGTCTACTATCTGCTTTACTTGTTAAACTATATCTGTACAGCGAGTGCTAAAGTTTCAAGAACAACACGATACAGAATTGTTATGAGGTCTGATCTCCACGACTTCATACTCATAACATAAGTGCAACTTCTGCCAATTCTGGGCATGAGGCGGGTTTTATATTGCTTTGCCGAACACACATACACAACAGTTGATGCGGTTCACATGAAGAGAGAGCTGGTGTATGCTGATGTGATTCCTTCAAATCTAAGACACTAAAGTATGGGCACGCCCTAAACCAACACAAAGAGACCTTCTTAGCAAATAATATAATATGTGTATTAGGGAGGGTGAGATATAAGCAGCCGCGGGCCGTGGAGGGAGTTACGGTGAGGCAGGGAGGCGGGGAGGGGGAGAAGCAGGGTGGAGCCCTCTCTACCTTGCCCCTCCCCCTCCCCGCCTCCCTGCCCCACCGTAACTCCCTCCACGGCCCGCGGCTGCTTATAAGTGTTGCTAACTCTTATTCATTTACAGCATGTTAACATACTGTCACCATTCGCTTTTTATGTACTAGTAACTATGCTGGTAATTTTGCTACTGATAATATGTGTACTTGTATTCTCCACCCTGCTTCTCCCCCTCCCCGCCTCCCTGCCTCACCGTAACTCCCTCCACGGCCCGCGGCTGCTTATAAGTGTTGCTAACTCTTATTCATTTACAGCATGTTAACATACTATCACCATTCACTTTTTATGTACTAGTAACTATGCTGGTAATTTTGCTACTGATAATATGTGTACTTTTATTATCTAAGGTACTACGCCTGAGAAGACGGCATTAGTAAATAAACATTTCAAATACACATGTGTTCTTCTTAACTCCATGTTCTGGTTTCTAAGAAATATATAACGACCGACTGTTCATGAGTTCCACGTATCCTGAGGTACTATAAGTTCATATTCTGGATTGTCTAAACATTGAGAGTTTGTTATATCCAATGTGACACTGTACCTAGCTTGCTAAATAGTTTTTGATTACTAACGTGAGTTTTGGGACACCCTAATTCGCCGAGGTTCCAATCCTCTGTCCACAGTTCTGTGTGAGAACAGAAACCCTGCGACAGGGGCACCCCCGACCCTTGCTGGAGCTTCATCACACTTGCGATACAACTCCAGCAATGCGCCACCTTTACGGCACAGATACATCACGCATCTGTGCTGTTTTTGCCCCGTGATGCGCCGCATTGTAAATGCAGCACACCATAGGTGACGGAACAGCGGCACAGAATGACTAACACATCCCTGGTGATGCGCCAGTCATCATAAATCTATCCCTATGCTTCTTATCTTGTTAGAGATGAACCGCCATATGTATCATCAAAGTTATTTGCATTTCCTAAATAGCGAACTTTAAGGAATAAATAGCGATTCTTTACCATTCCTAGTTTGCGATGAGCTATTTGCTAATTAGCCGAATGTAGCCCAATGAAGCCCAATGTAGCCCAATGTAGCCCAAAGATGGCCGCCAGACACACAAAAAAACAAATGTAGCCCAAATATCAGCCAGATGTAGCCCAACTATAGCCCAGTGACAGAATGACCAATCAGCTTCGCAAACCTCCGTTACGCGAAGCGGAGCGCTGTTACAGATATATATCTTTTTTTGAACGTTAATTTCTCAAAATCCACTGGAGCACATATATTGAGACCTAGCAAAGGCACATCGGGCTACCAGTCCCTAATATTTTGCCAAGTTTCGTGCAAATCCATTCAGCCGTTCGATTATTATTTTTATTATTTTTTTTTGCCCCGCGGGGCCCTTTTAAAACCTCCACATCAAACCTAGGGGGTCAGCGAGGATCTACTATGCCCCCTTATAGTTATTTCCCCCTTTGTTTTGACCTCCTCTTGTCTCTCGATCCTACCGAGAGACAAGATGGCGGCCGCTACGGACTGTTTGGAATGTTGACAGACGCCGGAGAACCAATCAGCTTCGCTTCACAAAGCTCCGTTGCGCGAAAAGTCCGCGAACCAGAGCGCTAACCGGTCCGCTGTTACAGATATATATCTTTTTTTAAACGTTAATTTCTCAAAATCCACTGGAGCACATATATTGAGACCTACAAAAGGCACATCGGGCTACCAGTCCCTACAATTTTGCCAAGTTTCGTGCAAATCCATTCAGCCGTTCGGGCTAAAAGTGAGGCCAACCGCCCTATGGAAAACTCAATGTTAAAAACACGTTTTGGGACCCCCCTTTTTTCTCGGCCCCCACTGGACGAACCCCCCCCAAATTTTCAAGGGCTGCTCAGAAACAAAATGTGCCATTTTCCTGAAAATTTCAGCCGATTCCGTCCACAAACGCCAAAGTTATTAGACATAGAATTTTCAAAAAACCCATAGAGAAAAAATCCTAACTATATATACCTACTGGCGACCGCCAGTAGGTAATATATATATATATATATAAATTTATTTGTATTTCATCTATTATTATTTGATTCACACATACATACATACATGTATATTCGTATGTGTGTATGTGTGTATGTATATATATATATTACCTACTGGCGGTCGCCAGTAGGTATATATAGTTAGGATTTTTTCTCTATGGGATTTTTGAAAATTCTATGTCTAATAACTTTGCCGTTTGTGGACGGAATTGGCTGAAATTTTCAGGAAAATGGCACATTTTGTTTCTGAGCAGCCTCTGAAAATTTGGGGGGGGTTCGTCAAGGGGGGGCCGAGAAAAAAGGGGGGTCCCAAAACGCGTTTTTCCCATGTTAATTTCCATAGGGCGGTTGGCCTCACTTTTAGCCCGAACGGCTGAATGGATTTGCACGAAACTTGGCAAAATTGTAGGGACTGGTAGCCCGATGTGCCTTTTGTAGGTCTCAATATATGTGCTCCAGTGGATTTTGAGAAATTAACGTTTAAAAAAAGATATATATCTGTAACAGCGGACCGGGCAGCGGCCCAGGACGCGTACTTTTCGCGCAACGGAGCTTTGTGAAGCGAAGCTGATTGGTTCTCCGGCGTCTGTCAACATTCCAAACAGTCCGTAGCGGCCGCCATCTTGTCTCTCGGTAGGATTGAGAGACAAGAGGAGGCGAAAGCGGAGGGGCAAATGACCATAAGGGGGAATAGTAGATCCTCGCTGACCCCCTAGGTTTGATGTGGAGGTTTTAAAAGGGCCCCGCGGGGCAAAAAAAAAAATAATAATAATAATCGAACGGCTGAATGGATTTGCACGAAACTTGGCAAAATTGTAGGGACTGGTAGCCCGATGTGCCTTTGCTAGGTCTCAATATATGTGCTCCAGTGGATTTTGAGAAATTAACGTTCAAAAAAAGATATATATCTGTAACAGCGCTCCGCTTCGCGTACTTTTCGCGTTACGGAGGTTTGCGAAGCTGATTGGTTTTTCGGCGTCTGTAAACATTCCAAACAGTCCGTAGCGGCCGCCATCTTGTCTCTCGGTAGGATCGAGAGACAAGAGGAGGCCAAAGCGAAGGGGCAAATGACCATAAGGGGGCATAGTAGATCGTCCCTGACCCCCTAGGTTTGATGTGGAGGCTTTGAAAGGTTCTCGCAGGGCAAAAAAATATATACCGTTTTTTTAGTTTTTTTGCGTGGAGTGCGCTCGGTTCGCGAACCGGGAAGCGTTCTGGGGAGCGTACTTTCTTGAAAATTAGTGAAAAAAGTTAGAGTACAATAATAATTGTGAGTGATCAGATGTAGGGTAGCTCTGAGAAGAGCTTTTGGGTTTATGGTACATTTAGGTACTTATAAGTAGGTACCAATGCACATTCTTAAATTCAGAGTGAAAACTCTGTTGCCCTCATCTGAGAAGTGAACTCCATCTCCTCTGTAGATATCTTGCATGTAGTAACGCAAGTTATTGTTGTAGAGGGAGCCCATTCCATGGTCTCTCATGTAAGCTGAAACAGATTTGTTTACATGCTTCCTCGACTTCTCAATTTGTGGACAAAATTGGTTTGACCACCTCCATTTCTGTCTTTGGCATATATTTGAATATACCAAGGCAGTCTGAGGAAAAAGTGCCATCAATTGCTCAAAGGTGTCCTTTAAAAGCATTTCCAGACCTACCCCAGTCAAAGTGCCCAAATCATTACCTCCACAGTGCACAATTAACAGGTCAGGTTTGGGCAAATGCATAAAGGTTTTCACCAATGGTATCAATTGGTGACATTTTAATCCTCTGTGGCCAAACCACTTAATTTCCACATCTTGTAAATTGAGGTTAGGTAAATTCCTGTTTTCAGCGTACCTTTGAGCCCAATATATGTAACTATGTCCAACAATCCAGACAGAAAACATGGCGAGAGAAGGTTCTGCTGCAGTCAGATGAAGTGTGGCAATGAAATGGCAGTTGAAAAAATGAGAGTGTAAAATGAAAAAAACTGAGGAGTTTCTGTGTTAATGAAGCAGTAAGAGTGATTGGTGGATTTTGATTGCTGAAAACAGAAAGTTAGTGTGAATGGATGAGTTCGTTGAAAGATGTATTTTGAGTGGCGAAGAAAAAATCATTAAATGAAAGAATGCTCTGGATATGCAGGTGCACTGAGAGTTCAGAGTTCAATTGCAACATTGTTGTGTGAGAGGTCTTGCAAGAGGTGGTTGCTATGCAGAAAAAGCAGAGAGGGGGCAGAGGGGGGAAGGGTTTTGCTTTGAAAAAAAGTGAGGGAAGAGTTTTGATTGGGTGACATGAGAGATATGTGTGAGGAATTACAGCATTTCTGTGCTTTTGATAGCTGCAGACTCTGGAGTGAATACCTTTTGCTCTGCTGAAGACAAATTGGTGTGTTTCTGAGACTGTTTTGAAACTCAAAGTATTTGCTAAGGTGAGAAAAGATTTCTTTAATTTAGATAGAAAATAGTGTGCTTTAAGGAGAAAATTATGAAGAAAGTTGTGTTTTTCAAATGTTGCTTTGTCTCAAGTGTTTCACAAATAGATTTTGTTTCTTTGAGAAATTGTAATTGGAGGAAATGTGAAGTATTAGTACTGACAGGGCTTTTATGTGCATAGGAGCTGTGGAGTGTTTTCAAATTATGACTTGTAAATCGTTTTTGAGAAAAAGCAATGGTTTTAATATTGATGAGAAGGACATAATGGTGTCTGCTTCTTTATAAGGTAATTGAGAGTCTGTGATGTTATTTTTCCCATTTCAATGTAAGAAGTTTGTCTGTGGAGCAAATTGCTTGTAAATATGCTCCCACCTGTGCATGGCAAATTTAGATTTTGAATGTTTCCGTTACATAGGCATGTTAAAGGTGACGGAAAATGCTGCAAAGGCAATCAAAAAATGCTTTTATGTGTCTTAAGGACATTTTAAGTCATTTCCCCATGTGCAGTGTTTTCAAATTATGAGTTGAAAATCGTTTTTGAGGTAAAGGAATGTTTTCAAAATTTATGTGCGCCATATGACCCCAAATTTCTTTTTCAGGGGTGCAGCAGGGTGTTCTTGAGACACCCCTGCACCGTCGGAAAAATTCGTAATTTGCGATGAGGTAATTGCTAATCGCAAATTGTACCTTCATTCCTATGGGCCTCCTGCTGCATGGAAATGAATGGGTAATTTGTAATTAGCAAATAGGTCATCGCAAACTAGGAATGGTAAAGAATCGCTATTTATTTCTTAAAGTTCGCTATTTAGGAAATGCAAAAAACTTTGATGATACATATGGCGGTTTATCTCTAACAAGATAAGAAGCATAGGGATAGATTTATGATGACTGGCGCATCATTAGGGATGTGTTAGTCATTCTGTGCCGCTGTTCCGTCACCTATGGTGTGCTGCATTTACAATGCGGCGCATCATGGGGCAAAAACAGCACAGATGCGTGACGTATTTGTGCCGTAAAGTTGGCGCATTGCTGGAGTTGTATCGCAAGTGTGATGAAGCTCCAGTAAGGTTGAGGGGTGCCCCTGTCGCAGGGTTTCTGTTCTGACACAGAACTGTGGACAGAGGATTGGAACCTCGGCGAATTAGGGTGTCCCAAAACTCACCTTAGTAATCAAAACCCCTTAGCAAGCTAGGTACAGTGACACATTGGATATAACAAACTCTCAATGTTTAGACAATCCAGAATATGAACTTATAGTACCTCAGGATACGTGGAACTCATGAACAGTCGGTCGTTATATATTTCTTAGAAACCAGAACATGGAGTTAAGAAGAACACATGTGTATTTGAAATGTTTATTTACTAATGCCGTCTTCTCAGGCGTAGTATCTTAGATTATACAAGTACACATATTATCAGTAGCAAAATTACCAGCATAGTTAATAGTACATAAAAAGCGAATGGTGACAGTATGTAAACATGCTGTAAATGAATAAGAGTTAGCAACACTTATAAGCAGCCGCGGGCCGTGGAGGGAGTTACGGTGGGGCAGGGAGGCGGGGAGGGGGAGGGGCAAGGTAGAGAGGGCTCCACCCTGCTTCTCCCCCTCCCCGCCTCCCTGCCCCACCGTAACTCCCTCCACGGCCCGCGGCTGCTTATATCTCACCCTCCCTAATACACATAATATATTATTTGCTAAGAAGGTCTCTTTGTGTTGGTTTAGGGCGTGCCGATACTTTAGTGTCTTAGATTTGAAGGAATCACATCAGCATAGAAAAGATAATCCATATGCCGTGCTTAATATCGCCAACGGCATTGTGCCATAATATTCTAGCATGCGATTGCGGAACAGTGTCAGCAGCTGCAGGGCGGGAGCTTGCACAGGAGGGACATCCATATTTAAAAATGTAAAAAAGCACAAGAGCGTCCGCTGGTAATGCAAGTAAAAATGGGAATCCACGAAGCAGAGTGGAAAAAATAGAATGTAAGAAAGCAGGGATGACTCCAAAGATTTTCTCAAATGAAGTCACGAGACCACTGGTAACAACTTTAAAAAAGTGCGCCAGGCTCTTTGTGGAGGATGCGTTAGAGATAGTCCGAACCATCTTGCTGAAATGGAAAGGCGAATCTGTATTTAAAAGGGTCTGCAGCTCTGTACGGGTGTTCGCTGTGTGAAGGACGAAAGTTTCACGGGCCGAACTCAAGGCCACCTCTCTCTGAGACAAAATAGCTCTTATTCTTGCCATGCCGTTGAAATGTGCTGCCAAGGTTGGTATTTGTGGCCAGATTGAAAACTCCCTATGTTCATGTGTGGGAGGAAATAGAACATTTCTGCAGCAAATAACCCGTTCATTTACTGTTACGATAAAATGAATACTTTTAATTAACCCAGAACAATCTTCATTATTGAGCATCAAATAACTACCATTTTCCAAGAACTTGAACGTGGGGATGATAGCAGGAACTGGTGTGCCTTGCAACACGCAAGCCATATTTGGTCGGTGTTTGTTGCATGAACCGTGTAACTGTATGTGCCTACACATTAGTGAATGATCTGGCGTCTCAGTGCATTCCTCTCCATTCAGATAAAGTTCTTGATCATCTTTGAAAATCTGTATGTGTATGGAAGCGACCAGACTTGATGAAGAAAACCACTACCTAAAGGTTAATAACGACCTATTGGTATATATTTCATACAATTTGAAAACTTATATAAAGCAAAAGGCAGCGTTATTAAACCGTGGATAAGGCACGTTGCCAAAGCAGTCAACCTTTTGGATTTATACTGGAAATGTTAAAGGAAGAATTACGGAGTAGGGCCTGTAAATCTTTAATAGACAACGAGTAAAATTACTCCAACCATCGTATTCCTCTAACTCCGGGATAGTAGGGGTGTTTAATTTTTTAGAAGTAGCCAATCCAAAGCATTTGGTCTGGGAAATTGTTTCATTCACAAACAACATATGTTTTGGGATGAGACATGCACGGTGGAAAGCCTCAGTGCCTTGTACCTGCCAGGTTCGTGAACCCCAAACTGATGTAGATCCTGGATATTTTTACTCTGTATTACGTTAGCATGGTCTCATTACTGGTTTAAACGCCATTTTTCCTTTTTTGTAACTTCTGCACACGACACTTAGTTGTTGCTTTAGCTTTCAGCCTACGTGCGTCAAGATCTATGCCTGCTTCAAGCAGGCGCAGGGTTTTGATGTAGCTTTGTCCTATCTGATTGTAAATGCGGCACACCGTGGGTGGCAGAGCAGCGGTGCACGTTAACTGGTGCATCCCTGGGGATGTGCTAGTTAATATAAATCTGCCCCTTTACATTTAATTATGTGCAGGGGACACAGAGTAGGTGAGGTTTATCCAAGGTTAAGAAGAGATGAGTCCTGTTCAGTGAAAAATTGGAGATAGGCTTCAGTATATTATATTCTTAAGTAGTGTGTTAAGTTTTTGATGACTGTTATTAATTTACTGTTGGGTAATAGTGGTTAATAATATTTTTTATTATATTTTACCACAGATTCAACTGCAGATTATTTCAAGATTTTAGGATGCCTAGCAAAGAAAGAGTAAGAAAGGCTGGAAAACGTCAAAGACAGCAGGAGCATGGAATATTGCAGCAGTCCTCTAACAAAAAGATTTGTCAAGTCACCAAGAAAGCACCGGGTAAGAGTCGAAAAACAGTCATAAGAAATATGTGTAGTAAAAAAAATATTACTACAGAAAATGTTTCACTCCAGAAAAGGAGAATGAATTCAAATGGTAAGGAAAGGCCAATGAGAAATGTTACTGCTAGAGTAAGAGATAACTCTATGCATGAAAGTAGAAGGAAACAACAGTTTAGGGATATTCGTAAACGAATGTTCCGCAACAGGATAATTGGGAATTTGTTAAAAAATATTAAGAAAGGTCAGCAGAAAGTGGTTTTTTATAAGAGAAAAAAAATAGTTGAGAAAGTTATTGATCAGGCATTTGAAATTAAACGTAAGTTATTTATTTTGACAATCAATAGAATTAGGAAGCTAAACAAGGTAATTTATGATTTCAAAAGAAATAGTAGATGGAAGAGAATAGTTAATCGTAGTAATTTTTGTGAAGTTTTTTCTGGAGAATGGATGCATAGTTCAAGCTCTGAGGCATTTTTTAATGAGGAGAGTTATTTCCAGGATAATGATTTGGTGCATGCAGTTGACACCAGTGGTCGAGCTTATGAAGTGAAAGATGGTTGTCCAGTTGAAAAAGAAAAACTTGTGAGAACAGAGATAGAAGAGGTGTTAGGTAATGAGGTTTTAGGGAGACGTCCTAAGGGTCCTGTGTACACCTGGAAGTGTAGTAGTATTTGCAGTGTACGACAGGATTCCATCAATTTGCTTTGTGATTTTATACGGTCATTTAGTAAGAAAAGTTTGAAGCAGAAAATGAAGTTGTTGCAAGAATTAGATCCTTGCAGAGTGAGAGAAGTGATAGGTTTGCATGGTCATTCACTGGCTTGTCTTTCCAGGAGAGTATGCCAGAGTGTTTTTCATCATTTCAGGATGCTAGCAGTGCATCATAATAAAGTGAGGAAATTAGTTAGAATGTTGTATTATGCTAAGAGTCCAGCAATTAAGCTTAAACAATTATGCGCTGCTCTTTTGCATGGTTCTGAAATAGATGTGAAGAATATATGTGAAGAAATTGAGTTTTGTTACTTTGGAAGTAAAGAGGAGAATGTTGAAATTGACCAAGAAGAAGAGAGTAATGTGGAAGATAGTGTACAGGTTTCCAGTACAGATAATTTCCAGAGGGAAATTGCGACGTTTGAGGTGAAATCAAGTGAGAGGCCAAATTTCACTTGTGTGTGTTGTCGACGCACTTATTATAAGAATCAGACTAAGTTAGTGGATTTATATGGAAAAAGTGAAAGGGAAAATAATAGTGAATGGAAGGATTTTACAACATACTTGATGGTAGAAAATTGTTTTGATTTGGGATTGGATCAACGTGTGTGTACTTATTGTTGTAACAAATTAAATCAAAACCAGATGCCTGCTAGAGCAGTTCATAATAATCTGGAATTGGTTGAAATTCCTTCTGAATTGAAGGATTTAAATACTTATGAATCTATTTTGATTCAAAGTATCCATCCCTTTCAGGCTATTGTAAGAATGGAGCCAAAGACAGGGAAATTGCCTCCATCAGATTTACAGAGAGGATTAAAGGGAAGAGTTGTTTATTTGCCTCTAGATTTGAAGAAAAACATTAACACAATTGGAGTAGAAAAAGTGGAAGAGGAACCTCTGGTTATCTTAGTTAATGGGGTTCCGACAAAGAATAAGAAAATATGGCAAGATTTAGTAGATGTTAGGAAAGTCAAAAGGGCAACATTGTATTTGAAAAAATATAATAAATACTATAAAAATGTATATGTTGCAGAAGAGGAAGTAAGTGAGGAAGAGGATAGCGATTTGTGTGCTGGTCAAATTGAGAAAGTAGAACCCTCTACTAGTGAAGAAATATATGAACATTATAGTGTTCATCCTTTGCATTCCAAGGAAGTCATGGGGAATGCTATTGAGTTGTTTCAAATGAAACAAGCGAAAGGGAGTCCCATTAGTGTTTGGGAGGAAAGTTTGGAAGCTCGGTGTTTCCCACAGCTTTTTCCAACAGGTCAGGGAGGAAGATATGATGAGCGACCTCATCAAATTCCTGCTTCTGAATACCGGACTTTGCGATTGTATGCAGGAGATCCTAGGTTTCGACAATGCATTCCTTATTTGTTTCATCTCCTGTTTGAAAGCGATCTGTCTGGACTGTCATATGCAGTGAACCACATCTTGAAAAGTGGTATACACATGCAAAACATCTCGGCAAGTGACTTTATGGATAAAGTCAATGTCCAAGACAGTATTTTGGATTCTCACCTGATTAATCTCATGGCGTGTCAGCGTGGTACTAATGAGTACTGGTACCGTCGTCATGGTGATTTAAAATGTATGCTGAGGAACTTAGGAACTCCCACATGGTTCCTCACTTTGAGCTGTGCTGAGTATGGCTGGGAAGACTTACTTGAATTTCTACGAGAGGCAAATGCTAACGTAGAAAACATCGAATTCAAGACACCCGGAGAACTGTGCTCTTTGGATCCAGTCAATGTATGTAGGTACTTCAATCATAGATTTGAAGGTATGATGTCTTTCATCATGAATAAGAAGAATCCACCTCTTGGAGAGGTGTTGGATTTCTTCTGGAGGAAGGAGTACCAAGCAAGAGGTGCTCCTCATATACATATGTTGCTGTGGATCAAGGATGCACCTAAATTTGGAACGGATGCAGACGACTCAGTGATGAGTTTCATAGAACAGTATTCTACGTGTGCTGTTCCAAACGCAAAGGAGAAAAAAAGCCTAAGAGAAAAAGTTCTACGTTTCCAAAGCCATCGATGTGGAAAGTACTGTCGTCGTAAATTCCGGAACAAAGACAAGTTCTACACCAAATGTCGTTTCGGCTTTCCACGATCGGTGATTTCTAAAGGAAGAGTGAACAGTTTGATGTCTTCGCTGCGACATAATGTGATGAAGAAATCACCTAAAAACACATACAATTTGAAGAGGAACGAAGAGTCTAAGTACATCAACGACTACAACCCGGTGATTTTGTCCATGTGGAATGCTAACTTGGATATACAGTTTGTGGCTGATAACTGTATGGCTGTGGCTAGGTATGTGACATCTTACATCACCAAAAAAGAGAAGACAGAATTGAAGGATATGTGGGAGGACATTTCCCATGAAAAGAGCCTCAGCAAGAAGTTGTACAGTTTCAGTCTGAAGATGTTGTTGCATCGAGAAATCGGAGCTTACGAATGTTCTGACCGGTTGTCTTCAGCAAGTCTCTATGCCAAGTCCAGGAGTATCGTTTGGGCGAGTCTTGGTCTTGCTGCAACGCGTAATCGAGTTCTGAAACCTGTGCGGGAAATTGAGTATTTGGCGGAAAAGGAGCCAAACAGTACCGACATTTTGAAGAGCAACATGTTGGATACATATTATCCAAATCGAAGCAGTCACCTCGAGAATGTTTGTCTGTATGAGGTTCTGCAAAATTACATATTCAAGAGGAACATCAAAGAAGATACTGAGAAAGGAGTGTATGCTGTAATAGGAAGTGAGGGATGTCTGGTCAAGCAAAGAAAATGCCACTTGATAAACCATCGAAAATTGAGTGGCGAATCTCCTGAAAAAAAGGAGTTTTTCTATTTAGCACTTTTGCAACTTTTTAAGCCTTGGCGTGCAGAAGAGGAACTGCTTGGAGATTTCCTCTGTTACGAAGACTCTTTCAATGCTGCCAAGGAGACCATAGAATGTCCTGCTTTTCCCAAATATGTAGAAATGTTGAATGTGGAAATTGAGCAGGAAGCAACGATTGCAGCCGAGATTGCCAGAGACAGTTCTCAGGACAGTCAGAGTTCTGCTTCATTGAGTCAGGATCCACTAGGAGGACCTCTTATCGAAAATGAAGCTGCCACTGCTATGAATGAAGTGGAAAGAGCCATGGCACATGCTCAGGAGGATGCGGTTAACTTAGAAGAGTTGGAAAGACAACTCAACGTTGAGCAGAGGAAAATATATGACGAACTTACCATGCAAATTGATCATGGATTAAGTCATGACAAGAAAGAGTGCTCATGTACGTCGTTGAAGCCTGTCCGACTGTACGTGAGTGGAGAAGCGGGAACTGGAAAAAGTTTCCTTATTAAAGCAATTTCATGTTATTTGCAGGAAAGGACAGAGTCATCGCTGTCTTGTGTTGTCACCGCTCCAACTGGACTGGCAGCACATAACATTAAAGGGATTACTTTACATCGTTTACTGATGCTGCCAGTGGAGCATGACAACAAATTAGAATATCACAAGCTATCTGGAGATGCTTGTTTTGAAGTTTCAAGAGTCTTGAGGAAAATGAAACTTCTTATCATTGACGAAGTAAGCATGGTTTCCAATGTCATGCTTGCCTTTGTGCATTTGAGAATGCAAGAAGTTCTCAAAACAGAGTATGATGTGTTATTTGGTGGCAAACACATCATTGTTTTTGGAGATCTTCTGCAGCTGACACCAGTGAAAGGGCAACCTGTGTTCAAAATGCTCACGCATGAAGATACCAGGAAGTGCTTAGGGAGTATTGGCAACGTCAATATATGGTTAAACTTCAATTATGCTGAACTGCATGAAAATATGCGTCAGGCAAAGGATGAAGTTTACAAGACTATTCTACAAGATGTTAGAATTGGAAAAGTGACCGAGCATGGGAAAGAAGCTTTACATGCACGATTACTGACAAATTTATATCCAGACGAAGATGTTGTGCCTGAGAATATTTTTCAGAAAGTTACTGAGAAAAAATCTGGAATATGTTTGATGCCAACTCTTGCAGAATGTGCCAAATTCAACAACAAAATGTTGCATTTAGAAAAGCAAGAGATTGTGAAATTGGAAGCTATTGACAGAGTAGAGCATATGGGATCAACAATTATTTTGTCTGAGAATCTGAAAACAAAATTGGATTCATTAGAGAAGAGTATATCTAAAACTGCGGGTTTTGAAAAGACTCTGAATGTGTGCTTGAACTGCCGTATAATTTTAAGAAGGAATTTACATGTTGAAAGAGGTCTGGTAAATGGATCAATGGGTAATGTTGTTGATTTTGTGAAATACAGAAATAGAGATGGAATTGAATTTTTAAAAATTAAATTTGATGGCATTGAGGAAGTACAGCTAATTGCTTGTTGTCCTGCTAGATTTTTGCTTGTAAAAGACTTATATGTTCGTCGTAAGCAGTTTCCTGTTTGCTTGGCATATGCGGTGACAATCCATAAATCGCAAGGTTTAAGTGTAGACTGTGCATTGGTGAATATTGGCAGTTCTGTGTTCAAGGAGGGTATGGCATATGTGGCATTGTCACGAGTTAGGACTTTATCGGGATTGTACTTGATTGAGTGTGATGTCACAAACATTTGTGCGGATCTAGATTGTGTTAAGGAATACAATAGGTTGAGAAGAGAGTATGCGCCACATTTGCCTCAGTATCCTTTGTTTGAGAAACGTGTGGTAGGCCGGAAACGAAGAAATGTGACCAATACTGGGGAGGTTGTAGCAAAAAGACGAAAAGTTGATGAACCTGAAATTATAAGCAGAAACAAAAAGGATTCTGTTGAAGATGTTGTTGGTTTTCAATTTGAAAACAGTTCTGGTGTCAACTGCTATGCTAATGTAGTGGTTAATGTTGTCTTTTCTCTAGAAACTTTAAAAGAACAGATTGTGGTCAATTCGGATCAAAGATTTTGCAGTTTGTTAAATTCTGTGTTAGAGAAATGTAGCACTGATAGAACAAACATAGAAAGTGTGTCTGAAATTCGAAATCTGTTAGACAGATGTTCAGGCCAAACACAATTCTCTCAAAATAGTCAGCAAGATTGTCAGGAGTTTTTAATGTATATGCTTGATGTATTGCATGATGAAGGTGTAGATGTAGATCACCTGTTTGGGCTTTCTTATCAATGGCAGCATGACTGCGAGAACTGTAGGGTATCAGCTACTACTAGTGTAGACTCAGAAAGATTTATATATTTAACTTTGCCAGACAGTAAATCAGTCTCTTTTAATAAGCTAGTAAAAGCAGCTGATCACAACATGGAGTGTAGCCAATGTAAATCTGAAATGATGTCCACATTATTTATACGAACATATGGCCAGTATGTCATTTTAATGTTCCAACGATGTAGGCCTGATGGAACAAAATTGACAACTTTAATTAAAAAGTTTGTGGCTTCACAGTTGTCAATATCAGGAAGGACTTTTGTAACTGTAGCAATTATATATCATGATGGTCCTTCAATAACATCAGGACATTATACAGCTTATTTAAAGTGTAGAAATGGCTGGTCATTCTGCAATGATTCTGTTTTAATTTTCAAAAAAAAATTGCAATATGACCTTAAATACTCTTACCTGGTGTTTTTAAAACCAAAATTTTAGGGAAAGAATCTCGGGATGTGCTCTGAGGAATTTCAAGAAGTTCTCATGGCTCCTACACTATTTGGCCTTGACGATAAGTGTAGTACAGAGACATAACTTTTTACCATAACACTGGACGTTATTGAGAAATACGTGCACTTTGAATGAGTTCAGAAAAACTATTTCTTTTTATAAGCTAATTGAAGCAGCGAATCAAAACATGGAGTAGAGGGAATGTAAGTCTGCAATGCTGTCTACTGTTTTACATTGCTTTGTGATTAAAAGTGATGTAGAGAATTAAATAATTGTACTAGTCATAAAGGTAGTGTAAGTCTGCTTCATAGTAAGCAGTATCAGTGTGATAGGAAATGTAGAACATGATTGAGCAAGAAGGGGAAGATATTACTAGTCCAGGATTGTGTAAATGATCTTCAACATTTTAATTCTGAAAGTTGCGGAAATGCGAAAAGACGGGATTGGCTTACAAGAAATCCAAGAGTTATACATGGCTCTGACACGATTTGGCCTTGTGGAATCGTGTGGTAGAGAGCGAGAAGTCATTTATTGTATGTAACATGTTTTTGAAAACGATGGAGGTTTTCTTTCAGAAAGTGGCGGGTTGAAAGTAATAACAGCACAACAGAGTGTAAGCTGTTCATAGGACATCCTTGGCCGTCATGGAAAGTAAGTTAACTTTAAGGAGTTCTGAATTCTGATTTGTAATGTATGGGTTTTTTAAACACAATCATTTTGATTGTGTTTTTTTTTCCCCGCTGTTATATGATGAATACCTTCAAGTCACTGTTTTAGTGAAATTTGATACATTCTGAGAACAGCAAAAATAAACCATTTAACATGTATAATTAATTCTGTTCTGTTTGCATTTATGATGTACATGTAGAACTGTGTAGGAGGCATGGAGAAGGTGAGGCTTCTGTCAGTGTCAAAGTTGTTGCATACAGTGCTCATATTCTACGTAGTCTTTTATATTTCATTACTTTCACTGTTTCTGACAGATCTAAAAAAAATTTTTTTAAAAGAACAGTAAGTATAAGGGAAGGAAACAGACAGTTATGTTAAAAGAAACACAGCTATAGGGAATAAACTAGGGATACTGTTACCCGCAATCCTCTGCTGATGATGTCACTGAGCATGTCATGAATGATGTAATATGTGACATCATCAGCAGTGGATTACGGGTAATAGTATCTCTAGTTTACTCCCCTATAGCTGTCTTTCTTTTAACATAACTGTCTGTTTCCTTCCCTTATACTTACTGTTCTTTTTAAAAAAAAAATTTTTTTGGTTCGCTTCCGGTTCGTGTACCGGGGAGCGAACTGGGAAGCGAACTAAGATAAATAGAGGTTGGCACAGTTGCAAATATTGTACCAATTTTTTTATAACGGGGAGGTAGTTCTGAAAAGAACTTTTTTTTTAATTGTTTTTGTTGTTTTATATTTTTTTTATTATTTTTCTGAACATTTTTTTACTTTTTTTGAATTTTTCTGAACAGTTTTATATTTTTTTTGTTTTTTTTTCGGAGGGGGCAACGAAAACGATTCATTGTAAAGGGCTCAACAGGAGGAAGAAAACAAAAAAAAGAATTTATTGTTTGGGGAGTTTCGGACAAACATGAGCATGATTGTTAATAGCTCTGTTGATCAGAGTGATGCTACTTTCTGCGTAGCAAATGATTCCACTGCAATGTACGCAGACTTGTTTTACTTCACGAAATCTCGTTTGTATATTTGGCACCATCTCCCTGCCCTCTGGTCCCGTTACTTCCGGTACAACAGATCTTCTGGCCATAATAGGGAGATTATCTAGGTCGTCCTGTTCCTCTTCTTCCTCTTCTTGCTGAATTATAACTTTAGCAGGTGGTCCACTCTTCCTTGGATGTGGTGGAGGTGGTGGGGAAGCACCAGCTGAAGCTAGTAAAGAAGCCATTGCTCACTGGTAACAAAGGGTCTTTCTCTCACAATGATGAAAGTCAGAGTGAGGAAAGAAGGAGGGATTTTCACCATTTGGGAAAAAAAATAGTTCTCAACCAATGAAAAGTGTTCATTTTAGATCATATGACCTAGTCTTACATCATTAGGAAACCGAAAGTGAAATGAACCAATGAAAAGTGTTATTACCAAGTCACATGACCTGCTGTGTTTACGTTACGCGCTTTGCAGGGCCTCCCGGTTTGCTTCCAGAAACCTGTGCTTTGCGACTCGGTAAGCGTACGAGTTCGCTAACGTAGCACGTCATATGACGTATCACGCGACAACGCGAAACGTCATGCGGACGGGAGGCGTCACGATGTTGTTTTCTAACGCGGCAGTTGCGGTAAAGAAACGTTTACCGGCTCGCGGTCTATTTCGCGGCATCAAGGTCAGCTAACGGGAAGCTTCCCGATTCGCGAAGCGGGAACGAAGAAAAAAAAATATTTAAAAAAAAAATTATTCATAAACATATAAAATATATTTTTGGATTTAAAGAAGAATACATTTTACAGCTACAGATATTAGCTGTTAAAAAACCAATGAAATTCACTGAAAAAACCATAGGTTATAGACCATATATAGTTAGGAATTAGCATTTACAAAACCTTGAAAATTCACTGAAAAAACCATAGGTTATA
Source organism: Lissotriton helveticus (assembly GCF_964261635.1). Classification (NCBI taxonomy): domain Eukaryota; kingdom Metazoa; phylum Chordata; class Amphibia; order Caudata; family Salamandridae; genus Lissotriton; species Lissotriton helveticus. The sequence goes on along the minus strand of NC_136068.1, from coordinate 658,992,707 downwards.
GACCATATATAGTTAGGAATTAGCATTTAAAAAACCTTATTTTACTCACACAAAACCATTGAAATTCCATATATAGTTAGTTGCACTAACTATATATCGCGCACCCGCAATCCACTGCTGATCATGTCACATATTACATCATTCATGACATGGTCAGTGACATCACTGATGACATCACTGATGACATCTCAAATGACATCACTGATGACATCACTGATGACAACATCCAGTGACTGTATGTTTCTGTAAAGTTAAAATATGTCTTACATATTGAAGAATGAGTGGATGTATAAGTGTCTGGATGAAGGATTTAGTAGGTGCGTGACTGACTGTATGAGTGAGTGATTAAATGTGTCTCACTGAATGCATGGGTTAGTGACTAAACTGTCTTAATTTGTGCATCATTATGTCTGTTGTTCTGTAAACTGCTGCATGTGTTGATCATTAGCTATACGAGAGGCTATATGTGTTATTAATTGGTTGCCCAAGTATTTCTATGGGAGATTGAGTTTGTGTGGGGGTGGCTGGAAGGTGTGTGACTCTATGCATAGATGTGTGAGCAGTTTATTCACTAGGTGTATGAGTTCAAGAGTGCATGTGGAAACAGCTACATGGGCAGTTGACTGTGTGCATGAGTGTATTGATGAGTGAATGGATATCTCAATGCTACATGTCATAGTAAGTACATATGTAAAACACAGTACATGTGAGAGTTGGCATATATAAATAACTGTGCATGAGAGCCACTGAATGAGTGAGTGGTTGTATCGATCATTGTGAACTTGTATCAGGGATTGTATAAGAGAGTAAATATGTGTTAGTATATGTTTCAATAAGTAAGGTGTGTTTAACTGTATAGTTGAAGAAATGGAGGTGAGATTGTTTCTTTGCATGACTGACTGGGTGTGTGAGTAACTCCATGGATGAGTGGCAGTGTGTGAGTGTCTGTATACACTGAGTGTATCTAAGGTTATATTAGAGTCTGAAGAGGTTTATCGTATTAGCACAAGAATGATGTCAAATGAGATGTCATCAGTGATGTCATCAGTGATGTCATTTGAGATGTCATCAGTGATGTCATCAGTGATGTCACTGACCATGTCATGAATGATGTAATATGTGACATGATCAGCAGTGGATTGCGGGTGCGCGATATATAGTTAGTGCAACTAACTATATATGGAATTTCAATGGTTTTGTGTGAGTAAAATAAGGTTTTTTAAATGCTAATTCCTAACTATATATGGTCTATAACCTATGGTTTTTTCAGTGAATATATATATATATATATATATATATATATATATATATGAAACAAACAACCACCTCCCACAGAAACTCTATGGAAGAAGGCACGGACTCGAGGTGATTCAGGATTCGGCATCTTTTTATTTATTCAGGTCGCCCTCAATCCCAAGCACAAGGAGAGACGCGTTTCAGCCTCCAAGAGGCCTTTGTCAATATATATATATATATTCTTCTGCTATTCAAAGAAGAAGGACTCGCACTCCCGGGTACTTTTCTAATATTTTGCTTTATTTTCTTTGTTTTTTAGAACAGCATTGCATCACCTTATATATATATATATATATCCAAAAGATCACCTTGTTCGTAAGGCGATCTGTGCCTTTAAGGTCGTTCAATTCGTCAAAAACATTCCAGCCTGAACTGCCAAGCCATGCCTTTTTGTACAGCTTTGTTCACCATAAGTTTGGCAGGGTATGCTCAGACGTGAGTCCCTTGCTCACTTTGCCACTGGATTCAAGCAAGCCTGGCTGACGACAGCTGGAATGCCAGGAACCGGTCCTAGGAAGCTTGTTTCCGGTTCAGGGAAGGAATGGCTTGGCAGTTCGAGCTGGACTGTTCCCATGAGGCACAGGGTCAGACTGATTTTCCTATGGCCATGTCTGAACTGGGGTGGCAGAACGGGCTAAAGAACGGTGATGGATTAAACCCAGATCTTTTGACTGGGGTTGAGTGTTTGATTGGTTCGGATGCTCCGTCCATTACCACCCCTTTTTGTACCGCTATGTTTGCCATAAGTTTGGCAGGGTATGCTCAGACGTGAGTCCCTTGCTCACTTTGCCACTGGATTCAAGCAAGCCTGGCTGAAGACAGCTGTAATGCCAGAAACCGGTCCTAGGAAGCTTGTTTCCGGTTCAGGGAAGGCATGGCTTGGCAGTTCGGGCTGGACTGCTCCCATGAGGCACAGGGCCAGACTTATTTGCATATGGCCATGTCTGAACTGTGGTGGCAGAGTGGGCTAAAGAACGTGATGGATTAAACCGAGATCTTTTGACTGCGTGTGAGTGTATGATTGGTTCAGCTGCTCCGTCCATCATCACCCCTTTTTGTACCGCTTTGTTCGCCATAAGTTTGGCAGGGTATGCTCAGACATGAGTCCCTTGCTCACTTTGCCACTGGATTCAAGCAAGCCTGGCTGAAGAAGGATGGAATGCCAGAAAACGGTCCTAGGAAGCTTGTTTCCGGTCCAGGGAAGGCATGGCTTGGCAGTTCGGGCTGGACTGTTCCCGTGAGGCACAGGGTCAGACTGATTTGCATATGGCCATGTCTGAACTGGGGTGGCAGAGTGGGCTAAATAACGAAGATGGATTAAACCCAGATCTTTTGACTGGGTGTGAGTGTTTGATTGGTTCAGATGCTCCGTCCATCACCACCCCTTTTTGTACCGCTTTGTTCGCCATAAGTTTGGTAGGGTATGCTCAGACGTGAGTCCCTTGCTCACTTTGCCACTGGATTCAAGCAAGCCTGGCTGAAGACGGCTGGAATGCCAGAAACCGGTCCTTGGAAGCTTGTTTCCGGTCCAGGGAAGGCATGGCTTGGCAGTTCGGGCTGTACTGTTCCCATGAGGCACAGGGTCAGACTGATTTGCATATGGCCATGTCTCAACTGGGGTGGCAGAGTGAGCTAAAGAACGGTGATGGATTAAACCCAGATATTTTGACTGGGTGTGAGTGTTTGATTGGTTCAGATGCTCCATCCATCACCACCCCTTTTTGTACCACTTGAGGTTGAAGCTCGTGCTCGGGAAGGTACTATAAGGACTATAAGCGCACTGTACACAGTACAGTACATAGGGGCCGATTATGATGGCGGACGGACCTGAGTCCGTCCGCCACCATAGAGCAGGAGGGAACCTCTGCATTGCCTGCGGAGTTCCCTCCTGTGCAATTAGGATGTGACCGCCACCCTGGCAGTCACATCTTCTATTTTTACCATTGCGGCGGGTGCGGCTTCAAGCTGCATCCGCCGCAATGGTAAAAATGCATAGATTGCATTTGTATGCAGAAAGCGGCAGGCACCGTGTGGTGCCTGCCGATTTCTGCATACAAATGCAGGGGGGTACCATAGGTACCCCCCATGTGCACCCCCCCTTCACCTAGGGGGCCCACAACGGGCCCCCGCAGTGAAGTTACACATGCTTTTCCACGGCGGAAAACCCGCAGCGGAAAAGCATCTTTTAAAGCCCTTCCTAATATGGTGGACGGTGTCTGAGAGACACCGCCACCATATTAGAGCTTTTCCGCCGCGGTTGTAAGCCAACCGCGGTGGAAAAGCTGCGGATGGAAACCAGGACCCACCAGCCATCCTAATGTGGCGGTGGGTCTTTGGTGGGTCCGCTGCGGTTTTTCCGTATCGTCTGGGCCGGCGGTGACTTCCGCCGGCCCGGAGGATGCGGAAAAACTGCAATCATAATAGGCCCCATAGTATGGTAAGCTCCTATAGATATACTTATGATTTCACTTATGATTTTCTCAAGAACTACTGAACGGATTTACACCATTCAACAAAAAGCGTGATGTGCGGACCAAACTCTACCTTTTTTGCCAAATTTGGTGTAATTTCGTTCAGCTGTTCGGGCTGTAGCCCTGGCTAAAGATACTATGGAAAATTGCATGAGGGGAAAACACATTTTGGGACCACTCTTTTTTCTAGGCCCCCGCTTCACGAATTATCCCCGAACTTTTAGGCAAGGTGCGGAGCAGACCATCTTCTTGGAGAAATTTGCGAAGATTCGTCCACCGGTGCCAAAATTATTACAAGTAGAATGTTGCGGATTTCCTATGGATAGTAGGTTTTAACTATAAATACCTACTGGTATATATATGCACACACACATAAATACATATATATATATATATATATCAGTGAAAACTTCCGGCACTGCTGATCCTTTTGCCAGATGGGTGCGATGTACTGGTGCCAGGACCCTGTTACAAATGCAGGAAATATTGTGTCAACGATACACAACAGAAAAGACTAGCACACCAGGGTCACTTTCAGGATATACGTGTATTTAAAGGCAATGCATTTCGACTGACTCGTCTTCTTCACAAGCCCTTGTGAAGAAGACCGTCCCGGTCGAATCGCGTTGTTGTTAAATACACTTATATCATGAAAGTGACCCTGGTTTGCTTGTCCTTTCTGTGGCGTATCATGGACATGGAATTTCCTGTATGTATTTGAAAAAAGTAAATATATATATAAGAAAAGTGTACTTTGAATGATCCTCCTCAACAGTGATTGTACCTTTTTAAAGACATATAATTCACTTCATTCTAAAATGGACATGACTTGTGATTACTTTTCTTTTGGTAGAGTCCATGAAGGCAGGAGATACAGATGCACTATTCAACATTCACATAGAAATTTTTGTATGCTAGGCAATATTATTATGCTAATATTGGAAACATCTACAATTCTTAAGCTATACCAAAGTCTCCATAAAGAAAAAATCTGCTCTTACCGGTTGCTGAAGTAGAAATTAAAATTTGATGGAAAAGAATAAAAAAGAACATAAGTAAACCTCCAATTAAAAGCATCCATAAAAAACAAATGAGCAATGTATCACACATTCATTGATATTTAGAAGTGAGAAGTGAACATGAAATGTAGAAAGAGTTAGATATCGGCAAGATACCTAATTGGACATTCATTTACTGTTTAGCAACTAGAGAATTAGAATATATAATGCCAAGGAATGCAAGTGGAAAACTAATCTCTAAATAATATCTATCGGATGCCCATCATCCTTTTTCACTGCAATAATTTCAGCCTATATTCCCTACATATTATTTTCAGTGAATATTCTTTATATGTATGAAATGGGTTCCTGGCTGTCTGAGGTATGCACCCCAGCCAGGCAGGAACCACCACACTTGTAAGTAACATACACAATAAAAGGGAACTTGTGCTCAACCTCTGGTAGCTTGTCACAGAGCAGTCAGGCTTATGTAATAAGGGAAAGTGTAAAATATTTGTGGAAAACACCTACACAGTAACACAATAATTACACCATGAAAAGGCTCCACACAGGTTTAAAAAAGCAGAGTATTGTGAACGAAATAAGATGAACCTCTGGTAGCTTGGCACAGAGCAGTCACGCTTATCCAAAGAGGCAGCGTGTTTAATATGGATCACTGACATAATATCGACGACACAAATATCGAGATACACAAATATCAAGTCAAAAATATCGATTGACAAAATATCGACTCCCTATCTTCAAACAGGTAAGTACCAAAATATCGACTCCAAAATATCGACTTACAAAAATATAGACTGTCAAAATATCGATTTTTTAAAATGTCTTAAAATTAAGTTAAAACTAATATAGTAATAAATATATTTAATATAAACTTAGAAATAATTATTAAAAAAATATAATTTTAATAAATAATTTATATAATTAAAAAAATTATATCACCAAAAATAACACACACACACATATATATATATATATATATATATATATATATATATATATATATATATATATATATATATATATATATATATATATATATATATATATATATATATATATATTTAAACATATTATTAAATAAACATATATAACATTTTAGAAAATGTTTAAAATTTATTGTTACAACTATAGTGAGTTCAACATTAGCAAAAGTGTTGGATAGCGTAGAGGTAAAATTTACTACTCCCACTCCAGTGGGTGCAACAGTAGGGAAAGCGCTGGATAGCGTAGAGGTTAAAATTACTATTCCCACTCCAGGGATGTATGACGTTACAACGCATACTTTTACAACGCCTACCATTACAACAAAACTTTTACAACGCAAAAACTTTTACAACGCATACATTTACAACGCAAGATTTTACAACGCATATACCTTTACAACGCATACCATTACAACATAAGTATTGGTAAGTATATAATAATTTTTTGAATATAAATTAATAAAAAATATTATAATATAATTTAATATAATTTAATTTTATTAAATAAATGTAATTTAAATGTAATTTTACTTTATTTTTACAAAGTACCCCTGTACCCCAAAAACCCAAAACTGACCCTGAACCCTAAAAATACCCCTTTACCCATAAACTGAAAACTGACCCTGAACCCTAAAAATACCCCTTTACCTGAAAACTGAAAACTGACCCTGAACCCTAAAAATACCCCTTTACCCAAAAACTGAAAACTGACTCTGAACCCTAAAAATACCCCTTTACCCAAAAACTGAAAACTGACCCTGAACCCTAAAAATACCCCTTTACCTACAAACTGAAAACTGACCCTGAACCCTAAAAATACCCCTTTACCCCAAAAACTGAAAACTGACCCTGAACCCTAAAAATACCCCTTTACCCAAAAACTGAAAACTGACCCTGAACCCTAAAAATACCCCTTTACCTACAAACTGAAAACTGACCCTGAACCCTAAAAATACCCCTTTACCCCAAAAACTGAAAACTGACCCTGAACCCTAAAATATCCCTTTACCCAAAAACTGAAAACTGACCCTGAACCCTAAAAATACCCCTTTACCCAAAAACTGAAAACTGACCCTGAACCCTAAAAATACCCCTTTACCCAAAAACTGAAAACTGACCCTGAACCCTAAAAATACCCCTTTACCTACAAACTGAAAACTGACCCTGAACCCTAAAAATACCCCTTTACCCCAAAAACTGAAAACTGACCCTGAACCCTAAAAATACCCCTTTACCCAAAAACTGAAAACTGACCCTGAACCCTAAAAATACCCCTTTACCCAAAAACTGAAAACTGACCCTGAACCCTAAAATTAAAATATTTATCAATTAATCAATTATAATTAATTACCAATTATATTTTAATTAATTACCAATTAATAATTAATTAACAATTAATTTTAAAAAAATATCAATAAATAAATTAACATATTTAATTAATTATAATTAAATTACTTCCCACCCTATTCCCCTATAAACCCACAACCCGCTACAGAAAATAAATTACTAAAATTAAAATATTTATCAATTAATCAATTATAATTAATTACCAATTATATTTTAATTAATTACCAATTAATAATTAATTAACAATTAATTCTAAATTATTATCAATAAATAAATTAACATATTTAATTAATTATAATTAAATTACTTCCCACCCTATTCCCCTATAAACCCACAACCCGCTACAGAAAATAAATTACTAAAATTAAAATATTTATCAATTAATCAATTATAATTAATTACCAATTATATTTTAATTAATTACCAATTAATAATTAATTAACAATTAATTCTAAATATATATCAATAAATAAATTAACATATTTAATTAATTAGAATTAAATTACTTCCCACCCTATTCCCCTATAAACCCACAACCCGCTACAGACTTATATTACACAAAAAATAAAAATTATTATTAACTTACCTTAAATTCGATATTTTTGTTGTCTATATTATGTCTAGTCGATATTATGTCCATTCTATATTTTTGATTCGATATTATGTCCATTCTATTCGATATTAATTTTCTCTAGTCGATATTTTTGTTGTCTATATTATGTCTAGTCGATATTATGTCCATTCTATATTTTTTACTCGATATTCTGTCCAGTCGAAATAATTGACTCGATATTATGACTGTACACCGTTTAATATTTGTTGAACACAGCCACACAGTAACACAATGAATACACAGTGAAAAAACTCCACACAGGTTTAGAAAAGCAGAGTATTGTTAACTAAAGAAGATGAAAACAACAAAAAGAAATGTATAGAATTTGATATGTTGATTTTTAAAGTAATTTAACACAATAAAGCGATTAGAAGAAAGTAGCGCTAAAAGTTTACTTTAAATTAGTATGGACCAGAGCAAAGTCAAAGCTCGGGATAACTGTGATGGAGCACCAGCCAGTTAGGACTATTGCAGGCTCAGGTGAACAAAGTACTTTCTGTGGTTTCAAAACAGTGACATACGTTGATCTCCTCCAAGCAGTGAAGGCAATGTGTCAGTTCCGAGAAAAGGTGCCGGAGTTGTGTGACATTGAGGAACGTGCCAAATTATGCCACGCAGTCGACTGGATGTGCTGAACTCGCCTAGATGCAGCAGCGGCGATTCACTCCCTGATCTCTGGATGCAAAGCACTGGTTCTGACGTGATGTGCCATTTCTACTCCCACAACTGCATCAAAGTGATGATTCTGCCACCCGCAAATAGTAGATGTATCGAAATCCGTGTTGCAACTATCCAGTACACTTCCAGTGATCCAGACACAAGAGCAGGGGAAGAGATGTTAATATTTCTGAGTCTCAAGCATTAGCAGGCAAGCCCTTGGAGATCACTAAGAGTGATGGTAGAGTCCAGCTTGCCTTTCTGTTGCTGTGTCTCAAAATGTCTACAAATGGGATACAACTGATCTCTATTTAGAATATCTTATGAGTATTTGAGAATCCATATTTTTGCTGGATGTATTGTAGTGCCAATATACTGCAATTGGCATGGACATGAGATACACTGAATGGTATGGGGAGTCTTGCATTTCATGAATTTATTAATTTGCCTTGGCTTGCTATATCCTAGCTCTGGATATGTAAGTAACTTTGCAGGCTCTGCAGTTATTACATGGAAAAAATCCTACAATTCCACTTAGCTTAGAATTAGTTTAATTTGTCAACAAATGGATCTGAACTATTTGATCTTTTATTGATCTTCCTATGCTGTTTATAAAGCTTGGATAAGCTTGTATTTCTGTAAAAATGATAGTATCTATTCTTAGGATATGCCAGTTCTTACGAATGATGGCTTTTAAGGCTTCTGTGTCTTTTGAATAATTCAGGATTAACCTGAATTTCTGGTTGGTGTCATCTTTACTGATTTTGTGTAAAAGGAGGCTCTGTCTTGATTTTGACTTATCTCTATTTTTTGCTTTATTAAGAACTTTTGTGTGGTACCTTCTCATCTGGAATATGTGTATTGCCTCTGTTGCTGCTACTTCATAATCCTATTCCCAAGTACCTTTACTTTTCAGGCAAATCATTTCCCCATAAAGGGTGATCCACTTGAAGTTGCTGGGTTGACAGCTTGTAGTTTGAGGGAAGTAAGTTCCTGCTGTCGGTTTTAAGTATAAAGCTGTACAAAATGCATTTGTGAGCCCAGCCTTACATTCTTCGAGCACCCACCCATGAGTGATCCTGGTAGTGACAACACCCATATTAGTTTTTCACTACTGTTAAAAAGCATTTAAAGGTCTGTATTCAACTGATAGAACCTGTTCTTAACAGTAACTTTGTGTAAAACTTGAAATACCTGTGAGTGTGTGCTTGTGTGGCGTATATTTGTGATCAAGGTCACGGCAGTGATCAAAATGTGTCAGAACAAGCTGGAGCGGTTTTTGAAAGAAACAGAAGTTTAGCACTAAAATTGCAGTCCGTACCCTTTCTTCCCGTCGAAGCATGGATGGACTGGGACTTGCTTATTAGATATATATATATATATATATATATATATATATATATATATATATATATATATATATATATATATATATATATATATATATATATATATATATACATATATACATATATATATATATATATAAAAATATATTATGTATATGTATATATATATATATATTCACTGAAAAAACCATAGGTTATAGACCATATATAGTTAGGAATTAGCATTTAGAAAACCTTATTTTACTCACACAAAACCATTGAAATTCCATATATAGTTAGTTGCACTAACTATATATCGCGCACCCGCAATCCACTGCTGATGATGTCACATATTACATCATTCATGACATGGTCAGTGACATCACTGATGACATCACTGATGACATCTCAAATGACATCACTGATGACAACATCCAGTGACTGTATGTTTCTGTAAAGTTAAAATATGTCTTAGATATTGAAGAATGAGTGGATGTATAAGTGTCTGGATGAAGGATTTAGTAGGTGCGTGACTGACTGTATGAGTGAGTGATTAAATGTGTCTCACTGAATGCATGGGTTAGTGACTAAACTGTCTTAATTTGTGCATCATTATGTCTGTTGTGATGTAAACTGCTGCATGTGTTGATCATTAGCTATACGAGAGGCTATATGTGTTATTAATTGGTTGCCCAAGTATTTCTATGGGAGATTGAGTTTGTGTGGGGGTGGCTGGGAGGTGTGTGACTCTGTGCATAGATGTGTGAGCAGTTGATTCACTAGGTGTATGAGTTCAAGAGTGCATGTGGAAAAAGCTACATGGGCGGTTGACTGTGTGCATGAGTGTATTGATGAGTGAATGGATATCTCAATGCTACATGTCATAGTAAGTACATATGTAAAACACAGTACATGTGAGAGTTGGCATATATAAATAACTGTGCATGAGAGCCACTGAATGTGTGAGTGGCTGTATGGATCATTGTGAACTTGTATCAGGGATTGTATAAGAGAGTAAATATGTGTTAGTATATGTTTGAATAAGTAAGGTGTGTATAACTGTATAGTTGAGGAAATGGAGGTGAGATTGTTTCTTTGCATGACTGACTAGGTGTGTGAGTAACTCCATGGATGAGTGACAGTGTGTGAGTGTCTGTATACACTGAGTGTATCTAAGGTTATATTAGAGTCTGAAGAGGTTTATCGTATTAGCACAAGAATGATGTCAAATGAGATGTCATCAGTGATGTCATCAGTGATGTCATTTGAGATGTCATCAGTGATGTCATCAGTGATGTCACTGACCATGTCATGAATGATGTAATATGTGACATCATCAGCAGTGGATTGCGGGTGCGCGATATATAGTTAGTGCAACTAACTATATATGGAATTTCAATGGTTTTGTGTGAGTAAAATAAGGTTTTCTAAATGCTAATTCCTAACTATATATGGTCTATAACCTATGGTTTTTTCAGTGAATTTTCAAGGTTTTGTAAATGCTAATTCCTAACTATATATGGTCTATAACCTATGGTTTTTTTACAAGATGTGGAAATTAAGTGGTTTGGCCACAGAGGATTAAAATGTCACCAATTGATACCATTGGTGAAAACCTTTATGCATTTGCCCAAACCTGACCTGTTAATTGTGCACTGTGGAGGTAATGACTTGGGCACTTTGACTGGTGTAGGTCTGGAAATGCTTTTAAAGGACACCTTTGAGCAATTAATGGCACTTTTTCCTCAGACTGCCTTGGTATATTCAAATATATGCCAAAGACAGAAATGGAGGTGGTCAAACCAATTTTGTCCACAAATTGAGAAGTCGAGGAAGCATGTAAACAAATCTGTTTCAGCTTACATGAGAGACCATGGAATGGGCTCCCTGTACAACAATAACTTGCGTTACTACATGCAAGATATCTACAGAGGAGATGGAGTTCACTTCTCAGATGAGGGCAACAGAGTTTTCACTCTGAATTTAAAAATGTGCATTGGTACCTACTTATAAGTACCAAAATGTACCATAAACCCAAAAGCTCTTCTCAGAGCTACCCTACATCTAATCACTCACAATTATTATTTTACTCTAACTTTTTTTACTAATTTTCAACAAAGTACGCTCCCTGGGGCGCTACCCGGTACGCGTACCGGGAGCTAACCTCGCGAAATTTTAAAAAAAAATGTTTTTTTTTCGCACATATGGGCCTCCTCAGCCACCCTCACAAAACCTAGGGGGTCAAGATAAGTCTACCATGCCCCCTTCTACCTATTCTGAACATTATTTGCCCTCCATCTTGTATCATAATTCGACCGAAACACAAAATGGTGGACTCCCGTTACGCTTAAGGTTCGCGTACCAGGGCGCTCACCGGTTCGCGTACCGGGTCGCTTCCTGGGAAGCGCACCATCAAAAAAGGTGGGAAAGTAGTTCACACAAAAGCCACTTGAGACAATTTCACCAAATATAGATTAGCTCATACTACATACCAATCCCTACCATTTTCACAAATTTGATTGGAATTCCATTTAGCCATTTAGCCTATAGAACTCACTAAATACCGTGAGGTAAATTACTTCACAAAACACATCTGAAGTGTTGGAATTGACAACCAATTAAAATGTTACTTTCATTTTCTACTTTTTTTACCTGACATTTAATTGGTTATGTACCCGAATATATATAAAGGAAGAGAAGGAAACACAGCCATTTTGACTACTACTTCCTGGTGTACATTTCTATTAGAATTTTCATTAATAACTTCAACTTCTTTTTAAAGGTAAGTTGTTATTTTTAAAACTGAAGTATATTGAGCACTTTAAGTTAATATGGCAAACTTTTTCTGTTAGTTATATACTATCCCTCTGTAGTACTTATAAATTTAGATACACTTTTTTATATTCCTACTTCCACTCTGATACTATACACTGCCCAAAGATAAATTCTCTGTTAAAAACTGCCTATCTAAAATTAATCCCAACTGTGCCCTACCTCTACTAATATATATTTTTTTATGCAAATTTCAGGAAAAATGGAAAGTGAACAAAACATTTCATTTGAAATTGTCCTTCCAGAGTCCAACACAGAAATCATTGATCCAAATGAGATTGAATTTATGGATGAATCTTGGGACCAAGAACTACTGCAATGTGTACAAGCAGTAGATAACCTCCTTGCAAATGAGGACATTTTACAACCTCAGAGACTACAATCTATATTCCATGATTATGAAATTTCTGACAATGAAATGTTAGAAAGTTTAATAAATTATGAAACACAATAAAAAAAACTTAAAAAAAAAAAAATAAATAATCAACAAAACCAACAATCAATTAACATACAGCATTTGAAAAGTCTATCATTCATTTTTCATTGTGATACGCTCCCCAGAACGCTTCCCGGTTCGCGTACCGGGCGCTAACCACGAAAAAAAATAAAAAAAAAATTTTTTTTTTTTGCTTAGCGGGGCCCCTTTAAAGCCTCCACATCAAACCTAGGGGGTCAGGGAGGAGCTAGTATGCCCCCTTATGGTTATTTCCCCCTTTGTTTTGGCCTCCTCTTGTCTCTCAATCCTACCGAGAGACAAGATGGCGGCCGCTCCGGACTGTTTAGAATGTTGACAGACACCGGAGAGCCAATCAGCTTAGCTACGCGAAGTTCCGGTACGCTTAAGGTCCGCGGACCGGAGCGCTGCCCAGAGCGCGCTTACAGATATATATCTTTTTTTAAACGTTAATTTCTCAAAATCCACTGGAGCACATATATTGAGACCTACAAAAGGCACATCGGGCTACCAGTCCCTACAATTTTGCCAAGTTTCGTGCAAATCCATTCAGCCGTTCGGGCTAAAAGTGAGGCTAACCGCCCTATGGAAAACTCAATGTTAAAAACACGTTTTGGGACCCCCCTTTTTTCTCGGCCCCCCCTGGACGAACCCCCCCAAAATTTTCAGGGGCTGCTCAGAAACAAAATGTTCCATTTTCCTGAAAATTTCAGCCAATTCCGTCCACAAACGCCAAAGTTATTAGACATAGAATTTTCAAAAATCCCATAGGGAAAAAATCCTAACTATATATACCTACTGGCGACCGCCAGTAGGTAATATATATATATATATATATATATATATATATATATATATATATATATATTCCAAATGAAAGACCCGACAATTGGAGGCCCACTCTTCATCGTGTAGAATCTTTATTCTGTAAGGCGGCATGGATCAGGGGCACGGAGAGTACAAACAGGGATTTCAGCCATCAATATCCCAAAGCGTTTCGGGCTGTGTCTCGCCCTTGTTCTCGGGATGGCAAATGAGGAGAAGCGGCTGTCAGGTTCTCTCAAGAAGTACAAAGTCACGCCCAGTGGGCGTGTGCTCTCGCTGCACTCTGGTAGATGGAGTCTCTTGCGAGTCTTATAACCTGTAGTAGGAGCCGCCGCCAGCCTCCTAATGATTTTTGTTGACCTCAGTGGGTTGCTGCATCCACACGTTACCACTGTCATGCCACTTCTTCACCTTGCAGAACAACACGGTGTTCCTTACTGCTCTGCGCTCGTGGTGGAGCTGGACCCGCTCTTCTGTGGGGAGGGGCTCTCCATGACCTGGGAAGGCCGCTACATATTCCAAATGAAAGACCAGACAATTGGAGGCCCACTCTTCATTTGGAATATGTAGCGGCCTTCCTGCCGATAAAGCGGCGGTAATTTTATCGCCCAGGCTTGATAATATGGCCCTGTTTTTATAGCCCTAATCCCCCCACGATCAACCCCGCGTCCTTTGAGAGCCGGCATTGCTTTGTCAGAGAGAGCAGCTTACATGCTGCTCTCGCTATCAAACACCAATCTGCTTTCCTACTTGAAAGAGAGAGCAGATTAACTTGCCCTCACTTTCAAATAGGAAAGCGGTTTGCTGTGGTAAAGTAGGAACAGCGAAGCTCCCGCCCTACCATAGCAAACAGGAGTGTCCCGGGGGTAGGCACCCCGAGACGGTGCAGCTGCCGGCCCTGGGAGGCGGTGTTAATGTTATGTTAAAAGATTTTTTATAGCGCAGCTAACACCTGAAGGTTTCTTGGCGCTGGTACTGAGGAAGCAGAGAAAGAAGTAAGGAAGTGGACGACAGGACTATTTATAGGCATCAGTAAACAATAAAGTTTTAAGAAGGGATCTAAATCTGGTATATGGAAGGGGCAGCCTTAGGGGGGGAGGGAGGGCATTCCAGAAGGTAGGGGCTAAGAAAGAAAACCTAAGACCACCATGTTTCTTCCTCTTGAATCTGGGGACTGATAACAGAGCAAGTTGGGACGAACGAAGGTTGCGTGAGGGAAGGTAGGGGTGAAGAAGGGAGGAAATGAAGGACGGGCCTCCACCTGCAAGAGATTTAAAAATTATGCAGCCCAGTTTAAACTTGCAACGAGCGTGAACCGGGAGCCAGAGAAGGCTTTTCAAAAGAGGGCTAACATGTTGGTACTTGGTTTGACGAAAAATCATAAGAGCAGCCTGATTTTGAATCTGTTGTAGCCTCTTGGCTTGATAGTCCGGGATGCCTACATAAAGCGCATTGGCATAATCAAGTCTTGATATGACTAGCGCTAACAGTGCCAGGGTGAGGGCCTCTGTGGTGAGAAGGTGGGAGATCTTTTGTATCTTCCTGAGCTGGAAGTGACTAGAAGACACTACCGCACTGATCTGATTTTTCATAGACAGGTCAGCACTGATAATCACCCCCAGACTTCTGTCCGAGTTAGTCGGGCAGGGGGGACTGCCCAAGTTAGTCGGCCAGAAGGATGGTTGCCAGGGGTTGGAGGGACCCCCGACAAGAACCAGCTCGGTCTTGTCGGGGTTGAGCTTAAGATGGTTAGAGCTCATCCACTCACTAATGAAGCTGAGAGTGGTTTGAAAAGTAGAGATAGAGTCCTCCGATTTGTCGATGGTAAAGACCAGTTGAATGTCATCTGCGTAATCGAACGCAGTGACATTCAACCTTCGGAGGGATCGAATCAAAGGAACCAGGTATAAATTAAAAAGGAGGGGAGACAAAGAGGAACCCTGCGGGACCCCGCACGTCAACCCGACCTGCCTCGCTGAAAATTGAGACAGCCTGACCGCCTGTTGACGATTAGTCAGGAAAGATCGGACCCAGTCCAGAGCGGTGCCCTGGATACCGGCCTCCCTGACACGGCCGACCAAAATATTATGGTCGACCGTGTCAAAGGCGGCCGATAAATCCAGAAGCACCAGAGCCTGACAGATGTTAGTGTCGGCTCCTCTGCGCAACTCCTCCATGACAGATAATATAACTGCCTCTGTGGAGTGCGCAGGTCTGAATCCGGCCTGCTGGGGGTCCAAAAAGCACGATTCCTCAATAAATGAACCAAGGGTGTGAGTAACGTGTGACTCCAAAACCTTACTGAGGAAAGGGAGGAGGGATATTGGACGAAAATTGGTCATAACAGAAGCGTCTGCCGAGGGTTTTTTTAAGATGGCCACTACCTCTGCCTGCTTAAAAGAGCAAGGAACCTCACCCGTGGCAAGAGAGTTGTTCAAAAGGGCCAGGGGGGGTTCAGGGCAAGCGGTAAAGGCTTCACGGAGAACAGTGGGGGGGGCATCAATCACTAGGAGAGCCGGAGCGGACTTTGTGTAGGAGGGCAAAAAACCCATCCGATGAGATAAGGGGAATCTGGGTTAGGCTGTGAGGATGTAATAGGGGACAAGAAGCAGCGGGTTGAGGAGAGGTGGGCATAACTTGGGAAGGGATGCTGTTTTTAATCTTAACTATTTTATCAACGAAAAATTGGTTAAGGGAGTCACAAAGCAACTGGGAGGGGAGAGGTGCAATAGTGACTCTTTCCGGGTTGGACAGCTCCTCAACTATTGAGAAGATGTCCTTGGATTTGTTATCAGAATTCAAATTTTTTTGGGAAAAATATAAAGACTTAGCTAAAGATATGGCTGACTTATACTCTTTAAGTCGGATGGAAAATATAGATTTAGTTTCAGGGGAGTAGCCCCGGCGCCAACGCCGTTCGGCCTGACGGAGGCCAAGTTTCAATGCTCTCAGTTCATCCGTGAACCCTCTTTGGGCGTCATGACGGCGCCTAGCTCTCACCATTTTTAACGGAGCCACTGAGTCAGATGCCGAAGTAAGCCATCCGGTCAGGGCCTGGGCTTGTGAATCAATAGACCCAGTGATGGGGGGGGGGCGGAAGTACAAAGTAAAACGGTGAATTTGTTCAGGTCGGCCCTGGTCCAATTGCGAGCAATAAAGTTGGTTTCTATTGGGTGTATGATAGGGGAAGGCACTGCCAAAGAAAAAGTGATCATAAAGTGATCTGACCACAGACAAGGGAGGATAAGGGGAGTGGAGATGTCGAGGCAGGAGGTCCATACCTGATCTAGAATGTGGCCCTTAGTGTGAGTGGGAGAAAGGATGTGCTGAGTACAGTTCAAGCCTGACATGAGATCTGAGAAGGCAAGTGAGCAAGGAGTTTCATGGGCGTCAAAAGGCCAATAATTAAAATCGCCAAGGACCAATATATTGGTGTTGTTAATGGCGAGTTGGGAAATTAGGGCGCCAAATTGGGTCACAAAACAGGGCATAGGTTGGGGGGGGGCGATAGATCAGAACACATATGAAGGATGAACCGGATTGTTCCAATCTAAGCACCATGCAGTCGGTCGAGGGGATGTCAGTAGTTTCCACTGAAGAAAAGCGAATCGGATGCCTAATGATGGCAGCAACCCCACCACCCATTTTGCCCGGGGGGCGGTTTACATGGAAAATGTAATATCCTGGGGGAATTGCAGCCAGAATGTCGGGGGAAGAGTCTTCAGTGAGCCAGGTCTCAGTAAGAAATAAAATATCTGGTTGCTCAGACTCTAGGAGATGGAAAATGTCCAGCTGATGGCTGACCAAAGAGCGGGTGTTTAAATAAATCACAGAGTATTTAGGATTGCCAGCCCTGGTGGATGGAAGGGGGCTAGATCTAGAAACCAGACTAGTCGGTTCAGTGGCGCCCAGCAGGGAAGTAATTTCAGGGAAAGCCGTTCTAGGTGTAAGCAAACCCAGAGAAGCAAGCCTGGAGGAAGAGTCAGGGATAGGGAGCATGGGGTCATGGAGATGTATGAGGGCAGAGCGGGTGTATGCATAAGGACTGGCAGAATGACATGCCCCTTGCCCCGGCCAGCCGCGGACGGGCGCAGACGGGCTTAACTCAGGCGCAACTCCGGCGCGCCTTCGTCGCGCCCGCTGCGCTCGTCCGCTGCGCTGACACATAGGGGCTGTTTATATAGGGGAGTCCCCATGGCCATCAAGGGCTCCAGGAGGGGGACCGCGTGACCCCCTCCCAACATTAAAAAGCCCTGGGGGGTCCAGGTCCCCGGAGCTGATAGGTCATTTTACATATTACTGACCCAGGAAGGTGGTCGTCCCCGCGGCATGTACTTGGGAGGGGGAGCTGAAAACATACTTTAAAAAAAAAAAACGAGGGGGTGGTGTCCCCGGGGCTGCGGGGGGCCTTACAAGCCCCCCTTTAGAGATAAAAATTGCCCCGACATTTGGCCCCGCGGGAGGCTAATTGAGAATAAAATGTATTTTTAGTTTTTTTTACCTATACGCGTACACCGTGATTTCTTATTTTTTTTTTTTAATTGGGGGTCTAAAGATCCATTTGGGACCCCCTGAGCAGGCCTAGAAGGTCAGGATCTTTCTACACTGCCCCCTTTCCTTTTTTTTCAACTTTGTTGTACTGTTTTCTTGTGACTCGGTTCTACCGAGGAACAAGATGGCTGCCAACACTTCCTGGTTTGGAGTGTTGACAGACAGTTGACATCCAATCAGCATGCAGCTCGTGCTCGTAATTGTACGGATTTCGGTACGCGTGCTGTACTTCGTCTCTGGAAATCGCTATGATTTTACTTTTGATTTTCTCAGGAACTACTGAATGCTTTTAGACCATTTAACAAAAAGCACAATCTGAGAACCAAACTCTACCTCTCTGCCAAATTTGGTGTAATTCCGTTAAGCCGTTCGGGCTGTAGCCTTGGCTAAAGGTCCCTATGGAAAATTGCATGGGGAAAACACGTTTTGGGACCACCCTTTTTTCTCGGCCCCCACTTGCCGAATCACCCCTAAACTTTCAGGGAAGGAGCGGAGTGGAGCAGGCCATTTTCTTGGAGAAATTCACAAAGATTCGTCCACAGGCACCAGAGTTATTCCAAATAGAATGCTGTGGATTTCCTATGGAAAGTAGGTCCTAACTATAACTACCTACTGGCGACCGCCAGTAGGTAATTATATATATATATATATATTTATTCATTGTGCTGTCATGGCACAATGAATAAATAAAAACCTGCTGAAATAATTTCCTGGACGAGTGCGAGTATAATCTTTTGGAGGTGAATTAATTTCAGGGAAAGCCCGTTCCTGTAAACTCGCACCAGCTGTACAACAGTGTGCCCTCGGTAACAGGATTGCTTTGGTGTTTAAAATATATATATATATATATAGATATATATATATATCCCAGGACTACTTCCCCAAAAGAGAAACAGCGGAGGCCAGAGGGGGTTCCTTCAGAGGCACTTTAATTCAAGAATGCAGAGGCTAGTGGCGGCGGATGCATTTCGGCGTGTATGTTGCCTTCCTCAGCGCCATACACCAACAAGAGTCTTGCAATAGGTCCGACAATCTTGCTTCGCTTAATATAATGCTAGCGACACTGAGGTCCTACCCAAGTTGAATCTGCTCACCTGTTGGAGATCACGTAAAAGTGCGCAAACTCCAATTCCCAGCATGCAACATGTTCATGCAGCTGGGCCGGTGGTGTGGGGGGCAATTACATGACTGTACTGGCTCCAATGTCCTTTTCAGGCTCGGATGGTGTGACTCATTAACATGCACCCAGGTCCCAAAGCGCCTCCCCGGGTCCCCTCGTACTGCTGCAGCCAAACAAATAGGGAAGTCAATGGGCGGGGGCAGCTATGCAGCCATACAACGCCCTGACGGAGGTGAAATACCTCACACCGCACTTTTCTCCTAATTGTCACGGTGGACACCGGATCTCCCGATCCCTCGAGCCTATCAATCACTGCAAGGCAGTGCGTTGCCAGTTTGTCCGGGTCACTTTCACAACAGGGCCATCCGTACTGCGCTTCTGGCTTGGCGCAGAATATATCCCCGGACTACTTCCCCAAAAAAGAAACAGCAGAGGCCAGAGGGGGTTCCTTCAGAGGCACTTTAATTCAAGACTGCACAGGTTAGTGGCGGCAGAAGCATTTCGGCGTGTATGTTGCCTTCGTCAGCGCCCTACACCAACAAGAGTCTTGCAATAGGTCAGACAATCCTGCTTCGCTTAAAATAATGCTAGCAAAACTGAGCTCCTCCCCAAGTTGAATCCGCTCACCTGTTGGAGATTACGTAACATTGGGCAAACTCCAATTCCCAGCATGCAACATGTTCATGCAGCTGGGCCGGTGGTGTGGGGGGCAATTCCATGACTGTACCGGCTCCAATGTCCTTTGCAGGCTCAGATGGCGTGACTCATTAACATGCACCCAGGTCCCAAAGCGCCTCCTATATATATATATATATATATGCAAATCCCGGCTGTCAGCAGACCTCCAGACCTCCACGGCGCACAAACACGGGTACAGACCACTCAAGGGACGAATTGAAGAAAATGCTGTGCTTTATTTAAAACCCATGACTACAGCAACCAGTCTGTCCTGGCCAGTGCCTCAGCATGACACGTTTCGACCGAACAACTCGCTCTTGTTCACATAACGTGCTACAAGACATCATGTTAATAATTAGTGAAAGTGATTAGAAAAAAATTAGCAAAAGCAACGCACCTGTGTACAATTCAAACAAAGGCACATGACATATAGACATAAAAAAATACTCTGTATCTCTACACACGGAGTAAAAAGTACATGAATTGCAGTTTAAATGTGGAATAAATATGTTAAAATTACATTGAATATAAATACGAATATTGAAATATAAAGCAATACATATTCAAAACTACATTAAAAAGAAGGAGGGAAAATGAATATTTTATCCATGCATCCAATAACCTACATGAGTGGTATTCAATACCTAGTATATTTATTTGATTGGCAAACAAATAGGAACAATAAACCCTCACAACTCATATGTGCAAAATATTGCATATAACCTCATACTCATGTGCAAATAGTCTTCAGTTGTAAATAAATATATTCAGTCTATTAGTTATTTTACAATGGTGCATAGCTGAAGTTGCATAAAAGTGCAAAATATGCTAGTGCAAAAAAAAACCTAAATACTATATATGAAAAGTGGAGAATATCCCCCGGAACACCGGGGGAGCCCTTAAATCTTGAAACCATTAAATGGCTAGCAGCATCACAACTGTAATAACGGGCAAGTGCCCTTATTTCACTAAAACATATGTATGCAAAGGAGTGATAATTGACCACACTAATGCAAGTGGATGTTCTGAAAAAAGGGTCTGAAAAATGAGGGATGAAGATGGAGAAAATGACTGGAAGTCACAAGTCTAAAAAACATTAAAGGACATAAGGAAATATATGTATAGTACAAAACCATGATGAAGATATTACAGCACAAAATAGATACACATGTATAAAAAAGTGTGTGTATATATATATTCACTGAAAAAACCATAGGTTATAGACCATGTATAGTTAGGAATTAGCATTTACAAAACCTTGAAAATTCACTGAAAAAACCATAGGTTATAGACCATATATAGTTAGGAATTAGCATTTACAAAACCTTGAAAATTCACTGAAAAAACCATAGGTTATAGACCATATATCGTTAGGAATTAGCATTTAAAAAACCTTATTTTACTCACTCAAAACCATTGAAATTCCATATATAGTTAGTTGCACTAACTATATATCGCGCACCCGCAATCCACTGCTGATGATGTCACATATTACATCATTCATGACATGGTCAGTGACATCACTGATGACATCTCAAATGACATCACTGATGACATCACTGATGACATCTCAAATGACATCACTGATGACAACATCCAGTGACTGTATTTCTGTAAAGTTAAAATATGTCTTACATATTGAAGAATGAGTGGATGTAGAAGTGTCTGGATGAAGGATTTAATAGGTGCATGACTGACTGTATGAGTGAGTGGTTAAATGTGTCTCACTGAGTGCATGGGTTAGTGACTGAACTGTGTTAATTTGTGCATCATTATGTTTGTTGTTCTGTAAACTGCTGCATGTGTTGATCAGTAGCTATATGAGTAAGTATATGGGTTATTGATTGGTTGCTCAAGTATTTGTACGGGAGACTGAGTGTGTGTGTGGGTGGCTGGGAGGTGTATGACTCTGTGCATAGATGTGTGAGCAGTTGATTCACTAGATGTATGGGTTCAAAAGTGCATGTGGAAACAGCTGTATGGGTGGTTGACTGTGTGCATGAGTGCATTGGTGAGTGAATGGATATCTCAGTGCTACATGTCAAAGTAAGTACATATGTAAAACACAGTACATGTGAGAGTTGGCATATATAAATAACTGTGCATGAGAGCCACTGAATGTGTGAGTGGCTGTATGGATCATTGTGAACTTGTATCAGGGATTCTATAAGAGAGTAAATATGTGTTAGTATATGTTTGAATAAGTAAGGTGTGTATAACTGTATAGTTGAGGAAATGGAGGTGAGATTGTTTCTTTGCATGACTGACTAGGTGTGTGAGTAACTCCATGGATGAGTGACAGTGTGTGAGTGTCTGTATACACTGAGTGTATCTAAGGTTATATTAGAGTCTGAAGAGGTTTATCGTATTAGCACAAGAATGATGTCAAATGAGATGTCATCAGTGATGTCATCAGTGATGTCATTTGAGATGTCATCAGTGATGTCACTGACCATGTCATGAATGATGTAATATGTGACATCATCAGCAGTGGATTGCGGGTGCGCGATATATAGTTAGTGCAACTAACTATATATGGAATTTCAATGGTTTTGTGTGAGTAAAATAAGGTTTTTTAAATGCTAATTCCTAACGATATATGGTCTATACCCTATGGTTTTTTCAGTGAATTTTCAAGGTTTTGTAAATGCTAATTCCTAACTATATATGTTCTATAACCTATGGTTTTTTCAGTGAATTTTCAAGGTTTTGTAAATGCTAATTCCTAACTATATATGGTCTATAACCTATGGTTTTTTCAGTGAATTTTCAAGGTTTTGTAAATGCTAATTCCTAACTATATATGGTCTATAACCTATGGTTTTTTCAATGAATTTCAATGGTTTTTTAATAGCAAATATCATAAGCTGTCGAATGTCAAATACGTGGTAAGTAAAAACATTTTCGTGTTTATGCACACTGATCTGCTTTGAATGCTGCCCCCCCCTCATTTCTATTAGGAGTACTCTCTCTTTGCAGATAGTGAAAGGTAGTTAAGGCAGGCCTTTACCCCCGTTGTAATACGTCGTGCCTGCTTCTCTCTCCATTTGATTGATTGTTATCCAAGCATTTACTGTTTTAGAATTGGTTCTCTTTGGTTCATTCTCTATTTACAAACAAACACAGAGTCGCAATACTCTGTTTAGTCTTTGCAGATAACGAAAAATCGTGTAAAAAAACATAAGGAATCGAGCAAAATCAGTAGGCCACTAATGGGATCTCTTTTTGACCTCGCTAAAATAGAAACATTAGGAACAACCCCTCATGACAAATACGAAACTAGCGAGATGAACTAAACTCCACTCCATGATGGCTGCAATACAGCTCGACTCCGCCACCCACCCCGCCCAAAATAACGATAAAGAGCGGCTGCCATGATTGCTCGCGGAATGGCCACGACGGAGCTACGAAATGGTGGTGCTCTTATGCTAACCCCAGCTTCAGTCTGAAACATCCAGAAACACTGTAGACTACCAATTCGATCAGTTCCGGTAGCGCCCCAACGTAACCCGGTAGAGAAGAACTAGCCCTCCCCTCTTTGACTGATGGTTCTTGTTGCCTGTCCCTTCTGTTGTCATTTAACAGAACTATTTAGCCTGCTGAAAGGGGTTGTGTTCCGACCGCTGGTTGGTGGAGACATTTCGACTATATTCTGGACCTGCGTTGTCGCGTAATGCGTCATATGACGCGCCGCGTTAGCGCATCCGGAAGTGATCCGGGGCGCGACGCGCAGCGCGTAACGTAAGCATAACAGGTCATGTGACTTGTTAATAAAACTTTTCATTGGTTCATTTTACTTTTCTTATTCTAATGATGAAAGGCTTGGTCATATGACCTAAAAATTACGCTTTTTATTACTTCCGAACATTATTTTTTCTTAAACATATATGTTATAATGTTCCAGGCTAATGTACTTTCCCGGAAAATTTACAACTGTCCTGCAAGTAAAATATATTCTTTTTTCGAGAAAAAGGGCGTTTCTTCGTCCCATGACGGAGCCGTTGAGCAAAAGAGGGTCGACCTGCTGTCTTAGTCGCCCATACGCTTGAATATGAGATTCTTATCGATCACTTTATGTTGCAGGAGTAGAAAACACAACAGCCCTTGACCATTTATCTTTACTGCGTTCCTGCGTATTATACCTTTTACCCTTCATGTAATTGGTCTGCTTTATTTCACTTGCCTTTTACTGATTCTAAAACAGTGACTATTATTAAAAACTTTACCAATGTAAATACTACTACCATGTTTTCTTTTAAAAACCTTTATTGTGAAAATGTCAGTATACAAATACGGACCTATAACCACGTGCGCCGGCCACGGAGCAAACTGTAATCGTATATGATGAGGAGACATTTACACTGTAGAGGAACGTAACGGGCGGGCCATTAGGTTGCAAGAACTAAGGTGTCTAACAGTTGCGGATTTGGTGGACGTACATTTTATAATTAAAATACGACAGGGCCAGTTACAATAAAATTATCTAGATATACATTTGCGGGCAAGTACCATGGGTGACGTTAATTCGAACTTTCAATAGTACAGTAATCAATAACACATCACAACTTAATATCAATAGAGATGTCGAAATATTCAATCTATTCTCGTCCCCGCCCGCCATGTGCTTCAAAACTGCATACGTATCTCGTGATATCAAAGTTGTACAACAAGTACACAACAAGGAGTTACGAGTCCCATTTATTCCGGCGCCATTTTGGGCGAGGACGGGCAGGTCCAGGATATAGTCAAAATGTCTCTACCAACCATCGACTATGATGATGTTCATATGCTGTATTTATTAGAGTAACACTCATCTGTCCACATGAAATTAATTTGCCACAATCTAAACATGTCATTTTAATCTTTCCAAAGTTCTTCTAAATATTTTGGACCGTTTCCCTTGCCTCTGATGCTGTCAGTGCCACTTCTTTGACGAATGTACTGGCAGGTCGGGGGTTCTTCTCCAAATCTCTCTTTTATGCAGCACTATAATTAATCGGTGCCACCTCTCCATATGACGATGCATGGTATAGTTACCATAACTATATTTTTTTTCGGTTCCTCTGGAGAGTACATCGTGGCAGATGAAGCGTGTAACGTACCGGGCATTTACCTTTTTTTGCATATAGAGGAAAGGAAAAAAAATTCAAGCGTCCGAGTTCTAAGGTGTCCCAGGGCCATTTTAGTGGACCAGGCCCAAATCCAAAGAACAGGCCGCCATTTTGAGAGTCCTGTTGCAGCCGCCTGTCGCTGTAGCATCAAGAGCGGCCGAAACTCAGCTGAATGGCAACTGAAACGGTAAAGGGGCGCCCCACTACAGCAGACGAGCCTCCACCTGGGAAGGCCTGTTCACGCCGCCTCCCCCCCCCCTTCGGACACCCCACGCCGTTATTCGGAGCAGTATTGTAGGATGGCCACACCAGTGCAGCAACTTGCTAGACACCACCTCGGTGGTAACCGAATCTCAGCGCCTAGTGGTGTCTTCTAGTCAGAAAATATTGTTGCGCTGCCTTTGGCCCCATTCGCACATCGGTCCGCTACTGACGCCACCTCACAGGCCAACGGGGCGCCCCACGCCGACTTTCAGCATTGTAGGATGGCCACACCAGTACGGCAACTTGCTAGACACCACCTCGGTGCCATCCGGATTTTGGCATCTCAACGCCTAGTGGTATCTTCCATTCAGAAAATATTGTTGCGCTGCCTTTGGCCCCATTCGCACATTGGTCCGCTACTGACGCCATCTCACAGGCCAACGGGGCGCCCCACGTCGACTTTTACCATTGTAGGATGGCCACACCAGTGCGGCAACTTACTAGACACCACCTCGGTGCCATCCGGATCTTGGCATCTCAGCGCCTTGTGGTGTCTTCTATTCCGAAAATATTGTTGCGCTGCCTTTGGCCCCATTCGCACATCGGTCCGCTACTGACGCCATCTCACAGGCCAACGGGGCGCCCCACGCCGACTTTCAGCATTGTAGGATGGCCACACCAGTGCGGCAACTTACTAGACACCACCTCGGTGCCATCTGGATCTTGGCATCTCAGCGCCTAGTGGTGTCTTCTATTCAGGAAATATTGTTGCGCTGCCTTTGGCCCCATTTGCACATCGGTCCGCTACTGACGCCATCTCACAGGCCAACGGGGCACCCCACGCCGACTTTCAGCATTGTAGGATGGCCACACCAGTGCGGCAACTTACTAGACACCACCTCGGTGCCATCCGGATCTTGGCATCTCAGCGCCTTGTGGTGTCTTCTATTCCGAAAATATTGTTGCGCTGCCTTTGGCCCCATTCGCACATCGGTCCGCTACTGACGCCATCTCACAGGCCAACGGGGCGCCCCACGCCGACTTTCAGCATTGTAGGATGGCCACACCAGTGCGGCAACTTACTAGACACCACCTCGGTGCCATCCGGATCTTGGCATCTCAGCGCCTAGTGGTGTCTTCTATTCAGGAAATATTGTTGCGCTGCCTTTGGCCCCATTCGCACATCGGTCCGCTACTGACGCCATCTCACAGGCCAACGGGGCGCCCCACGCCGACTTTCAGCATTGTAGGATGGCCACACCAGTGCGGCAACTTACTAGACACCACCTCGGTGCCATCCGGATCGTGCATCTCAGCGCCTTGTGGTGTCTTCAAATCAGAAAATATTGTTGCGCTGCCTTTGGCCCCATTCGCACATCGGTCCGCTACTGACGCCATCTCACAGGCCAACGGGGCGCCCCACGCCGACTTTCAGCATTGTAGAATGGCCACACCAGTGCGGCAACCTAGACACTGCCTCGGTGCCATCCGGATCTTGGCATCTCAGCGCCTTGTGGTGTCTTCAAATCAGAAAATATTGTTGCGCTGCCTTTGGCCGTATTCGCACATCGGTCCGCTACTGACGCCGCCTCACGTGCCAACGTATTTTCTCCGCATTTTATACCCTATGCCGCATAACAGGTCATGTGACTTGTTTATAAAACTTTTCATTGGTTCATTTTACTTTTGGTTTCCTAATGATGGAAGGCTTGATCATATGACCTAAAAACAACACTTTTCATTGGATGAAAACTTTTTTTTTTCCCAAACGATGAAAGCCCCACCTTGTTTCTGGATGTTTCAGACTGAAGCTGGCGTCAACATGAAAGCACCACCATCTCGTGGCTCCGTCGTGGTCATTCCGCAAGCAATCATGGCAGCCGCTCCGCACCAGAAGCCTGCAGGAGTCGGGGGCCCCCAAAACTTTTGTTGAATCCTCAAGGCAGAGGGGACGCTTTCGAGAATGGGGTCCAAGACCTAGCAGACAAGCGTGCGATTTCCAAGGTGTCCCAGGGCCGTTTCAGTGGACCAGGCCCAAAAAGGAAAGAGCCTGCCACCATTTTGAGAGTCCTGTGACAGCCGCCTATTGCTGCACCGCAAGAGTGGGCGCAACTCAGCTGAATTGCGGCTTTTGACACAGTGGACCAAAAGCGGACGAAATGGCAACTGAAACGGTAAAGGGGCGCCCCACTACAGCAGACGAAACTCCACCTGGAGAGGCCCGTTCACGCCGCCTCCCCCCCCCCCGGGGCGCCCCACGCCGTTATTCGGAGGGCGGCAACTTACTGGACATCGCCTTGGTGCCATCGTTCTGCTGTCTTGGAACTATTCGCACAACAGTTTGCTACTGATGACCCACCCCCCGCGACGCCCCACGCCGGATACCAAAATCAGTGCGGCACCCAGGCAACATCACCTGGGTGCCGCCCAGAAATCTGGACGTTGTGCTGCGTTGGGACTATTTGCACAGCCGACCGCTACTTCGTTGTTTTTGCCTAAAAATGTTTAAATGTTTTTACTGTTTTTGTTTTGTTGTATATATTTATAAGTTATTAAAGTTTTTTAATCTTACTACTTTGTTGGAGTGCTATATATTTTTAATGTGACACATAATTGTAAAAACTTTGATGTACAAAGAGTCATCCCTAGAATCTTCCGCTTCAGGCTCGGTCCCCTCCCCAATCACAATACAGGATGGTTTTCAGATAGTAGGAACGCGTGTGCTGTGACGGATCTCATCGGGTGTGCGCCTTGATCTACTATAACTCCTTTGAAGAGGGGTGATTCTTTACAGCTGGGGCCATAAACTACATCTGCAGGGCTAGCTGATAGCCTAGGACCGGCCTGGACAATCGGACACTGTGGAAAAGGAGTGTCAGAGGGTGCGGCAGTGAATAGGGCGAAAGGGAGGTGTCGGGCGGGCACAGGGTGTGATTCTCAGGGAAGAGCAGCGCAGATGGGGGGAGGTTTATTGCCCATGCATGAGACAGAGAGCGGGGGTGACCAGTGCCTGGGGAAGATGCTTGCGAGGGTGGGGAGCCATGCTAAGGATCGACAGCGTGCAGAGAGTGGTTCTGGTCAAGGCATCTAAAATGGCTGCCGTGCACGACAGAAGTGTGGCATTTGAAAAAAGGCAAGATGGCGCAGACAATGTTTTTCAACACTTCCTGATTTCCTTCGAATCGAACGTTAACAGACGTTCGGGCATATTACCAAAGTTAAGCGATATTTATCCCTAACGATGCTTAGCAACGAATTTTTTACCGCTAAGCATCGTCAGAAATTATCGCAGATAAACCTTCCTATTATCAAGGTTTATCGCAAATGCGATGAAAAACGACCGCAATGCATTAATATCGCTGAAAAGTCAGCGATATTCATGCATTACCGAGCTAATGCTCTTAGCCATGTTATCCACCTCCCATTGGATAACATGGCTAAGAACTGCTCAGGGCAGGTGTTACTTTTTGGAGATATTCGCGCTTAGCGCGAATATCTCCAAAAGTTGGTAATAGGAGATAGCGATGTTAGCGACTGTTTCCAGTCGCTAACATCTTGGCATGCCCACTTTGCATGTCATTAGTGATAAATATCACTGACATGCAAAGTGGAGCCCAAGATGGTCGCTATCTCCTACTAGTGGTCGCTAACTGGTGTTAGCAACAGCTAGGTAATAGGGAGATAATTTTATCTCCGCGAAGCGGAGCGCTGTTACAGATATATATCTTTTTTTGAACGTTAATTTCTCAAAATCCACTGGAGCACATATATTGAGACCTAGCAAAGGCACATCGGGCTACCAGTCCCTACAATTTTGCCAAGTTTCGTACAAATCCATTCAGCCGTTCGATTATTATTATTTTTTTTTTTTGCCCCGCGGGGCCCTTTTAAAACCTCCACATCAAACCTAAGAGGTCAAGGAGGATCTACTATGCCCCCTTATGGTCATTTGCCCCTTTGCTTTGGCCTCCTCTTGAGTCTCGATCCTACCGAGAGACAAGATGGCGGCCGCTACGGACTGTTTGGAATGTTTACAGACGCCGGAGAACCAATCAGCTTCGCAAAGCTCCGTAACGCGAAAAGTACGCGAAGCGGAGCGCTGTTACAGATATATATCTTTTTTTGAACGTTAATTTCTCAAAATCCACTGGAGCACATATATTGAGACCTAGCAAAGGCACATCGGGCTACCAGTCCCTACAATTTTGCCAAGTTTCGTGCAAATCCATTCAGCCGTTCGATTATTATTATTATTTTTTTTTTGCCCCGAGGGGCCCTTTTAAAACCTCCACATCAAACCTAGGGGGTCAGGGCGGATCTACTATGCCCCCTTATGGTCATTTGCCCCTTCGCTTTGGCCTCCTCTTGTCTCTCGATCCTACCGAGAGACAAGATGGCGGCCGCTACGGACTGTTTGGAATGTTTACAGACGCCGGAGAACCAATCAGCTTCGCTTCACAAAGCTCCGTAACGCGAAAAGTACGCGAACTGGAGCGCTGCCCGGTCCGCTGTTACAGATATATATCTTTTTTTGAACGTTAATTTCTCAAAATCCACTGGAGCACATATATTGAGACCTAGCAAAGGCACATCGGGCTACCAGTCCCTACAATTTTGCCAAGTTTCGTGCAAATCCATTCAGCCGTTCGGGCTAAAAGTGAGGCCAACCGCCCTATGGAAAACTCAATGTTAAAAACACGTTTTGGGACCCCCCTTTTTTCTTGGCCCCCCCTTGACGAACCCCCCCCAAATTTTCAGGGGCTGCTCAGAAACAAAATGTTCCATTTTCCTGAAAATTTCAGCCAATTCCGTCCACAAACGCCAAAGTTATTAGACATAGAATTTTCAAAAATCCCATAGAGAAAAAATCCTAACTATATATACCTACTGGCGACCGCCAGTAGGTAATATATGTATATATATATATATATATATATATATATATATATATATATATATATATAAATTCACTGAAAAACCCATAGGTTTCAGGCCTTATATAGTTAGAAATTAGCATTTAAAAAAACCTTGCAAATTCCCTGAAAAAACCATAGGTTTCAGGCCTTACATAGTTAGGAATTAGCATTTAAAAAAACGGGCAAATTCAATGAAAAAACCATAGGTTTCAGGCCTTATATAGTTAGGAATTAGCATTTAAAAAACCTTGCAAATTCACTGAAATAAACATAGGTTTCAGGCCTTATATAGTTAGGAATTAGGCACAAGAAAGCAGAAAAACAAACGTGTTGAACACAAAAAGGGGGCAGGGTAGAAACACCCTGACCCCCTAGGGCTGCTCAGGTGGTCCCACTAGGATATTAATATATTTAAATGTTATCCGCTAATAGAATTAGCATTTAAAAAACCTTTGAAATTCACTGAAAAAACCATAGGTTTCAGGCCTTATATAGTTAGGAATTAGCATTTAAAAAACCTTTGAAATTCACTGAAAAAACCTTAGGTTTCAGGCCTTATATAGTTAGGAATTAGCATTTAAAAAAACCTTTGAAATTCACTGAAAAAACCATAGGTTTCAGGCCTTATATAGTTAGGAATTAGCATTTAAAAAAACCTTTGAAATTCACTGAAAAAACCATAGGTTTCAGGAGTTATATAGTTAGGAATTAGCTTTTACAAAACCTTTGAAATTCACTCAAAAAACTATAAGTTTTAGTGGTGTTATAGTTAGCTGGACATTTTACTCATACAAAACCATTGAAATTGCTCCTATGTAGTTAGTTGTACTAAGTATATATCGCGCACCCGCAATCCACTGCTGATGATCTCACATATTAGATCATTCATGACATGGTCAGTAACATCACTGATGACATCACTGATGACATCACTGATGACATCATCCAGTGAATGTGGTTTGCTTCGTTATTTAAATATGCATTATATATATAGCAATTTGCATTGAAGAATGAGTGGATATATATAA
This sequence comes from Lissotriton helveticus, assembly GCF_964261635.1. Taxonomy (NCBI): domain Eukaryota; kingdom Metazoa; phylum Chordata; class Amphibia; order Caudata; family Salamandridae; genus Lissotriton; species Lissotriton helveticus. The sequence goes on along the minus strand of NC_136068.1, from coordinate 658,961,271 downwards.
ATAAATATTGGATGGAGGATTTAGTAGCAGTGTAATTGACTCTTTACTTGACCAATTTATAATGTCTCACTAAATATAGTGGATAGTGACTAAACTGTGTGAATATCTGTATCACTTTGTCAGTTGTTGTGTAAACTGATTCTACAGTTGGTTACTAGCTATGTGAAAGTCTATATTAGTTATTGATTAGTTAAATGAGTATTTGTATGGGAGTGTGAAAGTGTGTGTGGTTCGGTGGAGGGTGTGTGACTGTCCAAAGATGTGTGAATAGTTTATTCAGTAGATATATGAAGTTAAAACTACATGTTCTAACAGTTTGGGTGAGGGAATCTCTTTATGGGTGTGGTGATGTGCAAATATATTTTTCAAAGGTACAGGTCCAACAAACTAGAAAAATAAAAGGCAGTGTATGTGTCAGTTGTTGTATATAAATAAGAATACATAAGACACAAGGATTGTGTGAGTGACTGTATGGATACCTGTATACTTGTAATAATGATTTTATAATTCACTAAGTATGACTTACTATCTAAATGAATAGAAGAAGTGGTGTTTGTGTAAGTGTTTGCTAAGTAAATATGTAAGTATGATCCATTGTTTGCATAAGTGAGTAGGATGACTTCATATGTGAATAGGATGCGTGCTGTTGTTTAATGTCGATATAGATGTATAAGTATTTTTGATAGTGTTCTATTGTTCATTGACAGAATGTATGAGTGAATCCATAGGTAAGGGATTAGATGTGTGTATACATGTACGAATCACTGAGTGGATTTTTAGATACGTGTATTGCTGTGACAATGGATTTAAATATGATACTCTGTATTTTACAAAGAGTGATGAAAAATTGTAATAGTGTATGAAAAGGTGTATGTGATTGTCACGTGGATGATGTCATCAGTGATGTCATCAGTGATGTCATTTGAGATGTCATCAGTGATGTCACTGACCATGTCATAAATGATCTAATATGTGACATCATCAGCAGTGGATTGCGGGTGCGCGATATATACTTAGTACAACTAACTATATAGGAGCAATTTCAATGGTTTTGTATGAGTAAAATGTCCAGCTAACTATAACACCACTAAAACTTATAGTTTTTGAGTGAATTTCAAAGGTTTTGTAAAAGCTAATTCCTATCTATATAACTCCTGAAACCTATGGTTTTTTCAGTGAATTTCAAAGGTTTTTTTAAATGCTAATTCCTAACTATATAAGGCCTGAAACCTATGGTTTTTTCAGTGAATTTCAAAGATTTTTTTAAATGCTAATTCCTAACTATATAAGGCCTGAAACCTAAGGTTTTTTCAGTGAATTTCAAAGGTTTTTTAAATGCTAATTCCTAACTATATAAGGCCTGAAACCTATGGTTTTTTCAGTGAATTTCAAAGGTTTTTTAAATGCTAATTCTATTAGCGGATAACATTTAAATATATTAATATCCTAGTGGGACCACATGAGCAGCCCTAGGGGGTCAGGGTGTTTCTACCCTGCCCCCTTTTTGTGTTCTACACGTTTGTTTTTCTGCTTTCTTGTGCCTAAATTCCTAACTATATAAGGCCTGAAACCTATGTTTTTTTCAGTGAATTTGCAAGGTTTTTTAAATGCTAATTCCTAACTATATAAGGCCTGAAACCTATGGTTTTTTCATTGAATTTGCAAGGTTTTTTAAATGCTAATTCCTAACTATATAAGGCCTGAAACCTTTGGTTTTTTCAGTGAATTTGCAAGGTTTTTTAAATGCTAATTCCTAACTATATAAGGCCTGAAACCTATGGTTTTTTCAGTGAATTTCAAAGGTTTTTTAAATGCTAATTCCTAACTATATAAGGCCTGAAACCTACGTTTTTTTCAGTGAATTTCAAAGTTTTTTTTAATGCTAATTCCTAACTATATAAGATCTGAAAGCCCACCAGGAATCTCCAGTATGCACCAGGGGACTGCATTGCAGAGAGGTGAAATTAAGCCACGGCCCTTTTTCCACCTCTCTGCAACGCAGCCCCCGTGCATGTTTGAAGAGGGGGAACTCATTCCCCCTGCATACTGGGGGCCCCTGGGGGCCAACTAGCCCACCTGGAACCTCCAGTATGCGCCAGGGGGCTGCATTTCAGCGGTGTAATGAGGCTATGCCCCTTGTTATACCTCTCTGCAACGCAGCCACCTGGCGCGTTTGCAGAGGGGGAACTAATTCCCCTTGCATAATGGGGGTCCCTGGGGGCCAACTTACCCACCAGGAGCCTCCAGCATGCGCCAGATGGCTACATTGCATAGAGGTGTAATGAGGCCACACCCTTTTTTACACCTCTCTGCAACGCAGCCCCTGTGCATGTTTGAAGAGGGGGAACTCATTCCCCTTGCATACTGGGTGTCCCTGGCAGCCATCTTGTGCCTTGTTAGAACCAAGGCACAAGAAAGCAGTGAAACAAAGGTGTGAAACTCGCAAAGGGGCCAGAGTAGAAACACCCTGACCCCCTAGGCCTGCTCAGGGGGTCCCAGAAGGACCCCAAAGGCAAAAAAAATAATATATTTTTTTAAAATGTCGCGGGGTACAAAAAAACAATAAAAAAATATAAAACAACAATAAGAATAAAAAAACAGTTCTTTTCAGAACTACCTCCAATTTATGTAAAAATGCTACATTTTTAAAAAACTCGGTCTTTCTTTTTTTCTCCAGGGTACGCGTACTGGTATGTGTACCGATACGTGTATTGGGGCGCGCACCCCCTCAAAAAAAGAAAAAATAAATAATGAGTGTGTGTGTGTGTGGTGTGTGTGTGGGGGGGTGGGTGTGGGGTGTGTGTGTGGGGGGGTATGTGTGTGGGGGGTGTGTGTGTAGGATGTGTGGGTGTGTGTGTAGGGTGTGTGTGTGGGTGTGTGTGTGGGGGGTGTGGGTGTGTGTGTGTGAGAGGAGTGTGCGGGTGGGTGTGTGTGTGAGGTGTGTGTGGTGTGTCAGAGGTGTGTGTGTGTGGGGGAGGGGTGAGGTGTGTGTGGGGGATGTGTGGGGTGTGTCTGTGAGGTGTGTGTGTGTGTGGGGGGGGGAGTGAGGTGTGTGTGGGTAGGGGTGTGTGGGGTGTGTGGGTGTAGGTGGGGGTGTGGGTGTGTAAGGTGTGTGTGTGGGTGTGGGTGTGTGGGGTGTTTGGGTATGGGTGGAGGTGTGGGTGTGTGAGGTATGTGTGGGGGGTGTGTGTGGGAGGGGTGGGTGTGGGGTGTGTGTATGTGGGGGTATGTGTGTGGGGTGTGTGTGTGTATGAGTAAAATGTTCAGCTAACTATAACTGGTGTCAAACCTATGGTTTTCTCAGTGAATTTAATAGGTTTTTTAAATGCTAATTCCTAACTATAACTGGTGTGAAACCTATGGTTTTTTGAGAGAATTTCATAGGTTTTTTAAATGGTAATTCCTAACTATAACTGGTGTGAAACCTATAGTTTTTACAGTGAATTTCAAAGGTTTTTTAAATGCTAATTCCTAACTATATAAGGCCTGAAACCTTTGTTTTTTTCAGTGAACTCGCAAGGTTTTTTAAATGCTAATTCTATTAGCGGATAAGATTTATAAATGTTAATATCCGTATGAGACCACCTGAACAGCCCTAGGGGGGTCAGAGTGTTTCTACAAGGCCCCAAATCTTTTTTTTTTTCTTGTAAAAAAATGAGGTACGCGCACTGTGTGCGTACCGGTACGCGTACCCCGCGATTTTCCGAATTTATTTTTTTTTTTTTTGGGCCTTGGGGGTCCTTGTGGGACCCCTTGAGCAGGCCTAGGGGGTCAGGATGCTTTCCCCTGCCCCCTTTTTGAGTTCTACACGTTTGTTTTTCTGCTTTCCTGTGCCTCAGTCTACCGAGGCACAAGATGGCTGCCAACAGTTTCTGTTTTGGAGTGTTGACAGACATTGGCACAACAACAAATAATATCTGGGGGTCATAGAGTAAGTCAGTAAGTCAAACAAGAAGGACCACTATACCAAAGACATGCAAAACAGTATCACTAAGAGGTAATAGTAAGTGAAATGGCCAAGTCAAGGCTCAAGAGTATATGGAGAAAAATATTGTTCCCATCAGAAGCCACACTGTACTGCCCTTATTGTCATCATTTGGGTTCTCCTTACCCAGGAGACACGACGGCCGGTAGGTAGTTACCGTGACCGAGATGTGATGTGAGGACAGAACAGAAAGGTATGATAGTGGCTAATGAAAAAAGCAGTGTCTGGTGATTGGAGTGAAAAAGTGAAGGGTAATCATAAAATTAGGTGAATTGGGTGGAATAAAGGAATTTTATTAGTATCCCCCAATCCCTAAGATTAAAAGGCAGGTGTGGGTGCAGGTTTTAAATAATAACTGCACATATTGGTGGTCGACATGTTTCTGCATTCACAAGAAAGAAGTTTCTAATGCATTCTTCAGGACCTTAAAACAACACTACTGCTTTGTAAATAATAAATAATGAAAAAATATCACCTGGAAATCCAGGCGTACTCAACCGTATACTGTTAGTGCATAATGGTAAGGGATCCGACATGAAAAACAAACAAACAGACAAACAAACAGAGAAACAAATAGGACACTTAACGTTATTCACATTGTTTCTGTTTGTAATCATACTAGCAATGCTATATGTTCACTCATACTAGGATCTCATCTCAAGTATTCACTCACCCTTGTACGTAGGTTGAGAGGCTTCACCCCACCTGGCTGCAGCGCAGGTAAAAGGAGCACCGCTCTGAGGATAATCATAAGGTAATTACTGAGCGGTATCATGTTATGACACAAGAAAAAGAAAAAAAGAATAGAGTATACTACGAGTCAAAAGGCGGATTGGGCCTCTTGTATATCAAATTGTGACAGACTTCTAGGCATGCCCGCCCCAAACTATCAGATTCAATCAACACCAAAATATTTGAAAATGCAGAGTCCAAAAGCGCTTTGTCAAAGAACGGAGTCGCCATTAGTGGCGTGTGATTCTCCGTATGCGCGTTGGAGAGGTAGACCGCGTGTGCGAAGAAATCAGTGCGCACGGGCCGGGATACACTCACCTTTCCGTCGATGTCTCCAGGCAGTCTTCAGTACTGCTTGGGGGGGCACCGATCACGGAACACGGTGATGTTTTGAAGAATCGTGAGTAATCCCTGGGCGTCATGTGACAAGGGCAGTCACGTGACGCTAAGGATCATGGGAAACGTAGTTCACTGCGCATTTCTGCCGACTTTACAGCGTGGACTGCACTGAAAGTGTATGAAATGTATATTAGAACACATTCTAGGCAGCACAACACAGTGTGGTAAATGTAATAAGTCAATAATATGTTGTTGTGTGTGTGGCAGATGAAACTCCACTTCATGATATGTGGGAAAGCATTCTGTAAGGCAGAAAAATTAGATATTGATATCAGATAGGATATCTAAAGTGTGCCAAAAACAGGTGCATGGAAGACTTTCTCCGTAGGATATTTGATGACACTATACAGAGCAACATTCAGAGGGACATCCAGGGTATAGGCTCGTTAAGGCCCTCTTTGTCGCTGTTAAGGCGGTACACCCATTTTTGTTCAATTTTAAACAAGAAACGACTGACATCCGCACATGAGTCAGGGATGTGTGGTTGTTCAAGTACTGTCCAGTAGAATTCCTCAGGACCATGACCCTTCTCAAGAAAATGTGCAGTGAGGCGAGTTGCTTGTTTCCGACAACGCACCGTGCTTTTGTGTTCTTGGATGCGTGTCCGTATCTTTCTGGTCGTCATGCCGACATACTGTAATCGACATGGACATGTAATCAAGTAAATCAGATTACTGCTATTGCAGTTCGTAAACTTGCTTTGTATCCATGGACGGTTGGTGCCGATGTCTATCTCAGTAGACTTGTTGGTCTGGGGACAGACGGTGCAAGTCCCACACGGGTGGTGTCCTACCACAGGTGGTAAGTCCCATAGGGTACCCACTTGCCTCACTTCCTTGTTACGTGGGCGTGTGTGGACTAGTTGATCTTTTAGATTTCGTCCTCTTTTGTAGGCAAACATAGGCTGGGGGATGTCATCACCTCCGGTTTGGAGGATTGACCAGTGTTTTCTAATGATTTTTTGCAACTGGTTGGATCGACTGTTGAAGGTGTTGACGAAAGCAATACGATCCGTCTTGCCCTCCCTCCCTCCAAAAGAGAAGACGGATCGTATTGCTTTCGTCAACACCTTCAACAGTCGATCCAACCAGTTGCAAAAAATCATTAGAAAACACTGGTCAATCCTCCAAACCGGAGGTGATGACATCCCCCAGCCTATGTTTGCCTACAAAAGAGGACGAAATCTAAAAGATCAACTAGTCCACACACGCCCACGTAACAAGGAAGTGAGGCAAGTGGGTACCCTATGGGACTTACCACCTGTGGTAGGACACCACCCGTGTGGGACTTGCACCGTCTGTCCCCAGACCAACAAGTCTACTGAGATAGACATCGGCACCAACCGTCCATGGATACAAAGCAAGTTTACGAACTGCAATAGCAGTAATCTGATTTACTTGATTACATGTCCATGTCGATTACAGTATGTCGGCATGACGACCAGAAAGATACGGACACGCATCCAAGAACACAAAAGCACGGTGCGTTGTCGGAAACAAGCAACTCGCCTCACTGCACATTTTCTTGAGAAGGGTCATGGTCCTGAGGAATTCTACTGGACAGTACTTGAACAACCACACATCCCTGACTCATGTGCGGATGTCAGTCGTTTCTTGTTTAAAATTGAACAAAAATGGGTGTACCGCCTTAACAGCGACAAAGAGGGCCTTAACGAGCCTATACCCTGGATGTCCCTCTGAATGTTGCTCTGTATAGTGTCATCAAATATCCTACGGAGAAAGTCTTCCATGCACCTGTTTTTGGCACACTTTAGATATCCTATCTGATATCAATATCTAATTTTTCTGCCTTACAGAATGCTTTCCCACATATCATGAAGTGGAGTTTCATCTGCCACACACACAACAACATATTATTGACTTATTACATTTACCACACTGTGTTGTGCTGCCTAGAATGTGTTCTAATATACATTTCATACACTTTCAGTGCAGTCCACGCTGTAAAGTCGGCAGAAATGCGCAGTGAACTACGTTTCCCATGATCCTTAGCGTCACGTGACTGCCCTTGTCACATGACGCCCAGGGATTACTCATGATTCTTCAAAACATCACCGTGTTCCGTGATCGGTGCCCCCCCAAGCAGTACTGAAGACTGCCTGGAGACATCGACGGAAAGGTGAGTGTATCCCGGCCCGTGCGCACTGATTTCTTCGCACACGCGGTCTACCTCTCCAACGCGCATACGGAGAATCACACGCCACTAATGGCGACTCCGTTCTTTGACAAAGCGCTTTTGGACTCTGCATTTTCAAATATTTTGGTGTTGATTGAATCTGATAGTTTGGGGCGGGCATGCCTAGAAGTCTGTCACAATTTGATATATAAGAGGCCCAATCCGCCTTTTGACTCGTAGTATACTCTATTCTTTTTTTCTTTTTCTTGTGTCATAACATGATACCGCTCTGTAATTACCTTATGATTATCCTCAGAGCGGTGCTCCTTTTACCTGCGCTGCAGCCAGGTGGGGTGAAGCCTCTCAACCTACGTACAAGGGTGAGTGAATACTTGAGATGAGATCCTAGTATGAGTGAACATATAGCATTGCTAGTATGATTACAAACAGAAACAATGTGAATAACGTTAAGTGTCCTATTTGTTTCTCTGTTTGTTTGTCTGTTTGTTTGTTTTTCATGTCGGATCCCTTACCATTATGCACTAACAGTATACGGTTGAGTACGCCTGGATTTCCAGGTGATATTTTTTCATTATTTATTATTTACAAAGCAGTAGTGTTGTTTTAAGGTCCTGAAGAATGCATTAGAAACTTCTTTCTTGTGAATGCAGAAACATGTCGACCACCAATATGTGCAGTTATTATTTAAAACCTGCACCCACACCTGCCTTTTAATCTTAGGGATTGGGGGATACTAATAAAATTCCTTTATTCCACCCAATTCACCTAATTTTATGATTACCCTTCACTTTTTCACTCCAATCACCAGACACTGCTTTTTTCATTAGCCACTATCATACCTTTCTGTTCTGTCCTCACATCACATCTCGGTCACGGTAACTACCTACCGGCCGTCGTGTCTCCTGGGTAAGGAGAACCCAAATGATGACAATAAGGGCAGTACAGTGTGGCTTCTGATGGGAACAATATTTTTCTCCATATACTCTTGAGCCTTGACTTGGCCATTTCACTTACTATTACCTCTTAGTGATACTGTTTTGCATGTCTTTGGTATAGTGGTCCTTCTTGTTTGACTTACTGACTTACTCTATGACCCCCAGATATTATTTGTTGTTGTGTATTGAGTTCGGGGCTTATATCTGGCTGGTCGATAAACTTGCCCTTAGACCCTCCCTAATTGTTTGTTGAACGACAGACATTGGCAGCCAATCAGAATGCAGCTCGCGCACTAGATGTACGCGTACCGTACGCGTACGTGCGCGTACCGTAAGGGTACAGGTAAGCTCACGGGTAAGCTGCCATAGATATATAAATTTTTTTGAACCTAAATTACTCAAAATCCTCTGGAGCACATATCTTGAGACATAGCAAAGGCACATCGGGCTACCAGTCCCTACAATTTTGCCAAGTTTGGTGAAAATCCATTCAGCCGTTCGGGCTAAAAGTGCGACCGACCGCCCTATGGAAATTAACATGGGGAAAACACGTTTTGGGACCCCCATTTTATCTCGGCCCCCGCTTGATGAATCCCCCCCAAACTTTTAGAGAAGGACCGGAGCATCGCGAGGCAAAGTTGCTGAAAAATTCAGGCAGATTCCTCAACCGGCGCCAAAGTTATTCCCAATAGAATGTTGCGATTTCCCTATGGAAATCAATCCTAACTATATATACCTACTGGCGACCGCCAGTAGGTAATATATATATATATCGTGAAAAAGCAGGTTTCACCTGCGAAACGCGTCGAGAAAGCCATTAAATAAATACGCTTTGCATTTCCAAGTGGCCCGGATTTCTTTTCTTAAACTGGAGAAGGTTTTTGGTTGTATATATATATATTCACAGAAAAAACCATAGGTTATAGACCATATATAGTTAGGAATTAGCATTTACAAAACCTTGAAAATTCACTGAAAAAACCATAGGTTATAGACCATATATAGTTAGGAATTAGCATTTAGAAAATCTTATTTTACTCACACAAAACCATTGAAATTCCATATATAGTTAGTTGCACTAACTATATATCGCGCACCCGCAATCCACTGCTGATGATGTCACATATTACATCATTCATGACATGGTCAGTGACATCACTGATGACATCACTGATGACATCTCAAATGACATCACTGATGACATCACTGATGACATCTCATTTGACATTACTGATCACATCACTGATGACATCATTCATGTGATGATACAATGAACCTCTTCAGACTCTAATATAACCTTAGATACACTCAGTGTAAACAGACACTCACAGACTGTCACTCATCCATGGAGTTACTCACACACCTAGTCAGTCTTGCAAAGAATCAATCACACCTCGATTTCCTCAACTATATAGTTATACACACCTTACTTATTGGAACATATAATAACACATATTTACTCTGTTATACAATCCCTGATACAAGTTCACAATAATCCATACAGCCACTCACACATTCACTGGCTCTTATGCACAGTTATTTATATATGTCAACTATCACATGTACTGTGTTTTACATATGTACTTACTTTGACATGTAGCACTGAGATATCCATTCACTCACCAATGCACTCATGCACACAGTCAACCGCCCATACAGATGTTTCCACATGCACTTTTGAACCCATACATCTAGTGAATCAACTGCTCACACATCTATGCACAGAGTCATACACCTCCCAGACACCCACACACACACTCAGTCTCCCATACAAATACTTGGGCAACTAATCAATAACCCATATAGTTAGTCATATAGCTAATGATCAACACATGCATCAGATTACAAAACAACAGACACAATGATGCACAATTTAAAACAGTTTAGTCACTAACCCATGCACTCAGTGAGACACATTTAATCACTCACTTATACAGTCAGTCATGCACCTACTAAATCCTTCATCCAGACACTTATCAACCACTCATTCTTCAATATGTAAGACATATTTTAACTTTACAGAAGCATACAGTCACTGGATGTTGTCATCAGTGATGTCATCAGTGATGTCATTTGAGATGTCATCAGTGATGTCATCAGTGATGTCACTGACCATGTCATGAATGATGTAATATGTGACATCATCAGCAGTGGATTGCGGGTGCGCGATATATAGTTAGTGCAACTAACTATATATGGAATTTCAATGGTTTTGTGTGAGTAAAATAAGGTTTTCTAAATGCTAATTCCTAACTATATATGGTCTATAACCTATGGTTTTTTCAGTGAATTTTCAAGGTTTTGTAAATGCTAATTCCTAACTATATATGGTCTATAACCTATGGTTTTTTCTGTGAATTTCATTGGTTTTTTAACAGCTAATATCTGTAGCTGTAAAATGTATTCTTCTTTAAATCCAAAAATATATTTTATATGTTTATGAATAATTTTTTTTTTAAATATTTTTTTTTCTTCGTTCCCGCTTCGCGAATCGGGAAGCTTCCCGTTAGCTGACCTTGATGCCGCGAAATAGACCGCGAGCCGGTAAACGTTTCTTTACCGCAAGTGCCGCGTTAGAAAACAACATCGTGACGCCTCCCGTCCGCATGACGTTCCACGTTGTCGCGTGATACGTCATATGACGTGCTACGTTAGCGAACTGGTACGCGAAGCGAGTGCCAAAGCGCAGGTTTCTGGAAGCAAACCGGGAGGCCCTGCAAAGCGCTTAACGTAAACACAGCAAGTCATGTGACTTGGTAATAACACTTTTCATTGGTTCATTTCACTTTTGGTTTCCTAATGATGTAAGACTAGGTCATATAATCTAAAATGAACACTTTTGATTGGTTGAGAACTCTTGTTTTTCCCAAATGATGAAAATCCCTCCTTCTTTCCTCACTCTGACTTTCATCATTGTGAGAGAAAGACCCTTTGTGATCACTGAGCAATGGCTTCTTTAGTAGCTTCAGCTGGTGCTTCCCCACCACCTCCACCACATCCAAGGAAGAGTGGACCACCTGCTCAAGTTGTAATTCAACAAGAAGAAGAAGAAGAGGAACAGGAGGACGAGCACGAAGAGAGGCAGTTTTTGCCTGAGCAGCCCAAGACGTCTCACCGGAAAGAAAACTTCATTTGGCAATTTTTTAAAATTCCCAAAGGTCAGAAAAAAGTAAATGCAAGATACGTAACTTGCCTTATATGTCAAGATAGACTGTCCAGAGGGACCGACAAAAAATACAGTTTCGGAAACTACACAATGCATCGCCATATGACTAGGTGGCATCCTAACAACTACAGTGCTGCACAGTTTCGGAACGACCTAGATAATCTCCCTATTATGGCCAGAAGATCTGTTGTACCGGAAGTAACGGGACCAGAGGGCAGGGAGATGGTGCCAAATATACAAATGAGATTTGGTGAAGTAAAACACACCTGCGTATTTTGCGATGGATTCATTTCCTACGGAGAAAGAAGCATCACTCTGATCAACAGAGCTATTGACTATCATATGCAAGTTTGTCCGAAACGCCCAAAATAATAAATACTTCTTTTTTTTGTTTTGTTGCTCCTGTTGAGCCCTTTACAATGAATCGTTTTCATTGCCCCCTCCAAGAAAAACCCAAAAAAATATAAAACTGTTCCGAAAAATTCAAAAACAGTAAAAAAATGTTCAGAAAAATAAAAAAAAAAGTTCTTTTCAGAACTACCTCCCCGTTATTAAAAAATTGGTACAATATTTGGAACTGTGCCAACCTCTATTTCTCTTAGTTCGCTTCCTAGTTCGCTCGCTGGTACGCGAACTGGAAGCGAACCAAAAACAGTAAGTATAAGGGAAGGAAACACACACTTATGTTAAAAGAAAGACAGCTATAGGGGAGTAAACTAGAGATACTATTACCCATAATCCACTACTGATGATGTCACATATTACATCATTCATGACATGCTCAGTGACATCATCAGCAGAGGATTGCGGGTTTTTTGGCAACATGCCTTATCCACGGTTTAATAACGCTGCCTTTTGCTTTATATAAGTTTTCAAATTGTATGAAATATATACCAATAGGTCTTTATGAACCTTTAGGTAGTGCTTTTGTTCATGAGGTCTGGTCGCTTCCATACACATACAGATGTTTCAAAGATGATCAAGAAGTTTATCTGAATGGAGAGGAATGCACTGAGACGCCAGATCATTCACTAATGTGTAGGCACATACAGTTACACGATTCATGCAACAAACACCGACCAAATATGGCTTGCGTGTTGCAAGGCACGCCAGTTCCTGCTATCATCCCCACGTTCAAGTTGTTGGAAAATGGTAGTTATTTGATGCTCAATAATGAAGATTGTTCTGAGTTAATTAAAAGTATTCCTTTTATCGTAACAGTAAGTGAACGGGTTATTTGCTGCAGAAATGTTCTATTTCCTCCCACACATGAACATAGGGAGTTTTCAATCTGGCCACAAATACCAACCTTGGGACACGTTTCAACGGCATGACAAGAATAAGAGCTCTTTTGTCTCAGAGAGAGGTGGCCTTGAGTTCGGCCCGTGAAACTTTCGTACTTCACATAGCGAACACCCGTACACAGGTTTGCCTTTCAATTTCAGCAACATGTTTCCGACTATCTTTAACGCATCCTCCACAAAATCCCTGGCACACTTTTTTAAAGTTGTTACCAGTGGTCTCGTGACTTCATTTGAGAAAATCTTTGGAGTCATCCCTGCTCCCTTTCATTGTATTTTCTGCACTCTGGTTCGTGGATTGGCATTTTTACTTGCATTACCAGCGGACGCTCTTGTGCTTTTTTACATTTTTAAATATGGATGTCCCTCCTATGCAACCTCCGACCCTGCAGCTGCTGACACTGTTCCGCAATCGCATGCTAGAATATTATGGCACAATGCCGTTGGCGATATTAAGCACGGCATATGGATTATCTTTTCGGTTCTCCTACTTCACCTGTGTCCAGCCTGTATTTCACTGCCTGACCTGTGATTTCGATTGGGCCATTGATTTGTGTCTCTGCGGACCGGTTTCTCCTGACGTCGACTTTAATCAGCTGGTGACTCCTATCATTACTCACGAGTTGATTTGTCCTGGCGAAAGGATTATGGCTGTGGCATTGATGCATGGACTACTTGGTCCCTGGAATTTACTGGCGGCAGCACAGTCTTTCTTGGAACACAGCTTTCTTGAAAACCCACCGAGCTGTCCTCTGATGGTGATAGAGGATCCGGTGCTGGGAGAGCACGTATGTTCTTTTCCGCTTTTAAATTGGATGGCTGAACTGTTTTCGGATGAAGACGGTGACTTCCTATTGGAGGCTGTTGCAGCTTATTTTGCATACACAGTTATGTCATAGACCTTTTTCATGTTTGATATGCTGAGTACTAGCATTTCATTGACAATTCATTGACTTATTTGTCAAGTTTTTATTATTTACCTTGCCTATTGGCTTAAGACTCGATAAAGTACTTGGCTGTTTTATTTTTCTTTAGCATTGAATTTTCCTAGTTTTTAATGCTTTACCTTGCGGACCGTCCACATATAAACTTGCAATCTGCTCTCATGAGATGGCACTTCTATTATCTTATTCAGTTCGTTTCCGGATCATGAGGAGGTGTCATCTAGGTCCTGGATATCTTTACACCGTGTTAAGTTAGCATGGGCTCATTACCGGTTTAAACGCCATTTTTCCTTTTTTGCAACTTCTGCACACGACACTTAGTTGTTGCTTTAGCTTTCCACCTAGTAGTTCATCGTGGTTTACATGAGAATAATATGTTATTGGTCTACTATCTGCTTTACTTGTTAAACTATATCTGTACAGCGAGTGCTAAAGTTTCAAGAACAACACGATACAGAATTGTTATGAGGTCTGATCTCCACGACTTCATACTCATAACATAAGTGCAACTTCTGCCAATTCTGGGCATGAGGCGGGTTTTATATTGCTTTGCCGAACACACATACACAACAGTTGATGCGGTTCACATGAAGAGAGAGCTGGTGTATGCTGATGTGATTCCTTCAAATCTAAGACACTAAAGTATGGACACGCCCTAAACCAACACAAAGAGACCTTCTTAGCAAATAATATAATATGTGTATTAGGGAGGGTGAGATATAAGCAGCCGCGGGCCGTGGAGGGAGTTACGATGGGGCAGGGAGGCGGGGAGGGGGAGAAGCAGGGTGGAGCCCTCTCTACCTTGCCCCTCCCCCTCCCCGCCTCCCTGCCCCACCGTAACTCCCTCCACGGCCCGCGGCTGCTTATAAGTGTTGCTAACTCTTATTCATTTACAGCATGTTAACATACTGTCACCATTCGCTTTTTATGTACTAGTAACTATGCTGGTAATTTTGCTACTGATAATATGTGTACTTGTATTCTCCACCCTGCTTCTCCCCCTCCCCGCCTCCCTGCCTCACCGTAACTCCCTCCACGGCCCGCGGCTGCTTATAAGTGTTGCTAACTCTTATTCATTTACAGCATGTTAACATACTATCACCATTCACTTTTTATGTACTAGTAACTATGCTGGTAATTTTGCTACTGATAATATGTGTACTTTTATTATCTAAGGTACTACGCCTGAGAAGACGGCATTAGTAAATAAACATTTCAAATACACATCTGTTCTTCTTAACTCCATGTTCTGGTTTCTAAGAAATCTATAACGACCGACTGTTCATGAGTTCCACGTATCCTGAGGTACTATAAGTTCATATTCTGGATTGTCTAAACATTGAGAGTTTGTTATATCCAATGTGACACTGTACCTAGCTTGCTAAATAGTTTTTGATTACTAACGTGAGTTTTGGGACACCCTAATTCGCCGAGGTTCCAATCCTCTGTCCACAGTTCTGTGTGAGAACAGAAACCCTGCGACAGGGGCACCCCCGACCCTTGCTGGAGCTTCATCACACTTGCGATACAACTCCAGCAATGCGCCACCTTTACGGCACAGATACATCACGCATCTGTGCTGTTTTTGCCCCATGATGCGCCGCATTGTAAATGCAGCACACCATAGGTGACGGAACAGCGGCACAGAATGACTAACACATCCCTGGTGATGCGCCAGTCATCATAAATCTATCCCTATGCTTCTTATCTTGTTAGAGATGAACCGCCATATGTATCATCAAAGTTATTTGCATTTCCTAAATAGCGAACTTTAAGGAATAAATAGCGATTCTTTACCATTCCTAGTTTGCGATGAGCTATTTGCTAATTAGCCGAATGTAGCCCAATGAAGCCCAATGTAGCCCAATGTAGCCCAAAGATGGCCGCCAGACACACAAAAAAACAAATGTAGCCCAAATATCAGCCAGATGTAGCCCAACTATAGCCCAGTGACAGAATGACCAATCAGCTTCGCAAACCTCCGTTACGCGAAGCGGAGCGCTGTTACAGATATATATCTTTTTTTGAACGTTAATTTCTCAAAATCCACTGGAGCACATATATTGAGACCTAGCAAAGGCACATCGGGCTACCAGTCCCTAATATTTTGCCAAGTTTCGTGCAAATCCATTCAGCCGTTCAATTATTATTTTTATTATTTTTTTTTGCCCCGCGGGGCCCTTTTAAAACCTCCACATCAAACCTAGGGGGTCAGCGAGGATCTACTATGCCCCCTTATAGTTATTTCCCCCTTTGTTTTGACCTCCTCTTGTCTCTCGATCCTACCGAGAGACAAGATGGCGGCCGCTACGGACTGTTTGGAATGTTGACAGACGCCGGAGAACCAATCAGCTTCGCTTCACAAAGCTCCGTTGCGCGAAAAGTCCGCGAACCAGAGCGCTAACCGGTCCGCTGTTACAGATATATATCTTTTTTTAAACGTTAATTTCTCAAAATCCACTGGAGCACATATATTGAGACCTACAAAAGGCACATCGGGCTACCAGTCCCTACAATTTTGCCAAGTTTCGTGCAAATCCATTCAGCCGTTCGGGCTAAAAGTGAGGCCAACCGCCCTATGGAAAACTCAATGTTAAAAACACGTTTTGGGACCCCCCTTTTTTCTCGGCCCCCACTGGACGAACCCCCCCCAAATTTTCAAGGGCTGCTCAGAAACAAAATGTGCCATTTTCCTGAAAATTTCAGCCAATTCCGTCCACAAACGCCAAAGTTATTAGACATAGAATTTTCAAAAAACCCATAGAGAAAAAATCCTAACTATATATACCTACTGGCGACCGCCAGTAGGTAATATATATATATATATATATAAATATATATATATATATATATATATATATATATATATATATATATATATATATATATATATTCCAAAGGCCTTGCCTAGGTAGAATGGAAGGGAAGGGTTAACACTTCACTTGAATAGGCTGTGTCCTGTCCCCACACAAAGGAGTTATTTACTCCATAGGTATCCTGGCAGACATTACTGGGTTGAAAGAGATATGTGTGCACTTCAGATAGCTGCTCTGAAGTCACCCCCACATCAAATGCAGTTTTAAGTATAAGTACTGAGTCTCTGTATTATTATGTAATTGTAGGATTTTCATTACAGAGTGCTGTGGATTGGGTTATAGATATGTCGGGCTAAGTGCCCTGGGATGACTTAAATTCTCTTTGTCATCACGGTTGCATTCCAGCTGTTGCTGTTTGTTGGGTGACTGGTCTAGTGCACACTTTCAGCTCGGTAACATGAATTACGTACATGTTGGGCTAAGTGCCCATCATACTACTTTGGCTCTCTATACATCATCCACAACCCAATACACAGTGCACTGAAATAAACAGCTATATCTGCAAAGAGAAAAAGTCTAATAAGTGTCTCACAAAAGACAATCTGCTTATTTTGGCATATGTTATTGCTTCACATAAAATTGTAAACTATACCTCCAATATTGCATCATTATAGGCTGCTTGGATAATTGTGTATAAATAGACACAAAAGGTGGATCACCGCTAACTGTGATCAAGACCAAGCTGGTCAAAACGCGCTTGTTTCGTGAGCTTTTGTTGGTGATGGCTGTTACATACTGGATTAAATAAGCCTTGAAAGTAAATCTCCTTGAGTGATCTGTCTTTGGAGGTGATATTAAATGTGGATCTCGATTCCTTTACCGCACCACTCGCACCAACCGTGAGCGTGTTTACACAGGGAATCAATTGGTGAAAAGTAAGTGCGAGCAGCAGCCCCTAAATCTCAACCTGGATCGGACGTAATGGATGAATCCATGCATTCAACACTGAAGTCTGCATAACACCATCAAAAACAATTGGGAATTACAACTCAAACTCACCTGAACTGCGAAGAGTGAGCAGAGCCAGTACGTGACAGCCAGCTGAGCCAAACTGCCCACACCAAGGTGGAGAAGTTAAAGGACGCTGCCGTCTTTGGGAGGTGAGACATCGAGGTAAAAGTGCTGAGCTGCGCGCGCTGGGAGAACTTTGACAGGCTGCAGGTTGAGAGCAGAGGTAGTGCAGGAATGCGAAAGAGCCGCATTGCTCGACTCTAAGCATTCTGCATGGGGAGTAGCACCACGGCAGTGAGGCAACATTGCGGTGGTGGATCACAGCAGTGACAGCCCGCAAAATACACCTTTAGGAGCTCTTTTGTGAAAGTGAACCCTCAGGAACTGTTTGTCCTATCATATTAAAAAATGAGCGAGCGAGTCATAATTGGAATACACGTTAATGCAAAGTATGGGGACACAGAATACATATGAACATATATGATAAAATCAAGTCATGAGCAGATAACCTCGATGGAGATAAAAACAAAAGTAACCACAAGACAATATAAATCGAACACATGGGAGTAAAGCATTGAATGAAAGCAACCAGTGCTCCGGATGTAATGTAAACCAAGGAGGATGAGTGACAAGCATGTCAGCCATGGAGGCAAGAATTACCAAAAGACAAATGGAAGCAAAGTCCCTCTTTGCCAGCAATAAAGACTCTCTTAGTGGGAATAAATCAACAGACACCACAGGCCGACAACATGGTGAAAAGAACGTAAAGAACCTCTTTTTTTATTTAGAAAAAGTGATGAAGAAAGAAATTAATAAAGGATGGGAAATAATAACAATGGAAAAGTATTTGGAAGTAAATAGGGTCCCAAGAGGACTGAGAGTCTTCACCCTTACCTAATCATCCCAACACCAAACCCTAAATGCTAGAGGAATGGTGTCATAACAACATGGCATGTTCACGAAACATGATGCAACTCATCATCAAATATGATTTTAAAAACCTGGATGATATCCACAAAATAATTGAAAACCTATAAAAAGAAATACAGTCTTTAAAAGGAAGAGGAAAGTAGCCAACATAGGAAAGAGATGGAAACTAAACTTGACAAATATGAAAAAGAAATAGAAGAGAGGAAAGACAGAAAATTCCAACGAGATCAGAGGGATTATGAGATTGGAACAATCTTTACCTTTGCAAATAAATTCACACATTTGAAAGCACAACCAACAGAAAAACAAACTAAATGGAATGAATTGGATACAACAATGAGCGAATCAGAAGCAGAATTAAGCAAAGGAGAAAACATTGCCACAGCAATTACGAAAACGTATTTTGGGGAAGAAATTAGACTTTTGTATATAGTTCAGAGGCCATGCAACAAAAGAGGGAGGGGAAGAGGACAGACCTCAACACAAAGACGTTGTAGAGGACGAGGAAATGCAACAGAGCAATTAAACTCAGAAAAACAAGGCGAAGCATCAGGAAGTACAAATCAATACCTATTAAGCAGCAAATTGAGGAAATAAGTTTGAGACAAAATTTAAAAACGAAAAACAATCTGATCGGAAACCTATTGAATATTGTACTAACAGACAACCAATGCAGAGTTTTGAATAAAGGGCTAACCTTCTGTCCTGAGATCCATAGTGACTTAGCAGAAACCAATATTGATACATATAGGTTCATTTGGAAACTAAAACTGGCCAAATTCTGCACAAAAAGAAATGCAAAACTAAACATCCCTCTACCATAGAGGTAGGCAATGTACCTAGAACTATTTCAATAAACCAACTACTGGAAGTTAAAACGGTATACGATTTAACCCATGATATACAAGATGAGAAAATGCAGGAATCAGATATACTAACTGTTAGAAATGGGGTCTCTGGTTGGCGAAGGCTTGCGCCAAAGCCAGGCAGAGACCTCCACTCTAGTCAGGGCACGGGAGTTACACACCAAAGATAACCCCTGCTCTCCCCCTTGGCAGCTTGGCACGAGCAGTCAGGCTTATCCCGGTGGCCATGTGAAAAGCGTTTGCGCAAAACACACAAGTGTATATAAAAATTAGCCTTTGTATTTTCATGAACACATTTGAGTAGTAATCACACAATATACACTGTACCCCTTGGCACTAGGCACTATTTACGGGGGATTATTTACAACTGACCAGGCCAATCACCCCACGGTCAGAACCTTCAGATATGCACATACATAATGCACCACCAATAACTACTGGCATGATACTGTACGGAGAACAAGATCTTGTAACATAAAACATAGGGCACCTAAATCCCATCAGGCATGAATCTCGTTGGCATGCCACCTTAGGCATACATCCCATTAGCGAATAAATATCAATCGCATAATCACCACCATAAACCACAATAGGGGATCGATCACTAGATGCAATAGGCATCGCAAGCACAACTTCATTATGTGATCCTCACGAGGCCATAGGCCTTGCATGCAGAAAACACATTAGCAGGAGGCACCAACCTAAAAGGTCATAATATGGGATGGGGCAATAACTATATTAGTGTTAGACACCTTCCTAAGCATAACTCACATTAGCTGATAAGTCTCAGCAGCATAATCAACAACATAAACCACAGTAGGGAATAGATCACAAGATGCAAAGGGCGTCCCAAGCATACTACCTAATCCAATCATCCCCTGAGGCAATACGCCTCGCAAGTATCAATCAATCAAGCAATCATAGCACTTGTATAGCGCACTACTTACCCGGGAGGGTCTCAAGGCGCTTGGAGGAAGGGGGCCCGCTACTGCTCGAACAGCCAGCTCTTGAGTTGTCTCCTGAAGGCGAGATGGTCCTGGGTCAGCCGAAGGTGGATGGGGAGGGAGTTCCATGTCTTGGCCTCCAGGTAGGAGAAGGATCTTCCTCCGGCGGTGGCTCTTCGGATGCGTGGTACGGCGGCGAGGGCGAAGCTGGTGGACCGTAGCTGGCGGGTGGGCGTATAGAAGGTCAGGCGGTCGTTGAGAGATTTGTGTGCGTGGGTGAGGAGCCGGAACGTGATCCTCTTGTTGACGGGGAGCCAGTGGAGGTCTCTCAGGTGGCCGGAGAAGTGGCTGCGTCGGGGGATGTCCAGGATGAGTTGGGCGGAGGCGTTCTGGATGCGTTGGAGTTTTTTCTGTAGCTTGGCTGTGGTTCCGGCGTAGAGGGTGATTCCGTAGTCCAGTCGGCTGGTGACGAGTGCTTGGGTGACCGTCTTCCTGGTTTCGGTGGGGATCCATCAGAAGATCTTGCGGAGCACGCGCAGGGTGAGAAAGCACGATGAGGAGATGGCGTTGACTTGTCTGGTCATCGAGAGTGAGGAGTCCAGGATGAAGCCCAGGTTTTGTGCGTGGTCTGTTGGCTTGGGTGCGGTGCCCAGGGCGGGGGGTCACCAGGAGTCGTCCCAGGCGGAGGGCGATGGTCCCAGGATGAGGACTTCCGTCTTGTCTGAGTTCAGTTTCAGGCGGCTGTTCTTCATCCACTCGGCGACGTCTTTCATCCCTTCGTGTAGGCAGGTTCTGGCGGTGTCAGGGTCTCTGGTGAGGGAGAGGATTAGCTGGGTGTCGTCGGCGTAGGAGATGATGTTGAAGTTGTGTTGGCGTGCGATGGCTGCAAGAGGTCTCATGTAGACGTTGAAGAGGGTGGGACTGAGTGAAGATCCTTGAGGTACGCCGCAGATGACTTCGGTAGCCTCGGATCGAAACGGGGGGAGGCGGACTCTCTGTGTTCTTCCGGCGAGGAACGAGGTGATCCACTCCAGTGCCTTCTCTTGAATGCCGATGTTGCTGAGGCGTTGAACTAGGGTGCGGTGGCAGACAGTGTCGAATGCTGCTGAGAGGTCCAGGAGGATGAGTGCCGCTGTTTCCCCGTTGCCGAGCAGGGCTCGGATGTCGTTGGTGGCTGCGATGAGGGCGGTCTCGGTGCTGTGGTTGGCTCTAAAACCGGACTGCGAGGGGTCAAGGGATCCGTTCATCTCGAGGAAGGCGGCAAGCTGTCTGTTGACGATCTTCTCAATGACTTTAGCAGGAAAGGGGAGGAACGAGATGGGGCGGAAGTTTTTGAGGTCGGTGGGGTCCGTTGTTGGTTTCTTCAGTAGGGCGCTGAGCTCGGCGTGCTTCCAGCTCTCCAGGAAGGTGGCGGTGTTGAAGGAGGTGTTGATGATGTTCCGGAGTTGGGGTGCGATGGTGGAGTCAGCCTTGTTGAAGACCTGGTGTGGGCAGGGGTCGGTCGGTGATCCGGAGTGGATGGTGTTCATCGTGTGGCTGTGTCCTCGGTGGTCACCGTGGTCCAAGTGCGGAGGGTGGTGGTGGGGTGCGTTGGTTCGACGGTGGGGTGCGTGGATGGTGCGCTGAAGCTGTTGTGGATGTCGGTGATCTTGCGGTGGAAGAACGAGGCGAGGGAGTCGCAGAGGTCTTGTGACGGAGTGATGTCGTTGTTGCCGGTGCTGGGGTTGGAGAACTCCTTGACAATGCTGAATAGTTCCTTGCTGTCGTGGGCGTTGTTGTCCAGTCCTTCCTTCAGAGATTTCTTCTTGGTGGTGCAGATAAGCTGGTGGTACTTGCGGGTGGCGTGTTTAAGGGCGGTCATGTTGTCGGTGGTCTGGTCGAGGAGCCAGGCTTTCTCGAGGGTGCGGCAGCTCTTCTTGGAGTCCTTGAGTTCGTCGGTGAACCAGGATGCCTTCTTGTGTCTGGGTCTGTTGGGAGGGTTCTTCAATGGTGCGAGGTCGTTGGCGCAGGCGGTCAGCCACTGCGTGAAGTTGCGGGCTGCTTCGTTGGGGTCCGTTGCGCTGGCGGGTGGGTTCTGGCTGAGGGAGGTGGTGAGCTGGTCGGTGGTGATCTTACTCCAGCTTTTGTGGGGAACCTGAAGTGGGTGGTGGTGGGTCGTGGTTCTTCTGAAGCTGAAGTGGACGCAGCTGTGGTCGGTCCAGTGGAGTCCAGTGAAGTGGCTGAAGGTGATGTGCTTGCTGGTTGAGAAGCCGGTGTCAAGCGTGTGGCCGGCGTAGTGGGTGGGGGTGTTGACCAGTTGCTTGAGTCCGAGGTTGGCGAGGTTGTCCAGCACGGCGGTGGTGTTGCGGTCCTTGTTGTTCTCCAGGTGGAAGTTGAGGTCTCCAAGGAGGATGTAGTCGGTGGAGGGGAGGGCGTGCGGGCTGATGAAGTCTGTGATGTCTTCGCTGAATTGTGTGCGTGGTCCCGGGGGTCTGTAGACGAGGGTGCCTCTGAGGGTCGTCTTTGGGTCAGTGTGAATCTGGAAGTGGAGGTGCTCGGCTGCGGTGAAGGTGTCTTTGGAGTCGGTCGTGATGCGGATGGTGTTCCTGTGGACGATGGCGATGCCTCCTCCGGTCTGGTTGACGCGGTCCTTCCTGATGATCTTGTACCCGTCTGGGATGGCGATGAGTATAAAACACATAAGGCCATCATAAATCATGTTATGCCGTCATCATTACACTAGGCGTAAAATACATAAGCCTAAACACATTACGCAATAAACCTCATACTTAAACCTTTGTTAGGAAATAATCTCACCAGCACAAACCACAGTAGAGAATAACTCAGGCATGACACAGTCTGCAAAACATCATAATCATAAAACCACATTTAGGGCTAGATGTAGGTAAATAGTATTTACCGATTCGCAAATAACGAATTTTACCAATTCGGCATTTACGAATCGGTAAATGCTATGTAGCTAAAAATTCGGTACAAATTATCGAATCGATAAGTTTCGGTATTTACCGATTCCCGAATCGGTTAAATACCGATTAGGTAAAAGGGGGAAAACATTGAAGGGTGGCAGGGTGTCACTTTGACACCCTGTTGCACCCCTCAATTGTTTATGGGTGCACATGTTGCAGACATACATGCCCTAAGGGCATGTATGCCTGCAACATGGCAATGAAGCAGTTTGCATTAAATTGCTTATTTTTTTTTCGTTATTTACCACCGACTTGTAGTTGGTGGTAAATAACGAAGTCTAACATGGGATAAGCACTCATTTCAGTGTTCCCTACATTAAGAATTCGATAAATTACCGAATCCTTAATTTCAGCCCCCTACATGAGAAAAGCCTATTACCGGTCAGTAACGGCCGAAATTCGTTAATTTCAGCCGTTAACGACCGGTAATGGGCCACCTACATCTGGCCCTTAGAGGCATAAATCATAATACATGAATCACATTTCCTAGCAGCACATACATCACGTTAGAGCCTGGCGCCCTATAAACCTAACAGTCCTCCTGGCCAACGGGCCTTCTCAAAGGGGGCTCAAATGCCCTATGTCCAAAATGTCAGGGCGGCTGCAAAGGCAGCAGAATCCATGGGCGCAACTGCGCAGACCTAACCGTTGCAGCTGGCACTAAATGCTGCACAGCTGTGAAAGTACTGGGGCAGAGGAGTGCATCTCACTCCTATCTCACACCAAAAACACCCCCAAAGTACTGACGGCCTAAACGTAGCAGCTGCCCACTACTTGCTGGGCAGCTGTGAAGATGAATGTGGGCCTCGGCACACAATGTGCCCTCTGACAAAGAGGCAAAGCGTTGCAGCTGCCCGCGCTGGTGCAGTGCAGCTGAGAATCAGGACTAGGGGACCTTGTCTCCACTGTGCCTCCTGTGTCCCCCTCAGGAACTTCTCAACTCATGCCCATCTCATTGCAGCTGCCCATGCTGGTGCAGCGCAGTTGTGACATTTTTCATTAAAGGGGGCCGGCACCTCTGTGCCCTCTGGACCCCCACGTGGCTCTAAACACATGCCCACATCGTTGGGGCGGTCCGCTCTCGGGCAGGACTGTTCAGGCACCGACAATGTGCCTCGGTCTGCCCATAAGACTCTGGGAAAATCATAGGCCCCCAAATAATGCGGATGCCTAGTTGGAGCGGCCCGCTGTCAGACAGGGCGATCAGGATTTGACCATACCGTTGGTGCCTCGCTTGTCACCAACGAAACGGAGAAGCCCCTACTCACCCGGCTCTCCATGCGGGTCTGGTATTCTCTCTCCCTGCTTCCTCATGCTGGAGCCACTTCTACGCTCTTCACTTGTGCCCCCTCCTTGGACCCGGGACTTCCGTTTTCTTTTGCCGCCACCATGGGGCTCTCCCTCGCACATGGGAGCCTGGCGTTGCCACAGCCGCCAGCCTCCTCACTCATGGGTCAAAACTCTATACTTCTCTCTTGGCTCGGGGCTTCCCTTTACTCATGGGAGTCCCGCGCTGCCGTTGATAGCCTCTGCAACCATTTCTCTTCACCCAGGCCCTCTCCTGGGACCCGGGTCTTTACAGCGGTGTTCCTGGAGGCGGGGTAGGCTCCGGTCCTCCTTTCCTCGCCCAGGCTCCCATCGGCTAACGGAAGCCCCGCTGCACACAACGGGCACCTCTTCCGGCCCTGCCCATGTCCCAGGTCAACGAGCCAGACTTTCTTTTCACAGCGCGGGTCACGGTGGTGATTTCTCTTGGGTTGCGGCCGTGATGAGGGGTAGGCTCCCTGGTATTTCACAGCTCACCAGGCGCTATGATTAAAGTCCTTGAAGTCCTTAGGGATAAAGGGGCATTGCAGGGCCCAGGGAGGCAAGCCCTCCTGGAAGCCCCCCCTAGGCCCACCAGCAGCACGCCCCAGCAGGATCAACATGGCATCCTGAAACTGAACCACTTCATGGGGTCACAGCCCCTTTACTTATATCACCAAAAGTATTTGTTCTAAAAAGTAATACGTCATTGAACCCAGCCAGAACCAGTTCTGCTCAGTTCTGGAGCACTTTTATTACCAGTTTGCATCCTGCCTTTGTGGAAGAGGGGGTCTGCCATCTGACGCACAGTGGTAGATGGAGCCATCCTTCACCTTGCCAGGCACTGCCCTGCTCATAACAAAGGGTCACCCCTCCCCACATCTCAACTGCAGATATCTCTATTCAATCCAGGTCTACTCCAGCCTGGCCTATCCCTCCAAAACTAGACAGCCAATACACATACTAGCAGAGCACACTGGAAAGCTAGGGCAAGAACATTCCTACTGTCTAAAAGAGGTATTTTCCAACACAGGATATGAAAACAACCTTGACTAAAAGATGTATTTTAATATTCTGAGCTCATGCATACTACATTTGGTTTCCTTATTATGTTCCTTGAGTCAGTTAGGATCAGAGAATGTAATAATCTGAACTGCCCAGTCTGACCTATGGGCAGAGATAGCCTTGCAATAGTGAAACATGAAATGGGGTGTAGTTCACTATCAGGACATACTACACAGACCAAGGCATGTCCTACCTTTCACATACAATGCACCCTGTCATTGGGGGGCTTACATGATGCCAAGGGAAGGTTCAGGGACTGGAAAGTGGGTGCACTTCACAGGCAAAATGGCATATCTAGACTGCACGCAGACTATGCAATGGCAGGTGTGAGATACACTTTGAAAGCTGCTTCTGTGGGTGGCGCAAACCAGCGCAGCAAGCCAACCAGCAGTATTTGGTCTCCCACCCTGGGCACACATAGGCCACTATACTAGGGACTAACAGGTAAACAAATGAGCCAATTATGGTTATCCCCCCTATCAGGCAGGCAGACACATAGCACACAGAAATGTCAACTTCTAAAAGTGGCATTTCTCACATAGTCATAATAAATCTGCGCACCCCATTGCGCAGCATTTATTCTCCAAATTTCCTACATACCAGACTTGACCAGATTGCTCCTCTCATAACAGGGATTACTACTGATACCCACTGAGCAGGTAATCCCCCATGCAATCATATGGGAGGGCAGGTCACTTCTCACTAACGTAATATAGAGCGCTCACACTTTACACTGGACCACAGTGCTAAAGTACTAAGAGGCTTACAACCCCTAACACTACACAGAGAAAAAGGCTGGGAGGAATGCAAAAAGTTTCAGGGTGAACTTGCAAAAAGGGCCAGGTCCAACACTAATAGAACTGGGCATTGAAACCAGAGGGAGAGAGAAAACAATGTTTAAACCGAAATCTAAATTCTGCCCAATCCTAAATCCAGGCAATAAGATTTACCTATAACACCAATTGGTAATATCGGTTCTGGAAAGCTCAAAAAACAAATCATACACCAATAAAAATGAGAACCTAACCAAGACAGAAAAACAAGCACTAAAAGACTAATGAAAATGACAATTTAGAGATCAAATCAGCCAACAACGGCGGCATTATCGTTTTAATGATGCAGGCTACTGTTGACCTTTGTCTTCCGACTGTCTTATCATCAACTCCCAGAAATCCTGCTAGGGGGACAGGCTCCACATACCTCTGTTCCACTACTGAGTGCGTCATGAAGGGCGGAGGCTCAAACCAGTACGCAGCATAGTGTGCCTGAACACTGTGATAGTAAAGTTCTGGACCAGGCGCTTCAAATTCTGGATCAGGCGCTTCAAACACACCCTGGGCAAACAGCAGTATAAGGGTGCTTCACTCAATCCATGGCTGTTTCCCGTCCCATGCTAGACGGATGAGCTGCCTCTTAATACTTGTGAAAATAGGGCGGCCTGAGGTGAAAGAGATGTTTTTGAACAAATATACAAATTTGGGCATGATAACCATTTTCATTAAGGCTAATCGGACTGCTAGGGAAAGCGGTAGGGCTTTCCATCTAGTGATCGAGTCCTCCACGTTGTTAAGGACCCTCCCATGGTTTGATACCATGAGTTCCTCCTTATCTTTGACTATGGTTATGCCAAGATACTGGACCTCTTCATCGTACCACTATAGCGGGTAGTCCATCAGAAAGGGAGTGGTGCACCGAGTGAGTGGCATTACCTGATACTTGCCCCAGTTAATGGTGATGCCTGAGAAGGCCCCAAATTTTATTATTTCGTGGATTATTGCATTCTATCCTTCTTCAGGATTATGCACATAAAGCGTGATATCATCTGCGTACAGTGAAATTAAGACTGGCCTTGTGGGGTATTCCAGCGCACACCTCTTGTGGTGCTGCCGAAGCAATGTGTCCAGCGGCTCCATTGCTATCACACACAGCAGGGGTGAGAGGGGACACCCCTGCTGCGTGCCTCTGGAAGTCAGGGGAGCACTCTCCATTCAGAAGCAGGATGGCACAGTGGTGGTGGTACAACAACTAGATCCACATGAGGAACTCAGGAGGGAACCCCATATGTGTCAATTCTGTGAATAAGTAGCCCCATTCCAGGGATTTGAATGCTTTGGTGGCATCTAGAAAGACCGCCACTGCCTGGTCCTCCTGGTTAACCTCATGCATAATAGAGAATAGGGTCCATAAATTGTGGGAGATGGACTGAATAGTTATAAAACCCACTCGGTCCGGCCTGATTAGGTTGACCAGCAATAGCGTAAGTCGGTTGGCCAGCACTTTGGCAAATATCTTGACATCGCGCTTAATTAAGGACAGCAACCTATATGAATCGGTAGAGTGAGGGGGTTTCCCCAGCTTCAACAGTGAAACCAACATCACCTCACACGTGGTGGGAAGAAGTATCCCTGTTTGGGCCGCATCTTCATATACCGATTTCAAGAAGAGGCGAGCATGTCTATTTAGGTCTTATTAAATTCAATAGTGAGGCCATCAGGCCCCGCCGCCTTCCCATTCCCTATCTTCACGATGGCCCCTCGTATTTCTTCCTCTGCAATGTCTGCCGCTAGAAATTCCAGCTGCCCATTACTGAGCCAGGCGAGTTCTATCTGCTGCAAATATGGTGCTGTTTCGTCTTGCCTTGTCGCGCAAGTCGAGTATAGTGTTTGGTAGTGAGCCATAAAAACTTCCATCATGGCAGAGGTATCCCGGTGAACCTCGCTCTCCCCATCACAGATGGCCAACACATGGTTCGCTGCTTTTGGCGGCCTGATATTCTCTGCAAGCGCTTTGCCTGGGCGTTACCCTTCACCATACTGATGTGCTGTGTAGTATTTGTGGCAAAAAGGCACTCTCTTTCTGCTTCGGCTTGATATTCCTTAAGTAACTTGTGTACCTTGGCCAGTGCGGGACCCTCACATGCTGTGTGTGTGTTGGTTTCCTGCTGTTGAATCTGACGTTCTAGTCAAGCGATAGTTGCTCGGATGTCTTTAAGAATGCCCCCTGCTTTGTAAGCCACCCAGTAAGCCTTCACTACTTGGAATCCCCATGTCCACTGGGCTGACGCTTGGAATCCGAAGCTGAGTCCGCAGCTGAGCAGAGTAACTCGAGTTTGAGCTCACGCTCTACTCTCCACGGCCGCTGCATCTACCACCTTGCTACCCGCGGCCGTCCTGCCTTCTGCCCACGGACATCACACCCCCCGGCATCCCAGGAGCTTCAGCCTACGGGGCTATGGGACTACGGGGCAGTGGGGGCTAGCAGAGCTGAGCGGAGCAGAAAGCAGTAAGCTGGAGCTGCGGGTCTGCGGGACTGCTCCTTTTAGCTCTGCCACGTGGCCGCTACAACCAACCGGGCCAACTTGTTCCTGCTTGTTTCTGCTTGCAGCGTTGAGCTGCACTGCCGCCGGCCCTCCCTGGGTCTCCCTGGCTCTTCCTGGTCCCGCTGCTGCCGCTGCCGCCTGCCTGTTGGGGCCCTTATCATCGCCATTGAAAAAATTCAAGGTCTGCCGCTTTCCTGCTAACCACACCAATCATCATCTACGGTGAGGGGGCAGCACGGCGGGGGGACGAGACATGGCAGCAGTGGTGGCTGACGTGACTTGCGGCTCTGTGGGTCTGTGCGTCTGCTGTGGTATCATCAGTGCTGAAAGGTGATGACTGGACATGGCTAGCCCGTGCAACCCCATTTCCAAAGAACAACAATAAACTAAGATTGTCAACTGCCCACGCCTCACCACACCTCACCCTCCACCTTCAGGCCTCAGCCATCAGCCTTCGCCTCCCCAGACTCCTTGGGCTCTATCAGCTTTGCCACCAGCCCTGTCATCAGCCCTTTCACCAGCCTCCAACTAGCTTCTTGCCCCCCTTCAGACTGGGGGAGCGTTGTAGTGCGCTCACTGTGCGACATTAGGGGGGCTGCACAGAGCTGAGGCTGAGGCTAAGGCACCGCTGAGTTTCTCCCTGTCAGACTACTGGTTGGCTGCTCAGAGCAGATGGGGGGTTGCCCAGAGAGCAGAGAGGAAAAGAGGAGAGGAGCGTGATCAGCAGCCGAAACCCCACCCTGTGGCAGGTTCCTCCCGGGTGCAAGGAAGAACGCGAGGAGTGCCTGCCACATTAGTGTTCTGCAGCCTCAGCTTCAGCAATTAGGATATCGTCAGACACTCTCACGTCCATCGGCCCAGTTTCTGTCCGGTACTTCCACTAGACCTTCCATCAGCTTAGTACACTGGTTCCTAATATATATCACATGTTAAACTAGACACGGTCTGCGGAGCCAGTCATGAGATCGAGCCGAGTAAGGAAGACTCACCCGAAGTCAAAGTCAAAGTCAAATCCTTGTTGTTATCCGAAATACGGTCATATGCTTTACAAGTACAATATTGACTTAATACCTTGTTTTAGTTGTATCCGTATTTTAATCACCAAACCTTTAACTTGGACAGTGGACTTGACTAAGCTGGGCTATTCGATCTGAGAAGTTGTTGTCGTCACTGGCAGATAGCACTACATGAGATCCAAGAGTCTATGAGAATATTTTTTAAAACAGCTTTTTGTACAAATCAGGAATATGTAATTGATGATCTTTTTTACATTATGCAGCTTTTAACTATTTTAATTGCATTTATTTGTGTACAATGGGAATCTTTTTTGTTATGCATTTGCAAAGATTTGAACTAATCAAGCAAAATAATTCTTATCTTATCTTATCTTATCTTATCTTATCTTATCCCGGCTTTGGCTATACAAAATCTCCAAGCAGTAACCTTCAGCACCTTCCAAAAAGTGGCTAAGGACGGGATGAAATCTGTGTTGAGCCTTAGGAATAATCCTAGCGCCTCCCCATTTCTGCCTGAAATAACGTGTCCAAGAGCATTGTAGGCTATCACTGCCACACCTTGGGCTGGGGCAACGTACCGGGGGTCAGCTGCATTAGCACTGGGGAGTGATCAGAGTAAGTGTGCGTTAAGTGACGTGTGGACAGGGCATGTATAACTATGTCTTGTGAGGTGAGCCACAAGTCTAACCTAGACCAATTGTTGTGTACGGCCGAGTGGATCGTCCCTTTCTTTTTCATGGGGTGATGATGCTGCCAGAAATTTACCAGCAGGTTGTCGGATATTGTTTGCTGGAGTTGGCGTTGTGCTTTGGTGTAGTGATGTGGCAAGGGGTGTGAACGATCTCATGGTGGGTGAGCATTAGGTTAAAATCTCCCTCCATATGAGGTGAGTCGAGCCTATGCTCACTATTTGTGCCCATAGTTTAATTAAGTAATCCTCCTCATCCACATTGGGCCCATAGCTGCATATTAATGTGACTGATGCCGATGCCAGCCTGCTCCAAGTCATGCAGACCATTCCCTGCAGGCCTAGAATGGAGCCCTCTTCTTTATAAGGCACAGTTTTTTAATTAGACTACCTGTGTCTCTAGAGTACACTGAGTACGATGAAAAGTATCTGTGGGAGGCCCACCTAGTTAGGAACTGAGGCTGCTGCGTAGGGGGGGGTATGTGTTTCCTGCAACATAGCTATGCTTACATAATGCCTGTCCAAGTAGGCCAATATGTGTTGTTTATTTCTGGGGTCACCAAGCCCTCTAACATTCCAAGTAAGGAGTCCCACTTGCACAGTAGTGCTAGCTCGTTGTCCATCACCTGCCATCTACTAGTGCTGAGGGAGTATATATGTCCTGCCGACATGCTTCTATGTCTAAGTGTTTTCTGTACATGTGTAGACAAAAATCTGTTGAAATCCTAGCAATGCCCTCTTTGGTACCTCAAGATTCCCCCCACAGCGGCGACCCCAACTTGCCAAGTGCCGTCCCACCCTCTTAAACCCTCCCGATAGATCTAAAAAAACCTGTCTAGCCTTCTGCGCTGCTATCCCATGTTGGTGGTGTGCGGACTGTGCTGTGTGCTTATAGCTTGCCAGCGGCATAGGTGTATAGTGTTGTGTTAGCATGTAGGCACTTACAATGTGAAGATCGGAGTGGGTCTGAGTCACTGGGTTGCTGGCGAACAACAAATTCAACATTTCCACATCAAAGTAAAACATTCCCCACAAACTGAGGAAAGTGGAACTCCCTTGAAGCTGTGTGTCCTAGGGGGCGTGGCACACCTCCTGCACAGATGTGTCATGCAGAAGGGGGCCCTGGAATGCATGCCTAATGTTTAGTAAGTTTCTCACTGTCTTTAGTCAATCTGGTGATGGGTCGGAAGGCCATATAGTGAAGACCTAGAGCGTTACCTGCCAATAAAGCTGGCACCTGTGCAGACGGGTCCAAAAGCAAGCCTGCTGAGGGTGTCCATCTAGACCCCGTTGATTGCTCTCAGTCCTCATTGTGGTGCGTAGGGTCTTCTCTACTGCCTGGAGAGGAGCGCTCTACTCCCTTTGCAGCCTGCACCATTGTTTTGAAGAATTACGCTGCCTTTTGTGGTGTGTTGCAGATGTGGTGCTTGCCTTTGTAGGTGAGCCGCAGATGTGTTGGGTAGAGCATGGCATACTCCACTCCCACTTGCTGTAACATTTTCTTGATTGGCAAATATTTTTTCCACACTTCTTGGACATTGAGCGTAAAGTCAGGATATAATGATATGGCATTGTTCTCAAATATTACATCTTTCAGTTCACTTTGCTTTGCGGAGAGCGACTATGAGTCTGGGAGGCGCTCCTGGTGGGGGCATTAACGCCAGTGTTCTATGTGCCTATTCCACAATAAGCAGTCTGAAGCAGGCCTCCTGGCCAAAACAGGTGGTGAGCATTCTCTCTACATAGCCTTCCAGCCGTCCTGTGTTGGTTGTCTTGGGTATGCCGGTAATGTGGATGTTATTCCGCCTCGAGCAGGCTTTGATGTCTTCATTCTTCGCCGGGATCACTTTGAGCAGTTTGTCCGTGTCTGTGATTTGCCCTACTGCCTGCGTTTGGTCATCCTCTAAAGTAAAGATTTGCGTTTCCACCTCGTTTATTGTGCCATCCTGTTTCTCGAGCTTTTGGGTGATCTGGTCCATTCTGGCACACATTGAGGGCCAGATGTAGGAGCCCTAATACCGATCGGAAACGGCCGATTTTGGCTGTTTCCGCCCAGTATTAGGGTTTTCAGATGTAGGGCATGCATTTACAGAATCGGTATTTTACCGATTCTGTATTTACCGATTCGGTAAATACAGACTCGGTAAAATACTGATTCTGTAAATGCAGATGTAGCTGGCACATGTCAGAGTGCCACAGGGCTTTAAGAATCGGTATTTTACCACCCAATCCAATTGGGTGGTAAAATACCGAATCCAGGTGTGCATGCACATGTGTGCATGCACACCTGTGCCATGTGACACACAGACATGCCCTTAGGGCATGTCTGTGTGCCACATGGCACACAAGCCTGTACTTGGGGTGCTAGAGGGTGTCAAAGTGACACCCCCTGCACCCTTGCTAAAATCGGAATTTACCGATTCTGTAATTACAGAATCTGTATTTCCCATTGATTCCTATGGGCTTCAAAGCCCATAGGAATCAATGGGCAATACCGATTCGGTATTTACAGAATCGGTAAATACCGAATCTTAACGATTCCGTATTTACAGATTCTGAAATACCTACATCTCCCCCCTTCATATTTACCACTTCTTAAATACCGAATCGGTAAAATTCGGTATTTAAGAAGTGGTAAATAAGAATTACCTACATCGGGCCCTGAGTCCTTTATCCCTTCAATGGATGCAAGGCTGTTTTTCATTGTGAGAAGTAGCGCCTTCATGTGAACATCATCAGGACTCTGGCCCACCTGACCAGTTCTGTCCTGCTATGAATCAGATGGCTACCCTCTGGGTGTTCTGCGGGCGTTGAACGTGAGCTTGGCCTGTTTGCCATCCAGTTTTCCCATTGCCCCGTCTGTTTAGGCAGGTGCACTGGTGAGTTTTTGGCGTTCCACCGTTCGCTTCAGCTCGTGCCATATCGGATGCTTGACTGAGAGCATGCTCTTCCTAGGCTGGGCTTTGCATCTCTGTTCTTGGCAGTGGGGGCCCCACGAAAGAGCGCAGTCGGTTATTCAGTTGTACTTTGGTTCATTCCACCGCCTCGTCTTGCCCCCAGCCACCCGTCCCAGGTTGACTCCTCAGAGATACAGCAGTGGTGGCGAAGAGCCCTGTAATGTCCTTGATGTTAGTTTGGGCGGTCTGGTGAAGACTACATGATCCTCACTGTGCAGGGCTGACTGTTTCAGGGTTGTGCATTTGTACCGTATTGAAGTGGTGCAGGAGGTATTGTCTAAAATGTGGGTTGTGAAGGCCCGCTCCTGTTTGGCAGCACGTCACTGTGGGCAATATGGCACTTCTACGCCTGGGACGCCCAATCTGTAGTTGGGTTTGGGCAGCAGCATGAGTTAGGTGGATGGTGCGGCATGTGGAGGAGGTCCTGGACCAGGGCATGGGCTGCGTGCTACTACCTACCACCACAGTCCAGAAAGAGTGTCAGGGTGCTCAGGTTGGTATGTTGCGGCTGCCAGAAGAAATCTCTGTACAAATTAGGCCTACTGCAGTCACCAGGTGAGCCGTGGTAGTAGACCGCGGGCTCGCAGCACTGCGTCGCGGGATGGAAGCTTATCCCTGCAGGGTGTTGCAGCGACCCTCTGCTCCGCAGGGTGTACTTGATGCCATTCGCCCTAGCAGGCCGCGGTTATTGGCGCTCGGTCAATTAACAGCAAAGGTATTTACTATGGTGCAGTGGAACGTGATCCCTGGCCTGGCTTGGAGTCCACTCACTGCCGTGCTTTATCCCAGACCCGTGCAGCTTTCTTTGCAGTCTGTCGCCTGCTGTCCAGCAGAGAGAATGTGTGTCTCCCAGCACCACCTAGCTTGCGCAGTACCTGGCTCCTTGGCAGATTTTGACCCCAGCTGGGGCTCAGCAGAATTGTGCACCACTCGTGGCAGGTCCAGACCCCTGGCCCCGTGCAGGGCTGCCCAGCACAGGGGTTCCCCCTGGGCGGCGCGCAGTTCGCAGGTGCAGGTGCAGGGGTGACTCCCGGTTACACGGTCTCCGCAGTGGCACAGTCACCTCACTCGGATGTCTGCAGGTGTGCGTGGGGTTGTTACTGTTGAGTAGCGGCAGTCCCATGCTGGTGCCGTCTCACAGTCTCCATTGGCGGTGGCGGGCCCTCACCTCCCTCGGCCCGTAGCACCGCGCCTCACAGGCTGTAAATTTGCACAGTTCCCAGCTGGTCCGCCGCTGTCTCTGACTCATTTCAAAAGGGTGGTGCCACTCCCGCTCACCCTCCGCTGTTTGTTGGGGCAGAGTACAGTTAGATTACCCCACAGGTTTAGGATGATTTATGGATGTTTTCTCTGCCTGCCCTCTAGTGCCCCCAAATTATCAAAAAATATATGAATAGGTTATAGTGTAAATACTTACACAACTATACATGTATAGTAGTTATTATACAAAACTAAAACAATAGAACAAATACAACACTTATTTTTTTAAAAAAGGGTAAAATAAATGTAGGTAAAATAAATTTAAGTGTGACAAGATAGACTGTAGGGGCCTCATTTATGAGGCCTTGCGTGAGTTTTGCACTGCCGATGCGTCACTTTTTGTGACGCATCGGCGGCGTAAAACTTGCCTCCTGATGCGCACTATTTACAAAGTGACGCATCTAAGCAGATGCGTCACTTTGTAAACCCCTGCGCTACATTATACCTGCGCCAGGTATAATGTATGCAGGGGGGGCGTTCACACGCAAAAAGCCTCGTAATAGTGACGCAGTGAAATCTATGAGATTTCACTGCGTCACTTTTAGGACGCTGTTGCGTCAAAATCTTGCGCCTGCCTCGCAGCAGGCGTAAGACTGACGCAAGCCCTTTCACATGGGGCTTTCCCCATGTGAAAGGACGCATTGCTGGAGTTGTGTCACTTTTGTGACACACCCCAGCAATGCGTGACTTTTGCGCTTACAGATACGTCAGAAATACTGACGTATCTGTAACTCCTTGCGACATGATGCGTCATATTATAAATATGACACATCAATAATTTCGCAGGGAGATCGCAGTAAAAGTGACGCATCGCTGTTTTCACGCAACGATGCGTCACTTTTCATAAATAAGGCCCCAGGTTTCTAGTGGGGATATGGTGTGGTGCAAGTTTTTGTAAATATGGTGAGCCTATAATTCAGTGATTGAAGCAAAGTGACTTGAAATTAAGCCTAGCAAATACCCGTGAGCTAAACGAATATGATGATGGACAAGTGACAGGCTATGAGCATGTGAATCTTAAAGATAGGAAAGAGTTTGAGGTATTTGGTTGCGAGAACATTTAAGACAGTTTTGCAGTCCTTACACAATAACCTCAAAACATGGGTACATGGCCAAGAGGTTGAAATCTTGAGAGAAGATAGCAGGAGGTATAATTGGTTGAAGGAAGGGAAGATAGTGTGGGAAAAGAATTAAGTGCTGTAGCGTTGTTCATGCACACTGCACTCTTTCCATAGCAAATCCCTGCATGCCAAATGTATATATATGTATATATATATATATATATATATATAACAATGACAACTTTGTTTACTTGGTAGTCAACGTGCCACTTTTAGAGCTAAAATATTCTTAAACTGATATGGTTTTAAACAAGTTTACTTCTAATCTTCCCTGTATCCCAATAAAAGTAAAAATCAAAAGTAGTTTTCTGTTGTGTATGCTTTAAAACCTCTTCCACCCAAAAGCTGTTATGCCTCACCAGAAAAGTGTTCAAAGTAATATTTTTATGTAACACCGAAGCCCACTACATACATGAAAAACTGTGTTTGTATGACAAGCATTGGTGGTAAAAGTAGTCGACCTCACTAAAAACAGGGACATAACATAGGTCCCCAAATCCCACTGGAGCTGTGGGGACCCCATGGCACAGGTGAGGCTGAGGTTCAGGGGCCTCCATTTTCAGAAAAGGAACTCTTTCACAGGATGTATGACTCAACTGCTCAGCTCACAATCATAGCAGGGCTAGGTTAATTATCTGCTTCTATTTCTCAAAGGAATGTGGAGGGCCCCTCATAGTTGAGGTTTTCTGGAAGGTACCATTTTCGAGGTGAGGCCTTCTAACCATCTACACTATGTCCTTGGAGTGTAGTTCAGGCTCCTCATACCACAGCATTTGTTTTACTTTCTCAGCCACTGCATTCACCTGAGTAGGAGAGGGCATGGAAGAACACAGAAACCCAAAGGCTGACTGATGATTATAAAATATTTAGGGCCAGATGTAGGTAGGCTTTTACCGGTCGGTAACGGCCGAATTCGGCCTTTACCGACCGGTAAATGGAATTTGAGATGTAGGGGCATATTTTTGCGGAATCGGTAAATTTACCGATCGGTAAATTTACCGATTCAGTAAAATACCGAATCGGTATTTTTACCGATTTGGTAAATTTGATATGTAGGTGGGACTCTTCTGAGTCCCACAAGCCTTACCGAATCGGTATTTTACCATCAAATTCAATTTGATGGTAAAATACTGATTCCGGTGTGCATGCACATGTGTGCATGCACACCTGTGCCATATGACAGGCAGACCTGCCCTTAGGGCATGTATTCCTGCCACATGGCACCCGAGCCTGTTTTGGGGGTGCTAGAGGGTTTCAAAGTGACACCCCTTGCACCCTTGTGAAATTCGGTATTTACTGATTCGGTAAATACCGAATCGGTAATGCCCATAGGAATGAATGGGCATTACCGGTCGGTATTTACCGAATCGGTAATTACCGAATATTACCGATTCGGTAAATGCACATCTGGATTTACCTACATCTCAGTACTTCTATTTTACCACTTCTTAAATACCGAATCGGTATGATTCGGTATTTAAGAGGCGGTAAAATAAAATTACCTACATCTGGCCCTCAAGGTTGATTGCAAAACAGCTCCGATTACAATACGCTTTATAAAGCAAAAATCATGTTTAAATACATTATTTAATCCTGTGATCAATAAAAGCTGTTAAGTGTGCACTACAAAATCTCAGTTGTTGAGCTCAAAACAGGCATTTTCAACATTAAAAGCCACATGCACGTGATGGCACTTTGAAAATAATTAATACTTGGTAATGCAGTTTAATTGTCAACATTAAGGATCATTGTCTGGCATATTTCATGGAGTAATTAAGTTCAGATATCTGCCAAATGACCCGATATCATATTTGGCATCTTCAACAAGTACTCGTTTTTTTAGCCAATATTATGCAAACATGAGCCTAATAATCTGGATTTCCAGAGTGTTTTGCTTTAAAAAGCAAGAATGGCTGAAGGTGTTAAATCTGGCATGGACCACTTAACCAGTCAATCGGGAGTTTATATAGCACAGCTACTCACCACAGAGGTTCTCAAGGTGCTGAGGGAGGGAGTTGCTGATCCATCTGGGCATGGAGGATCATCAGCCGAAGAGCCTGACCTTGACTTCCTTCCTGAATTGGTTCAGTGACAGAGATTGCCTGAAGTGAAGGGGCAGGGTGTTGTAAGTCCTGGTGGTGAGGTAGGGGAAGGCTCTTCCTCCGGTTCTGGTCAGTGGGAACGTGGCCAGGGCAAGTTGGGTGGAGCGAAGTTTTCTTCTGGGTATGTGGAATGAGCGGTTGTGGTTTATACATGCTGATCCTACATCATGCAAAAACAACAACGTCTGAGCATACCCATCCCACTCGGGGTGACAAATGCAAAAACAACAATTGATGGACAGAATGCAAAACAATGTCATACATTCACCCCAGTACAGAGATCTGGGCCTAAATCCATCGTTTTTTTGCACTCCACACCAACCCAGTTCAGACATGGCCATATGCAAATCACCCTTGACCCTGTGCCTCATGGGAACAGCCCAGCCCGAACTGTCAAGTCATATCTTTCCTGGACCAGAATCAAGCATCCTAGGACCGGTTTCTGGCTATCAGCCGTGTTCAGCCAGGATAGCTTGACTCCAGTGGTGTGGAGAGCATGGGACTCACGTCTGAGCATACCCATCCCACTCGGGGTGACAAATGCAAAATCAACAATTGATGAACAGAATGCAGAACAATGTCATACATTCACCCCAGTACAGAGATCTGAGCCTAAATCCATCGTTTTTTTGCACTCCACACCAACCCAGTTCAGACATATGCAAAACACCCTTAACCCTGTGCCTCATGGGAACAGTCCAGCCCGAACTGCCAAGTCATATCTTTCCTGGACCAGAATCAAGCATCCTAAGACCGGTTTCTGGCTATCAGCCGTGTTCAGCCAGGATAGCTTGACTCCAGTGGTGTGGAGAGCATGGGACTCACGTCAGAGCATACCCATCCCACTCGGGGTGACAAATGCAAAATCAACAATTGATGAACAGAATGCAGAACAATGTCATACATTCACCCCATTACAGAGATCTGGGCCTAAATCCATCATTTTTTTGCACTCCACACAACCCCAGTTCAGACATGGCCATATGCAAATCACCCTTCACCCTGTGCCTCATGGGAACAGTCCAGCCCGAACTGCCACGCCATGTCTTTCCTAGACCGGAATCAAGCATCCTAGGACCGGTTTCTGGCTATGGAGAGCAAAATAACGATGGATTAAACCCAGATCTGTGACTGGGGGTAAATGTTTTGCCATTGTGCAACATTACGTCCATTATCTTGTTTGTTTTGCTGTTCACCCTATGTGGGAAGGGTATGCCGAGACGTTGGTCCCTTGCTCACTACGCCACTGGAGTCAAGCTATCCTCGCTGAAGACGGCTGTTAGCCAGAAACCGGTCCTAGGATGCTTGATTCCGGTCCAGGAAAGAGATGACTTGGTAGTTCGTCCTGGACTGTTCCCATGAGGCACAGGGTCAAGATTGATTTGTATATGGCCATGTCTGAACTGGGGTGGCTTGGTGAGCAAAATAACGATGGATTAAACCCAGATCTGTGACTGAGGGTGAATGTTTTGCCATTGTGCAACATTCCGTCCATTATCTTGTTTGTTTTGCTGTTCACCATATGTGGGAAGGGTATGCCCAGACGTGGGTCCCTTGCTCACTACGCCACTGGAGTCAAGCTATCCTGGCTGAAGACGGCTGATAGCCAGAAACCGGTCCTAGAATGCTTGATTCCGGTCCAGGAAAGACATGGCTTCGCAGTTCGTCCTGGACTGTTCCCATGAGGCACAGGGTCAAGACTGATTTGCATGTGGCCATGTCTGAACTGGGGTGGCTTGGTGAGCAAAATAACGATGGATTAAAGTCAGATCTGTGACTGGGGGTGAATGTTTTGCCATTGTGCAACATTCCGTCCATCATCTTGTTTGTTTTGCTGTTCACCCTATGTGGGAAGGGTGTGCCCAGACGTGGGTCCCTTGCTCACTACGCCACTGGAGTCAAGCTATCCTGGCTGAAGACGGCTGATAGCCAGAACCCGGTCCTAGGATGCCTGATTCCGGTCCAGGAAAGACATGGCTTGGCAGTTCGGGCTGGACTGTTCCCACGAGGCACAGGGTCAAGACTGATTTGCATATGGCCATGTCTGAACTGGGGTGGCTTGGTGAGCAAAATAACGATGGATTAAACCCAGATCTGTGACTGAGGGTGAATGTTTTGCCATTG
This sequence comes from Lissotriton helveticus, assembly GCF_964261635.1. Taxonomy (NCBI): domain Eukaryota; kingdom Metazoa; phylum Chordata; class Amphibia; order Caudata; family Salamandridae; genus Lissotriton; species Lissotriton helveticus. The sequence goes on along the minus strand of NC_136068.1, from coordinate 658,921,162 downwards.
TGCAACATTCCGTCCATCATCTTCTTTGTTTTGCTGTTCACCCTATGTGGGAAGGGTATGCCCAGACGTGGGTCCCTTGCTCATTACGCCACTGGAGTCAAGCTATCCTGGCTGAAGACGGCTGATAGCCAGAAATCGGTCCTAGGATGATTAATTCCGGTCCAGTAAAGACATGGCTTGGCAGTTCGGGCTGGACTGTTCCCATGAGGCACAGGGTCAAGACTGATTTGCATATGGCCATGTCTGAACTGGGGTGGCTTGGTGAGCAAAATAACGATGGATTAAACCCAGATCTGTGACTGGGGGTGAATGTTTTGCCATTGTGCAACATTCCGTCCATCATCTTGTTTGTTTTGCTGTTCACCCTATGTGGGAAGGGTATGCCCAGACGTGGGTCCCTTGCTCACTATGCCACTGGAGTCAAGCTATCCTGGCTGAAGACGGCTGATAGCCAGAAACCGGTCCTAGGATGCTTGATTCCGGTCCAGGAAAGACATGGCTTGGCAGTTTGGGCTTGACTGTTCCCATGAGGCACAGGGTCAAGACTGATTTGCATATGGCCATGTCTGAACTGGGGTGGCTTGGTGAGCAAAATAACGATGGATTAAACCCAGATCTGTGACTGGGGGTGAATGTTTTGCCATTGTGCAACATTCCGTCCATCATCTTGTTTGTTTTGCTGTTCACCCTATGTGGGAAGGGTATGCCCAGACGTGGGTCGCTTGCTCACTACGCCACTGAAGTCAAGCTATCCTGGCTGAAGACGGCTGATAGCCCGAAACCGGTCCTAGGATGCTTGATTCCGGTCCAGGAAAGACATGGTTCGGCAGTTTGGGCTGGACTGTTCCCATGAGGCACAGGGTCAAGACTGATTTGCATATGGCCATGTCTGAACTGGGGTGGCTTGGTGAGCAAAATAACGATGGATTAAACCCAGATCTGTGACTGGGGGTGAATGTTTTTACCATTGTGCAACATTCCGTCCATCATCTTGTTTGTTTTGCCCTTCACCCTATGTGGGAAGGGTATGCCCAGATGTGGGTCCTTTGCTCACTACCCCACTGGAGTCAAGCTATCCTGGCTGAAGACGGCTGATAGCCAGAAACCGGTACTAGGATGCTTGATTCCGGTCCAGGAAAGGCATGGTTTGGCAGTTCGGGCTGGACTGTTCCCATGAGGCACAGGGTCAAGACTGATTTGCATATGGCCATGTCTGAACTGGGGTGGCTTGGTGTGCAAAATAACGATGGATTAAACCCAGATCTGTGACTGGGGGTGAATGTTTTGCCATTGTGCAACTTTCCGTCCATCATCTTGTTTGTTTTGATCCTACATCATGGACAGCTCTGTAGGCATGTGTGAGATGCTTGAAGGTGATCCTCTTGTTTACTAGGAGCCAGTGGAGTTATCGAAGGTGTTCTGTGATGTGGCTATGGCGGGGATGTCTAGGACCAGTCTGACTGTGGCGTTTTGAACTTTCTGAAGTTTCCTGTGCTGTTTCTGGGTGACTCTGGTATAGAGTGAGTTGCCATAGTCGAGTCCGCTGGTGATGAGTGCTTCGGAGAATGTCTTTCTGGATTCTGTGGGGATCCATCTGAATGTCTTTCGAAGCATGCAGAGCGTGTGGAAGCAGGCAAAGGATACAGCGTTGATCTGGAACATCATTATGGATGAGGAGTCCAGTATGATGCCAAGGTTATGTGCATGGTCCGTGGGGTTCCCAGTGCAGTGGGCCACCAGGAGTTGTCCCAGCATGAGGGTGCGGATCCCAGGATGAGTACTGTGGTCTTGTCCGATTTGAGCTTGAGGCAGATATCTTTTATCCAGGTGGCAACGGCCTTCAACCCACTGTGAAAGTTGATTCTGTCGGGTGTGGGTTCGTTGAAGGAGAGGATCAGCTGAGTTTCATCAGCGTAAGAGACAATGTTAAGTCTGTAGTTTCTGAGAATAGCCGTGAGGGTGATCATGTGGAGGTTGAAGAGGGGGGCTTAGGGAGGATCCCTGGGGCACTCTACAGATGATCTCTGTATGTTCTGAGAGGAACAGAGGTTTACTGACTCACTGTGTTCGGTCAGTAAGGACAGAGTGGATCCAGTCCAGGGCTTTGTCATGATTGCTGGCATTGTGGAGTCTCATAATTTGGAGGCAGGGGGAGAAGGTATCAAAGATGGCCAAGAGGTCCTGTAGGATGAGGGCTGCTGTTTTGCCTCCGTCAAGGAGAGAGTGGATGTCGTCAGTGGTGGCAAGGAGTGCCTTTCCCTTAGCTGTGGTTGCTTCAGAAGCCAGATTGTGAGATGTCCATGATGTGGGTCTCTTCAATGAACTCACAGAGTTGGGTGTTGATTGTCTTCTTGGTGACGCTTAACAATGCACATCCTTCTAAAAAAGGAATGGGGGCTGCTTCTCGTGCTAAATTTGTTTTGTGTGAGACATCCTTTACAGCTGTTTTCTGTTCTATACGTGTTTTATGAGAACTAGGTGAGAACTAGGTGTAACTCAAGGGATGCGGTCGCTGGAAAGAAAAGCTGTTACCCACAACCTGGTAAAACATCCCTGCACAGCACAGTTATGAATTTGTTATTTCTGAAGATTAACCCAACATTGAGAGGTGTGCTATACCGGTATGGCAAACTGGGTCATATTTCCCTCAGAGCATAATCTTCTATGTATTGGGGAACTACCTTGAGTGAAGAACTGTCTGCAAAGTACTTTTTTATTCATCATTTGATGGGGTGTTATGGACTGACCATGGTGGAAGTAAAAGAGAAGTAAGTTTAAGGGAAATAAGAGAAGAAAACTAAGATGGGGTCATAGATGAACAATAAAGTGTAGGTAAAGAACAAACATTAGATGAAAAGAAAAGAAAAAAAATTGAATGGCATGGTAAGGAAAAGAAGAGAAAAAAATGCAGAGAAAGAAGGAGTAGCACTATATGAGAAAGAACCAAAGCAGACCTTGTAAAAAAATGTGTAGCAACAAAATAAAAGAAAATGATTAAGAGGCTACAATATTAGCTTATGGGGAACAAAGAAATAAATGAGCTAATTGGAGAAAAAGGTGAAAGAAACCAAAATAAATAAATAAAATAGAAAAGAATGAAAGGAAAGTTAGAGGGAAAGACATAAATAAACAATAGTTAACAAAGAGAACAAAAGAAATGGTGGATATGTACAAAGAAATGGAGAGGGACATAGAGGATCAAGAGAATGGGTACGAGAAAGGTAGGAGAACAGGACAAAGAGCCAAGAGATGATGCCCAAGAAAGGTAAACAAATAAAGAGCAAGGGGCAGATAGTGAAGGAGTGAGTGAAATGCAGCTATTCTTTTTAAAGAGGACAAGACAGTGGGAGAGTGAACAGTAACACAACAAGATGAACTGAAAGATAGAATGAGAAATTGAAGAGTGATGCACAGGAGTAAAGCATGAAATGAAAGGATACCTGCGTGAATGAAGAGCCTGAATTAGTAGAAAGAAAATTGATTAAATAAAGAAAGAGTCAAAGGGAAACTATCAAAGTATCACATGATAGAGGAAAACAAGAAAATGAATGACTGTGCTTCGTGAGAGAGAACCGATAGATATAGTGGTCATAGAGAATACGTAGATTTGGAAGTGATTAGAAAAACTTGGAGAAAACTGGAGCGATACAGTTCAGTAGATTAGAGTGGTGTAAATATTGAGAATGACACAGAACTATAATGGTAAGCGAATGTGAATGAGATTAACTGAAGAATGATACTAACGAGATTTAGAATATGCCAAAGATACAGAAGAATGTTCAAGATAGTATGGAAAAGAGTTTAAGATATGCAGGGTACTGGAAAATGAGGCTGATTATAAGAGATTTAGAGGTGAGTAGAAGAGCTAGAAGTGAGTTAGTGAGTGACTGACAGAGATAGGTGTGAAAAAGTAAACTAACAGTGGGAAAAGTGGGGATAAGAGCAAATCTTAGGAGAAAGGAAAACACATCAAAGAGGTAGAGGTACAAGTTAAACCAGAAGATAGAGGCGAGAGAGACCATCCGAGGTCAGAGAATGCCAGAACATGGCATAGACGTGTTATTGTGAGGGTTGTGTATTTGAAGATAAACAGAAGGAAACAGATGTAACTGTGCAAACACAGAGGTAAAAGACACAGCCTGAAAGCTAGACAGAATGGGGAAATAAAACTAGTACATTTTAACATAGGTATGATAAAAGAAGATTTAGAGGTGAGACCAGGGCTAACATGTAAGGTGATGAGAAGATAGCAGTGAAGGTGAGAGATGTACTGAGGTAGAGTTGTTGGTGAGAAAATGAGTAGTATAGAAAGTGAATGAATGAGAGATTGACTGGCAGGATTGTGAGATAGATATGAGGCTACACAGTGTGGGATTAATATAAAGGAATAGTAGTGATAAAACCTTTACAAAGTGCATTAGTGCAGTGAAAATATATTTTGCACAGAGGAAGCACCACTGAACATTGGGATGTTTTAGGTGTGTATAGCTCTATCTGTGTCTGTTCCAGGGACACTCAACACTTCACCTGAGATTGCTCTTCTATGTAGGTGTATATGTGTTATTATATAAGTTCTCATAAAGTGGTGGCTGCCCCAGCACTGGGGCGTTCCAGCGCTAAAACTGACAGGAGCATGCAGGAAAATATTTCATCTAAAGGTCAGAGAAAAGCCACGTTTTGATCATTTTTATAAAAGCCCAGTGGTATTGCATGCTCTTAGCAGCTAGAGGAATAGAATTCCATAGGATGGGTGCCATAGTCCTGAAAGAGCGCCCACCTGTTCTTACCCTGCACACCCGGGGGCACAGGCCAGATGCAGATCCGAGGAGCAAAGGGATCGAGTCGGAACATACGGTGAGCACAGCCTGTTCAAAATTTGTGGACCTTGGTCATGCAAGATCTTGTGTGTGGTACAGAGTCTCAATATGGGGAACATCCTTTACAAAACGGATTGTACTCCGCAAGGCTTTTACAACGCGTCCGTTACAACGCAAGTCAAAACCACGACTTGCGCTGGTGGGCGCTAGAGAATTAGGAATAGTATATTTACTATTCCAACACCTTCCCTAGTGTCCACGGGGACTGGTGTTAGAATAGTAAATTATACTATTCTCAATCCGCGCCCCCGAAGGGACGCGTTGTTAAAGCACGCGTTGTTATGGTACGCGTCGTAACGTCGTACATCCTCTCAATATAGACTCTGTTCTATCTGAAGCCAGTGAAGCTGGTGAAGGTCTGAGGCATGGAAGTGCTTAGGTAGTGCAAAAAGCATACAGGTAGCCGCATTCTGCGCCCTTTATCAAATATTTCATACTGACCAAAATACTGAGCTTAGACTCACTTTTGTCCAGTAGAAGCAATAAACAAAGCACAGTTTGCCTTTAACAGCTCCTGCCGCAATCTTAGAAAAACCCCACAAAGTTAAACTTCTGTATGGTGTAAATAATGTCGTTGAAACTCGAATCTTCTGTGCTGTCCACAGCTAAAACGATTCAGAAAAGGGGGTGGTGATGAACAGAGTGTCTGAATTAAGCAGACCACTCTTACCCAGTCCAAAGATCAGGGCTTGATCCATCACCGTTATTTAGCTCACTGCCCCATCCCAGCTCAGAACCTGGCTATATGCAAATTAGTCTGTCCCTGGCCCAGTGCATCATGGGAACAGGGCAGACCAAAGTACCAAGCCAATTCTTCACCAGAAAGGAGACAAGCTTCCGGGGACCGGTTTCTGGCATTTCAGCCCTCTTCGGCCCGGCTTGCTTGAATCCTGATGGAGCAGTGAGCAAGGGACTCATGTCTGAGTATACCCTGCCACACCTATAGTGGCCAAAAACGATTCAGAAAAGGGGGTGGTGATGAACAGAGTGTCTGAATTAAGCAGACCACTCTTACCCAGTCCAAAGATCAGGGCTTGATCCATCACCGTTATTTAGCTCATTGCCCCATCCCAGCTCAGAACCTGGCTATATGCAAATTAGTCTGTCCCTGGCCCAGTGCATCATGGGAACAGGGCAGACCAAACTACCAAGCCAATTCTTCACCAGAAAGGAGACAAGCTTCCGGGGACCGGTTTCTGGCATTTCAGCCGTCGTCAGCCCGGCTTGCTTGAATCCTGATGGAGCAGTGAGCAAGGGACTCATGTCTGAGTATACCCTGCCACAACTATAGTGGCCAAAAACGATTCAGAAAAGGGGGTGGTGATGAACAGAGTGTCTGAATTAAGCAGACCACTCTTACCCAGTCCAAAGATCAGGGCTTGATCCATCACCGTTATTTAGCTCACTGCCCCATCCCAGCTCAGAACCTGGCTATATGCAAATTAGTCTGTCCCTGGCCCAGTGCATCATGGGAACAGGGCAGACCAAACTACCAAGCCAATTCTTCACCAGAAAGGAGACAAGCTTCCGGGGACCGGTTTCTGGCATTTCAGCCCTCGTCGGCCCGGCTTGCTTGAATCCTGATGGAGCAGTGAGCAAGGGATGCATGTCTGAGTATACCCTGCCACACCTATAGTGGCCAAAAACGATTCAGAAAAGGGAGTGGTGATGAACAGAGTGTCTGAATTAAGCAGACCACTCTTACCCAGTCCAAAGATCAGGGCTTGATCCATCACCGTTATTTAGCTCACTGCCCCATCCCAGCTCAGAACCTGGCTATATGCAAATTAGTCTGTCCCTGGCCCAGTGCATCATGGGAACAGGGCAGACCAAACTACCAAGCCAATTCTTCACCAGAAAGGAGACAAGCTTCCGGGGACCGGTTTCTGGCATTTCAGCCGTCGTCGGCCCGGCTTGCTTGAATCCTGATGGAGCAGTGAGCAAGGGACTCATGTCTGAGTATACCCTGCCACACCTATAGTGGCCAAAAACGATTCAGAAAAGGGGGTGGTGATGAACAGAGTGTCTGAATTAAGCAGACCACTCTTACCCAGTCCAAAGATCAGGGCTTGATCCATCACCGTTATTTAGCTCACTGCCCCATCCCAGCTGAGAACCTGGCTATATGCAAATTAGTCTGTCCCTGGCCCAGTGCATCATGGGAACAGGGCAGACCAAACTACCAAGCCAATTCTTCACCAGAAAGGAGACAAGCTTCCGGGGACCGGTTTCTGGCATTTCAGCCGTCGTCAGCCCGGCTTGCTTGAATCCTGATGGAGCAGTGAGCAAGGGACTCATGTCTGAGTATACCCTGCCACACCTATAGTGGCCAAAAACGATTCAGAAAAGGGGGTGGTGATGAACAAAGTGTCTGAATTAAGCAGACCACTCTTACCCAGTCCAAAGATCAGGGCTTGATCCATCACCGTTATTTAGCTCATTGCCCCATCCCAGCTCAGAACCTGGCTATATGCAAATTAGTCTGTCCCTGGCCCAGTGCATCATGGGAACAGGGCAGACCAAACTACCAAGCCAATTCTTCACCAGAAAGGAGACAAGCTTCCGGGGACCGGTTTCTGGCATTTCAGCCGTCGTCGGCCCGGCTTGCTTGAATCCTGATGGAGCAGTGAGCAAGGGACTCATGTCTGAGTATACCCTGCCACACCTATAGTGGCCAAAAACGATTCAGAAAAGGGGGTGGTGATGAACAGAGTGCCTGAATTAAGCAGACCACTCTTACCCAGTCCAAAGATCAGGGCTTGATCCAGCACCGTTATTTAGCTCACTGCCCCATCCCAGCTCAGAACCTGGCTATATGCAAATTAGTCTGTCCCTGGCCCAGTGCATCATGGGAACAGGGCAGACCAAACTACCAAGCCAATTCTTCACCAGAAAGGAGACAAGCTTCCGGGGACCGGTTTCTGGCATTTCAGCCGTCGTCGGCCCGGCTTGCTTGAATCCTGATGGAGCAGTGAGCAAGGGACTCATGTCTGAGTATACCCTGCCACACCAATAGTGGCCAAAAACGATTCAGAAAAGGGGGTGGTGATGAACAGAGTGTCTGAATTAAGCAGACCACTCTTACCCAGTCCAAAGATCAGGGCTTGATCCATCACCGTTATTTAGCTCACTGCCCCATCCCAGCTCAGAACCTGGCTATATGCAAATTAGTCTGTCCCTGGCCCAGTGCATCATGGGAACAGGGCAGACCAAACTACCAAGCCAATTCTTCACCAGAAAGGAGACAAGCTTCCGGGGACCGGTTTCTGGCATTTCAGCCGTTGTCGGCCCGGCTTGCTTGAATCCTGATGGAGCAGCTAAAAGCCATTCTAATGTACTCTTCCAACATTGCACTAAGCCATGTTAAGTACAATACATTCATTTGGGCAAAGTGGAAGACCGTCTGTGGAATATTAGGGTGAAAAGCAGATTCATGCTGTCATATGTGACAGAATGGACACAGAGGCTGCTGGTTCTTGTAAGATCTGTAACACAATAGTAATGTATAAATGTTCCTAGCCAGGATATTCCAACAGCACCTCCTACACAGTGGACATGTATGTTTCAAGTGGGGAACACCTTAAGTTGCAAGGTTTTTGGGACATTGAATAATATGTTAATACCAACATCCCAGGATATTTGACCAGGACTCTAGAATATTCATGCAAGTTAGACGTATATTGGAAGTACTCTGACATAGGATGGCAATGTCTTATGTCATTCTGTTTTCAAGCAGCTAGATTTGCTGCTAATGCAGTATAGATGAACAACAACTGCCTCAAACTCAACACTGACAAGACAGAGGTACTCATATTCAGGATGGGAAAGGACACACTCTGGAACAATGCATGGTGCCCACCTGAGCAGGGCCCAACCCCGAAAACCCACTGAACACCCCTGCAACCTCGGGTTTCTCCTCAGCTATCCAGCATGTGCAGGGGACTGTTGTTCTGTTTTACCAGTGGATATCCACACATTGGGGAGGATGGTGGCTCTCCCAATCCTTATGCACAGCAATCCTCACTCAGTACCAGAGTACACTTACCTACGTATTGCCCAGGAGCGCTAATATCCTTTAGAACCACCTAGCAAGAAGTTTCATTATCCATGAAGAAGCAGGTAAGCGCTGACTATTCCGATTGCTTCCTCACCTTCCGAATGCTAAGGAAGGTCTTCAGATGGCTCCCACCTAACACAAGTCAACCAGTCAGGCAAGCTATCATCACCAGCAAACTAGACGATGGCAACACCCTCTACATAGGAATAACAGCGCAACTCATGATGAGACTTCAGTATATCCAAAACACAGCAGCCAGACTCATTCTGGACCTCACCCACTTCACCCCACACCTCAGGTCACTCTACTGGCTACCAGTCTTAATGAGATGCCAGTTCAAGATGATCACCCATGCTTACATGACACTACGCAACAAAGGACCGACATACCTCAGCAAACACATGTACATCCACCAACCTACCGGGAAACTCCATTCGAAATCCCCCTCCCTAGTAGCCACCAAAAGGCATCCTCTGGAAGAACAGTGGAGGTCACTCTTTCTCTCACAAGCGGTTAAGACCGGGGACAACCTCCCCCTACAACCTCTGGGCCTCGCCATTGCCCAAGCAGTTCAGGAAGGACCTCAAGACCTGAATGTTCAACCAATAGGAGAACATTCAACATGCGCTCCCAGCACCTCAAGACCGTCATGGTAATGAAGCAGCGCTCTACAAATCCCGATTGGTTGATTGATGTGATATCATAAATCTGATTGTATTTGATTTTCTGATATAGGTATTGGCAAGATGGACGAACAAGTTCAGCCACTGTTTCTATTGTGGTACAAATATATGTCATTTGTGCATCAAGTAATTTACACTGGCACATAAATGATCTGTGACTGCAACAAATAAATAATGGTTCTGGGTATTAAGGCAGACTCTGAAGTAGTGGACTAAACTGGGAGTGCCATTTCAGAACTGTTTGTAAATCTTGAGATTACTCACTGTTTTTGAAAAACTGTGTTGCAAGAAAAAAACTGTTAGCTCAATTTTTGTCCAAATTTTCTTGACAGTGGTTGCCACTAAAGATTCCTGACGGCTCAATTGATCTTAGTTTCTGTGATGTGATGGAAACATAAAATGAGACACTACACTCTTATTATGTAGAGCAGTAACTCAGATATCTGTTGTTCCTTGGATGCTCAGTGTGCTGGTGAAAGTCCTTCTAACATCATGGGGTCCCTGGCTGCATTAAGGTACTGTCATATAATAGGAGATGAGTGATTTGGTATGGGGTCCTCGAAATACTTTGCAGAGGGAGACCAAACGTTTATTACTCTGCTGCTCACAAACTTACTTTCTCTAACAATTACGAACTACAGACCTCGTTATTCAACTCTTACACCAGGCAAATGTGGATTGGAGCAGAAAAGACTTTGAAAAGCCAAAAGATGAAGAGTGCAGCCAGCACGGCCTTCTTCCCTTGTTTTATCCGCTCGGGTCAAACCCTGAGGTGATTCATGGCAGCTGAGACGGAACTACATTCAGCCGGAAATGCAGGGATTTAGTAGCTAATTTTTAAAGTCAAAACGATTACTTCTGAATGAAATAAGTGGAAATATATTCAAATGTGTAAAAAAGCAACTTCAGAATCCCCTACATTTTCAAGGTAGCCAATGCCAGTATTTCTAAGACAAGCACATGACTTACCTCAACAGGGCAAATCAGTTCACCTACTCCGGAAAGAACACCAGCGAGAAATGTTACTTGTTCCTGTAACATAAACAAAGAAAAGAAAACGTTACAGGAACCCATCCTCTTAGGCAAAGCTTCATACTTCAAAAAGATAATCCCTTAGCCTTTTCATATTTGTACGTTTATTTTAGTACACATGAAAATTGGATTTCAGAACGCCTCTAAGGAGAAGTGCTTGTTGCACATAATACTTCCCTGCAAAGAAGCATCATTTCAAATGGAGCAATTAAATATACATTTTTGATATTACCTCCTGGCGTCTAATAGGCCAGGACAGATACAAGTCAAGTGACCTAACGATTCAGGACAATTGCACATGAGCAACACTTTTGCTCTTTCTTATCAAACTAGGGGCCAGATGTGCGCCAGATTTTTGTTGTCACAAACAGGTAATCGGCCTGTTTGCGACCGCAAAGTCGGTCTGCCCTATGTACAAACCCTTTTTTGCAATTTAGTAACCTATGAGCGATTCCCAAAATTGGGTTTGCAACTGGCTGTTAGGAAGAGGCGTGCGTCCCTTCCTAATAGCGAGTCGCACATCAATGTAAGATTGTTTTGCGGCCGCAAAACACTCGCAGTTTTTCACCAATTTTAAATGGGTGGTAAGCCACCAAATGGGAAGGGTCCCTAGGGAACCCCTTCCCCTTCGGGACTGGCACTGACAAAAACATTTTTAAGAACAGGCATTGGTCCCAGGGACTGCTGCTTACTCTTAAAAAATTAAACAGAAACATATAATTTTTGTTTCTTAAATGCATCCCTTTTTCCTTTAACTAGATAACCGTGGCTGTTTTTTCACAGCATTGCAGCCGTTTTAAAAAACGGACGGGCTGCGTCGGCCTTTGAACGTGCGCAGCACCAGCCAGGTAGTGCTCTGAACGTTCAACGGCTGACAGCAGCACTTAACGGGTTAAGGAAAACAGGTTTTTTGTTGTTGTTTTTTTTGTGTCCTCATTTGCCATAACCTCTTTCCATAGAGAAAAGCCAACCCCGAGCGTGTCCTACCTTGAGAGACAGAAACAAATCATTTATGTCTTCACCTACCCAGACACGATTCAATTGCTGGCAGGAGACCAAATCATTGAGATGGAACAGAGGGAGGAGGGGGTGCGCCCCTATTACTCCATCAAGGTATTTCAAACTGAAGGACCTATTATTATATTCGAGGAGGCAAAGTCCCAAGGTCCATGGAGTGTAATAGGCATAATCATTGGACCCGGGGAGAAAAAAACTCAACAAAAAACAAAAACCCGGGACATCTATCTCCAATGAACCAACAAGTCCCAAAAAGAAAGATTTTGTTTACTACAGGATCTGGCCAAGTCGACCTTCGAGATTTCATATAACGACGTTAGCCAGCCTGCTGAATCCACCCAAAATTTACAAATTTGTCATCTTGCCAAAATAATTGCGTAAAAGAGGAAAGTCTTTCTTTGGCCGATAACTCTTTCATCTAAACCAAAAATTATTAATGAACAAGTAATAGTCAATGTCGTGTTTAGGATAGACTCCAGGGTGCCCTTTACTTCTTCCCAAAAGAGCGAAATGGCAGGGCAGTCCTTAAACATATGTATATCTGATGTTGCCACTAGATTACATTTGTTACATTTCTTTCCTGGTAGGAATTTTGAGAGCCTTAGAGGGGAGAGATAAGCGTGATGTAAGGTAAACAAATGATTACGCCTGAGCCAAGCTGGTTTGACTACTCTATAAAGAAAGGAGAAAGATCTCATCCATGAATCGTCGCACTGAAGGCCCAATTCCTTTCCCCAAAGCTCATCTGGGAGAGTAAACTCCCCATCCGCCTCCTCCAGTATAGTCCAATAGTAGGTCGCCACCTCTTTAATTCCCTCTCGCCTTTCTACCAGCTGTTGTTCAAAATAGCTGTGCTTCACCAATTTGACACCCCTCCTGCCTATGGCTCTGGCCCAACTATCCATCAGTATATATTTAAATCTGGATAAAGCTGGGCCGACCCTATTCTTGTAACCTCCCGTCGACCAGTAACTCTCCCCATCTAGTAATCCCTGTCTCTTTTAAGGGGGATGCAAGACTGTCCTGCAAACATGGTGGCTGCCGTGGGGAATCCCACAAAGGGGCGAAATTTGAAAAGTAAGAAAGCCCTACTTTCTTTCTAGTCTGCACCCACGATGTTACGGCGGTCTGAAGGGTCTTTAATCTCACTTTCTTGAAAAATGTCTGATCCCCAAACTTGAAAAGAAATCCATCAGGTGGAAGGTCCGCACCCGCAAACATGGCCCTAAACATTATCCCCATGGGTGAGCTTGATGGTGTTTTCAGGAGCATCCTAGAGTAGGGCAGCTGGAATGCCCAAGCATAGTACAACAGGTCTGGTAATGCCAACCCTCCCTTCTCCCTCCTCCTTCTCAACTTCTTCCAGGCCAGCCTACATGTTTTATAGTTCCATACAAAAGAGTTTATCTCACGGTGGCATTTATCGAGTTTTTTAGGATCAAAAGCCAAGGGAATGGTATTAAAAATATAAGTGAACTTTAGGAGAATAGACATTTTAACTAAGTTCGTTCTCCCCAGTATAGAAAGTGGGAGAAAGGTCCAGGACTTTAGAAGACATTCATTGGCCACTCGATCTAAGTTGGTCTGTACAATGTTTCCTATTTCTTGGGTGATCCGTATTCCCAGATATCTCTTAGAAGTGGCCACGTTTAACTGCGAGTTAGGGATATTCCAGGTCCTGATCTCCGTTTTACTGGCATTGATGTCATAACTAGAGATCCGCTCAAACTCCTCCGCCCTCTTAATTACCGTTGGGGAGGCTCTTTCAGGGTCGGACGTGTAGATTAGAATGCCGTCTGCATAAAGAGCTACCCGCTTCTCCCACCCCCGAAATACAAAAGAGGAAATATCCTCTTCTTCTCTTAATACTTGAGCAAACACCTCAATGTATACATTGAATAAGAGGGGGGAGAGCGGGCAACCCTGCCTGGTACCTCTAGTGATTTTAAAGGGGTCTGTTAGGGCACCATTAACCAATATTCTGGCCCGTGGGGCCCTGTACAACAAATGTATAACCCAACAGAAAACCTCCACAAACCTAAACTTTTTCATCACCGCCACAAGGTAGGGCCAATTGACCCTATCAAACGCTTTGGTGGCGTCTAAAGTTAGAGTCGCCAGTGGGAGAGAAAAGGTGGAAGCGATGTCAATTGCACCCACCAGATCACGAGTGTGGTCTGCCAGCTGGCGCCCCTTTATAAATCCTTTTTGGTCCAGGTGGATTATCGAACCAATTACTCCCCCCAATATAGATGCCATAATAGCTTTCCCCTGCTTAAGAAGACCAATTTCTTTCCCCACCTCCTCCTCTGATATCTCCCTCTCCAGTTGGCCACTCTGTGCTACATGAAATGATGGTAGGGAAACCTTATCTAGCCAGTCCTCCATAGCCTCTGGGTCATTCCTCACCTCTTCCTTATATATCTCCTGGAATTTTTTTTGAAAGGCAGTCCCTATCTCCCTATCCGAGGTCCTGGTGACAACTTCGCCCTCTAGGTTAATCTCCCTAATATGTTTTTTTGCTTGGTCGGATTTGATTTTCCAGGCCAGGACCTTCCCGGCAGCTTCCCCAAATTCAAAGTGGGAAATTTTACTCACCTCCCACCTCTTGGCCAACCTTTCCTGTAATATTTTTTCCAGCTGATTTCTCTGCTCGGCCTGCTTTTCTAGATGTTCTAGCAAGGCCGTAACGGAACCACGCTTTTGATCTAGTTGGACCAGCTCTTGTTCAAGGTTTTGAATAGACTCCCGCTATACTCTCCGTCTATACGAGGTTCTATTGATTATACAGCCTCTCAGATAAGCCTTCAGCGTATCTCAAACCGTTGCAATTGCCGCTGATTCTAAATTTAAATCCAGGAAAACCCTTGACTCGACTAACAGGAAGTTTTTTTCCTCCTCCTCGAGTAAAATGGTGCGATCAAAAGACCAGGAGGAGGCTGTTATCTTTTTTCCGATCTTAAGGTCAAAAACGATAGCAGAGTGGTCAGACAAATGTGAAGGGAGATAGTCCAACTCCATCAATTATTCTTTTAAGCTGTAGCTAAAAAAGGCGTAGTCGATTCGCGACTTATGCTTATATTTGAGGTTTTCAAAGGAAACCCCCAATTTATTTCCTGCCCTTTCCCTCCATACATCTGCAAGACCCAGCTGTTCTATTATAACTACCAGAGTTTGCCTGGATTTTGATAATGTATGGGCTCTTTACTTAGATGATTTATCGAGTTTGGCGTTAAGAACTATATAAAAGTTCCCAACCCAAATGACGGGGTCCTGGGAGACTATCAGATGATTCTGAATTGGTTTCAGGTAAGTAGGGTCATCTTCATTTGGGCCGTAGTAGCCCACTATCGTATAGATCACATCATTAAGTAAGGTTTTTGAGATAAGCCATCTCCCACTCTGATCTTCTTTATAATCCAGGACTTGCGCTTTAGCCTGTTTTTTTTAAATTATAAGAATCCCTCTTATATTTGCATTTTGATCAGTGCAGGTACTCTTATCCACCCATTTCTACTTCTGCAACATATCACATACCTCTTCTTTGAGTAGATGTGTCTCCTGGATGACGATGACCTGCGCGGGGGAGTCTCTTAGATATTGCAAATTTTTATACCTTCTACTCCTCACTCGCAAGCCATTGATATTCCAGGATAAAAACTGTGACGTGATCACCCCACTATCCCCTTTTCAACCATCCCCCGCCCCCGCCCCCAGCCTTGAAGGCCCTGCCTTTTTCTAGGAACGAACAGATGCATAAAATCCGTCTGGTGATGAAAGTTAATAGGACACATCACGTGGCTATTCTTTACGAGGCCTGACTCATGAGGAATTTTATTGCTTTCCCCCCACCCCCTCGTGCCCCCCTTCCCTTACCCCCACCCCTGGAAAACCCTTCCTTGCTTACACTAGCCAGATTTATAGCCAGATTTACATCATCCCACCACCCCACTCCCTCCCACCCTGCTTTGCTCCATGTTTTGGGAGGGGCTGGGGGGGTGTGGGGCGAGCGGAGGGCCCTGTGAGGGAGAGAGGGGAGCCAATAGCTCCCTCGAGACCCTTCTGACTACTATGTCAGCTATGAGGGAGGAGATCAGGAGTGATTTCGCAGTCTCAAAAGCAAATCAGAATGATATCAGAGCAGTTTGTGAACCTCTTGAAAAAAAGGTGGATGCGCTGTTTGAGCGAACAGAAAACTTGGACGGAGAAGTGGGATCTCTAAAAGCGAATTTGGAGGTGGCTGAGACTAAGATTTAAACCCTACGGAGGGAAGGGGAGGCTATGAAGGAAAGGGTCGAGTCTTTGGAAAAATGTTCACGGAGGAATAATCTGCGCCTTTTGAAAGTCCCTGAAGGGAAGGAGGGTGATGACATAAAAACATTTGTGGTAGCGCTACTGAAGGACTCTAAAACTTGATGAAGCGGTCGATCTATTAGTTGGAGATATTCAGCGGATTCATCGAGACCCTTTCCGCCTTAACCCCGGCAGAACTAAACCGAGGAAGATACTGGGCAACTTCCAGACATACATCTTGAAGGAGAAAATCCTGAATCTCGCACTGAAGGCTAAAACACTCAAGGCCTCTGACTTCTCCTTTGAAGTTAGATCGGACCTCTCAAAATCCACGTTAGATCGACAGTGGGAGTTGGGTCAAAGAATGGACAAGTTCAGAGCAGCTGGGGCCACGGTGCAGATGAGGTTCCCCGCCTTTCTGCGGGTGATGTACAATAATAAAATGTACAACATCCGATCACCCCTCGAGGCCGACGAATTTCTGGGAAAAATGGGGGACTTTTCACTGGGGGGGAGCTAAAAACCTCAAAGCTGTGTATATAAGTTAAACGTCAGGGTATAGAGATAAGTTTTTTTTAAACTCTAGTACCCCAAAGTCGACTTAAGGTCATGTCCCCAAGGTTTCAGAGGAGGAGATATTACCCCTCAAGTGGAGGAGAAAAAAAAAAGGGAGGAAGGTTGGAAGCAGGAAAAAAAAGGAAAAAACAAGCATTTACAATGCAACGGTTTCGCCTTTGGAGAAGTTAGAGCTATTGGCATTGTAAATGACAAAATTTGTATGTATGTGTTGGTTTTGAAAACAGATAAATAAATGGCATTGTCATTTACATTGCCAATAGCTTAATCTCTCGCAAATGTGAGAACTACTGTACCCTACAGACGAGCTCAGCAGACAGCAATTACTACCACCCACACACACACCCAGAGCCAGCCACACACACCCAGAGCCAGCCACACACACAACCAGAGCAGTCACATACACACACACACTGGAGCAGTCACACACACACACACACACTGGCGCAGTCACACACACACACACACACACACACACACACTGGAGCAGTCACACACACACACACACTGGAGCAGTCACACACACACACACACTGGAGCAGTCACACACACACTGGAGCAGTCACACAAACACTGGAGCAGTCACACACACACACACACTGGAGCAGTCACACACACACACACACACTCTGGAGCAGTCACATACACACACACACACCCAGGAGCAGTCACACACACACACTCTGGAGCAGTCACATACACACACACTCTGGAGCAGTCACACACACACCCACCCAGGAGCAGTCACACACACTCTGGAGCAGTCGCATGCACGCACACACTGGAGCAGTCCCACACGCACACACACACTGGAGCAGTCACACACACACACACTGGAGCAGTCACACACACACACCCTCTGGAGCAGTCACATGCACGCACACACTGGAGCACCTTGGTTGGATGAATTGTTGATGAAAGAGGTGCTGTATAGTAAAAGAGAAGAGTGGCGACCTAACTGCACCTGATTGGGATGTGGCACAGGCAGAAGAGCGCCAATAAACATTCCAGTTCCATGCCTGAAATTCCTTGGTAGAAGCTGATCGGAAGCACGGAGCCGTAGTGGGCTGCTGAATATTGCAAATACCTCAAGGAGGGCAGTAGAGGGGAGGTTTTTGTGGTGGACTCAAGTGAACTAGCTGTCAATTGATGGTTAATTGCTGCGTGGTTTTGGACAAGTTGGGAAGTTGAGGCACTGCTGCTACAAGACCCTGAATTAAATGAGTGCCCGAAAACATCCCTTTCTGTTTGTTCATTTTATATATATATATATATATATATATATATATATATATATATATATATATATATATATATATATATATATATATATATATATATATATATATATATATATATAGTGTTCGAAGTCAGTAAAAATTGCGTGGTTCGTTGGCTCGGATTTGAAATAGATGCCTTGTTATTCTGTCTGATTTACAATGCTTTTTATTTTAAAATGTTTCAAGTTGGATTTACAATGTTATTTTTATTATAATGTTTTAAATAACATTGAATGTAGTTGTTTATACAATATCTAGCACAACATTTTTAAAGACGAAAATATATTATTTAAACAGGTTTTATCATTTCAATCTATTTAACTTCTGTGAAAGTGAATATGAGGTTAGTGTACCTTCCTAAAGGGAGCTCAAACTACTAACACAAAGAAAGTAGGAAAAAGTTTTTTTTTAAAGTAACATTACTTTTCTAAACAGCAACCCATTTGAAGGTTTAAGTTTCTCTAAGAGCACAAATCTACTGTAAATATGAGATCAGATCAGCTAATAACTTTTTCCACCTCTGAAAGCTCTAATTTCATAAATGTAAATTGAAAATAAAAAAACAATAAATTCTATGTCTATCAAATTACACTTTTTTAAATTAAGAGGGTATGGATTGTCTGAAGAAACAGAGGTGGGAAGTTAATGCAGGACTTAAGTACCGACCTCTCTTGTTAATTGTCTTTACCCAATTAACATACAATATCAATATGGCATAAAGGCATACAAATCCATACTTCTCCTCACATTTGCAACCAGCTGAGTTAATGTTTGTAATTAACACCGCAATATTCATGTACGTCTTCCTGTTCCTAGGGCAAGGAGTTACATTTAACAGCTCATATTCCAGTAACATGGTGTCCAGGAGTGCACCCCTTATGTTTTGAAAGTAGCATGTTAGCACTCTAGTAGTCTATTAGAATTCTGTGGGATTCATACTGCTACCCAGTTCAGTAAATATGCACATACAAGAATCACATGCATGCCACCTGCCCCAGCTCAACACACGCTGGGGAGAGGGAAGGGTCTCTGGGGAGAGGGAAAGGTCTCAGTTATGGGGGGTTGAGCATATTACGCCAGATAATGGCAAGACCACGTATCTTATATTTTTCCAGTGCAATCGTTCTTTTTGCATCTGGATCATTATAATTCAGTTACAACTGGTCCACTGGAATTTTCACAAAGGGTACACAGTGTCCTCGTATGATGGTACAAAAAATAAATGGGTGACTGTAGCATTTGTTTCAGATGTAAAGCATGGCATGTGTTTTTCAAAGACGTACGATCTTTGGTACAGATTCTTGCAATTTTAAGTCAGGCCATGTTTAACAAAGTCACAATTCTCTTAAAAAATTGATCACGCTCGTATAATACTACGGTTGTCTGATTTCTGACTGGCAATCGAACCACTTAGGTTGTTCTCAGAAGGAAGACAGAGGAGACACCTTAAAGTGCTTTGTTTTGCTCTGAGAGCTGACCCTTTTCACCTCTTCCTTGCTCTGAATTACTCAAAACTCCCCTGTATCACCTCTACCTACTCATGTGGATACAAGCCTTCCTGTCCCATAAACAGTTCATCGTTTTGACCCGGGCCAAACTTCCCTGGAGCGGATGTCACGTGACTCTCGGTTGGCAGGAATGAAACACTTCTTAAGACGGTCACGTGAATATGCGGATGGCATATCATTGAATTTACGTAGCTCAGTCCTGCGTACATGAATGAGTAAGGCCGTAAGCTTTACACAGTAAGCAAGAAGTTAATAAACAATGTGCACTGGGCCCTAACAGCGTCCCTTGATCTATTACACATACACTCAGAGCCGCCTTTGTCAAGTTAGCGCCCTGGGCTGGGAGAAATGTGGCACCCTTGCTGATGCTTAGTGAATTAAATGAGACAGCAGGGGGGCGTTTGACTTCACTGGTCAGGCCATGGCAGAGGTGTGACTGGCCCCTGAGCACAAACATCTCCGGACCGCCCCCAGCGCGCCTAAATCACCGATAGCTCAGCAGCCTCCGCTGATGATGACTTTGTTGGTGAGACGGTGAAGAGCTGCCAAGGGGGGTATTGGGATGGTAAAAATAGTGCCCACATTCTGTAGGGTGAGGACTGGAGCATCATATTGCGTCACGCCCGTGGCATGTCGCAGCAGTGCGGAACCACAGCAGATGCATTCAGACATTATGGATGGAAAGCACGCGACTAGCCTGGGCGCAGACAGCGGGGTTACAAATACACACCTCCAAAGCCTGCTGCTGCTAACAAGTTGCACAATGCGCACACCAGATTCAGAACAACACAGTGCAAAGAAAACCTTGTTGCACTAACAGCAAGGTCTAAATGCAACAATCTCCCGTGCCCCAGAATATGGCACCCGTGTACTGGATTAATATAAATAACAGGGCCCGAAGGTTAAAAGCACAAGCATTTGAAAGGCATTTGAAAGACACAAAGATCCCGTGTGAAAATGTAGGAAAAGTGACTACGAGGATTGCAAGTATACCGAGTGTGTGACTGGGTGCGTATATTAAAGAACTACAAACTCGTTTTCCTTGTGACCACGCGATACTTTTATCCACATTACAATGATCAGGGGAACATTTTTAAAAAAAATCAAACTCCGTGATTGAATATTTGGGCAGAGAAAACAATTCAGGGACTAAATGCAGAAAAATAAAACATTAATATGGAAAAAGTTAAGGTACGTAAAGGGAATATTAATAAATAATAAAAAATGGCACAAAGTTGCAGCTCAGGTGTGCAGCAACACTTAAGTAGCAACGGGGGTTTCCAGCCGTCCCTGGGACTTGCCAGGAACACAACAAACACCACAGCCGCTTTCCTAACCTCAGGGGTGCGCGTTTCTCCAGCTGACAGCGCTGGCTGCACGCACATATACACACATTCTTAAATACACAGAGTGCAACGGGGATAAGATGCACATAAACCTTGACGGGGGCTCTATGCTTACTTCTCGTCCACATGAATGCTGGGCGGACACTTGATGGCCAGGTCGGTCTTCCAATGGACGTGCCGAACTTTATACACCTGCCCGAAGCCGCCCGAGCCGATCTTTTCCCAGTTGGAGAACTCGGCGCAGTCGAAGGTCTTGAGCAGCCCCATCTCCCAGGAGGACGCGCCCTCTCCCGCCATGGTGCCTGCTCCAGTGCCCGGCCGCTGGGCGCCCGCCTGCCTGCTCGCTGCGCCTCTGTTGTCTTCCCCGCAGCCCTGCCCTGCCCAGGTGACTGGGGTGTGTTCATTAACCAGCCGCTGACGTTACTTCCTGCGCTGCCATTGCAAACGCACCTTTGCACCTGAGAGAGTCCGTGGGAGGCACAACAAGTTCAAACTTCTCTCCGCCCGCCAGGTACTGCCGGGAAGCCGAGGCTCGTGACTGCCACCTGTAGTTCAAACGCGAGCAACTACAGTAGATGATTCTGCCTCATCATGTCATACTATACATTGCAAAAAAAAAACAAGTCAGGTCCCGGGCCGCGCTGTGATTGGCTGACGTCACGGGGTGTCCCGGGCCGGCAGCCAATCACAGCGCGGCCCTGGAATGACGTCACGGGGGTGTCCCGGGCCGGCAGCCAATGGCAGCGCGGCCCGGGACAAAGGGGCGGGGCTTAAAAAAAGCACCAGAAACGCCCCCGAATCGCGTTTTCGAGAGAAAACGCGATTGACAGCCTCTGCCTCCCAATGGCTAGCCTCCATTTATGGAGCTAGCCAATTGGAAACAGAGGCTGTCCTAACCTCACTATTAGAAACAACAGATTTCGATCTGGGAGTGGCTTCGCCCCTCGCCAGGTTACGAAACCTAAAAAGAATAAAATTAACATAAAGTTAGGAGAATAACAAATTTCTGATGTAGTTGGTATAATTGGTTTATTATTTTTGCACTATCGGTAGCAGGGGGTCAGGGATGACAGGTGAGCTTCCTCTATCAGCCGGGGGCGACTAGTCTGCACTCGCTCTTGTACAGAGCACAAAACATGGAAGTAAAACAGGTTGCATTTATTTAAAAAGCTGCTTTATTTAAGAAAGCAGTAACATACATGGTGATATGCTGACCCCAGCAGGCCACCATCCCTGGGAGTGCCAGCCATTATCAATGGGGTCGCAAACTGCACCTGCCTTATGAATATTAATGAGGCAGGTGATATGCGACCCCATTAGGCATCGCAAACAGTGTCTAGGTTTGAGACTCGCAAATTGGAAGGGTCGTACATCTGGCCCTAAGTGTTGGAAAGTATAACAGTCGAAAGTAAGAAAATCCTACTTCACAATTGTAGATAAAATTGGCACCATACTTAGGTGACTTGTACTAGAATATGTTTCAGTCAAGCATTTCTGTAAGTTCAGTACAAATGAGACTTGTTTAATAGTTTTTTTCAAATTGATTTGATCGTTTGTTTGTGATAGACTTTTTAAAAATGCCAGTGTGCCAAGCTTATAGTTTACAAATAAAGTATTAAAGTTGGTTTAAAGTTGAAACAAGTTAGCTAGTCACCCCTTCACATGATTGTGCTCCAAGCTTAACCTTGAGCAAGTGGACTCTGCTCTCTCACACGACTGCATTACTTGCAAGTGCATTTCATGGTCTAAAAATAGACTGACCCATACAGGATACCAAATGTGACCTTAAACATGAAGGCTGTAGTAGTTTCTGCCACGTTTCTACTCCCTTATTAGTTAGAACAAACATTGGCACAGGTAATTGGTTGTGCCTTTCAATTGTGTTATCCTACCTTTTCTTTGGCGGTGCTTTTTGCCAATTCTGTTGTGCATCCAGAAAAAGAATAAAACATGTCTGCTTGCCGATGCAAGACCGCATTGGATGTCTGTATCATGATGCATCATGTTTTTTTTTTCATTTTTGGAACATTTAGTATACTGTTCCAATGCAAAAAAGTAAAAAAGGACAGACGGGGGGAAGCAACATAATAGCTGGAGGGGGAGAGAGCAACACGGAAAGTGAGGTGGTGGGCTTTTGAGGGGAAAGTAGCACACAACAGAGATAGCAAGAAAACAGATGCACTAACACGGAGTGATGACAGAAATAGAAATAAGAAGTTCGCTAAATGTGAGAAGGGGTGAAATGCAAGACATTCAGTCAAAAGGATGATAAAAAGCAGTGCTCCATGAGATGGATAAACACAAGAAGAGATCAGAAAGCCGTCAAATGAGAAGCAAGCAAATGAGGTTAAGAAGAAAGCCAACCAATGGCTGAGCCACATGTACTATAGGTTCTGCTATTGTCCACAATAGGTTTCCGACAACAGATTCCTAAAAGCTTCCTGTAGGTGAGAACTAGAGGTTGGAATTTGTTAATACATGTTACGGTCTCGACTGCAAGGCCCTGCAGATGGAACAGCGTGTTGAGCAGTTCAGAGTGGATTAAGGAACTCTTTATGTAATTGAAAGAGGAGGCACTGTGAAATGTACTTTCCTTCTTAAATTTCACGTATTTATAACTTGAGGTGTAGGGAGAAAAAGATGATGTTCATGCTCATGTGCCAAAGCTAGGATTACAACCAGTGTTTAAGTTAATTTGCCAGATCACATGTTTTTCTGTTGCTTAAAAACATATTTATCAACGCAGCCACAATTAATCACTCCCAACATGTCAACTACACTTTCTATGGAACAAACAGGTGCTTGAACGTAAACTGTAACAGTTGTGTTGCACCATCTTAAGATGAAGTGTGCTGTGCTTAGGGGAAGCAGGGCGGTGAGTACTATGTCTAGCTGCAGGATGGCTCAACGACTTAATCCTCTGAATGCTCACCACTTACTATGAGGAGGGTTAGGAGTCAAGAGCTCAAATCTGCCAAGCTTACCTCCGATGTTGCAAAAACCGAGTAGTATGTGCTACTATCATGTTTTTATAGTGTTCAGAAAAATGCAAAGTGCATTATAAAAAACAAGTTATTAATGTGCATTGGCTGAGGATCCCTGTCTCTATAATGGGTTACAGACATGGCAGGGCTCAGTGGTGTGCCGTGTGAAAAGGTGAAAGGCAGTTTGTAAGGTACAAGTGACCAACTAGACAAGGCCTGACTTCAGATAAGTTGCTGAATCCCCTGTGAACTTCCCCAAATAGACCAGTGTTAACTGTGTGAGATATTACTTTCTGCAGTGCCATGGTGAAAAGAGACGTAAAGTGCCCGAAGACAATAAATGTACCTAATTATGAGCCCTGAATCTTTACTTCACACGATTTTAAAATGTGTTTATCTAAAGGTGACTTCATTGCATTTTAATTCCATTTATATAACACTCCTGACAAGGCACTAAAAACGCCCCACAATGGGTATCAAGCTACCCTTCATACCAAGCTTACAGGTTAATTCAGTGGTCATTGGTTGGCTATTGTTGATTTTTGGGATTAGCCTTGCGCATTCAAGGACACCCTTCTATGGATTGACTCCAGTTTCTTGGAGGTAGAGTACATTAATAGGAGTGGGATATAATCATTTGTGGGAGTATGTGAGTTCATGCTAATGGTGGCTGGATGAGTGTATAGGAAAGAGGAGATTAGGTGTTCTGCAAGTATGTGGATTCAAAGAAGAAGGTTTTTTTCCATGAGGTGAGGGTGGGTAATTGGCAGGATAGGGAGTATGCAGAAAGCCATGTGGTGTAGAATAGGCCACACTTGGGCCGAGAAAGGCATACAGAGAATGGAGAGTAAGAGAGGCTCATTCACCAGAAAGGAAGACAACAGAAACAATCACTAGGTTTAATTCAAGGTCAATTTTTCCTACACAGTTTCAGGAATATAGAGGAGTCTTTTTCTGATATAGCATGCAATTAAGTATGAGTGCAAAATCCGCTACGCTCGCAGATTTTGCGAATTTTCGATAAATCCGCGATCCACGAACTCTCGCGAATTTACCGAAAAATTCGCAATCCGCGAGCAGCGGATTCCGAGGCCAAAAGTTCAAGCCTTCCTGGCCTGTTGTTGTAACTATTTTACGATGGCGCCGGCAAGCTGCCAGCGCCATCGTAAAATAGTTACTAAATTAGCTTCAACAGGAAGCACTAATAGATAAAATCAAGCAGGCGCTCGTGCATCTGCTTTATTTCATCTAATCGAGCTTCCTGTTGAAGCTAATTTAGTAACTATTTTAGGATGGCGCTGGCAGCTTGCCGGCGCCATCGTAAAATAGTTAACAGGCCAGGCAGCTGTGCCCTCTTCCCAAATATACCATCGAAAATCGGCTGTGATGCTGGACAGAGGCCTTTGCATCCTTGACTGTCACGAGCGCAATCCTCGTGCTGTTCCTGTGGACAGGAGCTTTTATAGCTCACTCAAGGGACCCCTGCGCCCTTCTGCGCTATTGCATAGTAACACACACCTGGTCGCTGTAGACAACTCTCTGGCACTTTAGGCAGCTGTAGTGTAGTGTAGTGAAAGCACTATACATTTAGCCAACGAGGTATGGCACAAAACGGTGGCGTCTTCTTGAATAAATATGAAGGGCAGGGTTCATTCTGGCACGATGGTCCTGGCACAAAATTAAACCTCAACCGGAAGCACTTACAGATATCATTTAAGCATGTGCCCTAGTTGAAGCTTAAATTCAGTGACTCATTCATCGGCCCAAAAAGCAATCGTGAGCGTTGTCAAGGCTGGGCAGCTGTGCCCTCTTCCCAAATATACCATCGAAAATCGGCTGTGATGCTGGGCAGAGGCCTTTGCATCCTTGACTTTCACGAGCGCAATCCTCGTGCTGTTCCTGTGGCCAGGAGCTTCTGTATCTTCTTCATCCGCTGCTCTGATCGGTCTCTGACCTTTTATACACCTTTTATACACACAAGAGGCATGTGCAATCGCATGGAAGCCCCGCCCCAAATCCGCAAATCCGCTAATCTGCAAATACGCGGATTTTGCGGATCCACGATCCGTGAATACGCAAATCCGTGAATCGTGGATCCGCAAAATCCGCCCATGCTTACATGCAATATGAATATATGAAAATTATTTTCATGTGAGATACCATACTGCCCTGTAGCTTTTTATAGCACTTACTACCCTCCAGTGGGATGTCCAAGTGCTTACTAACAAAAATATTACTCTTCAGCGAAATATACACAATTATGCAGAACAAAACCTTCACAGCCATAACAATTTAAATTAAAACTTTCACAAAGCACTGGCTGATCAGGTTCTCCAGCGGAACTGGAAGGTGTGGCTATCCCTTGTTCATTTGAGAGTAGTACAGGGACATAAGTTTGTATACAGAGAGGCCAGAATGTGTGTTGACACTCCCTTTGCGAACAAAATCATACAGATTCTTAGTGAGTGAATCCAATCCACGTTTTGCGTCCAACCAGACGAGCGAGCGGAGGAGAGGAGAGGAGGCTACGGGTGCGGTCGGGCGTGAGCGCTGATCAAGCGCTGTGAGAAGCCGGAGTACAGGCGAACAGGGTCCGATTTCGTGGCAGAGCGACCCGAGCGAACTGCAAGGCCGGAACTGCGTTGGCACAGGTGAGCCCCAGGCACGTCAAGAACGGGAGGCGGGAGACCCCTGGTGCGGCGGGAGCTTTCTCAGCAGGAGCGGCTGAGTGCTTTCTTCCGCGAACAGCGGGGTCCCCACAGGAACCGTCTCTCTTGCCATCACGCTAGTTCCATCTCGTCGCGGCCCCATGGGGGTTTGACTAACTACAAGGAGAGGAGCCACGATCCTCAAGGATCCTTTCAGCCCCTTGCCTTTCTCTCCTGTGCAGATGGGACTGTGAGCAGCTGCTAGTCTGCTCACCTGGGTTCCGCACGGAGTGGACCAAGTGGAGGGCCCGACCCCCCAAGTGCAGCAGGGGGTGCAAAGCTCTGAGTGCAAAGCACCGAGTCTGTAGAGTAAAAAAAAAAAAAAAATAGTTAATAATAACAGCGATTAACAGTGAGTGCTCACAGGGCTGTTCAGGTGCTCATCCAGCGAGGAGTCAGTGAGCCCAGCCCGCGGTTTTTATATCAACGGTACTGCTTAAGTGGCTCGTGCTCCAGGCACTTGAGCAGAGACAGCAGAGACAGGTGGAGAGGTGCGGAGGGAGAAGAAATTTTCTCCCGTGTGCTGCATGAGACGGAGCAGCAGCGACCAGCAAGTATCACCAGACCAGCCAGGGGTCACAGGAGCCCCCCAGTACGGCAGGGAGTCACGACTTGCCTCCCTGAGCGGAGAGAGCTGGGGGCTGGGGGCGGGCAGTTAGAGATCTTCTTATCACTCGATCTACAGTTTGAGGAATTTATCTGCAGCTTTACTGCTGCCTAATCGTTGCCCTAGTATATCATTGTCCAGAGTGGGAGTCATAGGACAGGCTACAAGGAGGAGACAAGAGTAACTAGGGCTTTGGCAACGAGGATAGCGGCAGTAGCAGGACCTGAAATGAGATCAGGAAGAGTTAGACAGGCCCCTGCCCAGAAAACTAGGAGCGAAAAACAAATCAATAAGAAAAAACAAGGTTTAAAACCCGAAGGTGGTGATGCTGAGCAAAATAGTCCACTCTTATCGCCTCTTTTAACAATGTTTAGAAGCATAGAGGAAGGTACTAAAAGAAAGCCAGCTCCGAGTGACAGACTGCTACTACTCAAGGATCCTGGAGCTGCCATTTACTCCACATCAGCAGAGATTCCCGGCCTAATGACTCCTCTAGCACCTCAGATAGCCTTATCGGCCCAGCCTGAAAATAACAAGGGAAAAAATAAATCAGCGCCAAACCTAAACCTAAATAGTACAATTGAACAGTGGCTCTGGCAAAAACCAAGCCAGAGTGTGGGAAAGCCTGGCACAAACCTGATAGGCAAGGCGGTGTCATGTAATGGCACTTGCTTTGGCACAATATGTAAAGAGGACACATGCCTGAGCATGGATCAGGTTCAAGCGAACAGAACAAAAAGTGATGACATTATACATAACATCAATGGAGAAAGTTTAGATTATTCGAACCAAATAGAAGGCCAGCCAAACTCTAGTCATAAGAACCCTAGCCACAGGGAAAAATCTAATTCTCCAACAGCAATCTTTAACACGCCTCAAGGGGAGCACACATGCTCTACCCCCAAGCCAGCCACCAACAGGTGCACCAGGCGGATGAAGGCGACCAGGAAGGTACAAAAAACGATGGGCAAAAAGAAAAAACGTCGGCGTTAGCGAAGGACATCATGCAAACACCAACCTTGGAAACTATTTTCCAAGCGGGAAGTAAGCGCAATTTCAATGCCCAAAACAACATGGACTATCAAGGAGCAAAAAATACAAAAACAAGCAATAACAACAATCCCTTCAGGAAGGCTAATGACACTAGGCATCAAGATAATCAAGACCAAAAGGCCAATGACACCAGGCATCAAAATATTCAAGACCAAAATCATAACCAAGAATCTAAATCACAGGCTCAACAAGGAGAGATAGTCATCGATCAAAGTGTGCTCTCTTTGTTTGCCATAAGTGATGGCAAACAAATGTAAGCAGAGGAAACAACATCTTTGCCTCTGCTTTACAGACCTAAAAGCTTCTTTTGATAGTGTTGATCACCACCTCCTGTGGAAAAAGCTTCGAGCATGGGCCCTTCCTGAAAGGCTACTAAAGGGGATATTGTTATTCTATTCCAACACGTGGCTAAAAATCAAGATAGGCGATGGATCTAGGCTATCAAGGAAACTAACAACAACCAGAGGCCTTAAACAAGGGTGTGTCATGGACCCTCACATTCTTAATTTGTTTTTGTCGGATCTTTCACAAAGGCTGGACCGTATCAACTCCCATCCACCAAAACTCGGAAAATTGAGACTTTCTCATCTCTCATATGCCGATGACGTCGTGCTAATGAGCAACACAAAAGTTGGTCTTCAAAGAAGTGTGTATGAAATGTCAGCTTACATTTCAGAGAACAAACTTGAAATAAACACGTCGAAGACCAAAACAATGGTGATTGGGAGCCAACTGAGCCGTAAACAGACAATCTGGCATAATGGTAGCCAACTAGAGGAGGTAAAAAAATACAAGTACCTGGGTTTTTATATCGATAACTCAAGAAACCACACAGAGCAAAAAGGGTATATGGCACAGAGAACAGCCGCCCTAACATTTGCCTTCAGTCTATTGGCGAAGAAGCTGAACGGTCCTTCATACAAACCTCTGCTTGCCGTAATGAAGGCAAAAATTCTACCAACAATAACGTATGCCAGCGTTGCTTTCCATGGAGAAGACAGAGAGATTCTAAACCAACTGGTAGCTTCCATCTATAAAAAAACATTTCAGATACAAAGGTCAGCTTCCCCAGCCCAGGTACGCCTGGAATTCGGCATACTAAACGAAGATTTGGGCAGAATGTATGAGACAGTCAAAACTTGGTATCGTTTGAAACTAAACGCAGCTACTTCGCAAATCAATTAAGCACTTTGGGTGGAAGTAAATGAGGACAAAACTTCCCCTTTTCATCAATTTCTGTTCAAATCTCTCTCAATTACATGTACAACAAAATTATGGAACAAAAATCTGCCATACCAATCGTTTAAACAAGCAATAAATAAAGCTTCAAAAATTCATTCATCACTGCTGGACAAAAACATCTTCAGAACAAGGTCACACGCTTGGATGGTGATAAATAACTATAAGTCCCTTGTTCCGGCACCTTATTTGAGCAAACCGTTCTCAATGTCTGTTAAAAAACAATTAATGACATTACGCTTTGGTAAACTACCATCTCTGGCATATCAGCCAGCCTGGGTGTATACAGGTCCTAAACTATGCCGGCTGTGTAACAGCCAGAAAGAAGATTTCATTCATATAATCTGTATATGCAACAAACTGTACAATGAACGAGTTATGCTCCTAAAATCAAGTTTTAATGTAAGAGGAATTAGGTAATGCAGAGCGGCAATAACAGCGTGCCTAAATCCGGAAGATCCCCCTCTGAACGGCAGACTGATTAAATTCCTTAAAGCATTTACTAAGCTCTGTTAAAAAGACTGTAAACTCGGTTAAAGAGGAAGACAGTTGATCTTACTGTACTGCATTTTTTTATAATGAATTTTAGAGCAACCAGAAGAGATGAAATGAATGTATGTAACTCCGGAAGATCCCACCCTCTGAAGGGCAGACTGATTAAATTCCTTAAAGTAACTACTAAGCCCTGTAAAAAGACTGGAAACTTGGTTAAAGAGGAAGACGGTTGATCTTACTGTACTGTATTTTTTTTTTTTTATAATGAATTTTAGAACAACCAGAAGAGACGAAATGAATGTATGATTATTTCTCTTGTACGACAATGATTTGTTTTCTTTTTTCTGTTTTTGAAATACTGGTTTTAAATTGTTATGGTTTTAACTAACTAAATAATAAACTTTGATTTGATTTGACATACGGATTCTTAGATGGAGACAACTCTTAAACATCCTTCTGAATTCCATGTGATCCTCAGTGGCTCAAATCCTTACATGTAGGCCATTTTCAATTTGGTGGCATGAGAGCAAATTGTGCTAAGCACTGTGTCTTTCCTGTAAGCTTGAACTTTTACAGGAATGTATTGAAGTATTTGGCTATTTTTGAGTAAAGGAATGTTGGTGCTTTGCCATTTACTAATCTGTGAGTGATGCCTAAGATCTTGAAAGAAAACATTCTTGTGATTGGGAGCAAGTGGAACGTTTTCAGAAGAAGAGAGTAGACAAATGAGGGTTCAAATTGTTACATTTAGAAGTAGCCTTATTGCTGAAATCTGAATTATCTGCAACATTCCCTTGCTTGAGAGTGGGATTCTGTAGTATAGTTTGCAAACATATTACAGTTTAGAGAGGATGAGTGCTGTTGTTGCTTGTACCTTTGGAGGAAATCCGAGATGTGGAAAAATGTGTCAAAGTGTTTAAACTATGCAGAAAGATGATTTAGTGTACTGTGTCAAAAGCTCCAGAAAACTCCTAGAGTACTAATGTAGCTATACAATTTCTGTAAATATGCTTCTAGGCCATGCCAAATGGCTGATTCTTTCTTTCTTCCTGGGTGAAATCCTATTTGGCAAAGTGAGGATAGATGGTTTTTTTAAGAAAAAAGATACCATTAATATAGACTATCAAATAATTGTGGGGAACCATGGACGAGCATTGTTTTCAACTATTCAAGGAGTGAGAGGAAAAGGTCCAAGCTGTCCTGTCAGAGTAAGGATCATAGGTCTAATTTTCTGATCATGTAAAAAATAAGATACCAGCATATTCAGAATTAGAGGAGGTATTTCCAACTTTACAAATAATAGAGGGCAATAAATTACATAAAGCTGTCCTTTGGCCAATAAACCATAGTAAGTTTTAACATCCATTGGAGAATATTAAATGTAATTCACATCCCCATTCTACTCTTCCCTTGTCTTTGGCAAAGCCCTTTTAAAAGCAGTTATACAATTCCCTATTTACATCTTTTCAAAAGAGGGCTTTTTATTTTATTTTTTTAATTATCCTCATAGTATATATTTAAAACCAACCATTGATTAAACATAAGCAGCTCAGGAAACGTTATGTCTTTCATCAATAGTTCATATCCTACAATACACAGGCCTCTAAATATCTCCACGCCCACTGTCAACTCCAGCTTTTATTAACCACATGGATGCTGCACATATTTATCTGCTGTGCTGCAGATGCACATTTACCATTGTTCATGCACACAAGCAGTGTACTACATGACGAGCTGAGCTCGTCATGAGCATGGAAGGGGTTAAGGAGGGACTCATTAACATCTTTATTTGACTCAAGTGATGAGTAATTTTTTTGACAGTTGCAGTGATCCGTTAAAGGTGTAATAAATATTGCAAGCCTGTGTGCTAGACAGTAGAGCAGACTAATGACCCTCAGGTTGATTTTATCAAGATGGCATTGGGAGCACCTGAAAACCAATGAGGTTCCCACTGGGTTGCAAACACTGACTGCACAACTGGAGCTACAGAGCTTTTTTGCGTGGCACCGGCAGGGTCACCAGCAATAAAGAAGGCCTCCATGAGCAGACGGAGGGGTTGAAATAATCAAACTGCCATCTTGTTGACATTAGGTGTGACTCACCACCCCAAAGAACTACAGGACACAATCACAGTGAGGCAGAATGCTGGGCAGTTCTAGTAAGGAGGTAGGGGGAATGTGCTTCTTTCTCTCTACTCCTGTCAACTTGGTCTAGCCTCAGGTTCTTGACTTTATTTTTGTGATACAATTTCTGAAAAGAAAAAACAAACCCCCAGATTCATGAAACCCATTTTCTGCGAATTCTAAATTGCGAGAAATACCGAATCGCAATTTAGAATTTGCATAATGGGATTCATGAAAATCTGCGAAAAAAATAGCGATTCGCATTCGGCCGCAAAAGCCGATTGCGATTTTCCCTAAATCGCAGAATAATCGCTAAATCGGACAATTTCCGTGTTGAAATTGCGATCTCGCTATTAGCAAAATCGCAAATTGCGATCTCGCAATACACCTCAAATGTATCTTTTGAAAAAAATGTTAAAACAACAATAATATTTATTCAATAACAGTACATCAGACTCATGTCAATATTTCAATTTGTCATGCATGAGTGAAGTGTTGGGTGAGGGGAGTGGATGGACTATAAACAGTTATTTGTGATTTGGTTGCGGCGTCTGTGTCCTTCAGCTGGATTTTCCCCGCGTGCATGACGCGCATGTGGAGGTGGGCGGTTGTCCCCTTCTGACTCACTGCCAGATATCTCAACAGGTATCCTGCGCTTGGTAGCAATGTTGTGGAGTATTGCACACACGGCAACAATGCGGCAGCAGACCTCAGGCTCGTATTTGAGGGCCCCACCAGTCTTATGCGGTATGCGGAAGCGGCTCTTCAAAAGCCCAAATGTCCTCTCAATGCAATTCCTAGTGCGGATGTGTGCTGCATTGTAACGCCGTTGCTGTGGTGTTGCAGGGTTGAGGTAAGGGGTGAGGAGGTACTCACGGAGACCGTAGGCGCTGTCACCTGAATGAAAGAGCAGAGGGTGAGTCCATGTTCTGCGCAGCTACATGATCACAGTGTATTATATGGGGGCATGTGTACTTACCTAGTAGGCGTCCTTCACCAAAGTCTCCCCTGGCCAGTCGTGTGTGAATGCCGCTGTGCCGGAATATGAAGGAGTCATGTGTGCTCCCCGGGTATTGTGCCACTATGTCCGTGATGTAAGTCTTTGCGTTGCACACCATCTGGATATTGAGGGAGTGGTAGTATTTGCGGTTGCGGTACATGTACTCCGTTTGTGCTGGTGGGCAGATGTGGATGTGGGTACAGTCAATGCATACGATGACATGTGGGAATTGGGCAACGTTGTAGAAATGTAGCTTGGTCTCATTCAAGTACTGTTGGGTGGTCGGGAATGAGATGTAGCGGCGAAGCCGGCTCAGCATTGCCTCCAGGAAACTCTTTAGGCAGCAGGACATGGTGGTCTGGGATATCCCCCCTGCAACAGCGACTATCCCCTGGAAGCTTCCGGAGGCCATTAGGTGCAGGCAGCACAAGACCTGGACATGTGTGGGCACGGCATTGGTCCTCCTTGTTGGGTGCTGCATCAGGGGGTCTAGGTCCCGGATCAGCTTTAGGATCATTGGCCCATTCAGGCGGTACTTTGAGTAAATTTGCTCCGCTGTTTGGCCCAGCAGGGTGACCCGCAAGCGGAATATTCTCTCCTGTATCTTGCGTCTGTTCCGTGCTGCAGCCTGGAGCCTGCGCCGCCTGACCACCATGTAGAGTCCTGGCATTGTGAGAGTCCTCATGCTACTACTGTGTTTCCTTAAGTGTGTTTGTTCAGGACTGCACCTGTGGCTCGTTAGTAATTTTTTTTTCCCCTTAATGGTTACCACCTGATTTTGGTTCTCCTTAAATTGCGCCTCGCAAATAGCGATTTTCAGCTTTTTCGCTAATTGCGAGTTTTCATGAATGGCGTTTGTGATTATTAAGCGAATTCGCAAAACAAATTGCAGAATCCATGGATTCTCGCAAATTCCGAATCGCTATTGGGGTTCCTCCTAGATTCTGCGTTTTTTTTTCGAATTCGCAAATTTAATTTTGCGAATTCGCAAAATCAGTGTTTTTGACATGATGGATTGCTTTTCTAAAAATTGCGATCGCAATAGCTAATTCACAGCTATTGTGATCACAATTTTGCTTCATGAATCTGGCTGAAAGTGGAGTCATTATTTAAACTCAAACCTGTCAGGCAAAAGAAGGGCTAGAAAGAGTCAACTCTGGTCTCTACTGGTGAGTCATAACAAAGAAGGGGAAAAAGAATGCAGCTGCATGCTTTAAACATAATGCAATGAGCTGGCACTAAGAATGTGATGGAGGTAGCTAAGAAGGTTGAGGGATTATCTGCTAAGGTTGGCCAGAGAAAGGATGATCTGAGAGATTCAACTGCTGGATTTCAGATGTTGAAGGGTAATGTTAAGATGGTCCAAGAGGAGCAATGTGAGCTGGATTACTTCAGGAAGTACATCGGAAACCACGTTGAACGTGACTTGAGGGCAGAAGCTCCTAAAATTAATAAGGGAATGCAAATGTGAGAATACTGGGTGTTGCATCACTAACACTGTGAAGTCCTTTCCATTTACGAAGGGTGGAATCATCTAAGATAGGATTTGATTGCGAGGGGAACAGATATGCATTTGATGAGTAAAGTCCACCACTTTCTCACAGGTGATACCCTTCTTCATGATTATTCTATGGGAGCACAGGCATGGTTGTTCTCAGTAATCTAGAGTGGTGCAAGAAGACACTGCAGGCACTGTTCTGGAAGAAGAGGCTAGTGTGGGAGGACCAGTTCTTAGAAGTTGAGAACATATTTATGGGAGCTTTGCGTAAAGCTTATGCCACACAACTTTGTACCTTTGTGACTCAAACCTCTATGTCAGATATATATAAAGCCCTTCTAAGTCACTTTACAAGGCTTTGAATGGCTTCAAAAATCTCAGAGCAAGAGAGGCGTTCCATGGACATTGCATTGGGTGTTCCCATGCAACTCCCATGGCTGTTGATGCATTCCCAGATTTACAAGGATTTGTAAACCCAAGACAACACAGAACGGTAACACAGGAGAGGAGTATTCGGAAGAAGTATCTTTATTTCTCCTGGTTCTTTCCTCTTTCTATGTGAGCTGCATTCTGCAGCACACATTAGAAAAAGAAAAAAAACATCTGAGCCCATTCCTGAAAAAAAGCAATCCTACCTACAACACAGGCACCCTTGCACCGTGGTGCAAGGGTGCCTGTGTTGGCACTAGGCTGCCAAAATTGAGCTGGCCAAGTGGGAAAGGATAGGAATATGTAGTATTCGATAAAAAAGTGCATTCCTGCCCTTTACATGTGAAGCAGAGCAGCACTGTAAGGTGACTTGCAGTGCTGCCCTGGCCCACAAATTTTATAAATATGGCAATAATGACTTTGGCACTAGAAGGCTACAAGGCTCCAATGGCTTCACAGTCAAGCTGAAAGTGAATTGTGAGGGCAAGCCATGTGTTTTGAGCCTTTTTGAGGTGGCAAAGAACTCTCTTTAGTTTGTTTTCTAAATTCATCAGTGGTTGGAAAAATACTGGTCTCAACTAGTGATCAGTAATCAGTATTTTTTGACCAGTGCATTGTATAACAGACCCCTAATTCTTAGTACAATCACTTCTTTCCACTCTTATACATAAAGCACTCATCTATTCAGTCAATTATGTTTGTGACACATTATTTTGCTTCATATAGCACAGATATGAAAGATTGGAAAATTTTATTTCAGACACCAAATGTAGGAGTCATTGCTTTTTCTTTAAAGTCCTTTGTATGGTAGCTCCAACGGGTCACAGCATGATGTCCAGTTCTTTTTACGGAAACGGACGTCATGCTGTAACTCATTGGAGCTACCATACTCCAGACATTGTACACTTTATGCTTCTGATATATGGCGTAAAATGAAAAACATGCCAGAAGACCTCTCGCCTGTTGATCCCTGAAGAAGCCCCAGGACGATGAAATGCTTTTGCTACCATTTTCATGCTGTGATTTTAAAGAAAAGATAAAGAATAAAGAGTAAAAAATGTTTAAAGAAGAAAAAACTACTCCTACATTTGTTTCCTGAAAACAAATTTTCTTATCTTTCATATCAATACAATATGGACAAAAATAATGTGTCACAAACATAATTGACTAAATAGATGAGTGCTGAACCATTTTGAGAAATTTGCTTGGAAAATCATTTTTCTATTTTAGAGTTGTAGGGGGTCACATCTCTGGATCTTTGCTCCATTGCTTGGCTCATAATTACTCCTAACACTTTTTGTTGACGAGTGAAGGACTAGCATGCCTTGACCCTTCAGTGTGTGGTTTGACTTATACATAAAGGTACTGCATACTTTTGCCCCCATTATCACACTCCACATCCGTCCCTGCCCAGAAAACAGAAGTTATATTTAACAGAAGCTCATTGATATTTACCCTGCTCTCCACTTACAATTCAGAGCTAAGATGTTTTGAATAGTCTATAAGACCCCATATCAAAAAATAAACAAGTGAAGATTTCTTCTCTTAGGGGTCCATTAGGATGGTGGGCGGATTTGCTCCACCCGCCATCCTATCGGTCATTGGGACCGCCCGCCAAAAGTGCGGGGGTCCCGTGGGGGGTATCAGGATGCACCCGCCACTGTGGGGGGCTCATCCTGCATTTTTAGCATTGTGGCTGGCGGTGCTCTCAGCACCGCCCGCCACAATGCTAAAAATGCACAAATGCATTTGCAGTAACAAAGCGGCAGGCACCGCGTGGTGCCTGCCGCTTTGTTAATGCAAATGCAGGGGGGTACCACTGGTACCCCCCGTGTGCACCCCCACCTTTCCTTCACTCCGGGGGCTCGCACGGGGTCCCCGAAGTGAGGACTGCATGCCTTTCCAAGAAAGGCATCTGTTATGGCCCATCCTAATATGGCTGGCGGTGTCTAATAGACACCACCACCATGTTAGACCTTTTCCTCCCCGACCGGGGCGGAAAAGCGGCGGATGATCTTTCCGCCCGCCCGCCATCCTAATGGGCCCCCTAGTGTCTAAAGAGTGGGAAGTACCATTTGACCTGGGAATGGTTTTGCTACATCAAATGTTTTTAGTGTCATAAGACCTTGATGCATTCTAATAATTGCCTTTGCTTATCCTTTCCATGTGGAGTGGGAGTAGAAGGATGTGCTTGAGCTATGAGTATGTGTTTATCCAAGAGAAACCCAACACACACATTGCCAAATTCAACTCATAGCTCCCAGACCCAACCAACAATGAGCTTATCAGTGGGGAAAAAAACAAGAGAGGAAAGATCAATAACGAAGCTGAAAAAATAGAGATAAGAGGAAGAGAGGCACAATGGAGTAAAAGCAGAATCATTGATGAGGGAGAAAGCCATGGGAAAACATTTTTTAAAAAGCCTAAACAGAGAGCAAAAGGGGCACTGAGACAGTGGTTTTGAACATGAACTTTGTTAGCAGCTTCTGTTCTTCTTAGACAATTTGGTGGGATCCTTGTGACATATGGATGGGTCATTGTGGTCCCACTGACACCATTGTTACACATGCACCTAGAGAGACCCTTTATATTAGCTCTCTACTACCCTAAGGACCTGGGCCTTGTTGCACTTCAACAGCACCCTCTAGTACCTTGGTTCTGTGCCACAGACTTTTGTACCTGTCTGTTTTGTTCTAGCAAAGAAAAAAGGAGAGTGTGTTATGTGGTGGGTATCTTTGCATGTGTTCTATTATCTCATCTGCCTGAGTTCAATGGTAAAGGTTATTGTATAGATTATAAGGCGGAAGGAATTCTAATTTGATCAGTTGATGCTGCCACCTTGGAGAGGTGACGCCATGCTGTGTCACCAACAAAGCTGATTAGAAAACCTACCCTAGTGTTCAGTGATATCTTTTCATCATACCATTTTGGCAATGAGGATGGGACGAGGAGAAAAGTGGTAGACACAACCTGGGTGGTCCTGTGGATGCTACTGTAGGAGGCAATGGTATGGTGCTGATTGGACTGACACTGGATTAGATTTGAAGTGCCGAGTGGACCCCTGTCAGTTTACGTTTGAAGTTGGATGAATATTTGTGAAATATTCAACACAAGCCCAGGTACAGTGTTTTTTTAAATACCAACAGGAAAGTTCATTTTCAAACTCACGGATGGGGTGAACGCTTGAACACATCTGTTAGAGCATCGGTCTGGAACTTGCCGCTGTGATATGGAGTGTGTTTCCTGCATTCTCTGCATCACTCAAGGAGTGCAATCTGAGTCCCAGATGCAGCGCATCACTGCAATGCACCTTACGCTGCACAATACCATCTTTTGCCATCTAACGATGTAGTGTATCAGTGACAGTTGCAGAAGACGTCCATTCCCGGAAGTAGTGGGCCATGGCAGTGTTCTGCATACATCATTTGAAGTGATTTTCACATCATTTGAAGGTCAAGGAGGTCTCCAAGATTTGTTCCAGCTGGCATGGCTGCTCACAGTAACATTATAACTCCACTATTTCTGTAAATCAATCAGGTCTCCACAAATACCTTGGAGGATTGGGTGGAAATGAAGAAGAATTCGATAATAGCACTAGCTTACCCGTCACGCGTTGCTGCTCTCGTTGCTCTCCTGTTTCATTCGAGTGGGCTAGAGCAGTGCGTATTTGTTCGGTTTCCAATTTTGATTCTCGTTGTTCTCCTGTTGCATTCGAGTGGGCGTGAGCAGTGCGCAATCTATCTGTTTCCAATCTTGATTCTCGTTGCCCGTTCGTTTGTGAAGAACGGGCTTGAGCAGTGCGTACTCGATCGACTTACAATCTTGATTTTCGTTGCTCGTTTTTTGAGAAGAACGTGCTTGACCAGTTTGTGTTCAAACAGCTTATAATCTTGCTTCCCGTTGATCGGTTTCCAATCTTGATTCGCGTTGCTCTCCTGTTTCATTCGAGCGGGCTGGAGCAGTGTGTAATCTGTCTGTTTCCAATCTTGATTCTCGTTGCTCGTTCGTTTGTGAAGAACGGGCTTGAGCAGTGCGAACTTGATCGGCTTACAATCTTGATTTTCATTGCTTGTTCGTTTGAGAAGAACGTGCTTGACCAGTTTGTGTTCGAACAGCTTTTAATCATGCTTTCCGTTGCTCGTCTGTTTCTGAAGCTTGTAATGCCTATTTTCTTTCGTGCTTTAGAAGTAGTTCGATAAATCAATTACCGTTTGGGGGGCATAACTTTCGACGATGTTTGCAAATTCGCTGTCAATTTCAGTATTAGAAAGATTAAGAGGGCCCTTCTGGGTTGATTTTAAAAAAAAAGGAATTTGCCAGAAACCTTTGCGAGAGTGTACTCAACAACTTCCCAAAGTTTCATGGTCATCGGATGAATGGTGTAGTAATGCACAAAGTGTTGTTTTAATTCTGTTTATTTATTTGAGTGCTTGTGGATACACAGTATTTTTTGTTTTTCCATCTGGTGCCTGCACGAATAAATCAGAAGGTTTTCTGACCCGTGAGCTGGCCACATACAGTTGTCCATGTGAGAAGCACGGATTCTCCAAATCTAGTCCACACAATTGCAGCGATTGTTCTTGTGCTTTGTTGATGGTCATTGCAAAAGTGAGTCGCACCGGAAACTGTAAACGTTCAGTATTGGAAAGGTTATGAGGGCCCTGGGGTGCCGGGGGGCCGATATTTAACAATTTTTTATTTCTTTTTTTGCCAGAAACCTTCGCGGGAGTGTACTGAACAACTTTTTTTTTTGTGAGCCAGAAACCTTAGCGGGAGTGTACTCAACAACTTCCCAAAGTTTCATGCCGATCGGATGAATGGTGTAGTAATGCATAAAGGACAAACAGACATACTTTCGTTTTCATATATATAGATTGGATGGACATGACTTTTTGCTAGCAAGGAAGAAGGCATTATTTATAAGCGTACTAGGTAGATAGGAGCGAATAATTTGTAAATATTTGTCAGTAGCCATTGGACCCGATGGCCAACCCATTGCTAATATGTCCAAAGAGGCAATTAAACACCTTGAGGGCAGGTTAGCAAAGGAACTCAATTTGGTCCTAGTACGTTATAATTTTTTTACTCACCCTCAGGAAGAACATGAATCAATAGACAAATTTGTAACATAACTTAGAGAGCTTTTGATTAAATTTCGTTTTAGTGCTATGACAGATGAGTTGATTCGTAGCCAGCTCATTGTACAGTGCAAAGACAAGAAAATTCAGGAGAGATTATGGGCAGCAAAGAACCCCTCTCCAAAGGAGGTGATAGATGGAGGCAAGGGACAGTGATTATAGAGATAGAATACTAGTTGTGAGTCAAGGCACTGTGGAAGAGAATGTGTGAGAAAGAGGTGGAGCTCATGGTGGATTAGCGATCAATGTATACCACCATTCCCATGAAAATGTTCAAGGTGCAATGGAGTAACGTGACATTGTTTGCTAAGGATATCAATCATGGAGGACATCAAGGGGAACCCACTGATATTTTGGGATACATCGAGGGGAACATGCACTATAGGATGCAAACAATTTTAGGGTTGATGTATCATTTTGACCATAATATAATAAAAAATCCCGGAGAAATCAACCAAATAATGGTTATGGAGGATTTAAACTTGAGTGATACTTGAGAGAAGATGTTTTGAAATACCTTAGGAGGCTGGAAGGAGTATGTCCACAAAAGTATGTTAAAGTAAAATGCTGTGCCAATGTAACAAAAACTTCATATAGTACCTCTTTTTGTGACAGGTGTCAAAGAGTTGCTGAGTGACATGCTTAAAGCGAGTATAATTGAACCCGCAGAGGTTTGACAATGGCTACCTCCAGTTGGTATTGCCAAAAAATCTGATGGCCATTTGAGAGTTTATGTGGATTTGACATCCCTCATCCTGGAGATAGTCATGGTCAGATTTCCTCTCCCAAATATAAGCAAGCTGCTGGTATTGGTGAAGGATGGCAAGTAGTTTTCAACTGTGGATTTGAGGAGTGCTTACCATTAAATCAGTTTGCATGAGGATTCTTAAATGTTGATATATTTTCTCACTACAGAACGGATGAATCGATTCACTCCTGTGCGGTTCGGGTTAGAGTCGGCTGCAAGTGTATTGCACCAGATGATGATGAAAATCTTTAAAGGGGTGAAAAAAGTTATCTATTTTCAAGATTACTTTCTAGTCTTGAGTGAAACTGTAGAGCAACATAACTCAACTTTGGTGTTGGTACTGAAGAACTGGGGAGAATTTGATTTGACACTTAATAGAGATAAGAGTACATTTGTGACCAAAAAATAGATTCACAAGGGTACACTATATCCCATGATGGCATCAAACCTAATTTTTCTTTATTGGATGCAACGGTAAAGGTTCCTGCTCCAACAAAAAAAAACAATTATTATTTTTCAGGACTCATAGTGTACTATACCAAATGTGTTGACAGATGTGCGGATAAGACGGAGTGTTTGAGAAAACGTCTATGGAAGGGGTGGAGTTTTGTGTGGAGAGAGGACAGAATGTGTGCTTTGACGATATCAAAACAGAGATTTACAATGCTGGAATTGTGTCTCTGTTTGAAAACAATTTAATGTCATTCTGCCTTATTTGTTTAACTGCTCTGGGTGGTTGGGGTTGTCTCTCAAATAACGGAGGATGTTACATTTCGTATGCCGTTCTGTTTGTATTAACAATTATAAATGTTGTATTATACCTGTTTAAAACACACTAAAGCATTAGCAAACTTATTTTAAATTCGCTACCATTTTATTACTCCATACTGCATGCGGTAGATTTTTCCTAAGAGGGGCCTGGACGGCTTTTTTAAGGCCGTGCGGCTCAGTGACCTGTTATTTACAACAAGGGGTGGTGATGGACAGAGTCTCTGAATTAAGCAGAGTACTCTCACCCAGTCAAGAGATCAGGGCTAGATCCAACACCGTTTTTTAGCTCATTGCACCATCCCAGTTTCAGAACCTGGCTGTATGCAAATTAGTCTGTCCCTGGCCCAGTGCATCATGGGAACAGGGCAGACCAGACTACAAAAGCCAATTCTTACACTGGGAAGGAAACAAGCTTCCGGGGACCGGTTTCTGCCATTTCAGGTGTCTTCAGCCCGGCTTGCTTGAATCCTGATGGTGCAATGAGCAAGGGACTCACATCTGAGTATACCCTTCCACGCTTAGGGTGGACAAAATTATTTACAACAAGGGGTGGTGATGGACAGAGTCTCTGAATTAAGCAGAGTACTCTCACCCAGTCAAGAGATCAGGGCTAGATCCAACACCGTTTTTTAGCTCATTGCACCATCCCAGTTTCAGAACCTGGCTGTATGCAAATTAGTCTGTCCCTGGCCCAGTGCATCATGGGAACAGGGCAGACCAGACTACAAAAGCCAATTCTTACACTGGGAAGGAAACAAGCTTCCGGGGACCGGTTTCTGCCATTTCAGGCGTCTTCGGCCCGGCTTGCTTGAATCCTGATGGTGCAATGAGCAAGGGACTCACATCTGAGTATACCCTTCCACGCTTAGGGTGGACAAAATTATTTACAACAAGGGGTGGTGATGGACAGAGTCTCTGAATTAAGCAGAGTACTCTCACCCAGTCAAGAGATCAGGGCTAGATCCAACACGGTTTTTTAGCTCATTGCACCATCCCAGTTTCAGAACCTGGCTGTATGCAAATTAGTCTGTCCCTGGCCCAGTGCATCATGGGAACAGGGCAGACCAGACTACAAAAGCCAAGTGACCTGTGGCGCAACCATAACACTTCAAAGAGACAATACAGGTTATATTAAGCTCAACACGGGTCTTTCTCACAAATGTACTATCTATTCACCTGCACTGACCAGGTGGGAGACTTCGACGCACCCCAGATTATGGCCTTTGGGATCTCCGACCACTCCCCAGTCAGCACCACTTTGAGTTGCCCGGCGACCAATAGTCCATCCTTCCCACAGATAGATCTGTGGTGCCTGCAGGACCAGGCCCTCTGGGATAAGCTCTGGGAGGGTTCCCATCTCTATTTTGAAGAAAACAGGGGTTCGGCTGACCCTCACATAACATTGCGGGAAACTTACAAGATGGTGCTGCGAGAACAGGCTCAGGCACTGATCGGGGCACAGAAGAAGGAGGAATCCATACTGATTACTCAGCTGGAAAATAAAATCGAGCAGATGGAACACGCTGTTAGCATCGCCTCATCTGCTGACCTCCACCACAGATTGACACTCAAGCAGCGGGAGTTTCAAATCTCCCCCTGCATAGCAGAGCCTCACCATCGCTCTAGCAATTCAGTAAGGACCTCAAGACATGGATGCTCAATCAACAGGAAAACAACTAGCACTATCTGACAGCTAAATAAACAGAAAGGGGACCCTGACAATGACTAGGAAACAACCCACCAGGGGAAAATGTACTAAACAATGTAAGAAGGGTGACCCCAATAAATATGAGAAGGACAAAAGTTCCAAGGTTTAAGAAATAACACCCACAGAACTGCTCACTAGTATTTTAAAAATGAATTTTTCATTTTACTTTTCATAATAGCATTTTCTTTTTAAAAAAAAAATATTTCTTTAAGAAAGATGAAAAGCACAATTCATTGCGTACATCAGCAAAACATCACAAGAATCTGTTCCTATTCAATAACCCCATAACGTTTCATGGAACATCTGAGGAAGAAGAAGCAGCAGCCTGTAAATATCAATGCCCCACAGTGTGTGTTTAAAAATTCGCATGAACAGCTAAGAAATAGTCACATAAAAAGACAACGGACATGAAGTCCAAAAATGACAGTCAGAAACAAAACAATACACAGAACATTAGGTAGAACAATGAATCACTGAAGCAGACATACATGAAAAGCGCCGACGCGCGTTTTGGAAAATACCAAAAGCGACTTTTAAATAGATTCCTTCATCAGGGCGCAAATGTTACGTTACATGCAGCATAGGTGACCCAAGATAATGTCATCAAAATGTTGAGATAGGGGCAAATATAAGCATCAGGGCTGACGAAGCATATCTCAGAAATCTAGGATAAATTGCAGTAAAGTTACTGCATTAAGTGTAGGTTCCAGCAGGGACTCTCTAAATAACTGGGCCTGATCCTAAATTGGTCTGCCAAATGAAAAGATAATCCAAACAATTTAGAGGAAGGAGTAAGGTCCCGCTGAATAATTAGGAATTAAAATGTCTCCGTAGTAACTAGATTTTGCAATCAGAGGATGTATGTTTCAGAGAGTGCGTATAGCCACATCACCCGGTGTGGGAAACGTTGATTATAAATCGATAAATTTACAGGTCCCGTGTGTGTAGTCTCCTCATCATAGCGTCTGGACAAACGATACCGTCATGGTGTGTGGACACTTCATTTGGCGGACCAATTTAGGATCAGGCCCAGTTATTTAGAGAGTCCCTGCTGGAACCTACACCTAGGGGCTCATTAGGATGGCGGACGGACTTGCGTCCGTCCGCCACCCTAGAGTAGGAGGGACCGTCCGCATGGGCTGCGGCGGTCCCTCCGTGCAAATTAGGATGTGACCGCCACCCTGGCGGTCACATCCTGGATATTTGACATTGCGGCGGGTGCAGCTTCAAGCTGCACCCGCCGCAATGTTAAAAAAGCATACATTGCATATGTATGCAGCAAGCAGCAGGCACCGCGAGGTGCCTGCCGCTTGCTGCATACATATGCAGGGGGGTACCATAGGTACCCCCCAATGTGCACCCCCCACCCCCCCTTCACCCAGGGGGCCCGCAACGGGCCCCCGCAGTGAAGCACCGTATGCTTTTACACGGCGGAATTTCCGCCGTTTAAAAGCATTTCTTTCTGTGCATCCTAATACGGTGGACGGTGTCTGAGAGACACCGTCACCATATTACAGCTTTTCCGCCGCGGTTGTAAGCCAACCGCGGCGGAAAAGCTGC
The DNA here is from genome assembly GCF_964261635.1 of Lissotriton helveticus. Classification (NCBI taxonomy): domain Eukaryota; kingdom Metazoa; phylum Chordata; class Amphibia; order Caudata; family Salamandridae; genus Lissotriton; species Lissotriton helveticus. Next base: position 658,876,432 of record NC_136068.1, on the reverse strand, counting down.
GGACGGAAACCAGGACCCACCAGCCATCCTAATGTGGCGGTGGGTCTTTGGTGGGTCCGCTGCAGTTTTTCCGCATCCTCCGGGCCGGCGGTGGATTCCGCCGGCCCAGAGGATGCGGAAAAACGGCAATCCTAATGAGCCCCTTAATGCAGTAACTTTACTGCAATTGACACTAGATTTCTGAGATATGCTTCTTCAGCCCTAATGCTTACATTTGCCCCAATCTCAACATTTTGATGACATTATCTTGGGTCACCTATGCTGCATGTAACGTAACATTTGCGCTCTGATGAAGGAAGCTATTTAAAAATCGCTTTTGGTATTTTCCGAAACGCGCGTCGGCACTTTTCCTGTATGTCTGCTTCAGTGATTCATTGTTCTACCTAATGTTCTGTGTATTGTTTTATGTTTCTGACTGTCATTTTTGGACTTCATGTCCGTTGTCTTTTTATGTGACTATTTCTTAGCTGTTCATGCCAATTTTTAAACACACACTGTTGGGCATTGATATTTACGGACTGCTGCTTCTTCTTCCTCAGATGTTCCATGAAATGTTATGGGGTTATTGAATATGAACAGATTCTTGTGATGTTGTGCTAATGTACGCAATGAATTGTGCTTTTCATCTTTCTTAAAGAAATATTTTTTTTTAAAGAAAATGCTATTATGAAAAATAAAATGAAAAATTAATTTTTGAAATACTAGTGAGCAGTTCTGTGGGTGTTATTTCTTAAACCTTGGAACTTTTGTCCTTCCCATATTTATTGGGGACACCCTTCTTACGTTGTTTAGCACTATCTGACAGCGCCTGAAGACCCTCACTGGTGAAGCAGCCATGCTCTACAAATCCTGATTGATTGATAGATGCTTTTATTTTTCTAGCATCTAGCTGTTAAGCAACTTAAACCCCTATACTGAGCCACTACCATTGGGCCAATTCAGATAACATTGATAATTCCTAACAATTGGGTGCAATCAGTCACCATAGGGTTAAGGCAATCCCTCCACCATATTGATTAGTAACATACAGCATCCCCACAGAAGGGTATATAGGAATATGTGCAGTATGTTGAAAATTTACTTATTTGCCTGTTTAAAATAAACAATTTGCTTAATTTATTTTTGGTCGACCTTTCAAACATTTTGTAAATCAAACACATGAGAAATAAACATGAACTATGCTGAAAAATCACTAACACAAAATAATTGTAAAGGATTTTTACCAGTGTCTTGGTTATATTCGCTATTGGCATTTCCACACTCTTTACTAAGCCGTCCTAAAACACAAAAATTAAAACAATTAATGCGTTTATAAAGTACTTTGAAAGCTAACCAGTTTATTGACAGTTTTGCCCCCAATCTGTAAAAAGTGCACTAATAAGCATAAAAGCATGCATTGCATTTGGCCACATTCATAACAGAGTATCAGATAATATGCACTTTGGGCCAAAGCCCACGCCAGGATATTGCTGAAATGTTCTGCTCCTCACAAAGATGCAGTTACCTTGCACCAATATCTGATGGCACACATTGTCTATTTCTCACATATGAGCACTTAGCCCCACATTGAGACATGTCATACGCCAGAGCATGCAACCTTTGCTATATATACGCAGGCACTCAGCCCGAAGAGAATCTATAGCACTGTATACTCAGGCCATTAAGACACTATGGGAGTATACTCAACATTGTATGGGCCACTATGTATAGGTTCAGCTACTGTGTGCATGATTAGGTATTTTGCCTCAGACACGGAGAATCTTTGTTTAATATGTATGTCACAATGAAGATTTTGCAGTATAGGCAATTTTGTCATACTTGTGTTAAACATTGATCAATGAAAAACAATATGTACATTTTGTATATAGGAAATACAACTCCCACAATGCCTCATTAAGGGCAACATGGGATATTGGTATAAAAAGAAACAAATGTAATATATATATATATATATGATGCGATTCGACAGACAAGGTCACACACATATATATATATATATATATATATACATATATATATATATATATATATATATATATATCCAACAGCTGCAGTCTCTCAACACGCCAATTGCCACGACAGAGACACCACGCAAGTCCAACGTTCCTTTAGGCACAAAGTTTATTTAGGTAGGGTTTCCAAAATCTGACGCGTTTCGGGCATTCGCCCTTGCTCACAGACAGTCAGTAAATGAAATGGCTCTCACTTAAATAGTACTTGTTCCACAGTTTTTTTACAAAAGCATTTTTTTCGTACTTGCATTTCCACCACGTGTAAATGGAAAGTGAGGACACACTACTCAGAATAAACCATATTGAGTACCTCTTCCAAACAATTTAAAGTGCATGGTGCAGATACAGAATAAAAATCAACATTATTAAAATTCTGATGTGCACGGAGTAAAGCAAATGTATATACATTGAAAAATATTCAAACAATGCATATTTTTTAAAAAAAGGGGGGTTAAGACCTTTTCGTATAGCAGCATAAAATGCATTTAACCAAATAAACTTATATTCAAAAATATATCTATAGGATTCCACAATCCTGTAGTGCAAGCAACCAGCCGGCAGCACTAACACAAACACAGGTACAGACCACAACGAGGGATTCGTGATAAAGTGCTTTATTCCATCGATGGGAATGGCAACATGACGCGTTTCGTCCGGGGAACCCGGACTTGATCACATGACAACCCCAGAGATACATGTGGTTAAATACTGACGGTCATTTCCCTTGACTCCACCCATAACTAAGCAAGGACATAGAAAAATACTAATCAATGAGAATCGACTGGCTGTCAAAAAATGGTCTAAATCACAAATCAAGCGAAAAAGGACCCAATATACATTTCAATATACATGTAATGATGTTTCATATATTAACAATACAATGATAAAAGCGTTGAAACAATTCAGGGTAAGTGCCCAATGCTACAGCCAGCCTGTACATCAAGCAGTTAAACAAAACCAATTTCGAATGCCTACCATTTTTCAAAATGTAAATCACATCTTTCTTCACTTTAGATTCTCATCTACCAGCCAGAAACTCACCCTGAAATATCACAGAGAAACCTGCTTAATGAGCGCTTCTTGACCAGTCAGTTTTACGCAGCCTTATATAAAGCAGTGGTGGGCCAACCACTGAAAGCTTGAGCTAGAAGCCTAGCTCTGCCTCAGCTTGACGTTCTCTTGAGATCTCAAGCCTAAAAGAAGCTGAGCTTTGATAGGGAATGTTTAAATACCCTGAATTTTAATAAGTACTTTTCAATGCTGAGAAGTAATCAAATTTATTGAGATTACATGCTTCTGTGTGTTACAGAAATAGAGTTTTTTGACGTTATCACATTGTACATGATGTTTTTTGCATGATTTAAATGCAAAAAATGTTCAAGGCTTGGCGTTTGCACAGGCTGTAGGAGACTAGTATCTGCTTACTATGGTTACCCCCCCCCCTTTTTGCTGGTGTTTCACTGTCTTTTTACTTTAGTCTGGCTCTGGCCCTGCTAACCAGGACCACAGCCTAGCTGCTTCCTCTCTAAATTGATTCCAAGTACTTTAGGTACACTCCATATTGGTTACTGGTTTACCCTTGTGAGTCCGTAGTCTATGGAACACTAGGTACTAAGGGCATAGGTACCCCAGAGGACTACCAGGGGCTGAAACATGTATAATGCCACCCCTGGGAAGCCTTCCAAAATGGTACCAACGGTCTGCTACTGCAGCCTGGGTAAGGTGCTGCATGTACCCCTTACAAAGATATAGGCTACCTACCGGACACATATAAACCTATAAGTCACTCCTATGGCAGACCTTATCAATCCTGAAGGCAGAGTGTTTGGTTTTGTGTGAGAGGGTGCCCATGCATGAGCAGGACCCCTCTGCAGCTTTCAGACTCACTTCTCTGTAGCTGTTCTGTGATGCAGCCAGACCATATACTCTTAAGTGCATTATAACCTTGCGGTAAATGCTAACTTTGGAATCGGTGCATGGAAACATGTTGTATTTGGAGTCATACACTTTGGAATCCTACCCCCCGCCAGTCCTGGCAGCGGGGGTAGAATTCCACCCTTCTAGAGAGAGAAGACATGTAGACACTTACTTAACCAGTAATAGTTTAAAAGAGCCCCAGCATCACAAAATGGATGCAGCAGCCACAGACACTGGTCTGACCTCCTGCTGCTGGATGAAACTCCGGCAGGGGAGGCTTGGACAAAAGGTTTCCTGTCACAGGGTGGTGTAAACACCTCCCAGACAGGCTTTAGTGTATTGGGGCTGGGTGGGTGCATTCAGAGAATGCTTTTCAGACAGTGCTGGGGGCACACTTGGTGTCTCTGTGTATACCCCAGTTCAAACCGGTTGAAGGGGCACTCAGCCCCTGCTCTGGTTTGAAGCTAGACAAAGGGAATGGGGTGTAACCACCCCCACCCTGGGTCCTCCCTTAGGTGGGACCCTAGAGTAAGTCCAACCCCTAAACTTAGAATTATAGGATCCCAGTCCTTAGGACTTTAGATGACCCTGGACGAAACTCTGCAACATATATCCTGGAACTTCGACATTCTATTTTGACTAGAAGATGGAAGAATCTCCCTTGGGGTCATGGAGTGACTCCCCTGTTCAAACAGGCACCAAAGATGCATCTTGCCGGTCGGCATTTCCAAGGCTCCTGTCGGATCCCGCCGGATTTGTGACACAGGCCCAGACAACCAGACTTCTCCAAGGCTGACACTTAATCCCAGCGAAGCTGAGACCTGCAGTCTTCACGAGAGACATGGGACCTGACCACCTGGCTATCGTGCACATTTGCTAATGCACCTACTTCCCAAGCTTTCCCAAAGTTGTGCATTGGACTACTTGTAGTCCAAGCCCTGAGCAACATCTGCACTGAAGATGGTGGGCCTACACTCCACGACTGTTCCGTGGGCCCGCATCTAGTTCTGCTCAAGGCCCCTTCGGGATCCATGGTCCGATGACTGGTGGGTCCCCATGAAGAAAACTCTTCTGTTTCTTGCTCTTTCCTGGTTGCTCCAGATCTACCCTGACTCCCCTCCAAAGGGTGAGTCCCTCAGACCTTGCTGGTCTGCACCGAAGCCAATCTTTGCTTTCTGCATGGGTTGCTGTTGCCAAGGCTCGTTGGGTCCCATCTCAAATCCGACACCGCAGCCTTTGTGGTACAGCTACAATCCAGCTCCTGGTCATCGTCGACGCCTCCTGGTCCTTGTGGCTGAAGAGTCAAGCTTCACCTTCTTCACCTGAAATCACCCGACAATGGCTGGCATCTTCTCCTCGCCTTCCTGGTCACTGGCTAGTGGCCCAGACTCTGTCCCCTCTGCTTTCAGGTTCTTCTCGACTCTAATCCAGACTTGGATCCATCCGGACACTTTCCACTTGGTCACCTGGAGCACTTTTCAGCAGCTCGCCATTGAAAACGACGACAAAACCTGACATCAAAAGACACCTAGGCACCCGGCTTCCCTAGGTGAGGTAACTCGAGTACTCCGGTGCTCCAGTGGGTATTGAATCTAGAACTGCCTAGTTCTAAAGGGGTGTGCTCCAAGTCCTCTTCTAAGTGTCCTTCCTTTGTAATTTTCTAACCGCGACTTTCTCCATAAAAGTTAATGGTGGTTCGCGGTTGTGTTTAGACACTGCACGTGTCCCCCGTGGGTCCTCTGTATCACTACCTTGGGTGGTACCTGGTGGCCCCAGTGGTTCTAAATGCTCTAGGCCTTGTATCTATGTCAGTCGTGGTTCCTATACCACTTTCTTAGTATATGTTTTGTGAGGCTCCTAGGGCTGACCATATATTGTGCTAATTTACTGTGTGCTAAATAAATTTAACTGATGTACTTTTGCCTCTAGCCTCATAAAGAGACTAGAGGGATGTGTTTAGAATAAATATATATATTTTCAATATATATTCCTGGTGACGTTCTCCTTTCATTTGGTTATTCATGAGATTATAGACTGGTAAAACCAGCTGCTTTACATTTCTCCAAGACTTAACCTGAAGGCTGTTTTCCACAGGATAGCTTTCTATATAGGTTTAAACCTACCTTCATAAGGGTTGTTTGCACTGGTGCAAGCTGCCCACAAAAATAGTGGACTGCATATGCCAGGCCAAGTTATCACATTGGTGTGCTGTGTGTGGGATTCCAGCTTGCCATTGTTTTACCAGATAATCTGAAGTGTTTGATCATTTGAAAACCACTAAAGGTACCAGAGGTACATATAATACAAGCTTACATACAGTAAGTTCTACTGAACTTAGAGTTGTGTGTCTAGGGCTTAAGCACACCCTTTCTACAACTCAAGAGAGTCCAGTAGGTACCCAACTAGAGTAGGAAGTGAATACACCACACCTCACTAGTTATGTCTTCAGGGCCAGGAGTCAGTGGATTTCTGCCAGATGTCAGTAGGTTACAGACATCCTAGTATGACACATTCCCTTTTAAAGAATTAAGGGCTCTGTGCATTATGAGGAAATTGAATACACCAAAAAATGCAACCACCCAACATCTCAAGGAGGTGTTAATGCTTGATAGCCATAGAAAGGCTACAGAGCCTGAAAGGGTTGGCAGTGGGTTGGGAGCAGCAGAAGGGGAGATGCCAGTGGTGCAAATCCACAGGACTCAGACTCTGATGTTGACCAGGCAGGTGACAATGACCTAGACCTGGGGAATCCAGCTCCACCTGGAGATGAGGAAGGCCAATAGGGCCCAATCTTTGCCCCCAAGGAAGAGTTGGTGGTGTGCCTAGAAGGCCAAGATCTCCTTCAGTTGAGTCTAACCATTCTGGTACATCTGTAGGTTCTTCTATCTCTTTTCATAGGAGGGCAACCTCTCAAGAGAGGAGAGAGAACCAGTTGAGGTTTGAAGAAGCACAACTGGAGATAAGGAAACAAACGGCAGCCTTAGAAAAGGAGTTCCTAGAGCTTGAAAGAGCAAGAAAAAAAGATGTGACTAGAGTCCCAAGGTGGCAGCAATGTCCCTAGAGGTAGGGACTGGTCTTATGACAATAACAACTTAAGCAATATTGTCCCTACCTACAAGAGTGGGGATGACATCCACTAATGGATAACTGCACTGGAGAGTTCCTGCAAAGTACAGTAGGTACCCCAGGCGCTGTGGGCAGCAATCTTGTGGCTCTTCTTTGCAGACAAAGGTAGAGACAAGCTTCTCACTGTCAGAGAAGAGGATGCTGATAATTACAAAGTCCTAAAGAGAGCACTTGTAGATGGCTTTGGCTTAACCACTAAGCAGTGTAGGATACCGTTCAGAGATACCCAAAAGGAAACAGACACAGGACTGGGCTGACTTTGTTGATTGCGCTACTAAGGCTCTGGAGGGCTGGTTACTGGGCAGTAAAGTGTGTGATTATACAGTATTGTATAATTTGATCATGAGGGAGCAAATCCTTAATAACGGTCAGAATTAGCTGTTGCATCAGCACCTGGTAGACTCTGATCTGACCTCTCCCCAAGAATTGTGAAAGAAGGCAGACAAATGGGTCAGAACTAGGGTGAAGCAGAAGGTACAGAACGAAGGTGGTGACCAGAAGAAGCAAGATCCTAAGAAGGGTGGGGAGAAGGGTAAAGACCAGAAGTCTTCACACGGTTCCCAAAATTATTCTACTGGTAGGGATTCCCAATCTTCCAAGAAAAATAAGGGCCAAAAGAAACCATGGCATAAAATCTGTAAACAGAATAGCCATTGGACTAGTGATTGCACTAAGAAAGATGCAACTCCAGCCACCATTGCCCCTAAGGCAACTGTTCCCCCTAGTTCAACTCCTGGTGGTGGTACTCAGCAAAAGGGTGTAATAGGGTTAACCCTGGGTACTGAGATGGGCTCCGGGCTAGTCAGAGTACCAACTCAGGCTGTGTTGATCTGTGATGGAGGCATGGATATGTCCTCCTCTGTGAGTCCCAGTAACTTGGGCAAGTACAGACAACAGCCTTTAATAAATGGAAAATAGGCTTTGGCCTACAGGGATACTGGGGCAAGTGTCACTATGGTGACACAAGACCTTGTGGACCGTGGACAAATCATACTTGGTGAACTTTACCAAGTAACCAATGTTAGCAATGTCAGAACCAACCATTCCCTGGCAGTTGTTAATTTCTCCTGGGAAGGGGTAACTGAAGTGGCGGTGCTTCCATTTGGGGTGCTGGGGCGTTGCCCCACTAATGTCATGGGCGCCATTCAAACTGTTTGTTCTACTTCTCCGACGCTAATTCTAATCAGGACTCCTTTGATTGGAATTAGCGTCGGAGAAGTTAAACAAGGGGCGTCACGCTGAAGGGGATGGGGGCTGCAGCAGCTCTCCTTGTCTCAGGGCGTTTAAGTGACACCAGAAATGGCACTGAACAGTCACGGCATTGCTACTGCGCATGTTTGTTGTTGGGCTGATCATATTTACGTTCAACCCGAACATGCGCTGTAGCCTTCCCCTTAAGAGACCCAGGGTTGCTTCATGCCGCAGCCCTCGGTCTCCTAATGGGCAGGGAGTATCCCTGCCCTCAAGCCAATCCTGGGCCTGGCACGTAGAGGGATTGCAAGTGACGTCGCAACGGTTCCTGTTTGTTGAGGATGCGGTACCCCGGCCAAGGAGCAGTTGAGCAGAGGTGACAGAGGCGGCGCGGACCAGTACGTTTTCTTTTATTATTTTTTTATTTTAAACTTCCCCTGTGGCGTCCACCCCCGCGCGACCCCGGCCCCCCGCCGAGTATTGCGAGCTGCGACTTGTGTGTTTGTGTTTGTAGGCTAGCTCTTGAACCGTTGCGTGCGTACACGCTATTATAATCAACACACTTTCAAGTGCAGAGTGATGCCACTCTGCACTTCAAAGAGTGTTAATGTTTATATAGCGGGAACACAGACTGACTGGTTTGGTGCAGTCCAGGCAACTAGGCCCGTCCTGCTGGAGCCTGGCACGCACCTGTGTATGCTTCAGAAGTGCATGGCAGGGACGCGCCTTTGAAAGCAGTGACAAACTCATTTACATGACAAAAACCAGCATCCGTTCGTTCTGCCTTGTGTGACAAACGCAAGAATGTTACTATTCTTACGCTAGTCCACACCACTAGTACTGCCTTTGCCGCTGGTCCCAATGTCATGAAGACAAGAGCATGAAACAAGGTCCCAAAAGCCTTGTTCACTTTATGCTCAAGAGCTATGGGGACAACTAAATGTGTAAATGCAGAAACCGGAGGCTTTTGAAACACCAAGGATGGTGGCGTGGTTAGCCCTGTGGCGAATTTAGGCAGCCAAAGGGCGAGCGATGTTGCTTTCGCTGCTCCTTATTCCACACACAGACTTATTAAAAGTTTGAAAAAGAAAACTTTTATAACTTGTCTTTAATAGGATAGGTTCTCTTATCGAGCACCAGCGTAGTTGCAGAATTCTATTAAAATCGCTCTCTGGTGCTGAATACTATACTTGCCTGTCACTCAGATTTTTATTTCGTTTCCCTTCATATTTGAACTTGTTAAATGTTTTCACAAATCTGCATTGTTCCCCTGTACTTTTGTTTTGTGAATAGAGGCGAGACCCAATCAGAAGCCAGTTAGCTAATTAGCCTCCCTGCAGGGGGGCACATTTTATGTGTTTATGTTAGGTGTGTCTAGAGACTAAATCTAGCTAAAGAGCAACAGAGTGCTGACGAAGGACTGGAGACCCTCCGAGTGAAGCATACGCTTGGCTTTGTCCTACTCTCTCCTGTGTAAGGGAAATGGTAATGCACCTTTGAAGGTGCAATGCTCTTGCTTATCCCGGTGCTTATGTTGGTGGGCGTTTTATCATGCTATTCAGACAGGGCTGCCTCATACCTTCATCCCGTCGATGTCCGTAACATGAGTGCCACACCTCTAATAGCGCCAGGACACACTAAATTGTGGTTACTAGCATGTTTTACAATAAGTTTTTTGTCTCTAATATTACTATTGCTATGGGTTAGCAGGTTTAGAGATTACAACTGAAATCCGTATGCAGTCTGAAAGTCAAAAGATGGCATCTTTTACACCTACCACAGAGATCTGTTATTGTAACAGAAGTTCTTTTAGGCTAAAAAGTTACAGCGGTGGTAGAATGTGCTGTGTGACAGCATGTGGCTGGGGATTGTTTAGAGGTCACTTTCCCTAGATTTGCGACTATGTAAAATGAGCCCATTGTGTTTTTGGTAAAGATTGTGTCATGCTATATGCCTATTTGTTTCAATTTAAGTATTTTCTTGCATCACTCATTCTATTAGAAACAAATTTTTCTATTTCACAGGACCCTCTCTGTCTCTTCTTCGAAACCCGATCGTACTTCACAATATTGCTGTATTACTAAGGGGCATATTATCAAGGGGGTTTATCTCCGCTTTTTTGGCTTTAAAAGCCAAGAAAGCGGAGATAAAATTATCTCCCTATTACCTAGCTGTCGCCAACACCAGTTAGCGACAGCTAGTAGGAGATAGCGACCATCTTGGGCCCCACTTTGCATGTCAGTGATATTTATCACTAATGACATGCAAAGTGGGCGTGCCAAAATGTTAGCGACTGGAAACAGTCGCTAATATCGCTATCTCCTATTGCCAACTTTTGGAGATATTCGTGCTAAGCGCGAATATCTCCAAAAACTAACACCTGCCCTGAGCAGTTCTTAGCCATGTTATCCAATGGGAGGTGGATAACATGTCTAAGAGCATTAGCTCGGTAATGCATGAATATCGCTGACTTTTCAGCGATATTCATGCATTGCGGCCGTTTTTTATCGCATTTGCGATAAACCTTGATAATAGCAAGGTTTATCTGCGATAATTTCTGACGATGCTTAGCGTTAAAAAATTTGTTGCTAAGCATCGTTAGCGATAAATATCGCTTAACGTTGGTAATATGCCCCTTAATGCGTTACTTTTAAAATTGCGTGTGCGCAGGCCGGTGTACCTTCTCCGGCGCTTGAAAGAACCTTCTACCGGGACTGCTTGTTCCTTCGCCGTTTAGAGAAAGTTCACAGCTGCTCTGCTGGTTCTGTAGTTGGTGATTTTATTTTTAGTTTTGTTGGAGAAGAACAGGGTCCCAGTGTTCTGCCTCGCTCATTGCTTCTCGAGGACAACGTCACATTGAAAATTCCGGGAGTTTGACCTTCAGGGAAGTTTAGGTTATTTTTTTGTTTATTATTAGGATTCACCCTATATTTAATGAACTACCCAGACCTCGAAATGACATGCATGCTTAGTGTTATATTATCCAGTGTTCGTGTGTGTGTCATGCGTCCAGTATTTGACAAACTGTAGGATTTTGAGAATTGTGCTGAGGGACATTACAGCCATAACATTAATTGGAGATGCCTAGCCAAAGTTCTGGCTTGGCTCTTAGAGTCAAAGGACTAGCTGAGCAACTGAAGTATTTAGCATTGAAACCACTCAACCAATGTTCTGTAAAACGACAAAGACTCTTTAAATTTAAAAACAATGGGGCATATTACCAAGGGCATTATCGCCGCATTAGCGGGACTTTTTCCCACTAATGCGGCGATAATTTTATCGCCCTATTACCAAGCTGTCGCTAACACCAGTTAGCGACAGCTTGTAGGCGATAGCGGGCATTTAGGGGCCCACTTTGCATTTCAGCGATAATTATCGCTAATGACATGCAAAGTGGGCGTGCCAAGATGTTAGCGACTGAAAACAGTCGCTAACATCTCTAACTCCTATTAACAACTTTTGGAAATATTTGCGCTAAGCGCGAATATCTCCAAAAGCTAACGCCTGCTAAAAGCAATTCTTAGCCATGTTATCCAATGGAAGGTGGATAACATGGCTAAGAGCGTTGTCACGATAATGCATGAATATCGCTGATTTTTCAGCAATATTCATGCATTTCGCAGGATTTTTACCGCTTTTGAGATAAACCTTGATAATATCAAGGTATCTCAGCGGTAAAAATCCTCAGTGTGCGGCAAATTTTTTTTCCCGCGAACCAAGCAATAGCGATAATTATCGCTATTGCTTGGTAATATGCCCCAATGTTTATTTCTTTAGCACCTGTTTCAATATACTAAATTAAATTATATCACTGCATTCAGTGGCAGTTATTGGACGTAATAATTTTTAACATGATTTAGAAACATCCATGAGAGCCCCAATGTCCTGATGCCATTGGTGAACCAAGAAACGACAGTTTGTAATGTGGTGCGTTTGTGTAGAGCAAATCTTGAACAGCATTAATTAGATGTGCTGTCGAATGTGACTATTAAGGAAAGCTATGCTTATTGAAGGAAAGTAAATGCCTAAGATCACACAGTTTGGGCGTGTGTGGAAGCCAGGATTTAAGCTCAGGTTTCTTTGTGGCACACTGTGCATTTCAGCTACTAAATGTCTCCTCTTTCCCTGTTAAACAATAAAGGGCACTGCTTGGTGTTATTTCAAGCGATACATTAGTGTATGGTATTCAGTATATACGCATTTAATATGTTAAATCATCATGGGAGAAGAACTTGGGCACATGCATCAAATGCAATTCGGGCCTCACTGGGAACTGTTGGTGTGCAACTTCTCCTTTGATTGACAGGTAGGTTGTGTGACGAGCCATGCAAGTTTACCATGTTAACCGATTGCTTGTTTAATGTATGCTAATTAGATGGGTTCATGAGTGAAATATGCGGTTTGCATGGCTATGTGGTCGCTAACCACTGGGGTGTGTTCCTTTCACTGGTGAGCACCGCCTCCTGTTCTAGCAAATAGAGTTGGCACAGGGTGTAAATGTCAGTGAACACCACAGTCTCACCGTCACTCAGGGGACAAGATCTCAGTGTTTATAAGGCAGGGAGCCTGAGAAGTGGTGTGCAGGCCACAGACACCGAGCGTGTCTGCCCAGCAGCAGCCCCAGCTAGGTCTGAGAGCAGGATGTGTCGGGGTGAATGGTGGGAGTGAAGCACAGAGAACAGAAAAGGGCGTAGGGACTAGGGGTCACTCTACCATTGCTGAGGAGCTCTTTGGACATTTGCGGAGGAACACGGTAAATAAAGGGTCATCGTGGAGAGTAGAAACGCCTGAGTAGGCGGGGACATATTCTCCCTGGGATATGTGTTCCCAAGACATGCACGCCTGGACATATCTGCTCCATGAGATACATGCTTCCAGCTGTATGTGTTTTAAGACGTGTGCTCCTTGATATATGTGCCCTATGACTTAGGTGCTCAAACAGCAGGCTCTGAATTTGAAGGGGATTTACCAGAAAGACAAGAAGGGGAGAAAGCCCATTTGGCGAGGTGTAGGGCAGGGGCTATGTAGTTGCACTGTTCTCAGGGTGGAGACTGTTTTAAAGGAGGTGTGTTTCTCCCAAGTAGCAACAGAGAGACAGTGTGCCCTCACCTGCAGAGGCAGTTTGCATTGGAGGTAAAGAGAGGGGGCAGTGTCTGATATCGCTGAGACACAGAGGGACCCTGTGCTCCACTGCTCCAGGTATGGGCAGGCCACAGAAGGGCAGTGCGCCGTGCTACAAAGAGAGGCCAGTGGACTGTTCTCTTTCAAGAGACCGACGGACAATGTGTCAAGCTGCAAAGATAGGCCGGTAGACTGTTCTGCAGTAGTAATATAAGTACAATGTGCTCTGCTTCAAGAGTCACTGAGGATAGTTTGCCCTGCTGCACAAGACACAGAGCACAGTGTCCTCTTCTGGGAGGCACACAGGGACTGTGTGCCCTGCTGCCTGAGACACAGACAGGGGGGTCAGTGCCCTGCTGCAGTAGGCACATTTTATCAAGAGTCCGCAAAACAGTCCGCAAAACAGGAGGTACAGTAGGGCAGTGTACCCTGTCCCAGAAGGCTTTGAGGAGGGCAACACACTGTGTATATTGCTCAGAGGTGCGTGGCACTGGCAGAGCCTAGCTTTAGAAACCTTTCTATCTACATGTTATGACATCCCTTTATTAATGTAACAACTGCAATTTCACAATTGCTCTATTAACCTTCTTGCATCTCAAATTTGCTTGAAAATGCACCATCTACCCATTCTTTTTTCAAACTTTTCACGGGGGGGACCCCCCCTCCCCCCCCCCCCCGAACCCCGCTAAAGAGGCTAGGGCTCGCTCGCTGCTCGCGTTTGCCATGGTGCATTACGACAAAGTTCATGGCCCACCACTTTCAAATGTCACCAGCGGCCACTGGGTAACTGGCCTTAAGAAACTTGTATTTAGTGCAGACCTCCCTGTTGAATGCTTACTTGGCAATGATTTAGACACTTCAGCCTGGTCTGAAGTGGAGTTAAGGACCCATGCAGAAATGTTCGGAATCCCTGCACATGTGTTCGCTGTGACTAGGTCACAGGCCAAAATGTGTAAAGCTGAACAAGCCCTGGATTCTGGAATAATGGACCCGGTGCCTACCAAGAAAAGGAGCAGTATGGGTAAGGCAGTGCCTTCCCCCCCCGACTGAGTGATGATCAGTCTCTTGAGGAAGATGATTGTGCTCCTTAAGAAGGAATTGTCCCAGATGAGCTTGAGCCTGATCAGCTTGAGTTCTTGGAGACAGGGGGCCGTTCCAATCAATCAGAGTACTTGTAGAGCATGCTACTTACCTGTGAGGGTCTCAAGGCGCTGAGGTTAGGCGGTGCTGCTACTGCTCGAAGAGCCAGGTCTTGAGGAGTCTTCTGAAGGCGAGTAGGTCTTGGGCCTGCCGTATGTGGGTAGAGAGGGTGTTCCAGGTCTTGGCAGTGAGGTAGGAGAAGGATCTGCTGCCGGAGATTGTTCGTTGGATACGGGGGACAGTGGCGAGGGTGAGGCTGGAGGAGCGGAGCTGCCACGTGGGGTTGTAGAAGCTGAGTCTGCTGTTAAGGTAAGCTGGTCTGGCGTTGTAGAGTGCATTGTGTGCGTGGGTGAGGAGCTTGAAGGTGATTCTCTTGTCGACGGGGAGCCAGTGTAGGTCTCTCAGGTGAGGCGTGATGTGGCTGCGACGGGGGACTTGACGATTAGTCGGGCGGAGGCGTTTTGGATGTGTTGTAGTCATTGTAGGTGTTTGGCTGGGATTCCTGCGCAGAGTGCGTTGCCGTAGTCTAGTCTGCTGCTGACGAGGGCTTGTGTCACCGTTCTTCTTGTTTCGGTTGGGATCCACTTGTAGATCCTGCGGAGCATGCAGAGGGTGTTGTAGCAGGAGGAGATGGCGTTGACCTCCTTGGCCATGGAGAGGGAGGAGTCGAGGATGAATCCTAGGTTGCGTGCATGGTAGGTGGGTGTCAGTGCTGTTCCCAGTGTGGTCGGCCACCAGGACTAATCCCAGGTTGAGGGGGTCGGTCCGAGGATGAGTACCACCGTCTTGTCCGAGTTCAGCTTCAGATGGCTGTTCCTCATCCAGTCGGCAACGGCCTTCATTCCCTCATGGAGGTTGGTTTTGGCGGTGTGTGGGTCCTTGGCGAGGGAGAGGATGAGCTGGGTGTCGTCGGCGTAGGAGATGATGTTGAGGTTGTGTTGGCGGGCCACTTGTGCGAGGGGGGCCATGTAGATGTTGAAAAGCGTCGGTCTGAGGGATGACCCCTGGGGGACGCCGCAGATGATGTCAGTGGCTTTGGATCGGAAGGTTGGGAGGCAGACGCTCTGGGTTCTGCCGGAGAGGAAGGACGTGGTCCAGTCAAGGGCCTTCTCTTGGATACCGGCTTCTAGGAGGTGTGTCTTTAGAGTGCGATGGCAGGACGTGTCGAAGGCGGCTGAGAGGTCCAGGAGGTTGAGGGCTGATGTTTCGCGGTTGTCTAGTTGGCACCTGATGTTGTCTGTGACAGCGATGAGGGCTGTCTCGGTGCTGTTGTTTTGTCTGAATTCGGACTGGGACGGGCAGATATGAGTCAGGAGCAGCAGAGCCTTCTCTTGAACCCCTCAGATAGCAGGCTGCTGCTGAGGCTGCTGGGAATGCTAGTGGCACCCATACAATATATTGGGATGATGGACTCCTGCATTCAGAGAGTAGAGACCCCAAGCCTGGTGCAGCCAGGAGGTTGACTATACCTTTGAAGTTCAGGGGCATCCTATTGACACTAGCCCATGATATACCTTTAGCAGGACACCTAGGCCAGAACAAGACTTGGGACAGAATTGTCCCTCACTTTCACTGGCCCCACTTGTCTAAAGACACAAAGGAGTTTTGTCGCTCTTGTGTAATCTGTCAAGCCAGTGGTAAGGCACTACCTGTCTTGGGGGTTCGCTTTGAGAGACTGGGGATTGACATTGTTGGGCTGATGGATCCTCAGACTGCATCTGGGCACAGGTTTATCCTAGTGGTGTTGGACCATACCATTAGGTACCCAGAGGCACTTCCCCTTAGGACCACTACCACACCTGTTGTGGCAAGAGGCCTCCTGGGAGTGTTCTCAAGAGTGAGTTTCCCAAAGGAGGTAGTATCTGACAGCGATGCAAACGTTATGTCTAGCTACTTGACTGCAATGTGGAAGGAGTGTGGAGTGAACTACAAATTTACCACCCCCTATCACCCACAGTGCAATGGTTTAGTTGAAAGATTCAACAAAACCTTAAATGGTATGATCAAGGGACTCCCAGAAAAGCTTAGGCGGAGATGGGACATCCTACTATCCTGCCTTTTATTTGCATACAGGGAGGTTCCTCAGAAGGAGGTTGACTACAGCCCTTCTGAACTTCTGTTTGGGGATCCTGTAAGAGGCCCATTGTGTCTGGTGAAGAAGGGATGAGAGTTACCTCTCAAACTACCTAAACAGGACACAGTGGACTATGTACTTGGTCTCCACTCCAGGATGGCTGAGTATATGAAAAAGGCAACTAAAAACCTTGAGGCTAGCCAGGAATTACAGAAAGCCTGGCATGACCAAAAGGCTGTACTAACTGTATACCAGCCAGGACAGAATGTGTGGGTGTTGGAGCTTGTGGCCCCAGCAGTTCTCCAAGACAAGTGGAGTGGACCCCACACTATTGTTGAACAGAAGGGAGAGGTTACCTATTTGGTAGATCTTGGAACTCCCAGGAGCCCCCATAGGGTGCTTCATGTCAACAGACTGAAACCATATGTTGACAGGGCAGACATGGGCTTGCTCCTGGCTACTGATGAGGGACAGGAGGAGGAGAGTGACCCTCTCCCTGACCTGCTCTTACAGAACCCTGATGATGGGTCAGTAGCTGGACTAGCCTTGGCAGGCAGCGTCACTGACCAGCACCAAACTGATTGCAGATATGTTCTCAATCAGTTCAGACATATGTTTTTTCTGAATCCATGTCAGACAACCTGGTGCACTCATGATGTGGACACTGGGGAAAGTCTGCCTGTTAAAAATAAGATTTACGGGCAACCTGATCATGTCAGGGACTGTATCAGGACTGAAGTCCAGAACATGTTGGATTTGGGAGTTATTGAACCCTCAGATAGCCCTTTGGCTAGTCCAGTGGTATTGGTACCAAAACCTCACATCCGGGGTGGTAAGCGAGAGATAAAGTTTGGTGTTGACTACAGAGGTCTCAATGCAGTCACTAGGACTGATGCCCATCCAATTCCATGAGCAGATGAGCTTATAGACATGTTGGCCTCAGTCAAATTTCTTAGCACATTTGACCTTACAGCTGGCTACTGGCAGATCAGATTAGCTAATGATGCAAAGCCAAAGACAGCATTTTCTACCGCTAGTGGACACTATCAATTTGTGGTAATGCCCTTTTGGTTTGAAGAATGCACCTGCCACTTTGCAAAGGTTGGTGAATAAAGTTCTAACAGGCCTGGAAGACTATAGTGCAGCATATCCAGATGATATTGCTGTCTTTAGCTCCACCTGGGAGGATCACCTGGTCACCTGAGAAATGTTTTAGAGGCCCTACAAACGGCAGGCCTAACTATCAAGGCTACTAAGTGGGGCAGAGTCGGGTTTAGTACTTGGGCCACCTTGTAGGTGGAGGCCAGGTTCACCCATTGCAGAGCAAAATCCAGACCATCATGGACTGGGTTGCTCTCACTACCCATACTGAGGTCAGAGCTTTCTTGGGCCTGACTGGGTGCTACAGGTGATTTGTCAAGGGGTATGGCTCCACTGTGACACCCCTGAATGACTTAACTTATAAGAAAATGCCAAAAAAAAGTTCAGTGGATGGTTAGCTGTCAAAAGGCATTTGATGATCTGAAGCAGGCCATGTGCACAGCACCAATTCTGAAAAGTCCTAACTACTGCAGAGAATTCATTGTCCAAACAGATGCATCTCAGTTGGGGTTAGGGACTGTGCTATCACAATTGAATGATAAAGGTCAGGACCAGCCAGTAGCTTGTATTAGCAGAAAGCTGGCCCCTAGAGAGAAACGTTAGTCAGCTATTGAGAGGGAGGCCTTTTCTGTGGTTTCGGCTCTGAAGAAGCTAAGGCCATACTTCTTTTGGTACTAACCTCACTGTTCAGTCTGGTCATAAGCCCCTCATATGGCTAAAACAGATGAAGGATGAAAACCCCAGACTTATAAGATGGTCCGTTTCCATACAGGTGGTGGACTATACAGTGGAACAAAGAACTGGGAGTAACCATGCCAATGCAGATAGACTCTCCAGACATTTCCACTTAGAACATGAAGACTCAACTGGTCAAGGTTAGATTAATGTCCTGGCATTTGGGGGCTGTGTAGGAGAGTGGGATCTGCTTACTATGGTCCCCCTCCACTTTTTGCTGGTGTTTCACAGTTGTTTTACGTTAGTCTGGCTGTGGCCCTGCTAACCAGGACCCCAGCCTAGCTGGTTTATCTCTAAATTGATTGCAAGTACTTAGGTACACTCCAGATTGGTTACTGGGTCACACTTGTGAGTCCCTAGTATATGGTACATTAGGTACTAAGGGCATAGGTACCCCAGAGGCCTACCAGGTGCTGAAACATGTATTATGCCACCCCTGGGAAGCCGTCCAAAATGTCACCACAGGACTGCTACTACTTCCTGGGTAAGGTGGTGCATGTACCCCTTACAAAGATATAGGCTACCTGCATCTACCTTATATCACTGACACATATAAACCTATACGTCACTCCCATGGGAGGCCTTATCAATCCTGAAGGCAGAGTGCTTGGTTTTGTGTGAGAGGGTGCCCATGCATGAGCAGGACCCCTCTACAGCTTTTGGAATCACTTCTCTGTAACTGTTCTGTGATACAGCCAGACCATATACTCTTAAGTGCATTATAACTTCGCGGTAAATGCTAACTTTGGAATGGCTGCATAGAAACATGTCGTGTTTGGTGTCAAACACTTTGGAATCCTACCCCTCGCCAGTCCGGGCGGTGGGGGTAGAATTACACCTCTCTAGAGGGAGAAGACATGTACACACTTACTTAACAAGTTATAGTTTAAAAGAGCCCCAGCATCACAAAATGGAAGCTGCAACCACAGACACTGGTCTGACCTGCTGCTACTGGACAAAACTCCGACAGGGGAGGCCTGGACAATAGGTTTCTTGTCACAGGGAGGTGTAACCACCTCCCAGGCAGGCTTTAGTGTATTGGGGCTGGGTGGGTGCATTCAGACAGTGCTTGGGGGCACACTTTGTGTCCCTGTGCATACCCCAGTTCAAACCGGTTGCAGGGGCACTCGGTCCCTGCTCTGGCATGAAACCGGACAAAGGGAATTGGGTGTAACGACCCCCACCATGGGTCCTCCCACGGGTGGGACCCTAGAGTAAGTCCAACCCCTAAACATATTATAAGTATAGGAACCCTGTCCATAGGACTTTAGATTACCCCAGACGAAATTCTGCAACATATATCCTAGAACTTTGACATTCTATTTTTACTAGAAGACTGAAGAATCTCCCTTGGGGTCAGGGAGTGACTCCCCTGTTCAAACATGCACCAAAGATGCATCTTGCCCGTCTGCATTTCCAAGGATCCTGCCGGATCCCAACAGATTTGTGAAACAGCACTCAGACTTCCAGACTTTTCGAAGGCCAAAACGATATCCCAGCAAAGCTAAGACCCATAGCCATCACGAGAGACGTGGGACCGTAACTCCTGGCTACAGTGCACATTTGCTAGTGCACCTACTTCCTGAACTTTCCTGAAGTTGTGCATTGGGCTGCTTGTAGTCCAAGCCCTGAGCACCTTCTGCACCGAAGATGGTGTGCCTACACTCCACGAATGTTCCGTGGGGCCGCTTTTAGCAGTTCTGCTTGAGGCCCCTTTGCGATCCCTGGTCCATCAACTGGTGGGTCCCCACAGAGGTAACTCTTCTGTTTCTTGGGCTTCCCTGGTTGCTCCAGATGCGCCCGACTCCCCTTCAAAGGTGAGTCCCTCAGACCTTGCTGGTCTGCACCTAAGCCAATCTTTGCTTTCTGCATGGGTTGCTGTTGCCAATGCTATCGTAAATGCCTCCTGGTCCTCATGGCTGAAGAGCCAAGCTTCACCTTCTTCACCTGAAATCACACGACATTTTTGGCATCTTTTCCTCACCTTTCTGGTCACTGGCTAGTGACGCAGACTCTGTCCCTTCTGCTTTCAGTTTCTTCTCGAATCCGATTAAGGCTTGGATCCATCCGGACACTTTCCACTTGGTTGCCTGCAGCACTTCTCAGCAGCTCAGCATTGAAAACGACAATGAAAGCCGGCATCAAAAGACACCTATGCACCGCCTTCCCTGGGTGAGGTAACTTGAGTACTACGGTGCTCCCATGGGTATTGAATCTAGAACTGCCTAGTTCTAAAGGGGTTTGCTCCAAGTCGTCTTCCATTAGCAAAGCCGAAGCAAGAGCACTAGCGTCCCATCTCAACACACAAGAACGGGAAGATATGCTAGCCACTCACACACCTGATCCCAAAGGGACTCATGCCCCTGACTCACCTTTTGCAGCCAAAAATCTAAACATGCCCGGCAATGACTCTAAAGAGAATGAGTGGAGAAAGGAACAAAACATCGGAACGTGGAATTCACTGCTAAATACAATCCAACTAGCAGTAGATACCCTGCAATACCAATCAGAGAAAATGGAGCTTCAACTTAATCTTCTCAATACACTGGCAGTCTTTACAGCTGGCATCGACGATAAGCTAGGCAATCTAAACAACCTGATTCTGAGAGCACAATCCAACACCTATCTGAGCTGCAATTGTAGTCAGGCATTAGACAAAGTAGCCTCTCTGCCCTCAATGCTAACTGACCTAATAGGAGATATAAAGTCTCTACATAGAGGATACGCAATTAAAGAAATGGGCACCACTAACCCTGAAGCAGGAGACATCAGGAGTGAAGCATCCAGAACCGCAGCGGAGCCAACCACCCACTCCGCACCCGCAAACGAAGAGACAACCCTAACGGGACAGGAGCCCTCCCAAAAACTCAATGCCAAACAGCGACGTCAACAAAAAAGAAAAGGGCGTAAGCAAAAAATTGAAACATCCACGTCTAAATATTTCCCCATCTTCTATGACACAAAGGAGAGATCTTGGGATAACGCAAACAATGCTAACCTCACAGATAGCGGATACCACTTGCCCCTAGGCACAAATCAGCAGCAGCACAAAACAAACAGCAGCCAGCCAAAACAAGAAGGGCAAGGGTCCCAAGGACCATGGGTGTAAGAGACCAGTCGGAACAAATAGTCGGAGTAAGAGAGGCGGCAGCAAAGATCAATGACCTTATACTTCCAAACTGTGCCAAGAACAAGACAGCAAGGGCCTCTGAGGATCAAGCGGGAGTCTCGACACTGCAAAGGAAGGAGCCTCCTCTCCAAATGGAAAGGGGAACATCAGAACTAACTATCATTCAAGACTCGCCACCAATAAATGTTAACAACCACCCTCACAGGCTAAATGTTGAGGTGGGGGATAGGAACGGAAAACTTGGACCATCGCTAAGCCAAATTTACGGAGCCCATGTCACAGACACATCGGACTTCACCAATCACCCTGCTTCTAATCAAACTGAGTGTTCCGAAGCAAAACGGACATCCGAAACACGAATAACATCAAAGCAAATGACTTCATTCAAAGCATCAACCACCACCGCCAACATGCCAGGTGAAGGTTCAACCTCGGTAGCTCGCGAAACTCATACAGGCCATGCATCACTAGCTCAAGTACATCGCTCACAATACAAGGAGGTAGGAAGCACCAAACAAACAACAGAGATGTTGGTCTTTTTTCCGGAATATAAGTCACAAGGGCAGCATGACACGCTCAACCGTGGCAACATTCTTAAAGTAATGGGACATATTCCCAGCCTGGAGGGGATAAGTACCAAGGACTTAATCTCGGTTGAATTTTTGTCCGCCGTCAAACCAAATAGCCCGGAGGGGACCAAGACCACCTGGTCTTCCAACAATGTCGCGGAGTCCATTGCAGCGGAAGCAGAGCAATTTAAGACCTGGGGCATCAAGCTAGTCCCCATATTAAAACCAGCTTCCCCTTCAGAAGAGGACAAGCTCAAAATTGGAGGCAAGACAGGAAAACACCCTTAGCGTCCTTAAAGGCGCCTTGGGAAGCTCGCCCAAAAAAAGAAAGAACATACACTGGCAGCGTCCGGAAGATAGGCTGAGGGCGGTAGTGGGCTCTGAACTAGCACTCACATCAAGCAGGAGAAGTCCAGTGCAAAAGCACCATCAGATCCGCACTTCCATCATGACTAAGCCCCTGAGAGGAAGTCCGCCGATTAAAAACACACGCAGCCCTCGGGATGGACAGAAGCGAGCACAGGGGGGGCTCTACATCAAAACCGAGCACTAACAAGAGAAACTCTCTCTCGAACGATCTTCATATGCCCTGAAGAGGCCTGATGCCACCAACAAATGAGAGATGGCATAAAGGGCAGCGTACCATCCATAGGCATCTGTTCTTGGAATATAAACGGCCTAATCTCAAAAATGGATGACCCAGACTTCCAAAAGTGCATCTCTCTATTTGATATAGTAATGCTGCAGGAAACCTGGCTCACATCTACACAACACATCACAGGCTTCACTGGCTTTTCAACAGCAGCAGTTAGAACCAACAGATTCGGCCACCAGTCAGGAGGCCTGGCTACATATATATCCAACACAACAATATCGTCGGCAGTTCTCATGAACTCGTCCACATCCACAACCTTAACAGTAAAAATAAAACTGAAGCTCTGTAACACAGAAGAAGAGATATGCCTTGTCAATGCATACGTCCACCCTAAACACAGAGGTAAAGACTCCAACACAATTTCCAATCAACTCACGGAGTATATCTCCCAGATGGAAAAGCCACTCTTTCTCCTGTCAGGGGACTTCAACCAAAACCTCCTTGGCTCAACAGCAGAGGAAGAGGTCCTGGCTCTGAATAATATTTACACCATACCATCACAAAGCTCCCCGCAAAATAGGAGAAAGCACCAACACAGTTCCTTTCTCAAAGACTTAGAACATTTAAATCTCCGGGCATTAAATGGTAGATTCATGACAGATCGTCCTCCAGTAGAAACATTCTACTCACAAACAGCCAGCTCCATCTTGGACTATACATTTGCCAGTCTGGCACTCTTCCCCTACATCTTGGAATTCAGAATGGGGGACAAGGGAGAAAGTGACCACCGTCCCCAGGAATGCCACCTGACATTAAAGTCGCCTACTACAATCAGGCCAGACAAAACGTTAGGGGCGATCTACACCATCAATCGAAAAAGGATCAAATGCACACCATCTAACCTAACCACTCTGGCCGAGACTGCCCTACAACGATATAACACACTCAAATCAAATTCAGCTGGGCATATCCCACACTGGGAGCAATACACAGGATCTTTGCTAAAAGAACTGGCAACCAAGACCCCGGCAAAAACTAACTTGCACAATGTGAGCAGTAAAACCAACTCAAAACAAGCATTGGAAATGCAATAGGTCTCGCAATAGAATAGTTAGACATTTTTCTTTTTGCAAATGGAAGAGTGGCGTTGTGTGGATGAGTAGCGTTGCGTGGATGAGTGGCGTTGCGTGGATGAGTGGCGTGTGTGAGTGGCGTTGCGTGTGTGAGTGGCGTTGCGTATGTGAGTGGCGTAGCGTGTGTGAGTGGCGTTGCGTGTGTGAGTGGCGTTGCGTGTGTGAGTGGCGTTGCGTGTGTGAGTGGCGTTGCGTGTGTGAGTGGCGTTGCGTGGATGAGTGGTGTTGGAATGCAATAAGTATCGCATTAGAAAAGTTGTAGTTATTGGTCTTGTAAATGACATAATTTTTTTTTTTTGCGATGTTAAAATTGCTATATTGATGGCTTTGTCATTTACAATGCCAATAGTTATAACTTTTGCAAATGTGACACCTATAGCATTTGGAATGCAACATGTTTAGTATTTACGTGACTTATATGGCAGCTCTGGTCGTTATGCTACATCTCTAGATAGTTTTATCTTCCGCAAATGTGACACCTATTGTAACACAATATGTGTTGTGAGGGTGAGTGAGGGTGAGGGGATGAGGGTGAGGTGTTGAGGGTGAGGGGTTGAGGGTGAGTGAGGGTGAGGGTGAGTGAGGGTGAGGTGTTGAGGGTGAGGCGTTGAGGGTGAGTGAGGGTGAGGCTGAGGTGTTGAGGGTGAGTGAGGGTGAGGAGTTGAGGGTGAGTGAGGGTGAGGGTGAGTGAGTGTGAGGGGTTGTGGGTGAGTGAGGGTGAGGATGAGTGAGGGTGAGGGGTTGAGGGTGAGTGAGGGTGAGGGTGAGGGTGAGTGAGGGTGAGGCTGAGGGGTTGAGGGTAAGTGAGGGTGAGTGAAGGTGAGGCTGAGGGGTTGAGGGTAAGTGAGGGTGAGTGAGAGTGAGGGTGAGTGAGGGGTTGAGGGTGAACGGTTGAGGGTGAGTGAGGGTGAGGGTGAGGTGTTGAGGGTGAGTGAGGGTAAGGGGTTGAGAGTGAGTGAGGGTGAGGCGTTGAGGGTGAGTGAGGGTGAGGGTGAGTGTGGGTGAGGGTGAGTGAGGGTGAGTGAGGGTGAGTGAGGGTGAGTGAGGGTGAGTGAGGGTGAGTGAGGGTGAGGCTGAGTGAGGGTGAGTGAGGGTGAGGGGTTGAGGGTGAGTGAGGGTGAGGGGTTGAGGGTGAGTGAGGATGAGGGGTTGAGGGTGAGTGAGGGTGAGGGGTTGAGGCTGAGTGAGGGTGAGGGTGATTGAGGGTAAGGGGTTGAGGCTGATTGAGGGTGAGGGTGAGGGGTTGAGGGTGAGTGAGGGTGAGTGAGGGTGAGGTGTTGAGGGTGAGTGAGGGTGAGTGTGGGTGAGGGTGAGTGAGGGTGAGGGTGGGTGAGGGTGAGTGAGGGTGAGTGAGTGTGAGTGAGGGTGGGGGTGAGTGAGGGTGAGTGAGTGTGAGTGAGGGTGAGTGAGGGTGAGTGAGGGTGAGGGTGAGTGAGTGAGGGTGAGTGAGGGTGAGTGAGGGTGAGGGTGAGTGAGGGTGAGGTGTTGAGGGTGAGTGAGGGTGAGGAGTTGAGGGTGAGTGAGGGTGAGGGTGAGTGAGTGTGAGGGGTTGAGGGTGAGTGAGGGTGAGGGTGAGTGAGGGTGAGGGGTTGAGGGTGAGTGAGGGTGAGGGTGAGTGAGGGTGAGGCTGAGGGGTTGAGGGTAAGTGAGGGTGAGTGAGGGTGAGGCAGAGGGGTTGAGGGTAAGTGAGGGTGAGTGAGAGTGAGGGTGAGTGAGGGGTTGAGGGTGAACGGTTGAGGGTGAGTGAGGGTGAGGGTGAGGTGTTGAGGGTGAGAGGGTGAGGGGTTGAGAGTGAGTGAGGGTGAGGCGTTGAGGGTGAGTGAGGGTGAGGGTGAGTGTGGGTGAGGGTGAGTGAGGGTGAGTGAGGGTGAGTGAGGGTGAGGGTGAGTGATTCCGAGTAGCAAAAAAATCGTATGGAGCCTGGGGCGTAGCGCAGGCTCCTGCAGGGGGAGGCTGGGACAGGCTGGGGTACCCCTTGAACTCAATTTCTACGACTATCCCTGAGTTGTGAGAAACTGGTGAGGGGGGGATTCGGAAGGACGGGGTGACATCATGTAGATTTACACCATGGCATCGTGCTCCCCAGCAAGCGAACGTCTCCCACAAACGGCAACATAGCGCGGCACAAAAACTCGGACTCTTTCCCCTGAGGGAAACGCGCACAGGCCTGCAGAACGGCTTATTTCCACCCTGTCAGAAATGGCACCTCAGCATGTGCCTTCCCTCGTCACTGAACAGGGCATATTGAACAGGGTCGAGGGCTGGAGGACTGGCAGCTCGTCCTGTTCTCTTCCGTGAATGTCTAGCTGATTTGTCTTGCCAATAAAATATTATTTAACCGGGAGATGGAAACGTGCAGAGAAATGGATAGAGAGTGAGCGGAGACAAATGGAGGCGGGGGCTGGGGAGAGCGAGGGTAGGGAAACAGACAATAGGAAAAAGTAGAAAGAGGAAACATGCAGCAATGGAGAGAACACATCAGAAGAGCAGCTGTAAAATGGGATTGCGAGAGGGAAAATGAAAGGACATGTGGGACAGAGGAGAAGAGCACGAGGTGACCCAACAGGAGTAGATGGGTACTGGGGAGACATGACAGAAGTTAGAGATTAAATAGGTGCGACGGGGGTAAGAGGGCTGAGATATAGGGGTGCTTAGAGCGACGGAGATGCAGGGAAGGAGAGTGACGGTCACAGAAGGGGAGAGGTGTATAGAGATGGCGGGAGGCGGACGAGGAAAATGGTTAGAGAAGGAAAGATGAAGGAAGCACGAGGGAGAAAAGGAAGACGTAAGAGGGTGAAAATGCGTAGAAAACAGAAAAGATTAATAGGTGGGGGAGAGGGCTAGCGAGGGGAGAGCAACAGAATAGACGATCGTGATTAGAGGGTGAAAGGAAGAGAGATGAGAGATCGTGGGACGGAGGTGAAGAGAGAGATATTCGTATAACGTGTAAGAGGAGATAGCTGGAGTGATAGATGAGTTGAGATGAGGATGAGGGACATCGAGAGGTAGGCGATTAAATGGAAACGTATTGAAAGGAGATGGGCAGTTGGAGGAAATTAACAAACAAGACGGAGGGCATTGCTGTGGGGAGGGGGTGGAGGAGAAATGCACACGGCGGGCAGGGGAGGGGGCGGAGCGGGGAGAGCGGCATGTGCGTGTGAAGAAGCCGGGGCCTTTGAAGTGAAGCTAAGCTTCACTTCAAAAGGTGTCGGGAGGAATGCGGCTGAGAGAACAGACGGCGATTGCGGCTGAGGGAACTGATGTGCACGCGCTTTTAAGCTCAATGCACATGCGCATTGAGCTTAAAAGTCACGGGCACTGCAAGGAATCGCCACGATTCCTTGCTTCTTAGTTAAAGGTTGTTTAAGCCGCAATAGGCTCGCAAGCTCGATGCGCATGCGCATCGACAGGCGAGACCTAAATAGGACCAAGAGCAGAATTAAGGCAGCACAAAAGATTAGTAAATTCGACCTTACGAATGCTAAGATCAGCCCCTGACAACGCACCGCTTCGGACAGTGTTGAAGAAACAAAGAACTGAGCTCAAAAGCATAAAATGGAACATAAAGAAAGATGCTGAAAATGAGACCTGGGCAAAATTATTACACGACAGCAAAAGTAGCAACAGCGCACGCTTTTGGCAATCAGCAAACAGGATCCTACGACCACAGCATAAAGAACTAGGCTCGTACATTCTGGAAGAGTCATGGATCACCTACCTCTCTAGCCACTTTAATGACCAGCCGGAACACGCAGGAGCGCAAAAAACGAACATCACAGAGCCTAACTTCACAATGTTCGCGCTGAAGGCCCTGACCAAGAGAGAGCAAAGCCCACCCAAAAACATCTCGGATACAACAGCCGGCCAGCAAATAGCAATCATAAAAAAACAGATTCGCAAGGGCAGGAAGGAAGGTGCTCCGGGTCCAAACGGCATTCCGCCAGCCCTATTTAAGGAAAAGATCACAGAATGGGCTACCAACATGGAACCGCTATTCTCGGAAGAAACAGCCTGATTCATGAAGCTAAATTGCACTCGCAAAGGGCAAGATTCTCAGAATCTTGCCTTTTGCGAGTGCAATTTTGGCATTTGGGATTCACAATCCCAAATGCAAAAATCGCTAATGAAGAATTAGCTAATATGCGAGAATTAGCATTTAAGTAATCTCTATTAGAGATTCCTTAAATGCTATTCATGACTCTTTCAAAAATTGCGATTTTGCAAATTTGGGCCGCTATTTACCGAGAGGTCAGACCTCTCGGTAAATAGCAAAAACTTAGAAAAATGCTTTTAAAAGCATTTTTCTAAGTTGCATGTTGCACACACACATGTCCTTTGGACATGTGTGTGCGCAACACCTGTTCAAATGTGCATTTTAGGGGTGCTACAGGGTGTCCTTTGGACACCCCTGGCACCCTTAAAATCGCTATCTTATTTGCGAGTAGTAAATTGCTACTCGCAAATAAGGGATACTCCCCATTCATTCCTATGGGCCTTTTGGCCCATAGGAATGAATGGGGAGTTATTCCTTTTTTTGCGAGTAGCAATTTTCTACTCGCAAATAGAGAACATGTAGGAATCGCTATTTATTTAGCAATTCCTACATGAATACCGTTTTGCGTGTCCTCAATAGCGAGTCGCTATGATTCGCTATTAGGGCCACGCAAAACGGCCCGTACATGAATCAGGCTGTAAGACTCTTAAACAAAATCCCAGAATCTTGGAGAGGGTCGACGATTGTCCCCATATTCAAAAAAGGCGACAAAACGGACCCTAACAACTACCGACTAGTAGCCCTCCTCGATAATGCGGCAAAATATTTTGCGGGAACACTCTTAGAGGAAATTGCGCTATGGGCGGATACAAATCAGATCATAACATTGAACCAGACTGGTTTCCGGAAAAATACTGGAACAGCTACCAATATTCTGGCCATCTCTCTAATGATCGATGCAGCAAAAACGAAAAACCTGCCGCTGCACATGTGCTACATCGATTTCAGTGCAGCGTTTGACAACATCGAGAGAGGCAGACTTTGGGGGAAACTGGCACAATGGGGAATACCGCAGCCGATCCTAAGCATGCTGAAGCTTCTACACTCTGATACCTGGGTGCAGGTGAAGCTAGGAGGCGGCACAGACCTGTCATCTAAAGTTCGTACCACCAAAGGCTTGAAGCAAGGGTGCGTGCTTGCCCCAATACTATTCAATCTGTTTATGGCAGATTTATCAGACACACTCAACACATGCAACTCCCATTGTCCGAGGCTGGGGGGGGAAACCTTGAGCAACCTGCTGTATGCGGACGACGTTGTGCTACTTAGCCATACTTACACCGGCCTCCAGCAGCTTCTGATCCAAATGCACAGCAATGCCACGGAAAACAAACTTAAAATAAATTTGAGCAAGACACGCACCATGTCGATCAACACCAAGAAGAAGCTTCAGAAGTCATGGGCACTAGGCGGTCAAAAAATAGAGTCGGCACTTGTTTATAAATACCTGGGAGTTCTTTTTGACAGAGATGCCACCTTTGCACAACAAAAGCAGGAAGCAAAAAGGAGAGGGGCGTGCATCGCCGTTACACTCAAAAACATAGCCAATCAACTGATGGGGCCAATTTTAACCCCCTATCTGAGAGTTATCCAGGCTAAGCTACTCCCCTCTATCTGCTATGGCAGCGAGGCGCTTCGTGTGAGAGACTCCAAGAACCTGGACACAATCCAGACAAAAGCCTATAGAACAATGTTTTCCCTTCCGTCCTACACATCGCCGGCCCAACTTAGGCTGGAATTTGGATTGCAAAAGCATGCCCTTGCCAGACAGGGAGTGTACATCAACTGCTGCCACAAACTCCGCTCGGCCCCCACCAACACTCTAAACTCGCTGCTATGGCAAGACATCCAAAATAGGGATATATCTCAGGCAAGATCCTACCTGAAGACAGCTCTGGTGGGTACTAATCTAACTGCAATTTGGGACATGCAACTCGGGCACAACCCATTCAAAAAACTAGTCTGGAAAACTGTTAAAACACTATCCGTACTAGAGGACAAGGCCACATTCGCCAAAAGTAAGCATGCCTGGATGTCATTAAACTCTTATAAAACGCTGACACCACAACCTTACTTCAGCCAGGGTTATCCTAAGATAACAAAACTGAAGTTCTTGAAATACAGACTAGGGCTTTTGCCCAGCAGAGAGTATCTTCCACCATGGCTCAGGAGTAATGGCCACGAGGTTTGTCCGTTTTGCAACACAGACAAGGGCGATATACTTCATCTGACCTGCCTTTGCGAAGAGCTACGTCCAGCCCGTCAACAGCTCTTAAAGGCCCAGCTTAACCAGCTAGGGACTCGCACGAGAAGGCAAGCGGTCCTCGCCTGCCTGAACCCTTCGAACACGAAACTGAATTGCAGATACGTTAAGTTCCTTGCAATGATCGAGCAAAAACTGTCAAAATAAAAAACTTCCGATCATTGACACAGACAACATGTAGGCGGCCTACAGGACTCACAGGAATATGCTGCCCCGCCATAAAGACAATTGCTCCTGGCTAATCAGACTGGTTTCTTCTGTGCATGCTTTTTAATGATATTTTAATGTCCATTTTTTTTACTGTTTGTACCACGCTTTGCACTGGTTTTAATTAACTATGCACAATAAACTTACTTACTCCTTTGCTAACTGTTATGGAGGCAGTGCTCCTGCCTCCTGCAGTGTAAGTAGTTAGCAGATACCAACTTTAACACACAGAGAAGAATCATTAAATCACCTTAACCACAGTAGTGTTTGTGCTATAATGTGTTTGCCATTCCTTCACATCTCTTACAGTTGAGCGACTTGTACTGTTTACCTTTACTGCAGAACATGCACTCCATGGATATTCACTGCTGGAATCTAGGGGGCAATGCACAACAAGCCCAACTGAAAATGGGTCTGTTCAAAGCCCAATAAGAATTTAGTATAGGAATGGGGCTGACATTGCTTCAACCCATTCCAACCTGTCTTCTGATAGAGTGCTAGCTAAAAAGCATCACCTCCTGAGCCGGTCTCTATCTTCAGGCATGCTGCACTTATTTCAACATGCATAGCATGTCAATGGCTTGTGAATGTTTGAGGGGAGCTCAAATGTAGCATGCCTCTCAATTCACATTACTATATTTATACTTATTTCCCTTTGCTGATGACCCTTAATACTGTCAGCCCAGAGACAACAGAAATGAAAGAATTCAAAGTAACAGGTCTGTCTTAATGTTTTCCTTTTGCTGTGAGAGGCAACTTCTCCGTTATTGTGTATATGAGTTGATGGGGCTGTGCTCCATATGCCAAAGCAGCCACTGTTTCACACTAGAATTTTGTGGATATCTAATAGTAGAAATGTTTCTCAAAATTGTGCCAGTAAAATTACTAATATATCTTACTCACAAATGGAACTACCTTTGTGAATAGCCGATTCAGTCTATTATTTCAGCAGGAAAGAGAAAAGTAGAACTATACCAAAGTATGTACTATTCAGCACCCTAAACACACTAACCAAAGGCTGGCCATATAGTGCATGCCTATGAGGATATAATGCACAGGAAGCATTTATAAAACTGAATATCTTAACAGGACAAGAGTCCAAATGAAACTACAAGTTCCTCCTATTGCTATTCGAATCTAAATCAAAATTACACTGGGCTCCTTCCAACAAGAAAGGTTGACATGTTTCAGCCAATACAATTAAATGTCTACTCAGGGCTAAGGAAGTCAAGGAAACTAATATCATAATGCTTAGCTTAAGGCTTAAGTACCTCAGGTTCTAAATTCGATAGGTGAAAGCGCTTTGCCTGCATGTTTGGTTTGGTCAGTAAGAAGAATAAGATTTAGTAGTGTATGATTATTATTTTCCGTCATTGACTAGAGAAGACGTCTACTAGCAAGGGAAAGGTCAAAATATGTATATATGACCATGTGATTATTAGGTGGTCATCGGAACATGCAGACAAAATGAATTAAGGGAAAGAGACAATGTGGTTTCTTGAAGATGTGGAATTACAATGAGAAGAAAAAATTGTTGTTTTTGGTAGCTCTACATCTAGGTTAAAACGAATGGATACCTAAGGCAGGACTGAAACTGGCTAATGAGATTAAATAAGGGCTATTTGAGATAAAAAACAAACGTGTTAGATAGGTGCACCAATGATCTTGAAACAGCTAATACTGAGATTGTTATGGCGAGGGACTAAGAAGACATTGGTTATCAATATTGCACAAGAAAGGAGATGGACAGAGTGCGTGTTTTGGTCAGTGACAAAAAATTGGTTAGTCCAAGCATGTTTTAAAGTGATGTATTTGGAAAAGATGAGGTCCATTTTCCCTTCGTGGAGACAGATATTTTCATAATTGAAGTGATGGAGATACTAGTTTAGTATGTGAAAATTCAAACAAAAAGAAGGGAGCCTGATGTTGGGATGAAAGAACACCACACGAGGAGGGCTTTCTGGGTATGAATAGTGCTACAAAAAGAAGTACAACATCTGCTTTTTAAAACTTTATTCTAAAGCTAAGACATTGATCTTGTTAATAAACATATACTGGGAGGACAGCTTGCAGCAGTAGTCCAACGGATGAGAGATCAGGAGGAACAGGGAACAAAAAACTGAAGAATCGGAGATAAAAGAGATTCAGAAAGGGGCTCTTGGGCTTAACAGGGGCAAAACAGGCACTCTTCTAAATGTAATGGAGGGGGGGGGCTTTCTAACCAAAAGAAAAAGTTATTTGCAGTAACAGAGGGTGGCAGCGATTCATGCTTCCATGGTATCCAACAAGGCTGTGGAAACGAGTTGAACACTATAAAGGTATTCGTGCACTTTTCTACCATCTACCACTTACCTTAAGTCCTTAGAGACCGCGGAGAGACTTTCAAAATAAGGGAAGATTATAGATCACCATGAATGTACATCTCATAGTGTAATTTAATTTGTTGGTTAGTCAAAACGTGTGTCATGTTTTCAAGCACAAGGTATTAACTTCACAGTGCAGGACCGTTAGTCGTCTATGGGTAGCTAAGTGAGAAATGGTAACAGAGGAGAGCAGTTTTACGGCAGCCACACTTGCATTGATTCCCTCTGATCCTTGAAGACCCAGTGAGAGAGGCTGAAGTATATTATGCACAAATGCACTGCCAGGATAGAACACATCAGCTCCCTGTTCTGGCAGTGGCATTTGTAGATCAAGCAGGCCATACACAAACTACACTATTTATCGAAAAAATACCATGTGCATGAAAACAGACCAGGGTTTTAGATTGAATAGAGATGACGGACTACGGGGCATATTACCAAGCAATAGCGATAATTATCGCTATTGCTTGGTTGGAGCCAAAAATTTATCGCCGACCTGCGGCGATTTTTATCGCAGATAAACCTTGGTATTAGCAAGGTTTATCGCAAATGCGATAAAAATCGGCCGCAATGCATGAATATCGCTGAAAAGTCTGCGATATTCATGCATTACCGAACTAATGCTCTTAGCCATGTTATCCACCTCCCATTGGATAACATGGCTAAGAACTGCTCAGGGGCAGGTGTTAGCTTTTGGAGATATTCGCGCTTAGCGCGAATAGCTCCAAAAGTTGGTAATAGGAGATAGCGATGTTAGCGACTGTTTCCAGTCGCTAACATCTTGGCACGCCCACTTTGCATGTCATTAGTGATAAATTTCTCTGACATGCAAAGTGGGGCCCAAGATGGTCGCTATCTCCTACTAGCTGTCGCTAACTGGTGTTAGCGACAGCTAGGTAATAGTGAGATAATTTTATCTCCGCTTTCTTGGCTTTTAAAGCCAAAAAAGCGGAGATAAACCCCCTTGATAATATGCCCCTACATTATGTATTAGACACAAATACACTTACCAAAGCATCAGTTAGAGGATCAAGAAGATCAGCAAGACAAGACTCATCATCCTAAAAGACAATGTAAAATAAATAGTTACAAGAAAGAACAAAAATGGCGACTTCATTTGCATAAGATACCATTTCAGTTTTCAAAAACGGTATTAATCTTTTTAGATACATGCCTCTTACCTCTAACTGAAAGGGGGCATGCAACTATAGAGCATCCCACATACTTTTCAACATGGCTAAGGAAGAATATTTTTAAAAGCCTGTAATGCTGTAGCTCAACTTATTTTGAAGGCAAGCAGAACACGAATGCGCCAACAAAATTACAATAGCCTTGTTTTTTTTAATTTACTAATCCAAGTTGAATCGCAAAAAGAAGAAATATATATATGTGATTGTGTTTTTACTTTTAAAGCGAGTTGTCGAAGATACATAGGGTGTAGTTCGGGGAAGCAACACAGAAACCATAGGTGGGGGGCAATGCAAAGCAAATGGGTGAGAGGGAGGGAGAGAGAGCAATGTGGAAAGAAGGGGGAAAAGGACTAAGGCAAGAAAGTAATGTGGGGAGAACCACATAAGGATGAGCACACCACAGAGGGAATAAAGGGGACAAGTACATTGGAAAGTAAGAGTAACATGCAGCATGTAGGAGGAAGTCAAATATACTTAAGCAGTCCATGCATTCTCATGGAGTGCGTAATGCAAAAGTAGGGCCCTGAAAGTGAGTACTGGAAGGGCACAAGTAAATTGACAATGATCCAGGGGATGCCTTTCTGGCAGCATTGTTGCTGTTTCAGTGGGACTACATTACCCAGCAGCCCACTTACAGGAGGAATGGTGCCAGCTAACTCTTGTGCTGTGAAGCGCTCTAGGACATACGTAATGTGGAAAGCGTTTCTGGCCACATTGGTGTTGCCAGCGTGGTACTATTTCCCCATAATCCGTCAGACAGGAGGAGGGGTGCTAGCTAACATTCGGCTTCTAAAGAGCCCTAAAACACCAGCAGCCAAAAACGTGTTTCTGGCCACATTGTTACTGGTGAGTTGAGACTACATCCCCCAGCAGCCAACTGACAGGAGGAAGGGCGCCAGCTAAGTGTTGTGCTCTGTCCCGCTTTGTGACACCCACAGCGAGGGACACATCTGCACCCAATGGATCTTGGAAGAGACTGGTCCCCCTCTCTTGGCTACGGTATCCAGCTTTGTCAACAGTCCCCCAAACACTTCAAAAAGGGCAAAAGGAAAATGAATGTGTACCATGCTAGCATCCTTGGCAAAGCATCAAAGTTTATGAGTGCATACCTACAATGCAGAACTCAACAGAAGGAATGTTAGAAACTCCTTCAATAAACTCTATTCGAAATCTAACTGGGAGAAAGAAGGCTGTGACTGAGACAGTATAAACAAAACCAGGTGGTTAAAAACTCTGCTAGTAACTGTTTCATAGTGATCCAGGAAGTTAAGCCTATGCTGGGCTTTTAGGGTAAGGTTCAACAATTACACAAAATAAGGGACCAGTCAGTTGACGTGCTTTCATTGATGAGCCACACCATGGAAAACAGGGTGGAGTGGTCTCCGGGGAAGAGAGTCCCTAAATACTGCACACACGTTATGGGGTCAGGCATGTTTTTCCCTGTCTCAGAGGGGCATTACTGGTAAATACAAGGATTAGTGCCTTACCTGAGGGATTCATTCATGAAACTCCAGAGATAAGTGATTTTGCTAACAAGCGGATGGTTGATCAGAGGCATGATTACTCCCTATACAATAAAACTATTATGAATCAATTTGTCGGTCTGGGGTAATTGGATGCAAACGATTGACTCAATGATCCAACAAACTGACCTTGGTGTATTTATGTTGAGCCTTAGGAACGAAGAAATGGGAAGGTTCGTGTGTAATATTTACAAGTGTATTAGCCACAATTAAGTCACATAAAGTCCTATAGAATAACAAAACAGCATCTGCCAGAACACTTTTACTTGTGATCGAAGCAATTTGAATCAGTTAGCATCAAGTATTACTGAATCAATTTCAATAGCATTGCAAAAGGTTATCTGTCAAAAAATTGCTTCATGTGGTTTAAGCAATTTGAATCCGTTAGCTTCCAGAACCACTAAACCAATTTCTAACCCAGATAAAAAATTGAGACTCTGGCAGACAATGGAATAGAGCGCACCTCACTGTGTCCCGGTTTCCCTGCGACCGGCCTATACTTATCCGATGGCATCGGGACCTGGGCGGGGATAGTGGCCCAAGTGCTGACCAACTGCTAGTTGCCTGCTGCCCCTTGTGAGTGCCCTGGGCCCCTCGGGGCGAATTGCTGACCTGAAACAGCGAGGCCTAGGAGCCAGAAATGCATGGGTTTGCCATCCTGAAACCAGGCAGGGGCAAGGGGCTGTTGAGGGCCAGGGGACAATCTTGGAAGTGCATCGGGCCCTCTGCTTGAGCTTAGACACCTGCTGGGGCATGGACGGAGACTGTACTGCTGTGGCAACCCTGAGATGCAGATGTAGCCCGCCCACTGGAGAGTGATGGCGCCATCTAGGGGGACTGTTGTTTGACAGCGACCTTTGGTGTCGACTCCACGGGGCTTGGAGCCTCGATCCCCTGGTCTGGGCAGGAAGTTGTAGGCCAGGTTGGGCGGAAGAGGTGTCCCTCCGGCCAGGACTGGGCCGTACATCGGAACCCCTGTCGCTCGCATAGGAAAGCTATGGGGGGCAGCCCATGCTTCGACTTTCCCCAAGGTGTCTGGGGCTGACTGCAGGGTGCAGTGAGGGAGCAGTGGTGAGCCTGTGGGACCCCTTGAGCGTGCTGGTGTCGGGTCTGCAGATGGCCTATCTGCTCCACCCCTGGGGCTGATATTGGGTCTGTGGTTCCGCCATAAAGGTGAGAGACTTCCTTAACATACCATCTCTGCACCTGCTCATGGCGTGGAACTTGCAGTGCCTGGTGGTGTGATTGGCTGCAATATTGAGTGGCAGGTGTTCCCCCACCTCCTCCTGATTGGCCGAAGAAGCTGAGGCCTGCTGCTTGGGCCAGATCTCTACGGTTGTTGCCGAAGGCTCAGCAACTGCTCTACCTCACGATGGACTTCTGCCCCAGCAGCCCTGACCGGTGCACTGCTCGACCCAGGATCTCTATATACCCGACATGGACGACTGTACGTACTCAAAGCACACGTCCCAAGCCAAGGAAAAGTCAACCTCACAGGCAAAACAAGACATCGCACACCATCTCCGTTCCATGGATGGCGCTCAATCTCCCAATCATTCTCCTATGGCCTCTGTGGCACCTCTCCTACAAACACCTTGAGTACAGGCGCAGCCCACTAAGGTGTTCCAGCTGGCCCTGGGTGCCCGCCCTGGTGGCCTCGTCTTCTTGATATGCAGACAAGTGATGCACGAGCTGGAATTCCTGGGCCTGACCTGACAGGGCTGCCCCCTGATTGGGTTCAGGTCTGCCCTAGTAGCTTCTGCTCTGTCCTCACTTCCCATCTTCAGAGCGGTTCATGTTTGGAGCTGACCCAATGCTCTCCTGGTCCCAGAGAGGGCTCCTGTGTTATGTGGCTAGCCACCAGAACAAGAGGCCAGGACTTGCAAAGAAGATTTTCTCAGCCCCCGTTCAACTTGTCCCCATGGGGAGTGACTTCCTCAGAATAGACCTGGTTTCCACCAATGGACCATTCCAGGACGCGAATGGCTCTTTATGGCTCTGTTGGCCTTATTGAATTTGTTCTTGCTGTTTTACCCCTCTTTTTCTTCTCCATTTTGTCCCTGGAGCCCTGGGGTTAGTCAGTCACTGTAACTTTTTCTTGCTACTTTCTTTTGTCAGGGGGGCTGTCAGACTGCCTCCTCCTGAATAAGTGGGTTAAACATATTGGGACCTTTCTCCTATCCTTACCTCTGTGGGTGGCAGGGCTCTCTCATGGCGGCCAACAATGTTCACACTACACTCTCACACCCCACACAAATACCAATGATACAGGACAGATTTATTTCACTTAATGTGAAAGGTCTCAATGCCCCCAATAGGCGCAGGCAGGTTTGGTGATGACTCTTGCTGCAAGACCCCAACGTTATTTTCTTGCAAGAAACACATCTCTTGCGCTCAGATACAAACCGCATGGCACATCCCAAACACCCAACTCAATACTGGAAGTCTTTTACCTCCAGGACGGCAGGGGTTGCTATTCTGTTTAAGGCTGGTTTCAAATCACAGGGTGCTAAAGTGGTCCATGGCAGGGGGGGACATTACCTTAAAATTAGAGCTCAGCTTAGCACCATACCCCTTACATTGAATACGATCTATGCCCCAACCAATTCAGGACACATATCTCAGGACACTCCTCAAGGACTTAGCTGCAAAAGAAGATGGCAGCTGCTCTTAAGGGGGGACTTCAACCTGATTTAGTATCATGAGCTGGACCATAGCAAGAACTCCTTTTAGGGCATGAGGGCAATGTTAGCCGCTATGAAGAAGGACATTATGACCATAGGCCTGGTAGATACATGATTCTAGTAGTCCCCTAACGCACAGGACTTCACTTTCTTCTCCCATGTCCAGTGCTCGTACTCACTCATCAACTATTTCTTCTTATCACATTCACTTGTCTGGCTCCTTGAAGCAGCGAGCATCTACTATATCTCTAACTCAGCCCATGCACACAATGAGAAAACCCTGATGGGTGCTGGGGCGGCAGCCTGCTCTGCACCGCACTCTCACATCTTATGTGACCTGGTCAACATTACAGAAATTTGGAGAGAGATCCAAGCTTCTTTTGAAAAAAAGGCCCTCCCCGACACTGATGAGCATTGTTAGATCTGGGGTCTCTAGTTGGCAGGTGTAGGTACCACTGTCCAAATAGGGACCCTTGCTTCTAGTCAGGGTAAGGAGGACATTCTTTGAGATAACCCCTGCTCACCCTCTAGGTAGTTTGGCACAAGCAGTCTAGGCTAACCAGAGGCAATGTGTAAAGTTTTTGTACCAACACTCACAGTAACACAGTGGAAACACCACAAACTGACTCCACAACAGTTTAGAAAAATAAAGGTATTTAATCTAAACTACACCAGACCAAAACGACAAAAACCCAACATACACAGTTATGGTTTGAAAAGAGTTCTTAAGGATGGGATAAAATTCTGTAGGTTGAGATACAATTATTTAGGTTGCGATAAAATAATCCATAGTTACGTGAAAAGTTCACAGTTGCATCACGTTTAGCTCACAGTACCTTTAGTTGGGACAAAGTTCCAAAAGCAGAAGCTGGTGCGGTGGAAAACAAGCGATGCGTTGCTCCTGAGACCCTGGGGAGATGTTTGCGACAGCCCCGCCGCAGCAGCTGGCGTGTTGCGACGAATCCAGTCTGTATGGGGAGGAAGGCCACTTGTATGGATTCCGGTGCGTAGGTTCCGTAGGAAGTTTGTTCTCGCAAAGGCAGTATGCGACGATCTTTGGAGGTGCGACGATCTCGGGGGCGACGATGCGAGGACCAGCGGTGATCTTCTGTCTTGCAGCTCCTCGATGCGTTGGCTTCAGCGATGACTCTCGCAGTGACGCGATGCGGTCCGCAAGCAGGCGGCGTGGCGATCTCACCCAGCAACGACAGGCTCTGCGACGGCACTCGCAGCGATGTTAGACTTCCCGCACCGATCGGGTACATCCCGCAAATGAAGGATGCGACGGCTCTGACAGCGGCAACAGGCGCTGCGACGATCTCGACCTTCGTAGCGGCAGGAATTTCCTCGCACTGTCGGGGATGCGCTCCGCAGCGAGCGGTGCGATAACTTTTCTGTAGCAAAGTCTCTTAAGCTTAGTTTCCAGCTTCCCAGCACAGGTACAACTTCCAGAGGCACCACACGGGGGCCAAGCACTCCAGGAAGGACAGAACTCTCTCAGTAGAGCTCGGGGGAATCTGGGGGTGAAGTCCTTTTGTTCCTGGGACTTCAGAACAGGGAGCCAGCTCTTCTCAGGCCCTTGGAGATTCTTTCAAGCAAGGGGACACAGCACAAAGCAAAGTCCTTCTCCTCTCCTTGGCAGCAAAGCAACAGCAGGGCAATCCAGCAGAGCAACAGCTGGACAATCTTCCTTCTTCAGTTTCAGCTTTCTCCTTGACAGAGGTTCCTTCTTGATTCCAGGATGATCTAATTTTCTGTTGTAAGGGATCCTGTACTTATACCCCTAAAAGTCTTTGTTCTCTTTGTGCAAGTGGGCACTGAGCCCGGTCTGAACCAGTTCTGGGTGTTTCTTGAGCACTTTGTTTTCCTGGCTTCTCCTTTCCTTTCAGAGTGAGGGGCAGGGTCATCAGCCGCCCAGCAGGAGGTGGAGCCAGCATTGTGGAAGGCAGGCACAGCCCTATTCAGGCCCAGGTGCTATCTCCTCCCACCACTCAAGTTGCAAATGCAGTCATTCAGCTTAGGGCTGACTCAGTCAGCCTCCTGGGGAATCCCCAGCCCCTGTCACTCTCAAACCAGACAGTCAATACACAAACAGGCCCAGGCACACAGAAGGGTCAGACAAGAGAACAGCAACTTTCTAAAAGTGCTGTTCTCAAACACAGGACTTAAAAACAACCTTCCCTAAAAGATGTGTTATTAAATTCTGAGTTCAGGGATACTAGACTCTTATGTCCTATCGTGTTCCTATGGAAAGAAATGCTGGTAGCCACTGTAGCCACCACCCCCCATATTAACCTATGGAGCAAGATAGCCTTACAATAATGAAAAACGAAAATGGCTGTAATTCACTACCAGAGCATGTCACCTGCACCAGTACATGCTCTACCTTTCACATACACTGCACCCTGCCCAGGGGGGTACCTTGGGCCTTCCATAGGGGTGACCAATGTGCACAAAAAGGGAAGGGTAAATGTAAATGTAAATGTAGTATACTTGTAAAGCGCACAGCTGCCCCAGCAACGGGGCGTCCCGGCGCTGTATAACTCTGGGGAACCCGTCCTGGCTTTCCCTGTGGGATGGTCCCTGCTGGGAGTCCCCAAGGTGGAGCCAGGCATCCCCGGAATTGGTGGGGCCGTTGTGGAGATTAGGCAAGCTAATGCCCAGAGTTGCCGAGTGTGATCCCTGATTAGAGTAAGCACCGAAGCGAGAATTATCGAGTCCGCTGACCAAGGTCCACGACCCTGCTGCGTTGGGAATCGAACCCTGGTCCCGGGCCGACTTCTGCTCTCGGGTCTGCCTCCTCTAACCAGTGAGCCACACTACTCCACAGGGTTAGGCCTGGTTAGTGG
The DNA here is from genome assembly GCF_964261635.1 of Lissotriton helveticus. NCBI lineage: Eukaryota > Metazoa > Chordata > Amphibia > Caudata > Salamandridae > Lissotriton > Lissotriton helveticus. The sequence goes on along the minus strand of NC_136068.1, from coordinate 658,835,455 downwards.
GGACACTGACCAGGAGGACATGGCAGTTCACAGATTGCACACAGGCACTGCGGTGGCAGGCCTGAGACACCATTTTAGGGCTACTCATGTAGGTGGCACAATCAGTGCTGCAGGCCCACTAGTAGCATTTGTCATCACCAGCCCTGGCACACTCAGTGCACTTTACTAGGGACTTCTTGGTGATACAAATATGCCAATCATGTATATCCAATCATCATAACAATTTACACAGGGAGCACTTACACTCTGGCACTGATCAGCAGTGGCAGAGTGTCCAAAGCATCTAAACCAGCAAAAACGAAATCCAGCACAGCATAAAAAATACAGGAGGTAGAGGCCAAAAAGACAGGGGAAATCACGCCAAAGATGCCCAGCCTAACAAGTATACCTTAAGGCAAAGGTCTTCAAACTTTTGTCGGCCGAGCCCCCCCATCTAAACCTTTTTACACGTCGAGCCCCCCCACCGCCACCACCACCTGATTAAAAAGTTCTGGAAGCTAGTACTCTGCATCAAGGATGGCCATTCCCTCCTGCACAGCCCAGGTTTTATAGGGCAAATAATATTAAATAAAGTAAGAGTGTTTAGTGTTTTTGTAGTGTGTGTGCTTATTCTAAACTTCAAATGAAAAGAAAAAAATTGGCACAAGAAATTTCAAGGGTGCTTTATTTTTCACATAAAACACAAATTGTAGGATTGATTAGCAAAAACACTCCCAAAACACAGGTGTGCGAGTGCATGTTTTTCTCAACAGAGACAATGTGTGGATGGATTCTTGCTTCTGCCATCCTTAGGTTGTGCTCCACTTCCAGTCTTGAGCAATGCCTGGAAACGGGAGTGCTCACAAAATTTTGTAATATATTTTTTCAGTTTTATGTAATGCGAACATGACCACTTTACAGGAGCATCTTTTACATTACACAAGCACACATACATTTTTTGTAAGCACAGGGAGATTTAGTGATTTGCCCAGAATCACAGGATGTTGAGCAGGCATCAAGAATTGAGCCTGGTTTCCCAGCTCTACAGTCATCAGCTCTGGCTGTTGTGCCACATCCTTGCCCCTAAACAAGATATCAGAAAAAGAAGTTCCACAAAACATGCTTTCTGACACAATTAAAAATGCATGCATGATTATGTGGCTTTGCAGTTTTCCACCCCTTCTTAGAGCCCCTGAATCTCCACTCTTCCTATCATTGTAAGAATTAGCCCCCTCCCACTCACCACCCCCTCCAAAATTGTTGCGCCTCTGGCCTTTAAAAACCTGTGACTCCAGACACTCTCAGCCGAGCCCCCAGCAGCTGGAGCTGCAGCAGCCCGGGCTAAGATGCACGACTGGCACCTGAAAGCAACAATAGAAGGTGAAGTGCGCGCCCCCCCCCTGGAGGGATGCTACGCCCCACCGTTTGTAACCTGCACACGTCACTTTTTCTTGTATTTTGTTTGTTCACATTTGTCACTTTTGCCTCATGTAACTGAAAGTTTGCTTTTGTAATTTGTTCACTTGTAATTTTCTCCTCATGTATCATTGCTGCTCCTATTGTGAACCGCTCTGACACCTTCGGGTAAAGTCCACGCTATATAAAAACGCATAAAATAAATACAAAATAAATTTAAAAAACAGTGCATACTATTCACCTCCACACGTCTCCAGCTAGCCTCTCAGTCCCCACATGCCTAGGGTGGTAGGGTGTTGGTGTGTGGGGGGAGTGTCTCTTAATGCTGTCAACATAGCTGCCCATGCTCTCAATTAGCCTTCTACCTTATCTTGTCCCCTGGTTTGTTTCGTTTGTAGCTCCTCAGCCACCACCCATTCTGAGATATCTCTGAGCCAGTCCCTATATCCTGGGGGCCTAGTTGCAAACCACCTGATTGTTTTTCGGCATTTAGCCCACACCAGCCCAGTGAGCATGAACTTCCTGCTCAAGGACTATATGGACACATACAACAACCATATATTTTCCACATCTACAAATATTGTTGCTTGTTGCCAGACCTCCCTTTCCCTGATTGGGTGGTCAGGACAACTTCTCGAAAATGACATTTGTCAGATTTCAGGAATTTTTCTCCCAAAACATGGTAATTCCCTGTAGATTTTCTCCTCCAGGAAGATATCCCTGCCAAGGCTTGAACCACAGCTGTATTGAAATTCGTTTTCTGCGTGTGGGGTACCAGGCATGCATGGATATTATTTGGGCTTGAGCATGGAGCCACACATTAGATACAAGGCAAGGTTTTTAATGGGGAGTTACCAGTTCTGCAGTATTTATGTTCAGGGTCGACCTGCATCCAGTGAAACTTACCAACGCCAGACATTGCTAAAAAGTAGAGACACAGGAATCCAGGGCGATATGACTTGTATACATCCCAAAATGTCTTCCAAATGTCAAAAAATAAACAAAAAATCATAATTTCTTACATTTCCTGTGACAGAAAACACCCACACATTCAGTAAAAGGCAAAAGCAGCACCATCCAATGATCTCATACTTCTCCTGATAAAAAGGGTACTCAGTGTGTGTGGATGGGCCTATAGCACAGAACCGGAATATTCCAAAACATAGGCCCGGCTGTTAGAAACCGGGCTAGCTGCGGACATAATGTCCCTGGAGCACTTGGACCATACTGCACCTTTGAGGCTGCACAAGAAGAAGCTGGCCTTGCTATGCGGTCAATTGTGGGCATTGAGGGTAAACAAAGCAGAGCTCTCACTCCTTAAGTTGAAAAAAAAATAATATGAAGGTGGGAACAAAGTTGACTCCCTTCTAGCCTGCCGGTTTCGTACCCGAATCTCCCGCTCCCACATCGCTAAGGTCAAAAATGAGATGGCACGTGGACCAACTCTAAAAAGGACAAACAGTGGCCATTCCACATATTCTCATCTGTCCTATATAGCCAAACAGCCCAAAGGATGAGCCTAACTGTACCCCGGAAGTCCAGTTCCTACATTGACACCTTGACTCTCACACTTGATCGTTTTGATAAGATGATAAGCCCCTTCCATTTGTGTTGTCGATTTTCTTATCCAGTATTCTCGTTTACTTGTCTTATGTACAGAATTTTAGTTTTTAACTCGTTCAATTCGAACACACATTTTATACATTGGAGCTTCTTTGTTTTATTAACATTGTAAAGGTTTTAAATAACCATGTACAAAAAAGTATTACACACAGATTCTATATAGCCAAGGGGAGAGGTTGGCCCCTTCTTTGCTTCGTGCCCATGGCCACCTCTAGAGTGGGTCCACACACGCAGACTAGAGGCCCAGTTTACACTGGATGAAGTGTGTCCGGCGCTAAAAGACCTTCTGGTGGGCAGAAACCCAGGCCTAGAAGGTTTTACAGTGTCTTTCCACCACTTATTTGTGCCCCAATTACATAACCACCTCCTTAAACTTTACAGTTCCTTCTCTGACACCACTAGCCTGACACCAACAATGACCATGCCTGAGATAGTTTGAATACCCAAGCTGTGGAAAGACACGTAGCTCTACACATCGTACTGCCCTTTCTCCCTCCTTAATACAGATGCCAAGATATACACCAAGCTCCTGGCAAACAGGTTGGAGCCCTATCTACTGGGTCTCTTTGACCCAGACCAGGTCAGGTTCATTTGACAGTGCCATGGGGCAGACAACATCCAGCACCTGGCCCATCTTGAAGAAGGTCCAGCAACAAGACATCCTTGCATGCCTCCTATCCCTGGATGCCAAGAAACCTTTTGATAGGGTGGACAGTGCCTTTCTTAGAGCGGTACTCCTGAAAATTGGGATCAGACCTATCATGATATCCTAAAAAAATGGCGGCCTAGGTCGCTCTTACCGTGCCAATCTGAGTCAGCGGTCTTCTCTCTTCCTAAGTGCACATCCGTAGGGGGACCCGACAGAGATGCACACTCTCCTCCCTAGTCTTCACCCCCGCAGTGGAACCTCTGAAGATAGCCATTCATTGTGCGTCCAACATTAAAGGTATCCCCTTACGATCCAATGACCACAAAGTCACGCTATTTGCGGAGGATCTTTTGCTTACTTTGACCAACCCCAATGATTCATTTCCCGCCCTGCTCTTGCACCTTCATGTATTCAAATAAATCTTGGGCCTTAAGATCAACACAAACAAATTGCATGCATTGAACTTAACACTTACGCCGCAGAAGGCCCTGCAGTTGCAGCCACTCACCCCATTCCAATAGGCAACCCATTCGGTCCGATATTTGGCCGGAGTGTCGGCGCTCTGTCTTGGAGTACCTGAGGTGATGGAGGACCCTCCCTATGTTGTGACTTGGTTGCCTAAAAGCAGTAAAGATGTCACTACTGCCACAAGTGCTCTATCTTTTTCAGACACTTCCTACGCCCATTCCCCAAATGGCTATCACAGGCCTCCAGAGAAAGGTGAACTCCTTTATCTGGGGATAAGGTCATCCATGGTTCTCCAACAAGATACATAATGCTAAACCGAGATCGGGCAAACTTGCATGCCCCATCCAATATATCTCAGAATGTGTGATTCGTGAAAGCAAAAAACATTGGTTTTATATGGGCAGGGTGGTGGCATGCAGACCACTTTGGGATCTTGCCTGGTTGCCTTAAAGGCTTAGACCACGCAGTGCCACCATTGCTACCCCTACAAAAACAGTTCTGGACAAATGGCACAAACTTGCTGTCGCCAGGGACCTCACCATTTTCCCTTCTCCCAACACCACGCTGTCTCGGAATCCTGAATTCCCTCCAAAACTGCAGTTCCACTCCTTCTTTGACCAGGGGAATGCCACATATTCAGCAATGTTTTTGAGGGAGAAACCTTTAAGACTTTCAACCAATGCACAGAAGACTTTTGCATCCCTGCCACACATGGCTACAATACTTCCAGCTCCAGACATTGGCTGCACAGACTCACCAATACACATGGAGCCACATGCCAGCTTACCTCCTTCGAAACACTTGTGCTCTTCTATGATCGCTCGCAAGGGCTTATTTTGCATAGGTATCAGGTCCTAAAACACCCTGCGGCCCACCATACTTACCAGACACAGTGGCACTCAGACATTCCAGACGCCATCCCCACAGAGCAGTGGGAATAGCTATGGCACAACATTCCTAGGACCTATTGAAGCATTTCTCAACGTGAAACTGCCTATAAAGTTATGACCCACTGGTACTATACGCCTGTCCAGCTGCACACAATGTTTCCTACATACTCACCTTTGTGTTGCCGATGCAACTCTCCTACTGGCTCCTTCTATATTTGGTGGTCCTGTCCACTTGTTACACTTTTTTGGAAGGAAGTTCTGAGTCACTTCAAGGACATGGTGGGGTTTCCCATACCAAGTGCGCCACAGGTAACCATCCTAGGGATCCGACGCCAATCTCTCAAAGCTGTGATGCACACTGACTGGTGCCTGATCTTGCATATTTTGGGGTCAGCAAAACAAACTATTGCCTTGCAGTGGAAAAAGCCCACAACTCTTCCTACCTCAGTATGGTTCACCTGTCTATGGAACACTATGACAATGGAGCTCCTAACCTGTCATATCACGCACTCTGAAACCAAATTTACACTTGTATGGCAACCACTGCATGACCACCTATCTACACTAGAACACTGTTACTGTTGCTGTACCCCCAAGTCCGAGCTCTACAACTATTTGAAGATGTCCTCCTGCAGCAAAGGGTTGACCCCTCATAATGCACCGGCCCCCTTAATATAATTTAAGGATCCTTAGTCTTTAAACAATGACTTTCTTGGGCCTTACCCATTTTTTCCCTTTTTCTCCCTCCTTCCCCCATCCCTTCCTTTTTTTAAGTGGCGTAATCAGATACCTGTCTCTAGATTGCAGGCCCCTCTTTAATCAAGATGGTGCGACCACAATGCATGCTTATACTGTGTAATGCTTTGATTTATATTCATAACTCTTTGTTACATGGAACATTTGTATGAGCCCAAGGGAAATAATGTTATGTGTATAAGCACTGCACTGTGTTAAGAACACTTAGGGGCATTGTGGGCAACTAGAAGCATGCTGACTGGATCTGCTAAGTTATTAACGTACTGCACAATTGGTCATGTTGTATGTGTGATAAAAGTGTGCAAAGTCATTCAATAGTAATAAAAGAGAACACAAAAAAATGAGACTTTTATTTTAGGAATGAAGGTGGTATTAAGAACAAAATCCAGAACCATGATTTTCTTCCCTTCATTAAGAATTTTGGGATCCTGTGTTTTCAGGAAACACGGGCCACAGGTGGTTACCATATTAATGGCTATACCACTTTTCATAAATCAGCAGTTGCCTCCCTGGCAGGGACAGCAAAGGGAGATCTCATATTGTGTATTACCACTATGCTATCAGCAAACGTTTTTTAAAGAAAAGCTGGATTCATCTTATAATCAGGTTGTTGGTCTTAAAATTTGCTGCTGCATACATTTTTATATATCTAATCATTATAATAAAAATGTTACTCCAGAAAAAGCTTTTGCAATTCATAGTATTGTGAGAGAATTTGAAACACTTTGCTATGTGAAGGTAGGGATAATCTACTTGCTTTGAGGCTGGGTGGGGGATATAAACACCAGCTTCTGTCCCAGCCCTTGCAGGGAAATATGTGACTATGGAGACCATCAGGGTATATCTCAAGTTGGTCATGTTGCAGATGGCGTGCAACCAAAAAGCGCATTTTTTTAAATTTTGATTGGCTTTTGCCAATAAGATCTGACTCGCATGCTCCTTTTGGGTGCACTTTTATGAGTGAAGACTGTAGTTCAACTATTGATTTTATCTTAGCCACATGTTCTTTTAGCTTTTTAATTATGAATTTCAGGACAAATCTAAATGATTTTAGTGATCCTAATCCAGAATGCATAGATATTACTTGTCCAGACAACAAGGCAAAGACTAGCAGGGTAGTTTGCACCAATGATGTCAAGCTGGCTACATGACATCAAATATGGATTAAATGGAGCAATGTCATCACCGAGGATTTGCTTTCAAATGTACTCTGTCCTCAAGTGAATATATGCCTTGATGATAATGCTGAGGATGGGATATTAAAAATGCTTTCCTCGCAAATGGCAGGCTTGTTATAGCCAGTCTGACACACTACCCACTGAGATCAATTAGAAACCATAACGCATATTTTGACTCCGAATGTACAAAAGCTCTAAAAAACTGAAGGAGGCAGTAAACAGATCACCTCGAGTAAATAATGAAGGAGTATCATGAAGGTCAGCAAAAAAGACTGCATTGGCACATAGGAATCAATACGTTTATTCTGAGGCCGGGAAAGCATTAATTAATGCCAGCAGTTGTAAAGATAGCTGTGCTTTTTGTCAAATTGTTAATAATCCATTTTGAAGATTCTGAAATCCCAACAATTGAAGTTGTCATACCCTAAGAAGACTGGGTGAGAAACTGTTCTAGTATTTATGCCCAGGAATCCATGGATGCTAAGGGAACAACACTCATAGTTTTTACTTTAGAGGACGTTTGGATGCTATTAGCGGATCACACTAAGGAAAGTCCCTGGGCCCAGATGGGATGCAGTCGATCTCTTTAAAAGTAATTTGGATCTTTGAGGGCCATTACCGGCTAATGATAGAAGAGAATAATATTCTAAGTCACTTACAAGTTGGCTTCTGAATCAAGGTTTCAACTATTGATCAGGTTTTTCGATTCATGTTAATATACTGGAGAACTGTATTGCTCCTTGGTGACATCTTTTATGTCGCATCTGTCAACCTAAAATCGGCATTTGATATGATTTCTAGACTGAAACTATGGAGAATTTTGGCTGACTTCCACATGTCCCCCAATATGTTATCCTTCTTAATCTGCTTACACAAAGGCAACTACGCAAGTAAGATGGGGAGGTAACCAGACTCAGTTGACAGAAAAAGTACCAGTCTGTAAAGTTGTTCGACAGGGATTTTTGCTGACACCCATCCTGTTCTCACTTTGTATTAAGGACATTGCCTCCAGTTCAACCCAGAAGGAAGCTGAGTCCCCATTGTTGGCAGGTCTTAAAACTCAAGGTCTTTTGTTTGCTAACAACACCTTGTTGATTTCCTAGACTCCGTCAGGACTCCAAAAACTTTTAGATCAGTTTAATACATTTTGTGATGATCAAGCCTTGGAAATTAACACTTCTAAGACTAAATTGATGTATTTCAGGCAACATAAATCTGTTAAGGGCTACCTAATCCTGGGTGACTCTTCTCTTGAACAAGTCAATACTTTTACATACCTAGGGGTTATATTTGTCACGGGTATGCCTTGGAAACCACATATTAGCAAGGCCTAACTAGGGTAAAACAGATCTCTGGCATAATACTCAAAGAGTTTTCGACATCCTATTCCTAAACCAATACTCTTGAACTTAAAATGTATGATGCCAAGGGTCTGGGCACAACCCTGTATAGGGCTGAGCTGTGGGGATTTTCCAAACACGATGAGATCACAAGATAGGAGAATAATCTTTTTAGGAACCTGACTTCTCTCCCAACTAGTTCCTGTTACTCCCATTGTTTAGTTACCTATGTGTTACAAGGGCCACATGCAAAATCAGTTTACGGCCACTGTTGTATTGGAGGTGCTTGTAGCCCACTCCAGAGCTGGCACAATATACTGACAGCCGGAGGGATATAATAAAGGCTGACCCATTCACTTCAATTCCATGGCTGTCAAATATGAAGTCAGCCTTGCATTACTTAGACTATCATGATTTGTGGTGCCAACCTAATACATCTGTTTTTCAACCAAAGATTAGCTCAAAATAAAATACCAGTCGCTCGGAGATGACCAGGTCGTTCGGAAGTCAACCAGTGCCAAGCTGGCAAGCAACCACATGGACATCAATGTCAGGTGTGGGCGGGAAATATTCTGGGATATAATACTGGTCCCACTGCATAGGAAACTTTATTTCCAGTTTTGCATGGGCACCCAGTCCCTTAGGTCATTCACTGCTGGTTGGAAGGGTGAAGGAGGTAGCTCCTGCCCTTCATGTGACCATCTGATAGAAAGTGTTTCAAATGCTATGTTTGCTTGTCCAGGTTATTGATCCACCCAGAAAAAATTGTCTGACACTGATATGTAGGCTACTAGGCATATGGAACAACCAAGATGCCCTTTGCAGCCTCAGAGCAGACCCTTCCCCATAACTAGTCATCGCTGTTGCAACGTTTTTGGGTATAATGTGGGTCCTCCGTAAGAAAGCCCTAGGTCACTTATCTGTTAAACGAACCAACATTCAGTTTGTATTATATGTGCTCCACTTGGGTTATCTTTTGCAATACCCCTTTTTATTTTTTGATATGTCTTTTTTTTATATGTGTCCATTATAACTGTATATAGATACATATCCTACATGTTTTTAGGAAAACTACTTTTTTTAAATTATATTTTATCATGTACACAGCTATGTGATGAATTGTTCTTTCATGGCCGTGGAGGCTGAAATGAAGAGTTTTGAACTGAACTGAGCTGACTATTGTTTACGAATGAGCTGCACAATAGGTCCTTCTGAATCTTGATCTTCCCCCATGATAGTTCAATTTTTCAAAAAAGGAGATAGGGGAGCTCCAATGTGTTATCGGCAAATGTCCTTGTTGTATTTACTAATACATGTGGCTGGGAGAATAATACTCAGAAGGTTGAAGGATCGGGCAGAGGAAAGCTTTTTCATGCATATAAATTAACATGGTTTTAGAAAGGGGGTTGGTACTCTAGAACAGTCTCCTAATGTTAGTTTACTTATTGTTAAAAATGCAATACCCAAGAGATCTGTTTTAGGTGTGGGTGGAACTTTTGGAGTTTTATTCCAATTAATTTAGGGGAGTTTCCTAAAACCTTTGTGCGGTGAGCTTCTCACACTTATTTTTAGTGAAGGGAACCAAACAGCGTACCAGAGATTTTCTACTCGAGCAGTAGCTTTCTCAATGTGATAGGTAGCGACCTGCCGTGACTGCCTACTTGAAGGAATCTTGTGGGAGGTATTCTAGCACTCGAAAATCAAGCTAGAGGATGTAAATCCTTGAGTGCACTTGCCAATTTAATGTTTGTGAGCCACATGTGAGGAAAAACTCTGTTGGTTAGCGGAGTGTTGCCGAATTTTCACACGCCAAGGATAAAACTTTACAAACTCAGCCAGCGGAGCGGAATCTTTTACCCACCCTTATCTATTTGCCACTTATGGACTTCTGCAGTACCTTTGATTGGGTAAATAATGATAAACTATAGACTTTAATGAACAAGATGGGTGTTGATTTCTCTTTACTGAATTTCATTATGCATATCTATGCGAATGCTAAGGCCGGAATCAGGTTCTGAATCAATGGAGAATACATTAAAAAATTGATGTTAAACTGGGGATACTCTATACTCCATACTCCATACTCTAAATCCTTTTTTGCTTGAAGAAGACTAAAACAATTTAAAAAAAAAATAAACTGGGGATATGGTAGGGCTATGGTCTGGCCCTTTTTGTATTGACCCTTTAATTAATAATCTAACCAGGTTCTTAGAGAGAAAGCTCATGATGTTCCACATATCAACCAAAGAGCCATACTCATATTATTGTATGCGGACGATGCAGTAATTATGGCGAGCACCCCAAACAAATTACAGAACTTGATGAATCATTTTGTGGAATATGTGGCCAAGATAGATCTAAGAGTTAGCTTGTCAAAATCTTTCAGTATGAAATTTGGTTGTACGCCTGATAAATATTATCAATTTAGGATAGGGGAAGTTAGGCTTGCGATATCTTCCATCTTCTGTTACCTGGGCTTATTGTTCAAGTCCCATGGCCATGGAAACAGCTTGTTACATCTAGAACCTTGCTGATGGATAGCTCTGTTGCAGGGCTCATAGATGTGCAGCCTGATTCAGGGGAGCACTCAAAGAGCTCTGCACTGTTTATATGGGGCAGTTGTGTTGGGCTATGTCAGCTCGCAGAAAATTCATGCTTAAGGAAGTACCTTTCAGTTCCGAATTTTGTATTTGTGTATGTTTGCCATAAAGAGCTGGGACTCCCTTTTTTAAAAGATCTCATTAGGACTCGCCCCGATATTATTGTGTCAAAGAATCTGGTCACAACCTGAGGCACTTCTAAATCGGCTAAAAATTGCGGACTGCCTATAACAGGATTATGCCTTGAGAATACCATGGTTAAATATATCAAGGCTTTATTTGATAGTTTGGGAAGACCCCCTCTTTTTACCGATCCATCCTCTCTGCTTGGTATTTCCAAGGCTGAGATTAAACAACTAGCACTGAACAATTTCGAGGAGGACAGGTCTGCCAAGGAATGCACAAAGGTGAGTGTTGAACATTATAATTTGTTGTGTACAAATAAGAATATCCAATTTTAATTGAAACAAGTTTACAACCTGCTGCACAGATTGTGCTGGCCCTCTTAGACTTGATATTATTAACTGTTTCATCTCTATCCCTCGAGTAAAAGATTGGTCATCCAAATTGATTTATAAACTCTGTGACGGTATTTCGCTATTACAGAAATTTTATTTTAGAAAGTGCAGACCTGCAATGCTTTTTTTGCAACTGCTTTCCCACAAAGTCCATTTTGCTTTCTCCAAATTTCTGCAAAGGTTTATATTGATACACAAAAATTAGATCCGGTAAGCTGCTATGAATTAAATGTCTCCATTTAATGCAACTATTATATTGCTGTATATTTATTATGTTTTTAAAATATATATTCTTTTTAGATATTTTCTTTTATGGAGATGTTATTACTATGGAATATTCTATGGAAAATTCAATTAAGAATATTTCTGATTCTGACAATGATTCAGGGAATCGAGATATAAAATGAGCAAGGTAAGCCTCCGGATAAGAAGCAGGCAAATGAGGTTCACAGTAAAGCCACCCAATGGTATATAATGGGTGGTCTGCAAGTCCCTCTATGTTCTAATTAAGTCCACAGTATTTTTGCTCAACCAGACATCTGCACTGTCTGGTAAGCTCAACCTAAAACTGAGGAACTAATACCAAGAAAAGGCTGAACATTGTTAAAGAGTATGGTTGTAACAATTAGCTTAACACAGCACATAGCGAGGAAAAGTCAATATTATCCTTGTTACAAAAACACAATTTTAATTTCAAAAAGCAAACATCCTAGTAAAGAAATACAGAAGAGAAACCATCAGTGTGGAGTTCCGTTTGGCAAGGTGGGCAATGCCCTGCTGTGAGACAGTTAGAGTTCGAAAGGAGTGCCCTGGGATATTGAAATTGTTAAAAAGTGAATGGGGCTTTTTCGTAAGGAGCTACAAACAACCTTTGGCTGGTTTGCTCACGAATCATTGGGCCATTTCACACAAGGTGAGCACTGCAACTGCTTATTTAAGAAACAGGCTCTGCCACTGCTGTGGGCTCAGTTAGTTGAAGAGTTGTAGTAGCACCTTATTAAAGTGGTAAATGATTGCTTGTCACAGGAAGTGTAAAGGCATTTGATGCATTTGACCTGAAAATGCAACAGCATTTAGTGATATTTATAAAGTACTCTACCGAAGATAGCTCTATGGCATTCACAAAACAACATAACAACACAATAAAATTATGACTGGTCAAAACACAAAACAGTCACAACAGAACGCTACTCAACCATAATGTAACACAAGAACATCAGATTACAGTAATGGTGCATACAAGCACAGCACAAAATACAACAGAATACATCACTATCACAATAAAATGCCACATAAAAAATATGCTGGCTTGTAATATGGTATTTATATAACACAACATTCACAAGTTTCTTTGAATCATAAAACATATACAGATTATGATCTGCATTTATGATTCATGCACCACAAGTTTCCTACTGCGTAGTCATTTTTTCTGAGTTAGCTTTGGTGTGTGTGCATGGTTTGGAGGGTGAAGGATATCATGTTTGCAGTGCTTCATAGTGGGAGTTGTTCTTGCAACCTTCCAATGCATGGGTGTGTTGTAGTTTGTCAGCTTGGTGGTTTCTCAATGGGTGTTAAAGGTGTTTGGCAATAGGCCCCAATACATCTTATGTGTTGTGAGTTGTAGTGATTTGAGGGGTAATTCACTGAGTGGCTAAAAGTATAATGTAAAGATGTTAGGTTGTCCAGAAGACAAGACAAAGTCTGTGCACCTAATGAATGCCAATACAGTTCCAAATTGCACCTATCGCAACCTGCATGAGTTAGTTCGATATTGGGAAATATAAATCTGATAATGCCATTATTTGGTTTGTGGTGGAGAGGAAAGGGGATTGTTGTAGAGTGTGTACTAAGTTGTTTCAACTTGTTTTGTACTGAAAAATGAGGGTAATGGTTTCCTTTCAATTAAGTAGATAAATGACATTTAGGCTTCTGGGGCCAGATTTACTAAGGTGTTGTGTCAGGGTTGAGTCCTAATCATGGTGTAGAACAAATGCAAAATCCTTTTTGGCAATGGCAAGGCCATGTAAAGTTACTTTGCCTGGCTTTGCTTGGTTTATTAAAAACAAGGTAAAGCAAGGCAGCGTATAGCACTGGATTGCGTTAATTTTTGTCAGGGAGGCATTCCATGGATGGAGCAGGAGCACAGCCATGCATCCGCCCAAAGTGTTTGACTCAATCCTAGATTTACTAAGGTGAATAAAACTGGGATTGCAACAAAAAGCAACAAAAAGCTACAGCTCCCTGAAACAGGTATAACTAAGAACAATATCTTTAGTTCTCCTTATTACTTCATCTTTCAATCTGAGCTGCACTCTGCAGCACACATAAATAGAGGGATTTACACCACACAACCAATCTGCGAGCAAAAGCCAAATTTATGTGAGTAGGAATCAGAGGCACTGCTGTTGACACCATGATGAGAAACAGGCAGTGCACCTGCCTGTCGACCACCACGTTCCAAAGCGCCCTGTGTGGGAGCCATCAGAGACACTTGTGCTGCCATGTTGTGCCCAGTTCCCTGTAGCAGTGGTTAGGCTGTAAGCTATGTATACAGGAGAGCGGCAGTATTCAGCAACGACATCTCCATCAGATCACACACACAGAGTTGATGGAAACTTTTCAGACACTCACCTCCAGTCACAGATCTGGGTTGAATCCATCATTGTTCTTTAGCTCACTTTTCCACCTCAGTTCAGACCCAGCTATATGCAAATCACTCTTGGCCCTGTGCCTCATGGGAACAGTCCAGCCTGAACTGTCAAGCAAGGTCTTCCTGAAGTGGAATCAAGCATCCTGGGACCAGTTTCAGGATAACACCCCTCATCAGCCAGGCTGATCTGAAAAGTTTCAACACTCAGTCCATCATCTCCTTGTGTCCGCATCAGATTCCCAAATGGAGATAAGGGGACCTCGAGCATACATAGCATAGGAAGCACGCTGAGAAGGGGGAGAGAAGCAGAGAATGAACTCATGGCAGAATCAGCCTGCAGCCATCTTTTTTCTCTCAGATTGGTTCCCCAGTGCTGAAGATTTTGCCAGCTAAGCTACCAGTCAACCTGCTACATGGTAGGTATTTTCTGGAGGCACACGCCTAAAACTGGAGGCGTTTCTTGGTATTCAAGTTCCTGTTGCACCTTCACTGTTTGTCATGCAGGTGATAGGCACACTTGGAGGCCAGCAGCTCTTCCAGGACTCCTCTCGATGCAGATCTTCTTCTATGGTCTAGGGAAATTCCCTTGTGAAGATACCTCCCTACTGTTGCAAGGTAACTTTGGAGTGGTGTTGGAAGGGGCTCTGCATGATCAACTTATCTCTTTTGTGGGCGAGCCGGAGGTGACATGCAATGGCTTGGAACAGGTTTTGTCATCAGTATCTAGGAATAAAACCAATCAATCTGGCATAATTGCAACCACCAGGGTGACTTCAGGGAATCAGACACATATAGCTATATCACTGGAAGATGTTTCCTCCGATAAAACTAGGGTAATGAGGATGATTCATTAACCCCAAGAGGGAGCTTTGCTAGAGATGTGAGACCTGAGCATGTCAGGGAAACTCTACAAGCAAGGCGAGCTAGGCAAGTGGACAGGGTTATGATTTCAAGGCCCCTAGCCCCTTAATATTTAGAAATATGTCGGAGGCAAAGGCTACGGGAACAAAAGGATGAAGTGCTTAAATTATGGTCAATTCAGTCCCCGAAAAAGAAAGTCAGGCACACTTGGGGCGAGAGATGTGCTGGCCACCTTGAAGACAGTAGGGATTATGGCTAATGGCACAAAGGTGGGAACTAAGACGGCCAGTAAGGAAATCCTCTTACTGGCCGCTTAGCCTCGTTGTATAGAGGCTTTGTAAGAAATTGTATCTTCTGATCTATCTGCTTTAACGATTTCTGCTCACCTGGCGCAGGATCAATCTGTGGGAAAGACCAGCACTGGTGAGGCAGGATCTGCGACAGATGCTTCTGAACCATCTCTTTCACCAATTTTTTAAGTGGTTCAAATTCATCGCTCTAAAGCCATCAATCATTATTCCAAGGTGAGTGATAATACTTGGTTTCACCGAACTATGATCGAGATAACTGAGAACTTGACTACCATCACCTTCAATAAAGAGTTAAATGAGGTAGAGGAGACTGTGGCATCTGTTACATGACCAATCTGAGAACACTATTCTCTGACTCTGTCTGAGCAAACTAAACTGGAGGGTCACAAAAATTGTTAGAATAATTTTAGAGGTTTAGGGATATCAGAAGGAAAATACACATACTTGTTCATAGTTGTTCTACTTCAACAGGCCTCTCCTCACCTGGCGGACTGGGACTGTGATTGCCAGATGCAACATGCCCATAGAATTCCAATACCTAAACCCTCTGGCTCTTTATCTGGTGATACACCTTGCCCCAAAATGATTTTTGTGTGGAATTGTCTTCTGTGGCAGGCAATTTATCTAAAGGCTCACCCTACCTCCCCAATTTCGGTTGATCCTGTCTCTATATTTGTACAACCAGATTTTTGTACATAAACTGTGGATCATAGATGGAGGGTGAGAAAAATGATTGAACCTTCAAAGCAATTGTCACTCATGTCAATTTATAGGAGCCTTCATGCCACAAAATAATCTGTGGGGGGCCAGACATGGTTTAGTTTTTCTGATAAGGAAGCTGCAAAAGCTTTGTATCAACAGCAACAACAGCAGTGAGGGGTCTGACTGGCCTGCTCATTCTAGGATTCCTGTTTTATTAAATGTTTATTTTTATTTTTATTTGTAGAGCACCAACATATATCCCCAGGGGGATATCATGGCACTTATATGCTACGGGTCCTGCCATCTAATAGACTGAGGATAGTCAAGAAATAGTCCTAAGAATAGCTAGGGTTACTCTGGGAAAAGCCATATTTTAGACTTCTTATGAACATAACATTGTTGATGGTGAGGCAGAGGTCCAAAGGTAGGGTGTTCCAATGGGCTGCTGATAGGTGGTTAAATGAGCATCCATCAGATCTTGTTTTTTCATGTGTTCGGTTTTGGCTAGTGCTAGATTTAGTGATCTCAGGTTTGTTGGTGGTTTATAGATTTCCAACTTGGATTGCAGGATCAATGGTACAGAACTGTAGAGTGCCTTCTGGGTGTGGCAGAAGAGATTGAATTTAGTTCTCTTGCGAATTGGCAGCCAGTGTAGTTTTTTAGGCAGGCCGATATAGAACTGTATCCGTCTTTGCTTGTGATATGTTTGGCAGCTGTATTATCTATCACCTGCAAATGAGTAAAGAGAGCATAAGCCATTCCTACATATAGGACATTTCCCTAGTCAAGTCTACTAGTGATTAGAGCCTGAACTACTGTTCTGCACCAGTCAACTGGGATCCAGTGAAAAAGCCTCCATAGATGTTTAAGAAGGCCTGAACATTTTGCTACATGCGGCAGTGACATGATCCTGCATGGATAGTGAATCGTTAATCAGTATACCTAGGTTTTTGGTTATGTTTTTAGGTTCTCGAACAGAGCCCATAGAAGCTGGCCTCCAGGATGAATCTCAGATCTGTTAAGCCCCACCAAAGAGCAAGAGCTCAGTTTTCTCAGCGTTTAGTTTCAAACAGCTTGCCCTCATCTGGTGAGGTTTTTCATGGTTTCTTTAAATTACACCCTGATTAAAATGACCAGTTGGGTGTCATCGGCATATGAGTAAAACTCAAATCCCAAGTTTCTGACCAGTGAGGGAAGAGATAAGCACATTAAAACGTGTTAGGTTCAGGCAAGAGCTGAGGGGGACCGGCATTTACATCCCTGAGAGGATGATTGAGAAGTTTGTAGCTGAACGGACGGAACATGGGCGGATTTTGCGGATCCACGATTCACGGATTTGCGTATTCACGGATCGTGGATCCGCAAAATCCGCGTATTTGCGGATTTGCGTATTTGGGGCGGGGCTTCCATGCGAGTGCACATGCCTCTTGTGTGTATAAAAGGTCAGATACCGATCAGAGACAGCTGCCCAGCCTTGACAACGCTCACGATTGTTTTTTGGGCCGATAAATGAGTCACTGAATTTAAGCTTCAACTAGGGGACATGCTTACATGATATCTGTAAGTGCTTCCGGTTGAGGTTTAATTTTGTGCCAGGACCATCGTGCCAGAATGAACCCTGCCCTTCATATTTATTCAAGAAGACGCCACCGTTTTGGGAAGAGGGCACAGCTGCCTGGCCTGTTAACTATTTTACGATGGCGCCGGCAAGCTGCCAGCGCCATCCTAAAATAGTTACTACATTAGCTTCAACAGGAAGCTTGAATAGATAAAATAAAGCAGATGCACGAGCGCCTGCTTGATTTGATCTATTAGTGCTTCCTGTTGAAGCTAATTTAGTAACTATTTTACGATGGCGCTGGCAGCTTGCCGGCGCCATCGTAAAATAGTTACAACAACAGGCCAGCAAGGCTTGAACTTTTGACCTAGGAATCCGCCGCTCGCGGATTGCGAATTTTCGGTAAATTCGCGAGAGCTCGCGGATCGCGAATTTACTGAAAATTCGCAAAATCCGCGAGCGGAGCGGATTTAGCGCTCATGCTTAGTTCTGTTACTTAAAAAGTAACCTAACCATCATAGGGCTTTGAGTGCAGTCCAGTTTCATGCAGTGTAGTAATCTAGACTATGTGAGACGATTTTGAATGCAGCGGAAAGGTCGAGTTGAATCAGGGCAATGGCCTTGCCTTGATCTACTTCTAGTCTAATGTTGTCCAGAACTGCGAGGGGAGGAGACTCTGGGGCATATTTACAAGCCTTATTGTCACCACAACGTTACTTTCCACAATGTTGTGGTGGCGATAAGGACTTAACCTTATTTAAAAGGCAGTATTAAGTTACTTAACTTGGCTTAACGCTGCCTAGTAAATAAGTCCCACTTTCACGCTATAATTGGCCTGAAAGGGGAGGACAATGGGTGTTTCAGTGGGCGTTGCACCGCAGCACCCATTGATTTGGATCCTGCCCCATATTTACACGGCGGCGTAAGTGTCTGGCAGCGCCAAAATTAAGACCAGGGAAAACCTGGTCTTACCCTGATACATGTTTAATACATTTTTCATCACTTTTTGCTATTTTCATGTGTGCTGCATTGTGTAGCATGCATGGAAACAGCAAAATGCCAATGATTGTTTATGTGCAGGAAGGTGTCCCTTACTGCACATAAACAATCATTTAAAAAAATTATGTTTTGCAACTTTGATGTGTACTGCATTAAGCTACAAAATGCCATTTAAAGGTTTATGTGCAGGACAAGACACCTTCCTGTATTTAAAGATGGTTTATGTGCAGGAAAAGACACTTTCCTGTATATAAACAATCACTTCCCTCAGACAATGCAGGCACTCTTGCACTATGGTGCAAGGGAGTCTGGTTGATGCTAGGATGCTAAATGTACCACCAGCACAGGGGGAAAAGCAGAGCTGCACCACATTCTTGTAACTATGTTGCAGCCCTGCGTTTCTAAAGTGATGGAGTATGCTGTTAGCCTTATAGGGTTTACGGACTGCTTCGCCACTTTCTTTGTAAAAAAGCCCCTCTGTGCTGTGCTGTTTTTAGCTCTGAATACTGTCTGGAATGGCTCCAGCAAGTTGTTATCTTCCAGAAAGGTGATGAGTTGTGTATTTACAAGACTGTCCTAGGTTTTGGACATGTAATGGAGCAGGGGTAAAGGAAGGTAAATAGATAGTGTGAAAATATCTAATCCCGCTTTTTAACCAGCTGGAGTATTAGAACTTGCTTCCAAAAGTCAGGTAAGGACTTAATGTGGAAGGTAAGCTGAAAAAAACAAAGTGGGGACATGGGTCAAGGGAGAACGTGATTTGGTCTCTGACATCCACTTTTCAATCTTGTCCACTGAAACAATTGTAAAACTTCCCAGCTGAGCAGTGGCTTCTGAGTGGGGTCCTAGCTGTTGCCAGGAACCTATCCAAGTATGTTTGTGTGTTAAATGAGAAGTACATTTTCTCTATTCTGTTCATGAAGTATATAACTATTTCTTCACAGTGGGAGACTCACAATACACTGTTGCTCTAAACTGTGAAAGACTAGTAGGCTGAGAGAGTTATTTCACAACTTTTAATAATTCTCCGGAGGAACTATAATTTTCTTCTTGCCTTTTGGTGAAGTAGTCTTTTTCCCTGTCTTAAGTGCTTTCTGATAGCTATTCAATTCTCATGTATAGGCTTGTTGGTACAATATACATTTGGAGTGCCTCCACATTTGCTCCAGATATTTGCATTTGCTTTTATCAGTTTTTAGTTTGGAACAGTGCCATTTTTCTGATGGTGAACCTCTACATGGTTTTTCATTTTCAGTGGTGAACAGTTCTCCAAGGTGTGGAGATTGCAGAGTTGAGGTTCCTTAGGTCGCTACCAGGAGAAGCACTTTTGTCAAGATCCGGGGGGACAAAATGGTTCAGAAAGTAGTCGGCATTAATTTTGCTACATGATTTGTTAGGCATAGTAGATGGAGTTGAGGATCTTGTGTGACATTTCTGGATTCCTGGCTACCCATGGTCACAGGAATAACATTTGATCAAACCTTGGAACTAGACCGGGTGCATAGAGTTCCAACGTTGAACTCTTCAGCCAGAAAATCATTTTGTCACATCATTTGCAAACCACTGAGGTACCAGAACACAGAAGCCATCCTTAACTTTGCTCAAAAACATCGCCAAGTCTCCTAGGAGGGACAAAGAATAACGTTTAAGCCAGACTATTAAAAAACCACATTGGACACGAGGAAGGGATTTCTTTTACCAAGAGACAAACAGAGTCAAGAACATCCTATTTTATTTTGCAGGTCCAGCAAAATTTAGAATCTTTGAAAATTGTACGCCACATTTCTTTACAAACGTAAATGACCTAGCAAAACACTAGGAAACATCACAGTACAAGACATGGACCTATCATTGACAGCCTCGAACAAGAGGAGGTCATGATATCCTTTAAGCTTTGCAAATGTTTCAAGATAAGATTCAAACTTATTACTATTCATTTGTGTTAACAGTCAATGTGTTTCACTAGAATATTTTCATTGTGTACAGCTACCACACAATGTCAGTACGATGCTACATATTCTTTTGAGACAGTTTTTACCCTGAGGTATTGATTTCAGCCATACTTGGCGGTCTCCATACACCTAGGTCATATGGAGGTTTTGTTACTCTGTTTTCATGCCGTCTTATGCAGTTTTAGTCTAGGTTGGTTACAAGATCACATCTCTGGTTATCACAGAAGTGAGTTCAGGATTATTACAGCTTATTAAGATAATCAGTTGTAATCTAGTTTCTTCTGTTTAAGTAAGTACTGAGGGACCTAGATGCAGCTACCAGTGCACGTAATGTGTGAATGTTGATCTCGCTTGACTGTAGTCACTTCTTAAATTGGAGGGCAATTACTGTTTCTTTGCTATTCCAGATTATTACTACCATGTTATAACCCTCTATGCTGTCAGACTGAAGCTCCTGTTGTTGCAGCTCCTACACTAAAAGAATTCAGGTGGTGGGAGGGAGGGAGGTGAAGGGGTAGAGGGACTGTGGATAAGATTAATCTTGGCTGTTTTTGATTTTTTGTTTGTTCTTTCTTTTTCCATATATTTTTCATTTCTTTTCTTTTATGATCTGCTAGAGCTTACAGGTATGCATTGCATTACATATGCTAGTAGGGCCATAGATTTGCCACTGTTCATCAAGGAACTCCCATATCGGTCTAGCATTCATATGGAGCTAAATACACCAGTATGCAGAATGACTATGGGGATACACATATATTATATGGGAGTGTTTCTTATGACCAACACAGACTATGATAATGACTCAGGTTAGATGCAATAATCTCGTGGAGGACATCAACGTTGTTTCCTTAAGTGTGAAGGGACTCAATCACCCAGTTAAACATAGGAAAATCTTTGATTACCTAGACTAAACAAAAGGTGATATCATACTTTTATAAGAGCCAAAACAATCCGACGAAGATGCAGCCATTATTAAATATAACTGGATCTCACATGTTTCATGCTCACCGGAAGATCATTAAAAAAAGGCATTATTACCCTAATAGCTAGGAAGTCTAACATA
This sequence comes from Lissotriton helveticus, assembly GCF_964261635.1. Classification (NCBI taxonomy): domain Eukaryota; kingdom Metazoa; phylum Chordata; class Amphibia; order Caudata; family Salamandridae; genus Lissotriton; species Lissotriton helveticus. Next base: position 658,813,936 of record NC_136068.1, on the reverse strand, counting down.
TCCATTGAATCACAATCACATGATGATGAAGGAAGAGTAGTGGTTACTCATCTGAAAAAGGGTGAAGATCTAATACATGTTGTCAATGTATATGGCCCTAATACCGATGAACCCAACTTCTGGGAAAACATCTCAAACACTATCGAATATTTCCCCCAAGATGATCTTATCATAGTTGGTGGAGTCTTTATTTTACCACTAGTTCCTATAATAGACCACCAATCCAAGTGTAATTACCAAGTCACTAGATCTCATGATATCGTTCAGAAAATTTGTTGTAAATTCAATCTCAAAGTTTCTTGGCATCTCCAACACCCGGACTTCCGTGACTATACATTCTACTCGGCTCTACATAATTCTTATACCAGGATAGATTATATACTAATATCTGGCACTTTCATGCATCTAATCGATCATACAGACAGCTCACCCAGGTTAGATTCAGACCACTCATGTATTAATACCAAACTAGATGGAAGCCACACTACACCTTCTACTAAAAGATGGCGTTTTAATGAAGATATCCTCTCAGATCCTGAGGACAAAAAGAGAATTGAAGAAGCAATCCAAGAATATATTAAGCATAATGATCTTCCAGAGACTAACGTTTTCACCCTTTGGGATGCTCTGAAAGCAATCATTAGGGGAGTCCTCATTAGGGTTAAAACGAAAATCAATAAGAAGCTTAACTTTTTTAATTTAGAACATGAAATTAAACTCCTGGAGACCTCAGACGCTAACACGCTGGACAACAATAATCTCCTTAACTAATTAGTATAAAAGAAATATGAATATAATGAAATACTAAGTAAACGGGCAGGAGTATGGATCAACAGGTTTAATGCCCTTAAACTCTGTGTAGGTATTGGAGCAGGCAAGCTTCTAGCTTCCTATGTCAAACATAAACAGAGACAACACACTATTTCATCAATAAAAGACAACAATAACAAAACGCAGACTAAACAAAAATAAATTTTAAACACACTTAAGTCATAATATGAAAATCTGTATAAGAACGAACAAACCCTTAATTCAGAAGAATGCAACAGATACTTGGATACATTAAACCTCCCTCTGCTGTCTGAGGCAGAGAACCTAGCACTGGGAAAAACTATTCCTGACATAGAAGTATCCAACTCCTTTAAATCATTGAAACATAATAAGGCTAAGGGCCCTGACGGATTCTCAGCATCTTTTCATAAGTCATTTGGAGCGTCAATCCAGCCAACCATGCTAAAAGTATTCAATACTATAGCTCACAAAGGACACACAACCAATTTGATGAAGGAAGCCACATTATGATTATACCCAAGCAGGAAGGACCCTCTACTGCCCAAAAACTTTAGGCCAATATCTCTAATTAATGTGGATTGCAACATATCTGCAAAAATACTTGCCACAAGACTTAATGGAGTCCTTCTACATCTTATAAATAGGTCACAGGTTGGATTCCTCAAAAATCGAATGTCTAACGATAACATCCGCTTGCTGTGCCATGTCTTAGAACACGCAAAGTTGCAGTCAGTACCGACTATAGCAATCCCCCTGGTTAACTAGATGCCTATGCGGATGTTATACTTACAGTACGAAAGACCCGAGTCATTCAAGCAGGATAAAAGCTAAACAGAGATAAATCAGAAGTAAAGCCCCTAAATGTACATAGTACCAGTGACATTTTAGGCAACTCAGGCCTTGCGTGGCAACCTGGCTGCATAAAATATCTTGGTATTGAGTTTGGTAGCAATATAATCCACACTCTACTTCGGAAAGAAACCTGCACACTGGGGAAATCAAAACTCTCTTAGACACATGGTCGACAAAATCTATTATATAGTGGGGTAGAATTGAAACTATTGAGTTAATGATCACGCTCTTAGTGAATTATCTAATTACCATGCTCCCTCTTTTATTAACCAATCATTTTCACCATAAACTAGATGTCCTTCTAACTAAATTTTTATGGCAAGGTAAAAAGGCCAGAATTAATCTAAAAAAACTAAGATTGGACAAATCCCTTGGCGGGGTCAACTTAGCCGACTTCAAAACATACCAGACAGTTTTCTTGGCAAAACAAGGCTCATATTGGATTTGGCCCCCGGTTAATTACTCTCCAGTATGATTAGAGGTTGAAAAATCTTTACTTATTAGCCTTGACCTGGGTCGCCCTAATCACCTCTAAACACACACGCCTTTTCTGTTCAAAATCCATAATTAAAAATACTAAAGCAGCTCTACTGAAATTAGATAAGAAACTGGACATCAGTATGAGACGCTCTAAATCAGAATCGCTATGGGACAATCGTAATATTGTGTCACCAAGTCTCTAAGATCTATAATATAATTCGCCCAAACAATGCAACCCTTAATAAGAACCTGATATCCTTTTGGGAATCACACTCCTCTAACCCGATCTCTGAATACAGTTGGCCACAATTATGGAGCTCTGTCACCAAAAATAAAATATCACCAGTCCAACATAAGGCATATTGGACGCTGGCTCGCCTACATTCGCTAAATATAAGAGTTGATCCTGATTTCTGGAACTGCAAAGAGGAAACAGGAGACTTGGCCCATCTGATACTGCACAGTAAAGGTGTTGCGGTATATTGGAACAAGATTTTTTAATTTTTATCCAAATTGTTTTCTTGTAATCTTAAAAAAGAATTTTCTACTCTAATAACTGCCTATTTAGGTGAGGATACACTAAACGATGAGGATAAAGCACTACTATACTTTCTGCTTACGTCTGCAGTTAAGATTATCCTGAATAACTAGAAAGACACACACAAGGCGACATTTAATTGTTGGTTGAACTGGATCACTCACTTTAGGGGTGCTGACAATATCGCCCTCATATATTCATCTTTATTTCGGCACAACTTGGCCAGAAAAGATTTGCAAAACAACGATACATTCATAAATTACATATCATGAACCGTTTTTGATACAGAGTGAATAAACATGGTTAAATAATACAGTGCTAGTGAGGAATAAACATTTTGATTAAAAGTTACAGAACTAATCCTGGGGAGGCATTTAGACGGGGAACTGGGAGATGAAAAATTCATATATATACAATAAAATAAGCCTATCTATCAGTCTTCCGTTAAACATACAGAATAAGAAACACTTAAAATCAAGTTTAGACAAATAGGGTTAGTGTGGATTGGGTCATTTGAAGATGTTCCTTATAATTTTAAGCCTTTATTCATGCGTACAAAGTAGATAGAGAGCAGAAATCTACTGACACTGGATACTATTGTTCTAGTCGTATCAGATTTAATGATTCTCAATGCCTCCTTACATGATCTTATGCCCAAAAGAATGCATAGGGGTTAGATCCACTTTCTTCTAGCCTTCACATAGGCCGTACAGAACAAAAGGATATGCTGTTCGTCCTCTTTGAAATTTCCTTGGCACATAGTGCAGATTTCGCTAGTCATTTGGTCATCTCTGGCCCTCCTGGACCAGCATGCCAAGGTTGAATTGGTCACAAGATTGCCATACCTTAGTTTCATAAATAATGTTTTGGCTAGGCAGGGCTCGACTTCATCAAGGAAGTTCTCAAAACTGGGCTCATCCTTGAAGGTCAAGAAGTTATTTGTTAAAGTTACGCCTCTATTTTCATTGGTCATCGTACTTTTAATGAAGCCCCAGAAAGCGAGCTTCACCAGATTTTTTTAATTATACAGTAAAGATTCCGGATTGTCCCTAAACTGAGGCAAGCCTATTTTGGTGAACCATAATCGAGCATGTTTTAACCATAAGTTAGATTTTAATACGTCAAGACACATTACTTCTTTTAGCCCATTCCTATAGTCTAGCAATTCTGGTGTTAGCCAAAGTCCCACCCAAAACATTAGGGGCCGCAAGCTAGTGTAGTGGTCTGTTCTTTTAATATTTAAGTCCAGCAATAGTGGTACTAAAGGAGTGCCTTTTGGAGCCCTTACAAGACTTCTCAGAAATTTCTTCTCACTAATTGAGAAAGCATTCTTGGCCATGCGCCCCCAAATTTCCGCGCCATACAATGCTGCGGACTGAACCTTGAACTTAAATATCTCTAACGCTGGTGACACAGCTTTACTGGTACTTGCACCATGCTTTTTTTAGAATCGGTATAGTATTCTGTGTAAATATTAACTTACTCTTCTCTATTTGAGGCTTCCACATGAATTTAGAATCAGTGGAGACCCCCAGATAAGAGAAATTTTGGACCGATTCTAATTTCTGGCCATTTAATGTTAGACAACCTTTTTGTGATTTGAAGGGATTTAGGGCCATGCATTTAGTTTTCTTTGTATTTATTTCCAATACTTTTTGGTTACAACAGCCATAGAACGAATGGAGGAGTGCCTGTAAACCTCTATTGGTTTGGGAAATTAGAATGGTGTCATCCGCAAATAATAATGCGGGTACCCTCTCCCCATTCAGTTTAGGGGAGTCATTATTACAGCCAGCCAAATGGGTAGGAATATCATTCACGAACAGTGAAAATATGGTGGGGGCCAGCACGCAGCCCTGGCGGACCCCGCGCTCTATTGGTATATTCTGGGATAATTAACCATTTGGGCCCCATCTCACTTTAGAATTTTTTTTCGCATGTAGCCCAATTATCTGGTACAACAAACAACTAGGTAACCCCATCATATAAAGGGATTTCCATAAAAGATCTAGTGGCACAAGATCGAACGCCGCTCTGAGATCTACAAACGCCACGTAAAGATGTCCCTTTTTAATGTGGACATATTTCCAATAGAGGCAGCAGAATCTGAAGACTTGATCTACGGTGCTCACTTTGCTCCTAAACCCTGCTTGGAACTTTGTGAGGACCGAATTGTCTTCCATCCACCGATTTACCCGAGCTAAAATATGCCTAGAATACATTTTTGGGAGAATATCCATTAGGCTAATTGGGCTATAGTTTGAAGGATCAAACCGATCGCCCTTTTTAAATATTAAAACGATCTCTGCTCCCCGCCAGCTTTCTAGGAAGTCTACACCAGCCGCCAATACATTACACAAATAGTTTATGTATGGTGCCCAAATGTTTAACTCAAGTTTATAGAGGTCACCAGGGACTTTATCTAGGCCAGGTGCTTTGCCATTTTTAACGGCATTAATGGCCATTTCCGTTTCCTCTACAGTAAATTCCAATTTAGCACGGGAGGGAATAAGCAATGGCGCGTCTTCACTAATAGCGTTTTTGGTTTCATATTTTTTATATAAGGTGGTAAAATGGTTAACCCACGTGAGTTCGTCAAGGTAAACATCCTCGATTACTCTTCCTACGTGAATCCCATTTTCCACTAGTCTCCAAAACCCTACGTTGTCTTTTGCCTTTGCAGCGTCCAACCAATCAGCCCAGCTATCTTCCTCCCAGACTTTTCTCGCAACCGCCTGGGTATGCTTATATTCTTTCCGTACCAATCTAACATCATTTGGGGACTTCGTTTGTTGTGACAACAAAAGTTGCTCTTTAGACTGCCGGCAAGTCTTGCCATACCATGGCTTGCTATGGGACAAATTATTTAACTTTTGATGGCTCTTTTTTGGCATTTTAGTAACCAGGAGTTTTAAAGAACTCATTGTGTAATTTAATAAAGTTATCGGGCTATCAGCCTCCACCAGTGAGTTCGCAAAGGCGGAAAACGTCTTATCAAATAATAAGTAGATTTCTGTAAGGGTTTCACCGCGCTCTAATAAGTGAGACCATTTTAAGGCGCGCCTATTGTTACTAACCAGAATTTAGTCGCGGGAACCGCTTTGGTCATCTGTTATATTAGCACTACCAACCCCATTGACTATACATGATTCAAATAATAATTCCAATGGGCGATGATCACGCTCTAGTCTATCCTTGACCTCTAGATCGATCATGTACTGCCAAATATCCATAGACACAATAATAAAGTCTAAATTACTTTTTGAGTTGTTTCTTACAAAAGTAGGTCTTTTAGATATGTCCAACGGGAGACGGCCGATGCAAGCCCTCAGGCCGTGCTCCGCAGACAGCTTCATTATTTGGACTGCCAGAACTGAACAATACACAGGGTCAGTGTTATCCAACAAGGGAATATTATTTGCGCAATCTTCCTCGTCGAAAACTTCACCCAATCCTAAAATTGGTTCATAGCTGGAATTCAGATCCCCAGATTGTATTACACCTTCTTTATCAACCATTCTATTTAAAAAAGACTCCAATTTAGCCAAAGTCATTGATTCGTTCGATAACGGGGCAGGTCTATTAAAGACATTAATTAAATATAACACCTTCCCTCACTTTTAGCCCGAACGGCTGAATGGATTTCCACCAAACTTGGCAAAATTGTAGGGACTGGTACCCCGATGTGCCTTTGCTATGTCTCAAGATATATGCTCCAGTGGTTTTTACGAAAATTAACTTTGAAAAAATATATATTGGGCTACATTGGGCTATATATATATGTTAGAGCCCAAATGTAGCCCAATGTAGCCCAATGTAGCCCAAAGATGGCCACCAGAGACAAAAAAAAACAAATGTAGCCCAAATATCAGCCAGATGTAGCCCAACTATAGCCCAATGACAGAATGTCCCAGAGTGTTCTAAAGAACAACTAGAGCGCTAACAGTCTTACTTATGACAAAAGTATGGCACACCTGAAGTCATCTTGATTGGAATAAAGTGTTAACACTTAAAACATTAAATTTGCAAAGGAACAAAATGAGGGGGTTCATTTTGCCATAGAAATTATGATTAGTGCTGAAGAAAGAAAAATTAGGACACATTTTGAGTGACTTTTTAAATCCTCTTATATTTCATTAAAAAAATTCTGATATGCAGTCTCCCAAGATGGCCACCAGAGACAAAAGAGCCCAAATGTAGCCCAAATATCAGCCAGATGTAGCCCAACTATAGCCCAATGACAGAATGTCCCAGAGTGTTCTAAAGAACAACTAGAACGCTAACAGTCTTACTTATGACAAAAGTATGGCACACCTGAAGTCATCTTGATTGGAATAAAGTGGTAACACTTAATACATTTAATTTGAAAAGGAACAAAATGAGGGGTTTCATTTTGCCATAGAAATTTTATATATATATATATATATATATATATATATATATATATATATATATATATATATATATATATATATATATATATATATATTACCTACTGGCGGTCGCCAGTAGGTAGTTATAGTTAGGAATTTTTTCAATGCAAAATCTCAAAATTCTATTTGGAATAACTTTGGCGCCGGTTGACGAATCTGCCAGAAAATTTCCTCAAATTTGCCTCGTGGAGCTCCGGTCCTTCCTTGAAAGTTTGGGGGGGATTCCTCAAGCGGGGGCCGAGAAAAAAGGGGGGTCCCAAAACATGTTTTCCCCATGTTAATTTCCATAGGGCGGTCAACCTCACTTTTAGCCCGAGCGGCTGAATGGATTTCCTCTAAACTTGGCAAAATTGTAGGGACTGGTAGCCCGATGTGCCTTTGCTATGTCTCAAGATATGTGCTCCAGTGGATTTTGAGTAATTTAGGTTCAAAAAAATATATAAATCTATGGCAGCGCCCCGGTACGACACGCGAGGTGCGCACGGAAAGCTGATTGGCTCTCGGGTGTCTGTAAACATTCGAAACAGTCCGGACCGGCCGCCATCTTGTGTCTCGGTAGGAAAGAGACACAAGAGGTGGAAAAAAAAGGGGGGGAAATGACCATAAGGGGGCAGGAATAGACCCCTCCTGACCCCCTAGGTTTGATGTGGGGGCCATAAAAGGGCCCCGCGGGGCAAATACATTTTTTAATTTTTTCTGATTTGCGCGGGGGCAGCGCCCGGTACGCGCACCGGGAAGCGTACCGGGGAGCGGACCATGGGGAAAGAAGAATGACAGAGTTTTAAAAAAATGTAGCCTTTTTTTATAAATTGGAGGTAGTTCTAAAAAGAACTGTTTTTTTTTCTTCTTTTTGTTGTTTTATATTTTTTTATTGTTTTTCTGAACATTTTTAACTTTTTTTGGGTTTTCTGAACAGTTTTATATTTTTTTTGTATTTTTCTTGGGGAGAAACGAAAAAACAGGGAATTGAAAATGGCTCAACTGGAGCAAAAAAAATAAATAATAATAATTAGGGGTTATTGGGGCATTTGTGGTTGTCCCCAGCAAGCACGGTGAGCTTAACGCTCTGTTCTCCGTAGGAGATGGTCTTCCCACAATGTCTGCAGGTAATACGGAAATCTGCAAACCGTGGCTGAATGCAAGGCATCGTCTCTCTTGCCTCAGGTCCCGACGGAGTGCGTTGCTTTCTTTTGGAGGTGGTGCTTGTACTTTGGGGAGGGTTTCTGGCCAGTTCCCTCATCTCTGCAGCAGAATAGTTTATTGGATGCTTGCGCTGCATGTGGCGAATCATTGTGTTGTTTCCGAATGAATATTTTTTATTAGGGTTCCCCCTAGAAAGTGCCATGCCACAGATTAGGCAAGTCACCTTGGCTGCATTTACTTTTTTCTTCCCCCCTGGCAATGAAAAAAACTCCCATATAATGTGTGGTCTTGGCTGGTATGGGGTATTGTGTTCTTGAAGCCATCTTCTCCTCCCCTCCTCCTCCCCTCCTCCCCTCCTCCTCCTCTTACTCCTCTTCTTGACCACCAATGAAATCTTGTGGTGGTCTTCTTGGTGGTTGTGGTGGTGGTGGTGGTGCAGATGCACCAGCTGCTGCTGCTACTGAAGCCATTATATAGATCAAAAAGGCACAGAGAGGTACAAACAGGTCTTCCTCAGTCAAAGGACAAAGTCAGAATAAGGAAAAAAGGTGGGGTCTTTCATCATTTGGGAAACAAAAAGGCCTGAACCAATGAGAAGTGTTATTTTCAGGTCACAAGACAAGGGATTTCATCATTATGAAAGTAAAAGTGTTCTGCACCGATTAAAAGTGTTATTTTCAGGTCACATAACCGACGCGCTTACGCGCCCGGGGGCGCGCCCCGGGTCGCGTCACGTAAGTGCGTCGGAAGTTTACGTTGCACAATCGTATTTGCTCGAGTGCTTGCGGGTGCGCTTACGCCGTGCGTATCACGCGGCTACGCGTTTGGTCACGATCATGTTTTTGTTCGCGACGTTGGCGCTAACGGGACGCTTCCCGGTTCGCGCACCGGGGTGCTTCAAACGACTACGCTCTCCGGGGCGCTCACCGGGACGCGCCCCGGGAGCGCTACAGGGTCAAAAAAAAATATATAAATAAATAAATTGTTTAAAATACAAATAAAATATAGGATTCATTCATTTTCAAAAATATTACATTTCATAGCTATAGACAGTTGCTATTAACCACATTTTGAAATTCAAAGAAAAAAACATAGGTTTGGGGCCTTATATATAGTGAGGAATTAGCATTTAAAAAACCTATGAAATTCACTGAAAGAACCATAGGTTTCACACAAGTTATAGTTAGGAATTAGCATATAAAAACCTATTAAATTCACTGAAAAAACCATAGGTTTGACACCAGTTATAGTTAGCAGGAAATTTTACTGACATAAAACCATTGAAATTCCCAAGTTATAGTTAGTTGGACTCACTATAACTTGCACGCCTGCAATGCACTGCTGATGATGTCACATATTACATCACTCATGACATGGTCAGTGACATCACTCATGACATCACTGATGACACCATCCTTGTGACAGAGTGACAGACCTCCTTTCAGTGTAATGTAACCCTTAAAACACATATTCAAAAATAGAAATTAACATTTTCAAAAAAATGGAGATACCCATACCAGTTACAACAAACCATTCAGTAATTCCACCATCTATATACACATCCACTCATTCATCAACAGTTCTATATAGTCACTCATACATATACTCACTCATCATATGTAGTGATACACCTATACATCCTGTTACACACCGACAGTCATCCAAAAGTTACTCACACACATACTCACACATGCAAATAAACTATTGACCATCCATTTATTTGCATATAGAACTATACACACACTACCACTTTACTTATATGGAAATTTACACATACTTATTTAAACAGGAACTATTACAATCTCTCGCTCTGACATATACTCACTTATATACATCAATACTCACATATAATAGATTAAAATATATGTAGTTACTGATAAAGACACTAGTGAGACAGTCATTCACTCACTAACACACACATATACACACTCATCCACCCATACAGTCCTGCACATATGCTATCTTCAAAACACATACAAACAGTGAGTCAGTCACCAACCCATGCAGCCACTTATACACAAAGAGAAACACTGATACATATATTTCAATATTTAAAAGTTACTCGCTAATCTATGTATTCACTAAGATACACTTATTAAGGCAGTTAACAAATATATATATTTTTTTAAAACATCCATTTACACACTTATTTAACCATTTATTCTTCCATCGACCTTTACAAATACATATATAAAACAAAATTTATTTTTCAGAAAGACACACATTCAGTGGATGGTGTCATCAGTGATGTCATGAGTGATGTCACTGACCATGTCATGAGTGATGTAATATGTGACATCATCAGCAGTGCATTGCAGGCGCGCAAGTTATAGTGAGTCCAACTAACTATAACGTGGGAATTTCAATGGTTTTATGTCAGTAAAATTTCATGCTAACTATAACTGGTGTCAAACCTATGGTTTTTTCAGTGAATTTAATAGTTTTTTTATATGCTAATTCCTAACTATAACTGGTGTGAAACCTATGGTTTTTTCAGTGAATATATATATATATTCACTGAAAAAACCATAGGTTATAGACCATATATAGTTAGGAATTAGCATTTACAAAACCTTGAAAATTCACTGAAAAAACCATAGGTTATAGACCATATATAGTTAGGAATTAGCATTTAGAAAACCTTATTTTACTCACACAAAACCATTGAAATTCCATATATAGTTAGTTGCACTAACTATATATCGCGCACCCGCAATCCACTGCTGATGATGTCACATATTACATCATTCATGACATGGTCAGTGACATCACTGATGACATCACTGATGACATCTCAAATGACATCACTGATGACATCATCTAGTGTCTGTGTGTTTTTGTAAAGTTTAAATAAGTTTTACATATTGAAGAATGACTGGATGTATGGAAGACTGAGTGTGTGTGTGGCTGGCTGGGAGGTGTGTGACTCTGTGCATATCAATGTGTACTTGTATCAGTGATTGTATAAGAGAGTAAGTATGTGTTAGTATATGTGTGAAAAGTATGGTGTTCTGTGTTTAACTATAGATGAGGAAATCGAAGTGTGATTGATTCTTCACAGGACTGACTAGGTGTATGAGTGCATATGATAGTGTTCTAATAATAACTTACTGTATGTATGAGTAATTGTATGGGTGAATGAGTGTGTAGACGTACGAATCAGTGAGTGCGTATGTAGTAACTGGTATTGGTGTGTCATGATGTCATCAGTGATGTCATTTGAGATGTCATCAGTGATGTCATTTCAGATGTCATTAGTGATGTCATCAGTGATGTCACTGAAGTATGGTGTTCTGTGTTTAACTGTATAGATGAAGAAATGGAAGTGTGATTGATTCTTTACAGGACTGACTTGGTGTGTGAGTAACTCCATGGATGAGTGGCAGTGTGTGACTGTCTGCATAGGTGTATGAGTGCATATGATAGTGTTGTAATAATAAGTGACTGTATGTATGAGTTATTGTATGGGTGAATGAGTGAATGTGTGTGTAGACGTAGGAATCAGTGAGTGCGTATGTAGTAACTGGTATTGGTGTGTCATAATGTCATCAGTGATGTCATTTGAGATGTCATCAGTGATGTCATCAGTGATGTCATTTGAGATGTCATCAGTGATGTCATCAGTGATGTCACTGACCATGTCATGAATGATGTAATATGTGACATCATCAGCAGTGGATTGCGGGTGCGCGATATATAGTTAGTGCAACTAACTATATATGGAATTTCAATGGTTTTGTGTGAGTAAAATAAGGTTTTCTAAATGCTAATTCCTAACTATATATGGTCTATAACCTATGGTTTTTTCAGTGAATTTTCAAGGTTTTGTAAATGCTAATTCCTAACTATATATGGTCTATAACCTATGGTTTTTTCAGTGAATTTCATTGGTTTTTTAACAGCTAATATCTGTAGCTGTAAAATGTATTCTTCTTTAAATCCCAAAATATATTTTATATGTTCATGAATAATTTTTTTTTTAATATTTTTTTTTTTTCGTTCCCGCTTCGCGAATCGGGAAGCTTCCCGTTAGCTGACCTTGATGCCGCGAAATAGACCGCGAGCCGGTAAACGTTTCTTTACCGCAAGTGCCGCGTTAGAAAACAACATCGTGACGCCTCCCGTCCGCATGACGTTTCACGTTGTCGCGTGATACGTCATATGACGTGCTACGTTAGCGAACTGGTACGCGAAGCAAGTCGCAAAGCGCAGGTTTCTGGAAGCAAACCGGGAGGCCCTGCAAAGCGCTTAACGTAAACACAGCAAGTCATGTGACTTGGTAATAACACTTTTCATTGGTTCATTTCACTTTTGGTTTCCTAATGATGTAAGACTAGGTCATATAATCTAAAATGAACACTTTTGATTGGTTGAGAACTCTTGTTTTTCCCAAATGATGAAAATCCCTCCTTCTTTCCTCACTCTGACTTTCATCATTGTGAGAGAAAGACCCTTTGTGATCACTGAGCAATGGCTTCTTTAGTAGCTTCAGCTGGTGCTTCCCCACCACCTCCACCACATCCAAGGAAGAGTGGACCACCTGCTCAAGTTATAATTCAGCAAGAAGAGGAAGAAGAGGAAGACGAGGAAGAGCAGGAAGAGAGGCAGTTTTTGCCTGAGGAACCCAGGACGTCTCACCGGAAAGAAAACTTCATTTGGCAATTTTTTAAAATTCCCAAAGGTCAGAAAAAAGTAAATGCAAGATACGTAACTTGCCTTATATGTCAAGATAGACTGTCCAGAGGAACCGAGAAAAAATACAGTTTCGGAAACTACACAATGCATCGCCATATGACTAGGTGGCATCCTAACAACTACAGTGCTGCACAGTTTCGGAACGACCTAGATAATCTCCCTATTATGGCCAGAAGATCTGTTGTACCGGAAGTAACTGGACCAGAGGGCAGGGAGATGGTGCCAAATATACAAATGAGATTTGGTGAAGTAAAACACATCTGCGTATTTTGCGATGGATTCATTTGCTACGGAGAAAGAAGCATCACTTTGATCAACAGAGCTATTGACTATCATATGCAAGTTTGTACGAAACGCCCAAAATAATAAATACTTTTTTTTTGTTTTGTTGCTCCTGTTGAGCCCTTTACAATGAATCGTTTTCATTGCCCCCTCCAAGAAAAACCCCAAAAAATATAAAACTGTTCAGAAAAATTCAAAAAAAGTAAAAAAATGTTCTGAAAAATAATAAAAAAAATATAAAACAACAAAAACAATAAAAAAAAAGTTCTTTTCAGAACTACCTCCCCGTTATTAAAAAATTGGTACAATATTTGGAACTGTGCCAACCTCTATTTCTCTTAGTTCGCTTCCCAGTTCGCTCGCCGGTACGCGAACCGGAAGCGAACCAAAAACAGTAAGTATAAGGGAAGGAAACAGACACTTATGTTAAAAGAAAGACAGCTATAGGGGAGTAAACTAGAGATACTATTACCCGTAATCCACTGCTGATGATGTCACATATTACATCATTCATGACATGCTCAGTGACATCATCAGCAGAGGATTGCGGGTTTTTTGGCAACGTGCCTTATCCACGGTTTAATAACGCTGCCTTTTGCTTTATATAAGTTTTCAAATTGTATGAAATATATACCAATAGGTCGTTATGAACCTTTAGGTAGTGCTTTTCTTCATGAGGTCTGGTCGCTTCCATACACATACAGATGTTTCAAAGATGATCAAGAAGTTTATCTGAATGGAGAGGAATGCACTGAGACGCCAGATCATTCACTAATGTGTAGGCACATACAGTTACACGGTTCATGCAACAAACACCGACCAAATATGGCTTGCGTGTTGCAAGGCACGCCAGTTCCTGCTATCATCCCCACGTTCAAGTTGTTGGAAAATGGTAGTTATTTGATGCTCAATAATGAAGATTGTTCTGAGTTAATTAAAAGTATTCCTTTTATCGTAACAGTAAGTGAACGGGTTATTTGCTGCAGAAATGTTCTATTTTCTCCCACACATGAACATAGGGAGTTTTCAATCTGGCCACAAATACCAACCTTGGGAGAGATTTCAACGGCATGGCAAGAATAAGAGCTCTTTTGTCTCAGAGAGAGGTGGCCTTGAGTTCGGCCCGTGAAACTTTCGTGCTTCACATAGCGAACACCCGTACAGAGGTGCAGACCCTTTTCAATTCAGATTTGCCTTTCAATTTCAGCAAGATGGTTCGGACTATCTTTAACGCATCCTCCACAAAGGCCCTGGCGCACTTTTTTAAAGTTGTTACCAGTGGTCTCGTGACTTCATTTGAGAAAATCTTTGGAGTCATCCCTGCTTTCTTTCATTCTATTTTCTCCACTCTGCTTCGTGGATTGGCATTTTTACTTGCATTACCAGCGGACGCTCTTGTGCTTTTTTACATTTTTAAATATGGATGTCCCTCCTAATCAACCTCCCACCCTGCAGCTGCTGACACTGTTCCGCAATCGCATGCTAGAATATTATGGCACAATGCCGTTGGCGATATTAAGCACGGCATATGGATTATCTTTTCGATTCTCCTACTTCACCTGTGTCCAGCCTGTATTTCACTGCCTGACCTGTGATTTCGATTGGGCCATTGATTTGTGTCTCTGCGGACCGGTTTCTCCTGACGTCGACTTTAATCAGCTGATGACTCCTATCATTACTCACGAGTTGGTTTGTCCTGGCGAAAGGATTATGGCTGTGGCATTGATGCATGGACTAATTGGTCCCTGGAATTTATTGGCGGCAGCACAGTCTTTCTTGGAACAGAGCTTTCTTGAAAACCCACCAAGCTGTCCTCTGATGGTGATAGAGGATCCGGTGCTGGGAGAGCACGTATGTTCTTTTCCGCTTTTAAATTGGATGGCTGAACTGTTTTCGGATGAAGACGGTGACTTCCTATTGGAGGCTGTTGCAGCTTATTTTGCATACACAGTTATGTCATTGACCTTTTTCATGTTTGATATGCTGAGTACTAGCATTTCATTGACAATTCATTGACTTATTTGTCAAGTTTTTATTATTTACCTTGCCTATTGGCTTAAGACTCGATAAAGTACTTGGCTGTTTTATTTTTCTTTAGCATTAAATTTTCCTAGTTTTTAATGCTTTACCTTGCGGACCGTCCACATATAAACTTGCAATCTGCTCTCATGAGATGGCACTTCTATTATCTTATTCAGTTCGTTTCCGGATCATGGGGAGGTGTCATCTAGGTCCTGGATATCTTTACACCGTGTTAAGTTAGCATGGGCTCATTACCGGTTTAAACGCCATTTTTCCTTTTTTGCAACTTCTGCACACGACACTTAGTTGTTGCTTTAGCTTTCCACCTAGTAGTTCATCGTGGTTTACATGAGAATAATATGTTATTGCTCTACTATCTGCTTTGCTTGTTAAACTATATCTGTACAGCGAGTGCTAAAGTTTCAAGAACAACACGATACAGAATTGTTATGAGGTCTGATCTCCACGACTTCATACTCATAACATAAGTGCAACTTCTGCCAATTCTGGGCATGAGGCGGGTTTTATATTGCTTTGCCGAACACACATACACAACAGTTGATGCGGTTCACATGAAGAGAGAGCTGGTGTATGCTGATGTGATTCCTTCAAATCTAAGACACTAAAGTATGGGCACGCCCTAAACCAACACAAAGAGACCTTCTTAGCAAATAATATAATATGTGTATTAGGGAGGGTGAGATATAAGCAGCCGCGGGCCGTGGAGGGAGTTACGGTGAGGCAGGGAGGCGGGGAGGGGGAGAAGCAGGGTGGAGCCCTCTCTACCCTGCCCCTCCCCCTCCCCGCCTCCCTGCCCCACCGTAACTCCCTCCACGGCCCGCGGCTGCTTATAAGTGTTGCTAACTCTTATTCATTTACAGCATGTTAACATACTGTCACCATTCGCTTTTTATGTACTAGTAACTATGCTGGTAATTTTGCTACTGATAATATGTGTACTTGTATTCTCCACCCTGCTTCTCCCCCTCCCCGCCTCCCTGCCTCACCGTAACTCCCTCCACGGCCCGCGGCTGCTTATAAGTGTTGCTAACTCTTATTCATTTACAGCATGTTAACATACTATCACCATTCGCTTTTTATGTACTAGTAACTATGCTGGTAATTTAACTACTGATAATATGTGTACTTGTATTATCTAAGATACTACGCCTGAGAAGACGGCATTAGTAAATAAACATTTCAAATACACATGTGTTCTTCTTAACTCCATGTTCTGGTTTCTAAGAAATATATAACGACCGACTGTTCATGAGTTCCACGTATCCTGAGGTACTATAAGTTCATATTCTGGATTGTCTAAACATTGAGAGTTTGTTATATCCAATGTGACACTGTACCTAGCTTGCTAAGGAGTTTTTGATTACTAACATGAGTTTTGGGACACCCTAATTCGCCGAGGTTCCAATCCTCTGTCCACAGTTCTGTGTGAGAACAGAAACCCTGCGACAGGGGCACCCCCGACCCTTGCTGGAGCTTCATCACACTTGCGATACAACTCCAGCAATGCGCCACCTTTACGGCACAAATACATCACGCATCTGTGCTGTTTTTGCCCCATGATGCGCCGCATTGTAAATGCAGCACACCATAGGTGACGGAACAGCGGCACAGAATGACTAACACATCCCTGGTGATGCGCCAGTCATCATAAATGTATCCCTATGCTTCTTATCTTGTTAGAGATGAACCGCCATATGTATCATCAAAGTTTTTTGCATTTCCTAAATAGCGAACTTTAAGGAATAAATAGCGATTCTTTACCATTCCTAGTTTGCGATTAGCTATTTGCTAATTACAAATTACCCATTCATTTCCTTCATTTCCATAGGGCGGTTGGACTCACTTTTAGCTCGAACGGCTGAATGGATTTCCACGAAACTTGGCAAAATTGTAGGGACTGGTAGCCCGATGTGCCTTTGCTATGTCTCAAGATATATGCTCCAGTGGTTTTTACGAAAATTAACTTTGAAAAATATATATTGGGCTACATTGGCCTATATATATGTTGGAGCCCAAATGTAGCCCAATGTAGCTCAATGAAGCCCAATGTAGCCCAATGTAGCCCAAAGATAGCCGCCAGACACACAAAAAAACAAATGTAGCCCAAATATCAGCCAGATGTAGCCCAACTATAGCCCAGTGACAGAATGACCAATCAGCTTCGCAAACCTCCGTTACGCGAAGCGGAGCGCTGTTACAGATATATATCTTTTTTTGAACGTTAATTTCTCAAAATCCACTGGAGCACATATATTGAGACCTAGCAAAGGCACATCGGGCTACCAGTCCCTAATATTTTGCCAAGTTTCGTGCAAATCCATTCAGCCGTTCGATTATTATTATTATTATTTTTTTTGCCCCGCGGGGCCCTTTTAAAACCTCCACATCAAACCTAGGGGGTCAGCGAGGATCTACTATGCCCCCTTATGGTTATTTCCCCCTTTGTTTTCCAAACAGTCCGTAGCGGCCGCCATCTTGTCTCTCGGTAGGATCGAGAGACAAGAGGAGGCCAAAGCGAAGGGGCAAATGACCATAAGGGGGCATAGTAGATCCTCCCTGACCCCCTAGGGTTGATGTGGAGGTTTTAAAAGGGCCCCGCGGGGCAAAAAAAATAAAAAATCGAACGGGTGAATGGATTTGCATGAAACTTGGCAAAATTGTAGGGACCGGTAGCCCGATGTGCCTTTGCTGGGTCTCAATATATGTGCTGCAGTGGATTTTGAGAAAATAACGTTCAAAAAAAGATATATATCTGTGACAGTGTCCCGGGTAGCGCTCCGTTTCGCGTACTTTTCGCGTTACGGAGCTTTGCGAAGCGAAGCTGATTGGCTCTCCGGTGTCTGTAAACATTCCAAACAGTACGGAGCGGCCGCCATCTTGTCTCTCGGTAGGATCGAGAGACAAGCGGAGGCCAAAGCGAAGGGGCAAATGACCATAAGGGGGCATAGTAGATCCTTCCTGACCCCATAGGTTTGATGTGGAGGCTTTAAAAGGGCTCCGCGGGGCAAAAAAAAGAAAAAAAACGTTTTTTTTGGTGGGGTGCGCCCGGTTAGTGTAACGGGAAGCGGACTGGGGAGCGTACTACAAGGAAACAAGAATGATTGACTTTTAACTTATTGTATGTTTATAGACTTTTTTCTTTTTTTTCTGCTGAGTGACGTCTCGGCCTATCTCCGATGCAGTCCCTACCATCTCGGCGTTTAAGCCCAGGGGGACCGGTAGTGTGGGAGAGATAACGTCTGTTAACGTTCGATTCGAAGGAAATCAGGAAGTGTTGAAAAACATTGTCTGCGCCATCTTGCCTTTTTTCAAATGCCACACTTTTGTCGTGCACGGCAGCCATTTTAGATGCCTTGACCAGACCCACTCTCTGCACGCTGTCGATCCTTAGCATGGCTCCCCACCCTCGCAAGCATCTCCCTCAGGCACTGGTCACCCCCGCTCTCTGTCTTATGCATGGGCAATAAACCTCCCCCCATCTGCGCTGCTCTTCCCTGAGAATCACACCCTGTGCCCGCCCGACACCTCCCTTTCGCCCTATTCACTACCGCACCCTCGGTCACTCCTCTTCCTCTGTGTCCGATTGTCCAGGCCGGTCCCAGGCTATCAGGTAGCCCTGCAGATGTACTTTATGGCCCCAGCTGTAAAGAATCACCCCTCTTCAAAGGAGTTATAGTAGATCAAGGCCCACACCCGAGGAGATCCTTCACACCACACGCGTTCCTACTATCTGAAAACCATCCTGTATTGTGATTGGGGAGGGGACCGAGCCTGAAGCGGAAGATTCCAGGGATGCCTCTTTGTACATCAAAGTTTTTACAATTATGTGTCACATTAAAAATATATAGCACTCCAACAAAGTAGTAGGATTATAAAACTTTAATAACTTATAAATATATACAACGCAACAAAAACAGTAAAAACATTTAAACATTTTTAGGAAAAAAGAAGGAACAATGGTCAGTAGCGGTCGGTTGTGCGAATAGTCCCAAGGCAGCACAACGTCCTGAGTTCTGGATGGCACCCAGGTGATGTTGCCTAGGTGCCGCACTGGTTTTGGGTATCCTACAATGCTGCTCCGAATAACGGCGTGGGGCGTCCCGGGGGGTGGGTCGTCAGTAGCGGTCTGTTGTGCGAATAGTCCCAAGGCAGCAGAACGCGCTGAGATGTGGATGGCACCCAGGTGATGCCCAGTAAGTTGCCGCACTGGTTTTGGTATCCTACAATGCTGCTCCGAATAAAGGCGTGGGGCGCCCCGGGGGGGGGGGTGAGGCGGCGTGAACGGGCCTCCCCAGGTGGAGGCTCGTCTGCTGTAGTGCGGCGCCCCTTTACCGTTTCAGTTGCCATTCCGTCCGCTTTTGGTACACTGTGCCAAAATCCGCCATTCAGCTGAGTTGCGCCCACTCTTGCGGTGCAGCGATAGGCGGCTGCCACAGGACTCTCAAAATGGCGGCAGGCTCTTTCCTTTTTGGGCCTGGTCCACTGAAATGGCCCTGGGACACCTTGGAAGTCGGACGCTTGTCTGCTAGGTCTTGGACCCCATTCTCGAAAGCGTCCCCTCAGCCTTGAGGATTCTACAAAAGTCTTGGGGGCCCCCGACTCCTGCAGGCTTCCGGTGTGGAGCGGCTGCCATGATTGCTCGCGGAATGATCACGACGGAGCCACGAGATGGTGGTGCTCTCATGCTGACGCCAGCTTCAGTCTGAAACATCCAGAAACAAGGTGGGGCTTTCATCGTTTGGGAAAAAAAATAAGTTTTCATCCAATGAAAAGTGTTATTTTTAGGTCATATGATCAAGCCTTCCATCATTAGGAAACCAAAAGTAAAATGAACCAATGAAAAGTTTTATAAACAAGTCACATGACCTGTTATGCGGCATAGGGTATAAAAAGCGTAGAAAATCCGTTGGCACGTGAGGCGGCGTCAGTAGCAGACCGATGTGCGAATAGGCCGAAGGCAGCACAACGCGCCAAGATCCGGATGGCACCGAGGTGGTGTCTAGCAAGTTGCCGCACTGGTGTGGCCATCCTACAATGCTGAAAGTCGGCGTAGGGCGCCCCATTGGCCTGTGAGTTCGCGTCAGTAGCGGACCGATGTGCGAATAGGCCGAAGGCAGCAGAACGCGCCAAGATCCGGATGGCACCGAGGTGGTGTCTAGCAAGTTGCCGCACTGGTGTGGCCATCCTACAATGCTGAAAGTTGGCGTGGGGCGCCCCGTTGGCCTGTGAGGTGGCGTCAGTAGCGGACCGATGTGCGAATAGGGCCAAAGGCAGCGCAACGCGCCAAGATCCGGATGGCACCGAGGTGGTGTCTAGCAAGTTGCCGCACTGGTGTGGCCATCCTACAATGCTGCGCCGAAAGTCGGCGTGGGGCGCTCCGTTGGCCTGTGAGTTCGCGTCAGTCAGTGGGGGTTGTTTGAGGATCTGACTGCATTGGAAAGCAATGTGATGCTGTGCGTCGCCCCCAAGATGAAGGTTCCTCGGCTGCAGTGGGGCGCCCCTTGGTGTTTCACTCACTATGCAGCTGAGCTGCGTGCGCACTTGCGGCGAATAGGTCGAAGGCAGCACAACAATATTTTCTGAATAGAAGACACCACAAGGCGCTGAGATTCGGTTGGCACCGAGGTGGTGTCTAGCAAGTTGCCGCACTGGTGTGGCCATCCTACAATCCTGCTCCGAATAACGGCGTGGGGTGCCCAAAGGGGGGGGGGGAGGAGGCGGCATGAACGGGCCTTCCCAGGTGGAGGCTCGTCTGCTGTAGTGGGGCGCCCCTTTACCGTTTCAGTTGCCATTCAGCTGAGTTTCGGCCGCTCTTGATGCTACAGCGACAGGCGGCTGCAACAGGACTCTCAAAATGGCGGCCTGTTCTTTGGATTTGGGCCTGGTCCACTAAAATGGCCGTGGGACACCTTAGAACTCGGACGCTCGAATTTTTTTTCCTTTCCTCTACATGCAAAAAAGGTAAATGCCCGGTACGTTACACGCCTCATCTGCCACGATGTACTCTCCAGAGGAACCGAAAAAAAATATAGTTATGGTAACTATACCATGCATCGTCATATGGAGAGGTGGCACCGATTAATTATAGTGCTGCATAAAAGAGAGATTTGGAGGAGAACCCCCGACCTGCCAGTACATTCACCAAAGAAGTGGCACTGACAGCATCAGAGGCAAGGGAAACGGTCCCAAATATTTAGAAGAACTTTGGAAAGATTAAAATGACATGTTTAGATTGTGGCAAATTAATTTCATGTGGACAGATGAGTGTTACTCTAATAAATACAGCATATGCACATCATCATAGTCGATGGTTGGTAGAGACATTTTGACTATATCCTGGACCTGCCCGTCCTCGCCCAAAATGGCGCCGGAATAAATGGGACTCGTAACTCCTTGTTGTGTACTGGTTGCAGAACCTTGAAATCACGAGATACGTATGCAGTTTTGAAGCACATGGCGGGCGGGGACGAGAATTGATTGAATATTTCGACATCCCTATTGATATTAAGTTCTGATGTGTTATTGATTACTGTACTATTGAAAGTTCGAATTAACGTCACCCATGGTACTTGCCCGCAAATGTATATCTAGATAATTTTATTGTAACTGGCTCTGTCGTATTTTAATTATAAAATGTACGTCCACCGATTCCGCAACTGTTAGACACCTTAGTTCTTGCAACCTAATGGCCCGCCCGTTACGTTCCTCTACAGTGCAAATGTCTACTCATCATATACGATTACAGTTTGCTCCGTGGCCAGCCCACGTGGTTATAGGCCCGTATTTGTATACTGACATTTTCACAATAAAGGTTTTTAAAAGAAAACATGGTAGTAGTTTTTACATTGGTAAAGTTTTTAATAATAGTCACTGTTTTAGAATCAGTAAAAGGCAAGTGAAATAAAGCAGTCCAATTACATGAAGGGTAAAAGGTATAATACGCAGGAACTAGTTACATATCAGGGATATGTTTCTACACTATTGGCCTGCTTCGTAAAGTCTTTGCCCTTCTACCCAACTCAGTGAGGAAAATTCTCGTTCAAGCACTTATTCTGAGCCGGATAGATTATTGCAATGGTTTGCTACTATCCGTCAACGAAGGAGTGCTAGATAAATTGCAGGTCATCCAGAACACGGCAGCTCGCCTTGTTCTGAATGCCCCTCCGAGAACTCCCTCAAAACCCCTCCTGGAGCAATTACACTGGCTCCCAGTTAGACAAAGGGCCAAATTCAAAATTTGTTGTCTGATCCACAAGTGTCTGAACGGACAGGGACCTACTTATCTTGAACGGAGATTTGTTCCTTATGTCCCAGCACGGTCCCTCAGATCAAGCACCAGTCTTCTACTTGTGGTCCCCCAAGTCAAAAAAGCTAGGCATGGAGGTAGAGCTCTTTCCACCATGGGCCCAAAGTTGTGGAACAGACTACCACTGACCTTAAGACAATGCAAAGAACACCTAGCCTTCCGCAAGCAGTTAAAAACCATTTTATTCAAAAATGAAATTTAAACTCATTCCTCAGTATGTTTACAGATTTACCGGTCAAAAGCGCAGAGATATTCCTGTTGGAGTGATTCTAGCGCTATACAAAACCACAAATAAATAAATAAATAAACGCAGTAAAGATAAATGGTCAAGGGCTGTTGTGTTTTCTACTCCTGCAACATAAAGTGATCGATAAGAATCTGATATTCAGGCGTATCGGCGACTAAGACAGCAGGCCGAGCCTCTTTTGCTCAACGGCTCCGTCATGGGACGAAGAAACGCCCTTTTTCTCGAAAAAGGAATATATTTTACTTGCAGGACAGTTGTAATATTTTCCGGGAAAGTACATTAGCCTGGAACATTATAACATATGTTTAAGAAAAAATAATGTTCGAAAGCAATAAAAAGCGTAATTTTTAGGTCATATGACCAAGCCTTTCATCATTAGAATAAGAAAAGTAAAATTAACCAATGAAAAGTTTTATTAACAAGTCACATGACCTGTTATGCTTACGTTACGCGCTGCGCGCCGCGCCCCGGATCGCTTCCGGGAAGCTGCGCTTCGCGCACCGGAGCACTTCCGGATGCGCTAACGCGGCGCGTCATATGACGCATTACGCGACAACGCAGGTCCAGAATGTAGTCAAAATGTCTCCACCAACCAGCGGTCGGAACACAACCCCTTTCAGCAGGCTAAATAGTTCTGTTAAATGACAGTCGAAATAGCGGGCGGTATACAGCTGAATAGCGGAAGAGGCACAGTGTAGCAAAAGCGGGCGGAATGGCAACTGAAATGGTAAAGGGGCGCCCCACTACAGCGTGTCTTTAGGTGAAACGGATTGTGGGACAAGGTCAAGAATGGAAGAGTCACCAAAAGGCAAAAAGTTCCGCTTGACCCCGGGAGCCGGCCACCTATGTCGGGGGCGATCTCAGGCCACACCAGGGCAACACGACTTGGGGAGGGGGCCGGAGCCAAGCGCCCCCTCCGAGTCCGCGCCATGACACCGTCCCTCGGGGGCCTCCGTCAAGCGGTTCAGGGTGGCACCGCATCACATTGTTTTCAAATGCAGTCACGTCCTCAAACAGCCCCCACTTACATTAAGAATAGTGAAGCTGAAGCAAGTGCAAATAGGCTTCAGACAGTGTTACAAGCACTCCTCAAAACTTTGAACCATCAGAGTGCATGAGTTTCATGCTCGATCGATTGAGCTAGCCGGATCGGGCAACAAAAAGTATAAAATAGTTATGTAAATAGTTATTTAATAAAATGTTTTACCCTGTTACTTTGCTGGTGTGTTGTATATATTTGTAATGTTTGCATAGAGTTTATCGTTATTTTGGGCGGGGTGGGTGGCGGAGCCGAGCTGTCTTGCATACATCATGGTGTGGAGTTCAGTTCATCTCACTAGTTTCGTATTTCTCATGAGGGGTTGTTCCTAATGTTTCTATTTTAGCGAGGTCAAAAAGAGATCCCATTAGTGGCCTACTGATTTTGCTCGATTCCTTTTGTTTTTTTACACGATTTTTCGCTATCTGCAAAGACTAAACAGAGTATTGCGACTCTGTGCTTGTTTGTAAATAGAGAATGAACCAAAGAGAATCAATTCTAAAATAATAAATGCTTGGATAACAATCAATCAAATGGAGAGAGAAGCAGGCACGACGGATTACAACGGGGGCAAAGGCATGCGTTAACTACCCTTCACTATCTGCAAAGAGAGAGTACTCCTAATAGAAATGAGGGGGGGGGCAGCATTCAAAGCAGATCAGTGTGCATAAACACGAAAATGTTTTTTCCTACCACGTACTTGACATTCGACAGCTTATGATATTTGCTATTAAAAAACCATTGAAATTCACTGAAAAAACCATAGGTTATAGACCATATATAGTTAGGAATTAGCATTTACAAAACCTTGAAAATTCACTGAAAAAACCATAGGTTATAGACCATATATAGTTAGGAATTAGCATTTAAAAAACCTTTTTTTACTCACACAAAACCATTGAAATTCCATATATAGTTAGTAGTACTAACTATATATCGCGCACCCGCAATCCACTGCTGATCATGTCACATATTACATCATTCACGACATGGTCAGTGACATCACTGATGACATCACTGATGACATCTCAAATGACATCACTGATGACATCACTGATGACATCTCAAATGACATCACTGATGACATCACTGATGACATCTCAAATGACATCACTGATGACATCACTGATGACATCTCATTTGACATTACTGATCACATCACTGATGACATCATTCATGTGATAATACGATGAACCTCTTCAGACTCTAATATAACCTTAGATACACTCAGTGTAAACACAGGCTCACAGATTGTTACTCATCCATGAAGTTACACACACACCTAGTCAGTCATGCAAACAATCAATCACACCTCCATTTCCTCAACTATACAGTTATACACGCCTTACTTATTCAAACATATACTAACACATATTTACTCTCTTTTACAATCCCTGATACAAGTTCACAATCATCCATACAGCCAATCACACATTTATTTGCTCTTATGCACAGTTATTTATATATGCCAACTCTCACATGTACTGTGTTTTACATATGTACTTACTTTGACATGTAGCACTGAGATATCCATTCACTCACCAATACACTGATGCACACAGTCAACCACCCATACAGCTGTTTCCACGTGCACTTTTGAACCCATACATCTAGTGAATCAACTGCTCACACATCTATGCACAGAGTCATACACCTCCCAGCCACCCACACACACACTCAGTCTCCCATACAAATACTTGAGCAACCAATCAATAACCCATATACTTACTCATATAGCTACTGATCAACACATGCAGCAGTTTACAGAACAACAAACATAATGATGCACAAATTAACACAGTTCAGTCACTAACCCATGCACTCAGTGAGACACATTTAACCACTCACTCATACAGTCAGTCATGCACCTACTAAATCCTTCATCCAGACACTTCTACATCCACTCATTCTTCAATATGTAAGACATATTTTAACTTTACAGAAATAAACAGTCACTGGATGTTGTCATCAGTGATGTCATTTGAGATGTCATCAGTGATGTCATCAGTGATGTCATTTGAGATGTCATCAGTGATGTCATCAGTGATGTCATTTGAGATGTCATCAGTGATGTCATCAGTGATGTCACTGACCATGTCATGAATGATGTAATATGTGACATGATCAGCAGTGGATTGCGGGTGCGCGATATATAGTTAGTACTACTAACTATATATGGAATCTCAATGGTTTTGTGTGAGTAAAAAAAGGTTTTTTAAATGCTAATTCCTAACTATATATGGTCTATAACCTATGGTTTTTTCAGTGAATTTTCAAGGTTTTGTAAATGCTAATTCCTAACTATATATGGTCTATAACCTATGGTTTTTTCAGTGAATATATATATATATATATATATTACCTACTGGCGGTCGCCAGTAGGTATATATAGTTAGGATTTTTTCTCTATGGGTTTTTTGAAAATTCTATGTCTAATAACTTTGGCGTTTGTGGACGGAATTGGCTGAAATTTTCAGGAAAATGGCACATTTTGTTTCTGAGCAGCCCTTGAAAATTTGGGGGGGGTTCGTCCAGTGGGGGCCGAGAAAAAAGGGGGGTCCCAAAACGTGTTTTTAACATTGAGTTTTCCATAGGGCGGTTGGCCTCACTTTTAGCCCGAACGGCTGAATGGATTTGCACGAAACTTGGCAAAATTGTAGGGACTGGTAGCCCGATGTGCCTTTTGTAGGTCTCAATATATGTGCTCCAGTGGATTTTGAGAAATTAACGTTTAAAAAAAGATATATATCTGTAACAGCGGACCGGTTAGCGCTCTGGTTCGCGGACTTTTCGCGCAACGGAGCTTTGTGAAGCGAAGCTGATTGGTTCTCCGGCGTCTGTCAACATTCCAAACAGTCCGTAGCGGCCGCCATCTTGTCTCTCGGTAGGATCGAGAGACAAGAGGAGGCGAAAGCGAAGGGGCAAATGACCATAAGGGGGAATAGTAGATCCTCGCTGACCCCCTAGGTTTGATGTGGAGGTTTTAAAAGGGCCCCGCGGGGCAAAAAAAAATAATAATAATAATAATCGAACGGCTGAATGGATTTGCACGAAACTTGGTAAAATATTAGGGACTGGTAGCCCGATGTGCCTTTGCTAGGTCTCAATATATGTGCTCCAGTGGATTTTGAGAAATTAACGTTCAAAAAAAGATATATATCTGTAACAGCGCTCCGCTTCGCGTACTTTTCGCGTTACGGAGCTTTGCGAAGCTGATTGGTTCTCCGGCGTCTGTCAACATTCCAAACAGTCCGTAGCGGCCGCCATCTTGTCTCTCGGTAGGATTGAGAGACAAGAGGAGGCCAAAGTGAAGGGGGAAATGACCATAAGGGGGCATAGTAGATCCTTCCTGACCTCTTAGGTTTGATGTACCATTTTGCCAAGTTTGGTGTAATTCCGTTCAGCCATTCAGGCTGTAGACGTATGTAAATGTCCTATGGAAAATTGCATGGGGAAAACACATTTGAAAGTGTTGAAATTTAGAACCAATTAAAATGTTACTTTGGTTTTGTATTTGTGTGTGATGAAAGTTAATTGGTTATGTATATATGTCAAATGAGAGGAAACCACAGCCATTTTGCGATACTACTGTCTGAGGTACATTTGTGAGGAATTTTTGGTGGTGAATTTCTGGTGTTTGATTTACACAGTACTAACACTTCTGCTACTTTTAAAAAGGTGAGTTGTTAATTTGTAAGGGGAACTATGTTGTACACTTGAAGATAATTTGAAAAATGTTTTCTGTTATTTATTTGCAGTCCTTCTGTTATACTAAATACTTGATGAAGTTAGTTTTATATTATGTATTACTAAAAACGATAAATGAAAGTGATTATTTTTTTCTGCAATTTACAGCAAGCAATTTCAAAATAAAATGGCTCACAATGAAGAGACCGTGGCAATTTCTTTTGAATTGTCCACTACATTGATTGAAATTGAGAGCACCAATAATGAAATATTGTCACAAGGAGGACATGACTTGTATGATTCCATTAGATTGATTGAAATGGACAGCACCAAGAATGAAATATTGTCACAAGGAGATGACTTGAATGATTCCACTACATTGATTGAAATTGAGAGCACCAATAATGAAATATTGTCACAAGGAGGAGATGGCTTGTATGATTCCATTAGATTGATTGAAATGGACAGCACCAATAATGAAATATTGTCACAAGGAGGAGATGACTTGAATGATTCCACTACATTGATTGAAATTGAGAGCACCAATAATGAAATATTGTCACGAGGAGATGACTTGAATGATTCCACTACATTGATTGAAATGGACAGCACCAATAATGAAATATTGTCAGAAGGAGGAGATGACTTGAATGATTTTTTTGATCAATCTCTTGATGGCGAATTTATCGAGTGTTTGGAGACCATAGAGTTACAAGAATCATCATTGCAGACTTTTAATGAGGAGATTCCAGATGAGATGATTGAAGAGGAAATTACTGATGAGGACATGTTACTAGTTGTTTCAAATTTAGAAAATTCTGAAGAATAAATTTATATTTAGAAATCAAAAATTGTTTGAGACATTATTTATTTTTATTTTTAATTTATGAGGTTGTAGCGAAGTGATTGTAGTATAAAATGAGACTTATAGTATAGAGTGCAACATTTTTATGTTACATGGTAAGTTTACTCATATTTACTTCCCTTCTGCCACTATATTATCTCCAATGTGTATTTGACATGTCTTCTTCATCTCCGGCCTCCTTTCTCTCACTGTGTGTCTCCGATGCATCTTATCGCTGGTATTTTGTGTAATTACAGAAGAGAGTAAAATAAAATAGTTCGGAACGTGAAAAGGGGGCAAAGTAGAGTACTCCTCACCCCCTAGGCCTTTTTAGGCGGTCCCAAAAGGATCAGTTTCTGCTTTCCTGAGAGATTATGGTATGAGTTCCATATACCACAATAACTTGCATTACAACATGCAAGATATCTATCTCCTATTACCAACTTTTGGAGATATTCGCGCTAAGCGCGAATATCTCCAAAAAGTAACACCTGCCCTGAGCAGTTCTTAGCCATGTTATCCAATGGGAGGTGGATAACATGGCTAAGAGTATTAGCTCGGTAATGCATGAATATCGCTGAGTTTTTAGCGATATTCATGCATTGCGGCCGTTTATTATCGCATTTGCGATAAACCTTGATAATAGTAAGGTTTATCTTCGATAATTTCTGACGATGCTTAGTGGTAAAAAATTGGTTGGTAAGCATCGTTAGCGATAAATATCGCTTAACTTTGGTAATATGCCCCAACGTCTGTTAACGTTCGATTCGAAGGAAATGAGGAAGTGTTGAAAAACATTGTCTGCGCCATCTTGCCTTTTTTGAAATGCCACACTTTTGTCGTGCACGGCAGCCATTTTAGATGTCTTGACCAGACCCACTCTCTGCACGCTGTCGATTCGTAGCATGGCTCCTCACCCTCGCAAGCATCTTCCCCAGGCACTGGTCACCCCCGCTCTCTGTCTTATGCATGGGCAATAAACCTCCCCCCATCTGCGCTGCTCTTCCCTGAGAATCACACTGTGCCCGCCCGACACCTCCCTTTCGCCCTATTCACTACCGCACCCTGTGACACTCCTCTTCCTCTGTGTCCGATTGTCCAGGCTATCAGCTAGCCCTGCAGATGTAGTTTATGGCCCCAGCTGTAAAGAATCACCCCTCTTCAAAGGAGTTATAGTAGATCAAGGCCCACACCCGATGAGATCCGTCACACCACACGTGTTCCTACTATCTGAAAACTATCCTGTATTGTGATTGGGGAGGGGACCGAGCCTGAAGCGGAAGATTCCAGGAATGACTCTTTGTACATCAAAGTTTTTACAATTATGTGTCACATAAAAAATATATAGCACTCCAACAAAGTAGTAGGAATATAAAACTTTAATAACATATAAATATATACAACAAAACAAAAACAGTAATAGATTTATTGAAATTGACAGCACCAATAATGAAATATTCTTGTCAGTAGCGGTCTGTTGTGCGAATAGTTCCAAGGCAGCAGAACGC
This sequence comes from Lissotriton helveticus, assembly GCF_964261635.1. Taxonomy (NCBI): domain Eukaryota; kingdom Metazoa; phylum Chordata; class Amphibia; order Caudata; family Salamandridae; genus Lissotriton; species Lissotriton helveticus. The sequence goes on along the minus strand of NC_136068.1, from coordinate 658,784,047 downwards.
GCTGAAATCTGGATGTCACGAAGGTGATGTCTAGCAAGTTGCCGCCCAGCAAATAACGGCGTGGGGCGCCGCGGGGGTGAGTGAGTCCAGTAGGCACCACAGCTATTCTTACCGGCATTGCAGAATTACTGCTGGGGACAATGCCTGTGCTGGAGCAGGGTCACAGCAGAAACAAAAAGGATTCTGTTGAAGATGTTGTTGGTTTTCAATTTGAAAACAGTTCTGGTGTCAACTGCTATGCTAATGTAGTGGTTAATGTTTTGTTTTCTCTAGAAAATGTAAAAGAGGGGGAGGCAGTCCAAAGTTCCGTTAAAAGGGCAAAGGAAAGGATCGGTGGTTTGAACTATCAGTCAAAAAGGGGAGGGGGTGCAACAATTTTTCCTACCGGGTCACACTGTGCTTTCACCGGAAGTGAGGTCTGCAGGATTCTAGTAATTCAAAGTGAGGCTGGCGCCGACGTCCCGCGGATACAGTTTCGTCACTCCACGGGTGATCATGGCAGTCATTCCCCATCGGGGGTCGGAGACTCCCGCGGCTCCTCTAGAATCTTCAAGGTCGTGGAGGACTACGGTGGTGGAGTCAACCAGTGACCGGGCCATTTCTTTATGCTGGGCCCGCTCTTGCCAGGTCGACCGCCATTTTGAGAGTTCGGTAGCTACTGGCGATCGCGGGGTCAAATGAGCGGACGGGCTCCACCCTGCCGGGCGAGACGTTGCAGCATGGCCACAGTGGAAGAACTCTTTTCCGGGCGCCTGGACCGCTGAGGGTGCAGCTGGGAAGCCTCCACTGGGGAGGCGGGAGAGGCCTGTTCGCACCGTCTCTCCCTCCCAGTGCACCCCACGGCGTCTCGCTTGAGATTTGTTATGGCCGGACCAGGCGATGAGGACGAGGGGGGGGGGTCGGAGGCATGTGCAAGACATCCCCCCCCAGGGTTGTTGCAGCAATTATACAAGAAAGAAGAAGTGTCCCGTCCGTCTTCGGGCCGGGCTTCCGGTAGATGTCGGCCGGACGCCCCTGGCTCTGGCCCCATGAACGGGTTTCTTGGTTTATCGGCTGCAGCCGGATTCCGTCGGTCTCGGCCCCCCGACCGTTGGTGGCCGGACCGGAAGAGCATGTGGCGGGACTACCTGCAACTCTCAAGGGCCACCGCGGCCGGACTGGGAGAGAGAGGGGAGGGTCGAGGAGACATTCCCCCCCCCTGCAACTGTTCAGCGTTGTAAAGGCAATTCCCTGGCCGGGTCCCGTTGGTCTCGGCCTCTCCTCCGGCTACACCCTACGTTAGGATCTCCGAGGCGTGGCAGCAGGACCTGCCTTATATGGGCTGCTCCCGGCTGGGCGTAGCCGGAACCCTGCCCCACCTTGGAAGTTTCCAGAGTGGGGGCGGATGTTCTACTGACTTGCATTTTCCCTAGTCTATCGATTTTTTTGGCGTGGCAGGCGGTGGGACAGCGAGGGGTGATTTGGTTTCTCTTACTGTTTTTCTGGTCTCTCACCACTGGCATATTTTAACGTTTTCTTGTTTCTAGGACATTAATAGGTTTTATCATTACGTTATGTTATCGTTTCTTTGTTCGTTGTTTAATAAAAGTTCATGTTCATCAGTGGCCTACTGATTTTCGTTTTCCTATTCTTTTCTTTCCAGGTTGTTTCATGCTAAAGTTTCTGTTAACAGGATACAGTGATCACTTCGTTATTATTGCATATGTCCTTTTCACTAGGGGTGCTCTCTGGTCGGGCCAGATGACGTATGTCTAGTAAATGGTCCGGGTGAAACAGGTGCATCAATCAGTGGGGAGTAGATAGGCATGACAGATTACAACGGGGGAGAAAGGTCCGCATTACGTACCCTTTCACTACTTGCAAAGATTTTCCTACGTTTATTTGCAAACAGGGAATACCTCCAAAAAGAACTAATTCCCAAACAGTCAATGTTCGGACAATCAATCAATCAATGAGGAATGAAATAGGTACGACGTGTTAAAGGCTTGCGTTACCTACCCTTCACTATCTGCAAAGGGAGAGAGAATATTCCTATTCTTCCTCGTTTGCAGGTAGAGAAGATCCTTAAGAGAATTAACATCGAACAATTCAATGCTCGATTGAAACAATCAACAAGGGGTACTGTGAACACAAATGAACGCCGCTTATGTACATACGCATTGCTATTTTCAACAGGTTGTTCCTAATGTTTCTATTTTAGCGAGGTCAAAAAGAGATCCCATTAGTGGCCTACTGATTTTGCTCGATTCCTTTTGTTTTTTTACACGATTTTTCGCTATCTGCAAAGACTAAACAGAGTATTGCGACTCTGTGCTTGTTTGTAAATAGAGAATGAACCAAAGAGAACAATCAATCAAATGGAGAGAGAAGCAGGCACGACGGATTACAAAGGGGGCAAAGGGCTGCGTTAACTACCCTTCACTATCTGCAAAGAGAGAGTACTCCTAATAGAAATGAGGGGTGGGGGGCAGCATTCAAAGCAGATCAGTGTGCATAAACACGAAAATGTTTTTACTTACCACGTACTTGACATTCGACAGCTTATGATATTTGCTATTAAAAAACCATTGAAATTCACTGAAAAAACCATAGGTTATAGACCATATATAGTTAGGAATTAGCATTTACAAAACCTTGAAAATTCACTGAAAAAACCATAGGTTATAGACCATATATAGTTAGGAATTAGCATTTAAAAAACCTTATTTTACTCACACAAAACCATTGAAATTCCATATATAGTTAGTTGCACTAACTATATATGGCGCACCCGCAATCCACTGCTGATCATGTCACATATTACATCATTCATGACATGGTCAGTGACATCACTGATGACATCACTGATGACATCTCAAATGACATCACTGATGACATCTCATTTGACATCATTCTTGTGCTAATACGATAAACCTCTTCAGACTCTAATATAACCTTAGATACACTCAGTGTATACAGACACTCACACACTGCCACTCATCCATGGAGTTACTCACACACCCAGTCAGTCATGCAAAGAAACAATCTCACCTCCATTTCTTCAACTATACAGTTAAACACACCTTACTTATTGAAACATATACTAACACATATTTACTCTCTTATACAATCCCTGATACAAGTTCACAATGATCGATACAACCACTCACTCATTCAGTGGCTCTCATGCACAGTTATTTATATATGCCAACTCTCACATGTACTGTGTTTTACATATGTACTTACTATGACATGTAGCATTGAGATATCCATTCACTCATCAATACACTCATGCACACAGTCAACTGCCCATGTAGCTGTTTCCACATGCACTCTTGAACTCATACACCTAGTGAATAAACTGCTCACACATCTATGCATAGAGTCTCACACCTTCCAGCCACCCCCACACAAACTCAATCTCCCATAGAAATACTTGGGCAACCAATTAATAACACATATAGCCTCTCGTATAGCTAATGATCAACACATGCAGCAGTTTACAGAACAACAGACATAATGATGCACAAATTAAGACAGTTTAGTCACTAACCCATGCATTCAGTGAGACACATTTAATCACTCACTCATACAGTCAGTCATGCACCTACTAAATCCTTCATCCAGACACTTATACATCCACTCAAGACATATTTTAACTTTACAGAAAAATACAGTCACTGGATGTTGTCATCAGTGATGTCATTTGAGATGTCATCAGTGATGTCATCAGTGATGTCACTGACCATGTCATGAATGATGTAATATGTGACATGATCAGCAGTGGATTGCGGGTGCGCCATATATAGTTAGTGCAACTAACTATATATGGAATTTCAATGGTTTTGTGTGAGTAAAATAAGGTTTTTTAAATGCTAATTCCTAACTATATATGGTCTATAACCTATGGTTTTTTCAGTGAATATATATATATATATATATATATATATATATATATATATATATATATATATATATATATATATATATATTACCCTCTAGGATGACTTTACCCTACGCCCTGCTGTGCCGGCATGGGATCTCCAGCCAAACTTTGTTTGGGGCGCCACTGAACGGTTTAGGCAACCCATCACTGCATAGGGTGCCTCCTGAGGACTCCAAGAATACAGCAGTGGCGTAAGTGGAGCACCAAGTGTCTTGCACCTGTGAGGCAGCTAATGAGGGGTCATTGGCCACATGATTGGGAGTGGCCACGGATATAAAAGACCCCCCGGAACAACAAGAAAATCTTCCTGGATTGGGCACTGATGAAGCCATTGAGGCGGAAACGTGTGCCCTGCGTTTCCAGAGACTTCTGTATCCAGCGCTGCTAACAAAATAAAGCTGTTTCTACTTACTCCCAGCACGGGGGCATCGGCTCCTGGCGCTGTCGCACGCCGTGAGGGAAACGGCAGTTTCTTGGTAGACGGGGAGCACCGGGAGAATCCCTCCGCCTACAATCCCCAGCAGACCCGGGGGCGGCGCTGACCACACGCGTCACGAGAGCGCCTGGAGGCGCTACAAATCACCCTGCGCCCGTGAGCCCGGGGGAACCACCAGCAAAGCCTTAGCACAGCACTGGGGCATCGGCTCCTGGCGCTGTCGCACGCCGTGAGGGAAACGGCAGTTTCTTGGTAGACGGGGAGCACCGGGAGAATCCCTCCGCCTACAATCCCCAGCAGACCCGGGGGCGGCGCTGACCACACGCGTCACAAGAGCGCCTGGAGGCGCTACAAATCACCCTGCGCCCTCTCGCCCCGCGAGTCGCGCGCGGGAGCGCCCGGTAGAAGCCCGGTACAAGGGCGGGACAGTCTTTGGCAGTCATTGGCAGGAGGAGGCAGGGCAGGGCCAGAGACTGTGCTCCACGTAATGGGGAAACGCAAGCTGACTGTGAATGGCGGAGAAGGTAAGAAGGCCAAAGTCCCTAGGAAATCTGAGACCATTATTGCATATCTCACATCCGCAGTAGGGGCACTAAATGATGAAATTGCTAATGCGGAAAAAGAACTGGGCCTCGACCAGCCGGCCACAGAGCCGAGGGACTTAATAGACGTAGCAGTTCCCGAGTCCGCCTCACATATCCCACTGGAACCCAAAATAGTTGTTATGGCTCCTACCGCCTCCTCCGTGCCTAGGACCATCACTCCACCACACTACCTGGGTAGCGATACTGCACATTTCGATTCCACTTTGAACATGTCACCCAAGGCAAAAAACACATGAGGCAAGAAACCCCGTAAGGATCACACTGATAGAGCGGATAAACTGACACTTGAGGGCCTTCATGACAACCTGGTCGACGTGGTGGAGGGACTTTTTGAATCACGGCTGGCACCATTATTGGTCAACATAGCTAAAGACATTGTGGACACTCTTTAACTATGTGTAGACAATATTATGAAAAAATGCGAAAGAATTGACAAATACCTTAAGGAGTTTAACCCACATTGCCAGACACAAATTAGGAGTAAAATAGCATCTGAGCAACAGGGGAGGGTTAACACTCCAAATGATGCACCACCTAGTTCACCAATGCAAGTGCTCAGCACAAATTATTTACCCGTGCTCACAACACTCGATGATAAGATTGCTTCTTTACGGGGGACACAAAAGGCAGGTGTTGAGGGGACAGGGCCCCCTAACGTGTTACCCACCCCTAGACCCCAGGAGCATTATCGTAGCGAACCCAGAAAAAGACAGTGCCGACCAGTGGATCTCCCTCCGGACGCAGCAAGTCTAGTTGTTATTTTACCTGGGATCCCGTGTCTTAAACCACACGAGAGGGAATCGGAGTTAGATCTACTAAATAGAACTAGGAGTTGGTGCACACAGTTCAGTAGTGGAAACCTGGACGTGGGTAAACATATCATAGCTGCACGAAGGGTAGACTAGGTGGGGAGGAGGTCTAAATGCATCACTGGAGATTGTGTGATTGTTAATTTTAATACACCTTATATAGCAGACACTCTACTCTGGGATGGATCTGATCTACGTGGTGTAGGTATTAGACCACTCCCACTAGGGTATTTCTATCCTCCCCCACCTATCCTCAGCCCAAAACACATTACCCGTATATCTCATTTCCCCCAGGAAGAGTAGAGGGCATATGAGCGAAGCCCCATGTATCCTATCAAACTCAGCAGGCCTTATTGCGGCAAGACCAAATACCGCAGCAGCACCAGTCCTCCAAGAACAGCATACTCTTAGTCAGGGGCAAGGGATTGTACTTAGCAACAGGTTCCATCCTCTCTTGAATACCTCTACTCTAGATACTAACGATTGACAACTACCCACTGTTTCACCGAGTCGGGATGTCACTACTGTAGCTAGCCATCGCTATGTTACAGCAGTGAGTTGGAACATCGCCGGGCTAAGGAAGAAAGTCACTGATGCTAGATGGTTACATTTTGTAACACAACACGATATCCTGGGTTTCCAGGAAACATGGGATACCAGTGATGATTTCTTCTTAGACGGGTACCGCAGCTTTTCAGTCAAAGCGACTCCTGGGGAGGGTGGCAGGCACAAGGGTGGTCTGTATATACTCTTCTCTATAAAATTGGTGGGTACCACACGGAAAATTGTTCACACATCGGAAAACATCCTAGGTATAGAGTGGGTTAGGCCAAATTCCCCGCTAATTTTGATAATTAATTTCTATAATGCACCCGATAGGGTTAGAAACTTTTCACACTTGAGTTCCCTATCTTCCTTTTTAATAACATATAAGTCACAGCAACCTGCTTTATTCGATACCCTGTTATTGGGAGATTTTAACGTTCATCCATGTAGCTTGGGAAGCCAGGACAAAGAGCAATTGGGACCTCCGGGAGCTGTCAGCACTCACTTTGAGCATACCTCACAGGGGGCGGAATTGGAAAATCTACTAGCCAATCAAAATCTGTACGAGGCACAAGGTTCATGGGGGATGTGAGAACACCGACCTTTGTTGGTAGGGATGCTAGCACTGTCATTGATTATATCTTTATTTCACCGGGGATAATCGACACAGTGGTATCCTATGAAGTAAGTTCCTCCCTATTTAGCGATCATAACCCAGTGGTCTTGTTCCTGAACGTGGGTCGCAACATCGTCACCCAGGTTGAGCGTCTGGGGGGCTGTGGTGATACCCTTGTTCCCAAGGAGCAGGGTCGCAGACTGAACTGGGCAACGGTTGTGCCGGATACCTTTATGGATAACCTCGTACTGAATTCACAAGATGATATGACAATCTGTATGGATAGCACATCCGAAGGTACTGCCATTATCAGCTCTTTTACCACCATATGTTCTAAGATCAATAGGGACTTAACAAGCACAAAGAAGCAAGTAGACTCCTCCACCCCAAGATGGTTTGACAGAGAGTGCTCAAAGACACACAATGACTTACTTCATGCCCTGAAACAGCAGCCAAGAAACAGGGCTTTGGTGGCAGGGCTTAGGAAAGAATACAGACAGGCCATCGAGACTCATAAAAAGTCAATAAAAAGTGAGGCTTGGGACAGCTTAACAACGGCCAATGTTCTGAAGGACAGCTCTAAATTCTGGATGGTTATAAACCATTCTTATTTCACTGCATCAACTAACACTGTTATGGACTGTGTGATTCCCGAAGACCTTTGGGTTGATCACTTTAGTAAAATTTATAACAGTGATATGATCCCAGCACCCGTTAGATCCCAACAGTCTCTGACAGAAGCATCCCCCTTGCCTTTACTGAATTAGAGGTTAGCAGGGCTATTGACGAGATGACCAAACATAAGGCCCCGGGACCCGACGGCGTCCCGGCAGACCTATACAGCTCAAGATCACCCCTGTGGGCTAAAATACTCACTAATGTTTTTAACGCAACGGTCACAGCGGGGTTCCCTAAATCCTGGTCCACCTCAACCATTGTTCCAATATACAAGAAGGGCTCAAGAAGCGATCCGGCCTGTTATAGGCCGATCTCGCTAATTGACTCTGCTGTTAAGATTCTTGACAGAGTCATTTTACGCAGATTGGGCAACATTACTAAAGAGAAGGGGGTCCTCTCTGATCTCCAGTATGGCTTCCGTGAGAAACGAGGTACAATTGACCAGTGTTTGAATCTTCATATGCTGGTCAGTAAGTACACCATGGCGAAGGAGGGCCGCCTATACCTGGCCTTTATGGACCTCTCTTCGGCCTTTGACTTGGTCAATAGGGCCAAGTTATGGGCTATATTGGCTGGCATTGGGTTCGATCCTCCTCTTGTAGACTTCTTGGCCGCACTCCACGAAGATCTATCAGCCTCCATTAGAATCACCCGAGAAGGAAACACCACCAGACCTTTTAACTCCAGAAGAGGTGTGAGGCAGGGCTGTATTTTAGCCCCGCTTTTGTTCACTCTTTATATCAACTCTCTGGACAAAGCCTTGGAGGGGTCCACACCTGATATCCCGTATGTGGGGGGTTCCGCAGTGCCTGCTCTGCTATATGCGGACGACGCGGTCCTCCTAGCCCGCACGGGCGTGGGGCTACAAAGGCTGCTGGACGCGTTTGGTGACTTTATGGTAAAGCTAGACTTTTTGATCAATAACAAAAAATCGCATGTTATGGTGGCTGGGAGACAGCCAAGGCCGAAAAAGCTAAAATCCTTTACCTGCTGTGGAGAAGGGGTTTCAAGGGTGCAAGTCTTTACCTACCTGGGTGTGATTTTTGAGGAGAAGGGTTCGTGGAAACCACAGGTGTCTGCGAAATCACTAGCTGTAACTAGATCAACCTCAGCTTTGTTGAGTTTTGCAAACCGACTTGGCTCACGACCAATGGAGGCATTACTGAAAGTCTACAAAACTAAATGCCTATCCATAGCCACTTACGGTGCACCGCTGTGGGGCTACTCCTCAACTGGCGATTTGCAGATCGTGGAAAACCAGTTTCTTAGATCTCTACTAAGTGTCCCACAATCCACACCATTTTTTTCACTACACTCTGAGTTAGGTTTAGGTTACATTACTGACCTGCTTCTTTTGGCACCATTGGTATGTTGGGCCAACACCTGGCTGAACAATGACATTACACTTAACCACACTATTCTCAGGGACTGCATGGCTCTGGATAACGCTTCAAAGATTCCGTGGCTGGCTTACGTAAAAGGCGCACTGGGAAGTCTTGGCAGGCCCAACCTTTTCAGCCACCCAAACTCAATTTGTAGGGGGGATGTGAAATGGATTAAGGATAACTTTTTGAGGAGGGCATCTCAAACGCGGGAGAGTGAAGAACTGACTAAACCTAGAGCCAGAGCCAACTTCCTCCTCCTGTCTACGCCCTCAATTGAACCTTATCTAAAAATTGTAAGCCGCCCATACCATCGACACTTGCTTATTAGATTTAGGTTCAACATTATACAGTACTCCTTAGGTGACTTCCCCGTATGGGGGGTCCCAGACGAGTCAACCCCTTGCAGCTGCGATAACTTTTCAGAGCAGTCCCTCATGCATTTTGTAATGTTTTGTGATCACTTCAAGAAGAGCAGAAAGCAGTTTTTGGCCCCTATCTTAAGGGAAGCAGGTTTTGTACAAGTACGCCCAGCCCTACTTTACTTACAGCTACTAGGTAGCTCTAGGATAGTCTTCGGGGTTGCTAGCTTTCTGGTCGCAGCCATGCGCACGAAGGCCAGGAAGCTATCCCGAGGTACTTGGAAGGGTGATCTCACTATACTGCAGTTTCTGTTAACGTTTTTAAGTTAATTATTCTCCTATTTATTACACTGTGATTGAATTGTTTTTGTACCAACTTTTATCTACTTGAATGCACTAGATACTGCTACCGGGTTTGATTATTAATGATTTTAATTATATGAACTTTGTGACATGTCAAATTTTTTAAATATGTATTGTCTTGTTGCTTTTATGATTTTAAGTAATCGAATAAAGCTTGCTTTTGACTTTTGACTTTGACTTACTCCCAGAGCAGTGTCACATTCTTTTCCAGAGAGAGGGAGAGAGTCTGGTTGGAATGTTTGGCCAGTGAGCATGTTATGGCGCAGTGACACGCCCTGTCGATATGGAGCACCGCGGCAAACCTGCACATGTGTGTTCTGCATAAAACTGCGACAAGGAGCCCCCCAAGTGTTATATCCTCACACGGACATTATCGCCGCCACAAGGGGAGAGAGGAGGCAAGATTGGTTTTACCTGATAAGGGGGACGTAGGACGACTTTACCCTACACACTTCTGTGCCGGCATGGGATCTCGAGCCAAACTTTGTTTGGGACGTCACTGTACGGTTTAGGCAACCCATCACTGCATAGGGTGCCTCCTGAGAACTCCATGGCCCAGAATGCAGCAGTGGCGTAAGTGGAGCGCAAAGTGTCTTGCACCTGTGAGGCAGCTAATGAGGAGTCATTGGCCACATGATTGGGAATGGCCACGGATATAACAGACCCCCGGAAAAACAAGAACATCTTCCTTGATTGGGCACTGATGAAGGCATTGAGGCGAAAATGTGTCTGCCCTGCGTTTCCAGAGATTTGTGTATCCAGCACTGCTAACAAAATAAAGCCATTTCTACTTACCCCCGGAGCAGTGTCACATTATTTTCAGGAGAGAGAGTCTGGTTTGAATATAAATATATATATATATATATATATATATATATATATATATATATATATATATATATATATATATATATATATATATATATATATATATTCACTGAAAAAACCATAGGTTATAGACCATATATAGTTAGGAATTAGCATTTACAAAACCTTGAAAATTCACTGAAAAAACCATAGGTTATAGACCATATATAGTTAGGAATTAGCATTTAAAAAACCTTATTTTACTCACACAAAACCATTGAAATTCCATATATAGTTAGTTGCACTAACTATATATCGCGCACCTGCAATCCACTGCTGATGATGTCACATATTACATCATTCATGACATGGTCAGTGACATCACTGATGACATCACTGATGACATCTCAAATGACATCACTGATGACATCACTGATGACATCTCATTTGACATCAATGACCACATCACTGATGATATCATTCATGTGACAATACAATGCATCTCCTCACATTTTAATATAACCTCTGTTTCACCCAGTGTTAAATACAGAATATAATTTTTGAAACCATTGACACACCAATACTAGTTACTACATACGCACTCACTGATTCCTACGTCTACACACACCTTCACTCATTCACCCATACTATCATTCATACATACAATCACTCATCTTTACAACACTATCATATGCACTCATACACCTATACAGACACTCACAGTCTGCCACTCATCCATGGAGTTACTCACACACCTAGTCAGTCCTGTAAAGAATCAATGACACTTCCATTTTCTTGTCTATACAGTTAAACATAGAGCACCTTACATTTTCAAACATATACTAACACATACTTACCTTGTTATACAATCATTGATACAAGTACACATTGATCTGCACAGAGTCACACACCTCCCAGCCAGCCACACACACACTCAGTCTCCCATACAAATACTTGGACAATCAATCAGTAACCCATATAGTTAATCATATAGCTACTGATCAAAACATGCAGCAGTTTACAGAACAACAGACATAATGATGCACAAATTAAGACACTTTAGTCACTAACCCATGCACTCAGTGAGACACATTTAATCACTCACTCATGCATTCAGTCATGCACCTACTAAATCCTTTGTCCAGACACTTATACTTCCACTCATTCTTCAATATGTAAGACACATTTTAACTTTACAGAAACATACAGTCACTGGATGTTGTCATCAGTGATGTCATCAGTGATGTCATTTGAGATGTCATCAGTGATGTCATCAGTGATGTCACTGACCATGTCATGAATGATGTAATATGTGACATCATCAGCAGTGGATTGCAGGTGCGCGATATATAGTTAGTGCAACTAACTATATATGGAATTTCAATGGTTTTGTGTGAGTAAAATAAGGTTTTTTAAATGCTAATTCCTAACTATATATGGTCTATAACCTATGGTTTTTTCAGTGAATATATATATATATATATATTCACTGAAAAAACCATAGGTTTCACACCAGTTATAGTTAGGAATTAGCATTTAAAAAACCTATTAAATTCACTGAAAAAACCATAGGTTTCACACCAGTTATAGTTAGGTGAAAATTTTACTCGCATAAAACCATTGAAATTCCCACGTTATAGTTAGTTGGACTCACTATAACTTGCGCGTGCAATGCACTGCTGATGACGTCACATATTACATCACTCATGACATGGTCAGTGACATCACTCATGACATCACTGATGACATCTCAAATGACATCACTGATGACATCATCAAGTGAATGTGTATCTTTCTGAAAAATAAATATTTTTTATATATGTATATCTAAAGGTTGATGGAAGAATAAATGGGTAAATAAATGTCTAAATGGATGTTTTTTTTGTGCAAAATTGATTGGTTAACTGACTTATTAAATGTATCTTAGTGAATACATATATTAGCGAGTAATGTTTAAATATTTAAATATCTGTATCTGTGTCTCACTTTGTGTATAAGTGGCTGCATGGGTTGGTGAGTAGCTACATGAGTGTGTATACGGGTTATTAGTTGTTTTTTTGAGTATCAGTATCAGTGGCTGTATGGTTCGGTGGGGGATATTACTTAGAGCACAGATGCATGAATGAGTGACTCACTATTTGTATGTATTTTGAAGACAGCATATGTGCAAGACTGTATGGGTGGATGATTGTGTGTATGGGTGGGTTAGTGAGTATGTGTTTTTATAATTGATTGTTTAAGAGAGTAAATACGTTTCCGTTTCTGTAGAAGTATGTGTAGTGGTGTGTATATAGCAGTATAATCAAGTAAATGGTTTTTTGATAGTTTATTTGCATGTGTGAATTTGTGTGTGAGTAACTATATGGATGAGTATTAGTGTGTAACAGGATGTATAGGTGTATGAGTACATATGATGAGTAAGTACATGCATGAGTGACTATATAGAACTGTTGGTGAATGAGTGGATGTGTATGTAGATGTTGGAATTACCTAATAAGTTGTTGTAATTGGTATTGGTTTCTCCTTTTTTAAGAAAATGTTAGTTTCTATTTTTGAATGTGTGTGTCAAAGGTTATTTTATGCTGATAGGAGGTCTGCCACTTTGTCACAAGGATGTTGTCATCAGTGTTGTCATTTGAGATGTAATCAGTGATGTCATGAGTGATGTCACTGACCATGTCATGAGTGATGTAATATGTGACGTCATCAGCAGTGCATTGCACGCGCAAGTTATAGTGAGTCCAACTAACTATAACGTGGGAATTTCAATGGTTTCATGCGAGTAAAATTTCCACCTAACTATAACTGGTGTGAAACCTATGGTTTTTTCAGTGAATATATATATATACACATATATATCAAAGCTCCAAGGTTCCCACCTGTTGGAGACACACTCTGACCTCCACTTCAGCAGCCTTCCTGAGGTAAAAGTCGGACTGGCGGGCTGATCCAGTTTACAGCATGCCTGTCAATTCACGCTGGATGCGTTTTGTGCTCATTGCATTCTTCAGCGGCGCGACAGTCATTTTGGCATAGAGGCCACACCTCCCACTTAAAAATATGAGCCCTCCAATGGCCGACTCGAATGAGTCCGCATTGTTTTGTGGGTCTTGTAGTGTGTGCTTCAGTTATGTGCCGCTGTCTGAAATGTTTCAAGCCCACCAATGGGCCTCCACTCGCACATCCGGCTTGTCAATCCTCCATGGATGCCTCCACATTGAGACTCCATAATTCGGAGCTCCGTGACCCCAAATTTCCTGGTGGTGCATCTCCCGCGGCTGGGAGGCCTCGTATAAATCAAAGCTCCAAGGTTCCCACCTATTGTGGATGCACTCTGACATCCACTTCAGCAGCCTTCATGAGGTAAAAGTTGGACTGGCGGGCGGATCCAGTTTACAGCATGCCTGTCGATTCACGCCGGACGCGTTTCGTGCTCATTGCACTCTTCAGCGGCGCGACAGTCATTTTGCAGTAGAAGCCACACCTCCCACTTAAAAATATGAGCCCTCCAATGGGTGACTCGAATGAGTCCGCGTTGGTTTGTGGGTCTTGTATTGTGTGCTTCAGTTAGGAGGATTGAGAGAGTTGGGAGCGGGTCTCCGCCCCCATCCAGGTGCACAGCCTTAGTGTACTTGCATTCTAAAAAATGCCACAAACTTCTTCTTCTTGTCCTATTGTTTTATTTTCCAAATTTAATCCAATGTTATTCTTTTTTGCGAGTTTTCTCATGTCACAAAAGGGACGCTTACACATTCACTCTATTCTTATTGGTGCAGGAATGCCCATCCAGGCCTTCTCCTGCGCCATGACAGTGCGCATAAGTTAATCCATAAACTTCATTCTTGTACACCCAATGCATTTCGAGCCTAAACTCTGGCTCTTCGTCAGGGGTTAAATTCTATAAATATAAAACACATCTGTTAGACTCCGTACGTGACCCTGTGCCCTTCATCAATCATTACATATACAGTTATTGCTAACTCCCCACGTCAACGTTTTCCCGCTAAAAAATGTGATCTCTTGTTGCTATTTTAAATGAATACCCCTGCTTTCTGCCCATCTCCCCTTGTTCTCTTAAACAGGTACAAATTACACATTGTCCTGCCCCATCTTACTAACAAAACTACGATGTTTAATAAAAAAGCAACCTTCTATTTCCCATTAAGTAATCCTACTTCTAAGACCATACCTTTCTAAAAAAGTGCAAACCTCTTCCTGCCATCTTCACTATTCCACCGGAACTACCCTGATTTTCAACCCTTTGCCTTTTGACCTTTTTTCAATCGGTTGTCTCCTCCCCTCCCATTCACCTGTTACACATCAATCCTCTCTCATTACGTAACCTAATCTCAGTTAGGAGGATTGACAAGCCGGATGTGCGAGTGGAGGCCCATTGGTGGGCTTGAAACAGCTCAGACAGCGGCACATAACTGAAGCACACACTACAAGACTCAAAAACCAATGCAGACTCATTCAAGTCGCCCATTGGAGGGCTCATATTAAGTGGGAGGTGTGGCCTCTATGCCAAATGACTGTTGCACCGTTGAAGAGTGCAATGAGCACGAAATGCGTCCGGCGTGAATCGACAGGCATGCTGTATACTGTAAACTACTTTAGCCCAATACATTTGTAATAGGGCCTGAATTAGTCTCCACCCAAGTAAAGAGGCAAAATTGCATACTGCTGAGTTTGCCCTTATGAAATCCTCCTTTTTTCTGTTCACCAATGGGTGCCAACTTATTTGGGAGTCTAAGAGCAATCCAAAATAGGAAAAAAACTCCATTCTTTGGGATAGCACTGGACCCCAACATAAAATTGCATGTCTTAGTCTTAAGTGGACCTACCACCATCATATAGGATTTTTGAACATTCACTGTCAAATCCATGTCTTCCATGAAGTTGGCAAATGAATCCAACAAGGGCTATAACCCCTGAGCTATTTTTACCATGAGCATAGTATTGTCTGAATTATAAGAGCACCTGCAAGCACTGGGCACCCACATGCTGGGAATCTACACCAGTGTTGATCAAGGCCTATTCCAGACTATTGATATATACATTAAAAAGAAATAAGGCCACAATGCAGCCCTGGCGAACCCCCTTTTGATAGAACATCTATGGGAACATTTGAAATCACTAGCATAATTACCCGAAGCAGTGGTATTCATATGTAAATATCCTAAGAAAAGGACAATATCGTGGTCCACTCCCATGGACAATATAAGCCACCATAATTTCCCTCAGTTAACTCAATCAAATGTGAAGAAGAGGGCCATAATTTCTAAATGGATAGAACCTGTGTGAATCATAGTGTATTTAGTTGAGATCATAAAAAGATTCATATACTGGTCAACTATTGACCTCCCAGCGCCAAAACCAAACTGCACATCTGGTAGGACATCATTGTCCTCAGCCCACTTCCCCAATCTGTCCAAGAGCATATGCCCAACTATCATTACAACAGATTCAAGGAAGGAAATTGGGAGCATATTATCAAGAACGGCATTAAAATTATTGCTGCTTTAGCGGCAGGAAACTGCCGCTAAAGCGGTGATAATGGGCTTGATAATATGCCCTTGTACATTCCCATAGAAGCCCAGGTTCACACCAGAACCTGGGTTTCTATGAGAATTCACAGGGGCATATTATACAGCCCTTTATCGCCCCTTTAGCGGCAGTTTCCTGCAACTAAAGCGGCAATAATTTTACCACAGTTCTTGATAATATGCCCCTTAGTCTGTAACACGCTGAGTTGTCCCTATCTCCCTTTTTAAAGATAGGGATAATAATAGAACAAGCCCATAATGGTGGTGGTCTCTCCCTCACTGCCACATTAACCAGTGAGGTTAAAACCTTTGCCCATACCTCGGCATCCCCAATGTACATATCATGCGGGATGTCATTGCGCCCCAGGGACTTCCCCCTAGTTAACCCTGCTATTTCCGTCTTCACTTCCTAAAGGGAGAATACCATTTTGGAAGTCCCAACTAGCACCCCTTCCTCCATTCCTTCAGGCACATCTTAGGTTTCAAAATGCTACTCAAAAAAGGACACCCAACTGTCCTCTTTGATATGTGACCCCAGAGATGCTGTGGATTCAGAGGCCATGAATGCACTAGCTACACATTTTCCAGAATCTGGAAATGTTTCTTAGGGTACTGGCATTAAGCAGTTCTTCGCATCCAAAGTCCCTTAAGACATTCTTCCTCTGCACAAGCTCTTTTTCATATTGGAAATGACTATACTTCACAAGGGTGGGATCTCTAGGGTTGGTACTCAAATCATGTATAAGCCACTTTTGTGCCAGGACAGACCCATTATCAAACCATCTGGCCCCTTACTTGGTGCCACAAGATAACTGGGCCTCCAGAAAACTGGACGTCACTTTGGAAATAAAGTCAAATGCCCCAAAACATCCCTAGGCGCACTGCTAACCTCTAGAAATACCAGAGTTCATTTTCACAGTGAGTATAAAATGCCCTATAGAATATATCAGGGTGCAACTGAGACCACCTCAATCTCCTCCCCTTCAACTTAATGACCGTAATATCACCTGGTCCCACTGTGCACTTTTGAATCAAGGTGGACTGACCTAAACACATACACACTGGGTTATGGTCACTCAAGGGGCTCTTGGCATCTCTGGTAATTAGTGGGGAGAACAAAGTACAAACACAAATAAAGCCAATACATGTATCACAGCCCTTCCCTATAAAAGTTGGATGTATGGCTCTCACAGTAGGGGCAATCTTCTCCAGGAAAAATACTAGATTAAACTCATTCAACAATATGTTCAGCAAAAAACATTGAAGTGTATGTTCAAGTCAAGTCAGGAATACAATTATTTTGGTTCAAAGAACCATAAAAGTTTCACAATCTAAAAAAATATTTACAATTTATAGGGTGTATGTTCAAATTGATGGCTCGATAGTAACGTACAGGCTGTTGCCCCCTCCTGTTACCCCCTCACCCTGGGATCCCCACACAAAAGAAAGTCTCTATCCACCACAATGTCCACTGATAGTATGTTAGTACCCTGCAATTTTCTTAGTAGCAACCCCATGACCTGAATGTGCTAGATTGTTCGGGTGGTATTGAGCATTGTAAAAATGTAACAATGTCAAATAAGAGTGACCAACGTTGGTACATTTTATACCCTGAGTAGTGGGAGCCCCAGTGTTTGTCACATTCAGCTTTCCCTTTATTGCCAAGGATACATACTGGATTTAATTTTTCAAGACCCAGGACTGACTGGCGGAGCACGTGGAGATAAAAGTATTTTCCCAGACAGATTTGTATATTGCTGCATTCCTGAGAGCTGGGAGAGACATACCCTGGAAGAAGAAGAGCTGGGATCTTTAGTACACTTCAAACAGCTTTTGGTTCAGGGATAGGTGACTGGAAAGTGGCCTGGGCACATCTGAGGGAGGAGTTGGTGCAGATAAAAGAATCATAAAAAGTAAAGTTGTGGTGCAACTTAGCATTTTGATGCACATACCACTCTGGCTGACATCCAGATATGACCTTCTAATAACTCCAATGGCCTGTATTGTGCTTCTACTAGATTTGGAGTCACTCCTGCTGTGATAGATTAGTCTTTCGCAAAAAACCAGGACAGATATTGGGGAAGCATGCTTCCAATACTAACTTCAAAGCCTCTAAATCACATTTTGTGTTTGCAAATGAACCATAAGAATGGGAGCTTGAGGTCTCCAAAACTGCCAACTGTCAAACAGTCATGTTGGGCTGTGGAAGAGGGAAGTTCTGTCAGACTTCTGGATGTGATGGGGATTGGAGGCTATGGCCTGCCAGCCTCCCAACTAGTGACTGGGACATCACTAAAGGAGTCCAAGACCACTTACCCCTGGACCCTGGAGCACCATCCCTGTCTGTTTTGCAAGATCAATGTACCCAATGAAGATCAGGAGAGTGCTTGGAGGGAGAGTGTTTCAGACAGGGATCCTGGGAAGTCGTTCCCACAGTGAGAACTGAGAAAATAGTTTCTGCAATGATTGTGCCGTATGTCATAGGGGTCCGCTGTGAACATTACTGTCATGCCAATCGCGGCTGTAGCCCATGTGCAGAGTGAAGTCAGTGACGCTGTTTGCCAGAGGGGACTATCATGATGATTACTGTCAAGCAGATGTGGCCATAGTCCATGTGCTAAGTGAAGCCAGGGACCCTGTTTGCTGTAGTGACTGCTGTGAAGACACATTTACTGCCATGCTGATCGGGCTGTTGCCAGTGTGTGGAATAAGGTCATTGACATCATACACCAGATGGGGAAACTGCTAAGAACAAGGGACATTGCCTAGTTAAGTGATTATCGAGGTGAGAGGGTGCCATGCTGACCTGTGCAGGCCTGAGCTCCACCAGAGGATCAAAAGCCAAGTGTCTGTCTCCCTCACTTGTTAGGAGGATCAGAAGAACTTACTGCCTCACCAGTGGAAGCGTCATGGAAGCCTTTCCTCTGTCCCTACAGAGCTGAGTGCTACTCACCATCAGCATCTGCTCCAGCTCTCTGCAACGTATGATGCAGAAATGCTCCCAGGGACTCCGGTAGATCAACCCCTGTAGGAGCTTAGAAAACTGATCACAGGTCCGGAAGGCCCCAGAGAACCTTGTTCTGCCACATAGGGCTTTAGGTTTTGGAACATGTTTGACTTTTGGAAGAGTCGGAGTGGGCCTCCTGAGACTCTGATTACTAGGGGGGCTTCACTTGAGTGTCACCTATAGCGAATGGGGAATAGCAACTACCAGTAGTGAGAGGGAAGTGGAACACTAGAGCCCCAACCTCATGGGACTGTGTGTATTATATGTGTATGCCATGTTATACTTCGTGATTGTATATGAACGCAAGGATTTGATTGGACAATCAGTTATTGCTGCTATTGAACATATTTTGAGTTGTGAGACTGTGTTCACCCGATGCATCTAACTACCCCCTGAGAAGCCTTCGGCGGCTCGACCTACACTACTACTGAGAGACAAGTGCTGCAGGGGTACAAAGCTTAGCTGATCAGGATCAAAAGAAATCTGAGCTCCAGGACATCAGGAGTAAAAGGCCTTAACCGATATGGATGGGCCCAGTAGCTCCTGCTTGCCCCCGGCCCTCTGAAAGGAGGAATGACACCCATGTACTATGTGTTTTCAGAAAATTACTGAAATCATACACAAATCACCCACCCATCAGGTGGTTGTAAATCTATGTATTTAATAACTCACCCTTTCATTCAGCATTTGTATGAATACATGTATTCATGTGTAAAAGTGCATGCTTGAATATGTGTGGCTGTGCTTGCTTGTGTCCGGGTAGAATATATGACATTACAACACAAACATTTACAAAGCACGCTTTTAAAACACAGTTTTTAGTTAGCAACTACCATTACATCCCATTGTTTTACAATGCATGCCATTACTACGCATTTTTAAAACTACCTTTACAATGCATTCCATTACAATGCATACCATTACAACACATACCATTACAACGCATAATACTTTTAGGGTAACAGAAGGGTAAGTGTTGGATAGTGTGGGGGTAAAAATTACTATTACCACTACAGTGAATGCAACAGTAGGTTAAGTATTGGACAGTGTAGGGGTAAAAATTACTGTTCCCACTCCAGTAAGTGCAACAGTAGGGTAAGTGTTGGATAGTGTAGGGGTAAAAATTACTATTACCATGTACCCCAAACCCATACCCACCCTAAAACTAAAACAATCTCCATTACTTACCTTGTAAGGCATTGTAATGGCATGTCTTGTAATGGTATGCGTTGTAATGGCATGTGTTGTAATGGTATGTGTTGTAATGGCATGCGTTGTAGTGACTTGTGTTGTAATGCCTGTGTTGTAATGGCATGTAATGTAAATGCAGTCTTGTTCTAACAGCTGTGTTGTAAAAGTAGTGCGTTGCAATGACTGCGTTGTAATGGTTGTTTCCCATCTGGGTATATTGCAGCAATACACAGACAAATGGGACATCATGAAAGTAGAAAAACATATGCTACAATAATGACATCTAGTGGGAGTATTTACAGGGGATGGCATTAAAAATCATACGAATGGCTAATGCACAATATTGTACTTTTCCATTTAATAGGGCTAACATTGAAAATTCCAAGAATTCAATGATATCAAAGTCATAATAGGGTGTGAGTATTGTCTGGATGAGAATCCTGACTCTTAGGGTCATTCCTTCAATTGACATATATGCACACTGAATCTTTCAGAACTGATATTAAAATATTGATGACTTACAGTCAGGCTCCTTACTGTTTCCAGAAGCGCTAATGTCTTTTCCTTTACTTCATCCGGATTCTTAAAGAGAAAAATAAGAAAGTTCACTATCCAAAAAATAAAGAATAGAATTACATTTGCAATGCATAGCTATACTTATACATAATATTAGTGGGGCCCAAAGTTCCTGGTTATCTAGGAAGAAATATACCAGGACTCCATCAGGGCCCGGTGCTTTTAGCCTATTGTACTGTGTCAAGGCATGATTTATTACTTCAAGGTTAAATGGTAATTGGATTGATTTGTAAGGGGTGTACTGGTAGGACTATAGACAAAGTGGGTGCCTCCTCATCATTCCCAAATACTGTTTTGAAGGGTAATGTCTGTATCTGCTTTTAAAAAATGGGCATTTATTACAATCCAAAACCCTTTACCACCACGCAGTACGGCTGTTTTTTTAATTTCTCTCATGCCTCCTCTTTCAAATGCCCGTAATCTTGCTGATTTTTATTTATAACGCAGGGATCTCACCAGGGTGATGTCTCGCGGGATCGATCCCAAGCTGGATGGAGTAATCTTAGGGCTTTTGAACAAACGCCAATAAACTACCTTGCCTACCATTGTGGGTTGTGTGTTTTTGGACAAAAAAACTTTCTTTTGATTCCCACTAAAATGCGATTAAAGGCTAAAAGTGTTGTTATAACAAATGGATTTAAATGTAAGCACTAATCAATGTGTTCTCTCATTTTAAAAAGAACACCTCCAATAAACTTTTGGGTATTAAACTTTTTCCCATTTTAGAGTGACCCCATTTTTCTTCCCAGTAAGGGGTCTAGGTAAAGGATTTTGAGTAGATTTTGGTCATTGGGCCCATTGCATATAGTAGTGATCACCGCATGGTCACTAAAAGCAAAAAAAGTTATTTGTGAATGCAAGAAACATGCTCCACTAGTCTCAGAAGTCAGTAAACAGTCTTACACTGAGAAGTAGGACCCAGAGGAGAACGTAGGCTGTAAGTGGCCTGTGGTATTGTTGCGAAGGTTAATAATCTCAAGATTGAGGGTTAATAATAGTCTATTAAGACTATCTCCATACTCATTATGATTACAATGAAGAGGGAACTCCCCATAATTATCAATCATATTTCAGGCTGTTGTGGCCATTTGCATCCAGTTATGTGAGTTAAAATCACCCATCCAGTTTATATCTAGGTTTTTGGATGGGAATTAATGAGCAGGTTAATATCCCTTTCCAGGGGGGCAAATACTGTTGGCATATTAATACCGAAGTTGTTGTTGTAGATATTGATAATAATCCAATGGCACCCTTCCTGCTTTTTAGGTACTTCACATAATAGTAGTTGATAGTAAGGTGAAGTGGCTACAAACATCTTTATCTTAGGTCCCACTGCATTAGACACAAGGGTTAATAGTCCCCCACTATGTCGACCAGCAGCAGAGGGTGCTGCAAGTGTCTGGTAGGAGGAATAGCTATTTATATGCATGTGACCAATTTCCCATGTTTCTTGAAAGCATATGATATCATGCTGTATTACCAATGCTAACCAATCAGGGTCAGCTCTTTTCTGATTATAGCCCACTATATTCCAGGACATAATTTTTACTTAGTTTAAATCATTAACTATATTTGCTATGTTGTTGGTATTCTCTGGTTCAGGTTGTATTTTTAAGGTATTATTTATTCAGTCACCTGCTTCCAGATTTAGCAGTATTGCAAACCTGTTATAAATGGGCATCACAAGATTTATATGGACAAAAGAGTGATTTGAAAGGGCACTGGTGCTTGATACCGCACTCCTTTCTATCCTATTTCTGCCAACACATCTTACAATGCACAACCAAATGTTGAAATTAGCATTTACACAACATGTACATATTACTGTAAACCATACTTTTCACTCACTTTTATACTTACACACCACCTTTCAGGTAATATCACTCAAGCACTTCCGTACAGTCTTCTCACCTCACTCACCACACTACATTTACTATAACTCACCCTTTCTCTATGCACTACCTACACCCTTGGATATTACCTAAGGTATAGCCTGTGCAGTTATTGGAGAACATAAAACACTTATGACATGAGAAATAATTTTTCTAGTCAGAACACAGTGCATGGTAGAGAGGCGAGGAATAGTTAATGTTGTGGGGCAAATAGTGGTAGCTGTTCTCTGTAGTTATAGTTAGGGTGACCAGAGATAGGGGTTTAAAAAAAATCCCTGTAATACCTTTGCACCCGTTTGATGAATGTCTGTGAATCTTTGCAAACCTCCTGCCCCTGTTATATGCTCCTCCATTTTACGCAATTAAACTTTACAACAATGCACTGTACCACACTCCACTTTACTTAAGCACACTGTACACCACTAACCTTTACACTAATCTACTCTATAGCATTCCAATATACCCCACTCCAGTGTACACAATTTCAGTTTATGATATATATACATATAGATATATATGTAGTTATATTAATATATACATATAGATATATATGTAGTTATATTAAGAATCTAGTTTCTATAGAAAAAATATTTTTTACTTGCCTATAACTTAGGAGTCGTTTGACTCATCTTCCTACAATTTTTCAAACAAAGTTTCAAAGTGTGTTCTGCGTGTCATGGAAACAAAAAGGGTCAGTGTGGAGGTACTCTGACCCCATGTTTGAGAAATAGGGGTGTTGGTGACACAAGTTATGTGTCCGTAATTCATTTTTTTTATTGTTGGTCACTGTTACAGACTCAACCAGAAATGTACACGCCCATTCACATAGCCAGTCAGACACTAATGCACCCACTCTCAGACTCAGTCAGAGACCCATTTGTGTACTTACATAAGCATTCAGAGGTTCATGCAGCCACTCCAAGATGCACTCAAAGACTCATGCACTCACTCACAGATCTACTCAGACACTGACACACACACTCACAGACCCACTAAGAGACTAATGCTTCCACTCACACACCGACTGAGAGATTGATGCACCTAGTCATAGACCCACTCTGAGTGTCTATGACTGGGTGCAAGAGTCTCTGACACTCACACACTGATCTACAGACCCACTTAAAGACTTTTGCTTCCACTGAAACATCCAGTGATAGACAGACCCACTCAGAAATGTATGCACCCACTCATAGATCCAATCACAGTCATGTACAAAATTTACATATCCAATCAGGACTCATGCATGCACTCTTAGACCCACTCACCTCCTTAAGCACCCACTCACAAACTCATTGGGAGACTTATGCTTCCACTGACACACTCACTGAGAGATTGATGCACCAATTCACAGACCTACTCAGAGACTGATGCACCCAGTCACATACCCACTCTGACACTCATGCAACAACTCACAGAACCACTCACGCACTGAATAACAGACCCACTGATACACTTATGTTTACACTCACACACCCACTGATAGACATATCCACTGAGACAATTATGCAGCCACTCGCAGACTCACTGAAGGCTCATGATCCTACTAACATACCCATTCACAGAATTATATTCCCAGTCACAGACCCACTTGGAGACTTTTGCACCGAGAGACATACCCAGTGACTTATAAATACATACTGTTATAGAGATATTGAGACACTGATAAATGTTTTTATAGAATTATTTAAATAGTGATTTATCTAGTGTAATGGTTAGACTTAATTATATAGTTATAATTTTTGCGTCTGGTGGTGACTTATGAATTCCTGCTTTTGCTTTGTATTTTTGCAACATATTTGTGATGGTCAACATTACCGACATCATCGCGACCCCCGGTGTTACAGCAAAAATGGAAAATAGGTTTGAGAGATGGTTTCCATAGAAACTCTCTAGAAAAACATGGCTCTAGAGAATACAGTAAAAAAACCCTAGTGTGTAAAATACTGTAATATTTGTAAATAGATGAGTTTTACATTGAATGGGAAAGCCGCGATCATCGCGGCTAATGACGTCATCTTGAAGCCCTAAATAACTACGAAAACTGAAAAGTTATTTCCAAGATTTTCTTTAAAGAAAGTCAGTACAAAAACATGAGTTTAAACATGTTGTTTTAAGAACCATGCAGCTGCATTTTTAAAGGGACTGTGAAGGCATTCTATCCTGGAGGCGCATTTGTAGCAATAAAATGTTGTTAATGCCAATTGTCTGAGTGGGTATTTGCCCTAGGGGCACTCTGGAGCTTGATTTAACACGCGGCTGCATTTGCCATAAGAACACGCACCAACCCTTGATTTGTGGGTGCCACGAGGCTTTGCATTGGCTTTGCCTCTATGTGGGACGATTGTTACTGGATCGTAAATACAACTCTGGGATGGAGGCCCATCTGAGGGCTTGGAACTTTGCTGGCAACAGGGAAGAGATTAATTGGATACACTACAAAGACCATAATTCACTACCCATCCAGGGCGTAGTATTATTCTAATTTAAAGGATGTGTCTGACGCCGTAAGTAACAGCCGAGGCTTTGAGAAAGAAGCATAGAAGCTGCGAAACGTGTCAGCAACAGCGGCTGCATTTTTAAAGGGACTGTGAAGGCATTCTGTCCTGGAGGTGCATCTTTACCAATAAAATGCTGAAATGCTGTTATGTTAATGCCAATTGTCTGAGTGCGTGTTTGCCCTAGGGGCACCATATATGTAAATATATATATATATGAGATGGCCGAAATGCATTTTGCTGTGATATTTCAGTAGACGCTTCCACTTGAATTTCCCCTGTGTGGCTTCTGCTTCTTCAGCTAGGAGGAGTTGTTTTGGATATTGCACGCGTCAACCAGAGACGCATCTACAGAAGCACCGCTCCACAAGTCGGCCTGAGCATCACTGGTTTCGCATCTGAGAAGGTGTTTTTGGGCGTCCAAGGTATCGGAAGAGCTCAGGCCCACCTCACATGACAAGGCAAGCAAGGGCGGCTGCAGTGCAGTCTGTGACTCTACGGAGGGTGGGGTACATTGCTTTCCCTGCCCCTGCCCGGTGGACTCTTGGCATGGAGGTTGGCAGCGTTTAAGGGGACTCGAGGAAGCCCTGGGATTGAACACCCATCAAGATTTTAATATCGCCGTCATCCCCAATTATCCTGAACAATACCTAACAACACACAGCAATTACCGAATCCCCGTGGAATACTCACCTAGTACAAATAACTCTGGGACTTGCAGTGTTGATTGAGCAGAGACGGAGTGCACAAGCACATGACTTGGGGAGGAGCGAGCTCTCACCTATGGGCACGTTGCAGGACAGTTAAAAACGGGGGTGGGCCAGAATTTTGATTGATTGGCATCTGATGAAGTCCGTGATGGCCGAAATGCATTATGCCATGATATTTCAGTAAAAGCTTCCACTTGAATTTCCCCTGTGTGGTTTCTGCTTCTTCAGCTAGGAGGAATTGTTTTGGATATTGCACACGTCAACCAGAGACGCGTCTACAGAAGCCCCGCTCCACAAGTCGGCCTGAGCATCACTGGTTTCGCATCTGAGAAGGTGTTTTCGGGCGTCCGAGGTATCGGAAGAGCTCAGGCCCACCTCTCCTGACAAGGCAAGCAAGGGCGACTGCAGTGCAATTTGTGACTCTACAGAGGGTGGGGTACATTGCTTTCCCTGCCCCTGCCCGGTGGACTCTTGGCATGGAGGTTGGCAGCGTTTAAGGGGACTCGAGGAAACCCTGGGATTGAACACCCATCAAGATTTTAATATCGCCGTCATCCCCCATTGTCCTGCACAATACCTAACAACACACAGCAATTACCGAATCCCCGTGGAATACTCACCTAGTACAAAGAGCTCTCGGACTTGCAGTTTTGATTGAGCAGCGACGGAGTGCACAAGCACATGACTTGGGGAGGAGCGAGCTCTCACCTATGGGCACGTTGCAGGACAGTTAAAAACGGGGGTGGGCAAGAGTTTTGATTGATTGGCATCTGATGAAGGCCGTGATGGCCGAAATGCATTATGCCGTGATATTTCAGTAAAAGCTTCCACTTGAATTTCCCCTGTGTGGTTTCTGCTTCTTCAGCTAGGAGGAGTTGTTTTGGATATTGCACGCGTCAACCAGAGACGCGTCTACAGAAGCCCCGCTCCACAAGTCGGCCTGAGCATCACTGGTTTCGCATCTGAGAAGGTGTTTTTGGGCGTCCAAGGTATCGGAAGAGCTCAGGCCCACCTCACATGACAAGGCAAGCAAGGGCGGCTGCAGTGCAGTCTGTGACTCTACGGAGGGTGGGGTACATTGCTTTCCCTGCCCCTGCCCGGTGGACTCTTGGCATGGAGGTTGGCAGCGTTTAAGGGGACTCGAGGAAGCCCTGGGATTGAACATCCATCAAGAATTTAATATCGCCATCATCCCCCATTGTCCTGCACAATACCTAACAACACACAGCAATTACCGAATCCCCATGGATTACTCACCTAGTACAGAGAACTCTGGGACTTGCAGTTTTGATTGAGCAGCGATGGAGTGCACAAGCACATGACTTGGGGAGGAGCGAGCTCTCACCTATGGGCATGTTGCAGGGCAGTTCAAAATGGGGGGTGGGCCAGAATTTTGATTGATTGGCATCTGATGAAGGCCGTGATGGCCAAAATGCATTATGCCGTGATATTTCAGTAAAAGCTTCCACTTGAATTTCCCCTGTGTGGCTTCTGCTTCTTCAGCTAGGAGGAGTTGTTTTGGATATTGCACGCGTCAACCAGAGACGCGTCTATAAAAGCCCCGCTCCTCAAGTCGGCCTGAGCATCACTGGTTTCGCATCTGAGAAGGTGTTTTTTGGCGTCTGAGGTATCGGAAGAGCTCAGGCCCACTTCTCATGACAAGGCAAGCAAAGGCGGCTGCAGTGCAGTTCGTGACTCTATAGAGGGTGGGGTACATTGCTTTCCCTGCCCCTGCCCGATTTACTCTTGGCATGGAGGTTGGCAGCGTTTAAGGGGACTCGAGGAAACCCTAGGATTGAACACCTATCAAGATTTTAATATTGCCGTCATCCCCAATTGTCCTGAACAATACGTAACAACACACAGCAATTACAGAATCCCCGTGGAATACTCACCTAGTACAAAGAACTCTGGGACTTGCAGTGTTGATTGAGCAGCGACGGAGTGCACAAGCACATGATTTTGTAGTGTAGTTCATATTTTCCCTATAGGCCCTGCGCATTGGAATAACATAAACAGCAGTGTAGACGTAGGACTGAGGTCACCTAGGTCTCTACTGACTATGTTAGACTTAATTGGGATTTGCGCCAGCTAGCTCAGAGGTCACTGGAAACTTTCTTGACTGAATAGGAAGGGATTCAGCTTCCGACAACCGCATAAACATGACAACTTTGCTCCCTCAGAATAAGAGTAAATCTCTAGAGTTGTGTGAAAACATTAGACAATTATTTCACTCAGTCAGACGTGCGTTCTTAGTTTCACCAGAGTGCAGAGAATGGAGAGACGGGCGTTTTTCAATAATAGATATTATTTATTGAGCAGTCTTCCTTCTCATGCAAGAGAAATGAATTGCCACAATTGCAATACTTATTATAAAGTAAAGTGCGTACATTAAAAGGAGTATTATGAAATAATACTTTAAAAGCATTGATATGGTTTCTTAGCCATAAGATACTTTAAAATGGATAAAATATATACATACATATATACATTAGCTAACGTGCTCAACTGGTGCTTCTAAAATACGCCTACCCCGGTGTACCTGACCTAAGACTAATACTGGGAAGGAGTAAGTAAGTAGCAGTTTAAGTTAAGTAGGTTTTGCCAAGAATCTGGTTCAAGAATTCTCTCTAAGGGTTTAGTTAGCACTGTACCTTGGGAATAGAATGTAGGAGGTCTGGTATCTCTCTCTCTCTCTCAGGACTCGATATCCCAGTCACCCGCAAGGGTAGGCTGGAAACGCCGGAGGCTGGATTTTCTCGGCAGGAGAAAAGACAGCGTCTTTCTCAGCACGTCAAAGAGGAGGGGCAGCGTCCGTGGGCTTCTAGCATCTGCTGGGCTCTCGGAAAGTAGACAGCTGCTCGGGTCCAATATTCACCACCACCGTGTGTTTGCTTAAGGCAGCGTTGGTATATTTATACCTGAAAGGTGCCGGGTTTGATGTAAGGGTGGACATAAGACGTCAATAAAGATGTCACTAAGAACTGGCCGTTCTTACAGTGCTTCTCAGTAGTTCTATTACAAATCAAAACAAAGCACATGGGGATTTCCCAGGTTGCTGGAGGTTTGGTGTGTTGAAAGTACTCCTTGTGCTTTCTAGGAATCTAAGGAAGTGGCTTTTGCCGTGCTTGGGACTGCAAGGGCGATTTACTGAAATATGGATCTGATTCTTATGCCATTATATGGATATCATTGATTATAGCCGTGTAAGGGCATAAAAGGGTAATATTGATTCGGGTTCCTAGATAAAATCACTACACCCACTCCACGATCTAATGTCCATCGATTACTCAAAACTAAGCAATGAAGGTGCATGTGTATTTCAACCCACCCCAAAATACATTTTGCATTCGAAATGGTGTATGCGAAATACATGACAAGATCATAGGTACTGTACGTTTTTTAAGCAGGATAATCATTCACTAAACTGCACATATATATTTAGCTGAACGATTTGCGAAATTTACACATGAATCGTCTCTTAATACAGAAAAGAAGGGCGAGACTATTTCATCACATATAAATGCAATTGTTGTAGATGTGCTAGAGGCTGAGATAACATTGTCTCTAGATTTGCTAAAAATAGAAGCTCCGTTCTTTATGAATAGTTCTACTGTAAGCAGAGTTCAAGTGCCAAAAAAAAGGTAAATATTTTGGATTTTGAAAAAAAATAATTTCATCAGGGGAAAAAATAGTTCCAAATGTTTTCAGTAGCTTTGCTTTTATCAAATTTGAAGGCCGAATTCAGAGTTCATGGGAACGCTGTGTGCTCTTTGCTAAAAAAGTTATTCTTTTTGTTCAGGGGAGAACTTCATTTCAGACAGACTCGCAAAAAATTGGTCTACATATTCCGGTGACAGTTCGACCAAGTTTGATAACGCTGCAATAGCGCAGTTTTCTGCATGGTTGCTGTCATCAATGTTAGGTTCAGCAATGCTCACAGAAGGTCGTACCTGGGTGATGTTGCTCTCATTTCTTGCTTCACTCCCACCTAATCGTAGTGGTGAAGTTTCAACGAATGGCGTCATCAGGATTGGTAACCGCTGGGGACAACATGATGCATGAGCCGTTACAGGACTTAGCAAGGTATCGACATCCATTGGTACTGCTGATTGTAGTGTAAGACAGGTGTCCAACACGCATTCTTCTCCGCATAGCATACATAGAAGCACAGGTAGGATGCAATTCTGCCATATAGGTCTGAATGAAAGAAACCAGGTCATATTCAGATCTCTTAGCCGGGCTAATCCAAGGACTTTAGTTATGCGGTCCCGATAGCGTATAGCTAGGATCGTTTCTTCCATTGTTGCTGGAGTCTTGTAGGTGTTTTGGCTTGCCATATCGGAGCAGTAGGACCAAAAATAAAATGCCTGCTACGAGCCCCAAAAGTAGTGGAAGGCCGCCAAAGACAGAATGGACAAAATTCGGGAAAATGCCCAGAACTGCTTCGAAGGGTGTTAGCAGTCCCGTAAAAATTGTCTTAAATACATGTGCGATACCACTGGCATCTGACATGTTTAGGATTTGGCTTAGCATTTCTACGAAATGCACTGGGCAATTTGTTGATAAAAGGGTATGTATCTCTGCTTTCGTCCTTGCAACTTGCAGATCATACGTTTCTTTTGATGATGTCATAGGCACTGTTGTCTATAAAAGCACAGACTTCATTCTGCTTAAAGTATCAATTCGTATAGAAGAGATATTCAACCGAGGCCAAATCGCCGCCTCTGAGTCTTGAGGGCCGTTTGGATACAATACTTGCATACAGCAAGTGACCATGGAACTAAAACTTATAAGATATGCTTTCCCTGGCACCAAGCCACAACAGCTGTGATCCGTTATTAGAATGTAACTCCCGTTAGAAAGCTCTCCAAAGAATGGCTCTATATGTTTTGCAGGTGTGCCGTGCTGGTGGCATAAAAGGTTATTTGAAGTCCCCTCACAGGTCCCAAGCAAATGAATACCTTGGCACAAAAGTATACCGCTTAGTGACTGTTTTCAATTATTACCACTAAGAAATACATTTTTGTCCTTGTCACTATACCATGTGTGTGTATAAGGTAATTTCCATGATGACTTAATGTACCCTTTACCCAACCTTTCATACTGGCCTACTGGTATATACTCCTGGCATTTTTTGAATTGGAAAGTTGTTATCGGAATTGTGATTATTCCGTGTATTATCCATTCAATGACCAGTCTTTCTGACATTGTCAATGGTAATCTCTCGAGTTTTTCAATGCTCAGAATCATATAGTCTGCTCCTTTCTGCTAAACTGATTTGTTTATCAGTAAGGTTAAAGATAGAGAATAATGACGTTGTGTTGATTAAACGCCATGGCACATAGCCAGAACGCAGGTTTTGCAACGTCTAGCCGAGCTGTACAATAGAACGTAACTGGGACTGGCCATGTTGTAACATTAGCAAGTCCTGATCTATTATATCGATAGCAGATAATACAATACTGTCCAGTGAATATATTCTGGAGGACAGAGTCATTAACCTATTGTCCACAACAGAAAGCGATTTTTCCAAATTAATACAATCAATTTCTCTTATTTTCTCTGCTGTTTCAATTTGAGTCACTTTCCATGCTTCGTTGTACGCCGCATATATACTAGCCGCTATGAAACGTTTTTGACGCTGTTTGCGTGGTCCCATTATGAAATAACGCAAGTCAGCACCGTCCTTAAGTAAAGTCAAGTGTTGCTTAATTTCTGCCAGTGTGGATGTGTGTAGCCATTCTAGGCATAATTTCCCTACACTGTATGTTGTTACTATCCCTGGATGTTGTCTCTGGGAGTATCTCTGGTCTGGTCTGGTCATCTTTAACCCCTGTGTTTTGTTCAGGAATCTATCTTGACATTTGTTTGCGTCTGTTGGCCAGATTATCCACTTTTTCCATTCAGTATCTGTTCTGTTTTGATGGAAAAATTTGGATACGTCTATCTCAATATCTGTGGTTATGTTATCAGGTAATGGCTTTGGAATATACGGTTTGTTTAAGTCTTTTATCTTGGCTAGGCCAAGAGAGGTAGTCTGTTGAATTGTGTCATTCAAAAACATTATTTGTTCTGGGATCATGCAGGCTCAAAATAATGCTTCTAATCCTTGTACCTGCCATTCTTTTGTTCCCCAGATGTTTTTTGTTTCAATGTTATTTTTCCAGAAATCAAAACCAAAAGTAATCATTTTTTCATAAAACATTTCCGAATAAATCAGTATAGTATTTGTCAGCATGTTTTTTGTCCCTGTTTTATCTAACACTCTATAATAAAATGTTTCTGTATCACTTGTGTTAAACCCTGAGAAGTATGGGAAATTTCTCATAAAATGTTTTTGAACTGCTTTTGGGTGGTGTTGCACAATGTTCCCATTGATTATATTTAAAAACATTTCTAGGTTGAGCAGATTTATGCAAATAGTGGTGTGCATAATGGGTGTAACAATACATCTGTTCATAGTTCGATGAACCCTGTAAATAATCATGTTCTGGTAATTTTGCTGACATTACTAAATCAGACATCATAATATTAACCCCTTAAGCGCTTCCGTCGGCTGACGGCAACGCTACCTCCCCAGTGCTTCCGTCGGCCATTGGCCGACGGCATTCCACCCGCGCATGGAAACGCCCGCACCGCGGCGGAATTACCGCCGCGGTTAACGGGTTAATGCACTCAAAGTCCCAATCATCAGAAAATGTACTTGGTTTAACAAAGTCACTTAATGAAACCTTAAATTTATGTGGATATTTCAGGAGCTCGACCGGGCCATATATTTCGTAATCCGTTTTGTCCCAAAGCATCCCGCCGGGTATTGGAATGGCTGTCACATTCAGTGATGATAGTTCTCTTTTCTCGATGTGAGATGACTTGTGTGGCTTTAGGACCAAGTTGATGTTCTGACTTGCTGTGTCCATTGTACTGTATTTTCCCTCAATGAATTTTCCCAAACAAAGTACCATGATGAGCCAAAGCAGGAGGAAAAGTACACCTAACACAATCCAAAATTCAATCCATGGAAAAATCAGATATGTTTCTTTGAGCTGATGAAAGAGTTCTGTTGCTTTGTCTTTAAAAGTTTTTGTTGTTGGCGTTTCTTTTGGTTCGCTTGAATCTACAGAAAAGTTATCGAAATTGATAAAGTAGCCAGATGCAGTTCTGTCAATTGTTGGAATTGTTTTTTCAATTTTTCTTTCATCAGCACATTCTGAGGCTACCTCGTTGTAGACTGGTGTTTCTTGACGAACTGTTTCAATTTGGGTTTCAAGAGGCACAAGTTCCATGGCATTGTTGCATAGTCCATTTTTATTTACTGCAGGTTTATCGAATGTGATTAGTCTCTCAGTTTGAACCTCTTGGATTGTAGCAAATTTAGGTATTCTGCTATTTCTTGGGAGTCCACTGGATCTACTACTTATTATTGGCCACATGATTGTGGTTTTACCAGGTCGATGGATACAACTCGGTTCTCCTTTTTACCAGCAAGGGGCGGTAGTACAACTGATCTTGTTCCGTTGATGGCTAAGACAGGTACTGCTTTTCTGTAAGAAGGCCCAAATTCCTTCTTCACCGCGATCTTTTCTCTGACCAGATCCCCAATCTTTGGAATCCAGACAGGTCTTGCTGGGACAGGTGGTGTTTCTTAAGTGGTTGTTGGCTGTTGTTTTATCTTTACGTTGCTCAGGGCTTTTCTTGTTTCATTTAAGTCCTGTAAAACAGCCAAACGATCTTTGATGTCAAAGCATTTTTTCTTATATTCCACCACTGAAGCCTGACTAACTAAGTCCTGAATATACATTCTAGTTCCGAAAAATAGTTCGTACGGGCTGAAACCTTTTAGAGAATTTCTTGGCAGATTGTTAAGACTACGTTGGACACTTATTAAATGCTGGACCCACCCCTCACCCGAACCTAATACCTTTGCCGTTATAGATTGCTTTATGTCTCGGTTTTTTCTTTCCACAATCCCGTTTCCCTCAGGATGGAAGGGACAAGAGTACCGCAACCCAATGCCCATGCTGGTCATAGCCTCCTTATAAGCTTGAGAGCTAAAAGCAGGACCCTGGTCAGAATGTAGCATGGCAATTGTGTATGTGCCGATAAAGACTCGCAAATCTTTTATAACAGTTCTGGCGTCAGCCGAGAGCTGGGGTCTGCATTTTAAGTGAATATTAGTCTTAAAAAGAAATTAATGGGACGCTGGATTTTACGTGTAGATAGCCTTATGCTAACTACATCAAAGGGCACGGTAGTTCTCCGCTGCGATCTCTGCTGCAATCTTGGCAGTTTTTTGCAAACTTATGATGTTGCACGCTCATCCCCGGCCACCAGTATTCTGATTGTAATTCTGTCAGGGATTCTTTGATCTGTTTGTGCCTTGGACCCTCACCCATGTGTGCGTCTGCTATTAATAGGACTCTCCTGTTCATGTTTGGAATTACCCTATCCCCCACTCCAGGGATTCGAGCAAAAGGAACGGAGTTTGCGTCAATTACGTATGTATAATTGAGTGGATAGTTCACGGGTAGTGCTGCACAGTCGCCTTTTAAAGACGTTTTTACCGCCAGCATGGTTTCCCCGTCGATGTATTTTTCTGAACGCTTTTTTGTGGCTACGGAAGCCGGCTGAAATGCTTCCGCTGTGGCTGTATTAGCCAATGAATTCCCTGCAACGTGAATGCCTTCACGTTGATGACTCAGTGTATGTATCACGTGAGTCTTTTGTAGTTCTTTCTGTAAAAGAACTACTTCTTCCCAAAGCGTTTTATGCTTGATTGTGGCACCTGTCTCATCCTTATAATTGTTTTGAACCCATTTCTGCAGATCATAATTGTAAGATTTGACGCAGGAATTCGAATCGCACACTATTAGTGTCTAGAATTCACGTTCGTCATTTTCCAGCGCCATCTTTAAAGATCTGATTTCAGCTCGCTGAGCCGAACAGTTTCTTAGTGATTCCGTTTTTGTTATTTTTGGTCTGAATTTACCACAGAGCCAGCGACCTTTAATAATCGTGCATGCTGCATCGTCGGATTTATCTTCTACGTTGTAATGTTGTACAAATCTGTCCGTGTAGATTATACAAGAGTATTGTTGTAGAGGCAGAATTTCGATTGGCAGAGGTTATTCTTCTTCATATTTTAGCTCATTCAGTTTTTTCATGTTCGGGACATAATAATATGTCACTTTGTCTGTAGAAAGATAATTTTCCCACTGTATCCATTTTGGATCTAATGCCACGGTAGGCAGATTGACTGGGCTTCTTAATGCCTCGAAGGCTGATTCTGCTGTAAAAACAGTTATCCTTTTGCCTTGGGCTAGGGCTCTTTCTTTAGCTACAGCAGGCTGTACTGCCTTCACAGTATTTTCTTTAAGACTGAATGTTTTCTCTGTTTGTGTGTACAAATGTGATTTGTAAGCTATTGGTACCGTTTCTCCCTCATTAGAGGTCAGGTAAGTAAATCCGCATCTTCCTGGGATGACTCGGATTACAAGATTGCGTGTATTGTCACGTGTTTCTAATTTTGTTTTAGCTAACATGTCTGTTTGCAGTGATCTCAAAATTTCTGTGTGTTTC
Source organism: Lissotriton helveticus (assembly GCF_964261635.1). NCBI lineage: Eukaryota > Metazoa > Chordata > Amphibia > Caudata > Salamandridae > Lissotriton > Lissotriton helveticus. The sequence continues at coordinate 658,748,522 of NC_136068.1, read as the reverse complement.
TGAGTCCAGTTGATTGGTTTAAAATCAGGTTTTATTAATTCGTAGAGAGGTTTAAACCTCTCTGCATAATTGAGAATATGTTCTTCCGAAATTCAGGAAGCCTAGTATCGATTGTAGATTCTTCCGCGTTTTAGGTGCTTGAAGTACAGCACACTTCTCTAAAAAGTTGTCTGCCAGGCTTTTGCCTTCACTTGATAATTCGTATCCTAAAATCAGGACCGTCAGATGGGCAATTCGTGACTTTTTAAAGTTGAATTTGTAACCCTCTGCTGCGAACCCAAGTATTATGGTGTTCACTCTTTTCAAGTGAGTATCCAAGTCGTCGTCTGTGAGATAGATGTCATCGACATAAGATAGTGCCTCATCGTCATACATTTGTAGGAACTCTGTTACTGTGGCTGAGAATAATCCTGGGCTATTCTTGCACCCCTGTGGGAGTCGGCAGAAATTTTTCTGCGACCCCATTATTGAGAAAGCGGTCAAATACCTGCTTTCAGGTGCGATATTCTGACAAAAGAACCCATTAGAAATGTCTAATGTTGTTTTGTATTTTTTGCGAACTATGTTATTCATTAGTGCCGCACTGTGCGAATTTTGTACCGCAAAGGTTTTGCTACATGAGTTAAGGTGTCTGTAGTCCAAGACTAGACGATACGAATTGTCTGGTTTGGAGAGGTGCATGTTTCAATCGCCCCTTGGTATTCAAGTTGATCTAAAATCTCCCTGACCTGTTTTTTAGCTTCTTGCTTAATTGGGTACTGCCTTTGTGCAGCTGGTTCATGTTTTAACTGGATTTTGTGAGGAGGTTAGTCTTCGTCCCATCCTACATGATTTTTGTATAATGCAGGAGCTTGAGCTACTGCCCATTTTCTTGCATATACATATTTTCTATGGATTGGAATATGATTTGAGAAGGCAGGCATAATCATTTCTTCGCCATGAGGTCATTTCCTGACAAACTCTGGTGGCCAGTCTTTTTCAGCTAATAGGATGTCATAGCCTTTTGAGAGATTATCCCAAAACAGACCACTAATTTTCCTAGTCTTATCTCCCTCTATACGTAGTGTTATTTCGTATATTTTGTGCGGTTTGCTAACTCTGGTATCTGCAGTTTCCACTTGAATGTATTAATTCGTGTCCACTGTCTCAAGATGATTCATCAGGATCTTGCGAGCTATGCTGATTTCTGCTGCACTGTCTAGCATTGTCTGTGCCCACTCTCCGTTTTTCAGCTGTGTACTCAGTATTCTCGGCATGTTCGATTATTTTAATACTGGCTACCTTCTTTCTGGGAAATTGTAATTTTTTACTTTGAGCAGGTTCCTTGTCTTTGGACTTGGCGTGCTCTTCCCTGTTTTCCGACCGTCCTCTTCTTTCAGATTTCTGCGAAAAAGATCGAGAGGGACGTGTATCAGTACTTTGATATCTGTCAGGTTTCTTCAGATTATCCCTATTTCTAAGGTTGTATCTTTTCTCAGAGTGCTCCCTTTGGGGAGACTGGTGTTCTCGAGTTGGAGTTCTTTCTCTCCGTCGAGGAGACCTTCCTCTGGACTGGAATCTTCTTTCTTTGGGACTGGATTGTTTATTTCCATCCCAGCTCTTTTTTGGAGTGATTACATTACTTTTAATAAATATTTTCTCAGGATTTTCAAGTAGTTGGGGTTTTACCGGTTTCCCACCCAAACTATCTCTACCTAGTTCTTCATACGATTTTTCTATGATTCTGGCAAGTTTAATTGGTTGGTCTGTTATATCTGTTTCCTTCAGTTTTTGGCGGATCACCACAGATGCCGCTTCACCTTTTATGTTGGCTAATAATATAGCCGAGACCTGCTTGAAGTCTTTCAATAATTTCATACCCAGAGTTAAAGCAGGTTCTGGACCGTATTCATTTTGAATCTGTCTTAGTACATCTGGTATTACCGCCAGAGACGGATCACCATGTGTTTTTGTGTAAATGGAAGCAAAGACTGTACCCCAAGTGTCACAGTCCTCCACATGTGGTGCGACCCCCATTGGAAGGCAGATAGTCAGAATTCTGTGTTTCTCACTAGGGGTAGTATTTGGGAATACTGACTCTATCTGGGTTATTTTTTGTGCTAGCCAGAATGGAATTTGTTCCTGTTTCGCGGGTGTTTTACCAAGACATGATTGTATGTTCTGTGGTGTAATTTTATTTGTGTTCCCCTGATGAGGGGTCAGCTGTTGAATGTTAACTGCTGGTTGGACTGCTGCAGTCCTCATTACATATTGTACTAACTGTCTGTGAATTTTAATTAGTAATTTTAGCTGGGCTAAAAGTTCAGTGTCTGACATATTTTCAATGTCTGGATGTGGTGTGGCTGGCTAGAACCGGCCACGTTGCTCCTGGGATCCCTAGTGGACCGAGCCTGGTGATGTGATCATTATGTTTTAGGGCGCCTTTAAACCAGAGCAGGTGCTCTTGGTATTTTAATGGGATTTCAATCTCCTCGAAAGGAGTGTACTCTTCCGGAGGTTCCTCTATTTTGTAATAGTGGAATTTGTGCGTTGTAGCGTTTGCCGCTGGAAAGTTTATCCATGAATAGAATACCTCTGTCTGCCGATATTCGTGTGCCTCTATCACGAAAATGACTGTACCACCTCGTGCTGTCAGTCCGTTTTCTATAAGTTTTAGAGTTATAGTTTTTCTTATGTTGACCGAAATAAGGATAACATTCCGGTCACTTTGTAGGAGACTTGTGTCCTCCTCTAATAGTCGTGCTGCTAATATAGCAGCATCTCTTTCATCTTCACTATCTGGCATTTTACTGTCAGAAAGGTTTTTTTGTTGTAGATCTCATTCTCAAGGAAACAAAAGATTAGGTGCACAATATTTTGGAACACTGTATCCTTCAACGTTGACTAAACCAAAAACTATACATAGGAATCTCTTCCTACTAAGTTCCGGCGGATTTTAACCTCTTACCCACTCCAGACGTCTTTTGGAGTATTTACGGGAAGGAGGGTCTGTTTGAAAAAGCACGACTGAGTTACTCTAACGTCTTGCGTTAGTTTTATCGCCTTACCAAACGTTGGGCGCCATGTAGTATAGTTCCTATTTTCCCTATAGGCCCTGCGCATTGGAATAACATAAACAGCAGTGTAAACGTAGGACTGAGGTCTTCTAGGTCTCTACTGACTATGTTAGACTTAATTGGGTTTTGCACCAGCTAGCTCAGAGGTCACTGGAAACTTTCTTGACTGAATGGGAAGGGATCAGCTTCCCTGGCTCAGACTAGAAGGGATTCAGCTTCCGACAACTGCATAAACATGACAACTTTGCTCCCTCAGAATAAGAGTAAATCTCTAGAGTCGTGTGAAAACATTAGACAATTATTTCACTCAGTCAGACGTGCGTTCTTAGTTTCACCAGAGTGCAGAGAATGGAGAGACGGGCGTTTTTCAATAATAGATATTATTTATTGAGCAGTCTTCCTTCTCATGCAAGAGAAATGAATTGCCACAATTGCAATACTTATTATAAAGTAAAGTGTGTACATTAAAAGGAATATTATGAAATAATACTGTAAAAGCATTGATATGGTTTCTTAGCCATAAGATACTTTAAAATAGATAAAATATATACATACATATATACATTAGCTAACGCGCTCAAGTGGTGCTTCTAAAATACGCCTACCCCGGTGTACCTGACCTAAGCCTAATACTGGGAAGGAGTAAGTAAGTAGCAGTTTAAGTTAAGTAGGTTTTGCCAAGAATCTGGTTCAAGAATTCTCTATAAGGGTTTATTCAGCACTGTACCTTGGGAATAGAATGTAGGAGGTCTGGTATCTCTCTCTCTCTCTCTCTCTCAGGACTTGATATCCCAGTCACCCGCAAGGGTAGGCTGAAAACGCCGGAGGCTGGATTTTCTCGGCAGGAGAAAAGACAGCATCTTTCTCAGCGCGTCAAAGAGGAGGGGCAGCGTCCGTGGGCTTCTAGCATCTGCTGGGCTCTCGGAAAGTAGACAGCTGCCCTGGTCCAATATTCACCACCACCGTGTGTTTGCTTAAGGCAGCGTTGGTATATTTATACCTGAAAGGTGCCGGGTTTGACGTAAGGGTGGACATAAGACGTCAATAAAGATGTGACTAAGAACTGGCCGTTCTTACAGTGCTTCTCAGTAGTTCTATAACAAATCAAAACAAAGCACATGGGGATTTCCCAGGTTGCTGGAAGTTTGGTGTGTTGAAAGAACTCGTTGTGCTTTCTAGGAATCTAAGGAAGTGGCTCTTGCCGTGCTTAGGACTGCAAGGGCGATTTACTGAAATATGGATCTGATTCTTATGCCATTATATGGATATCATTGATTATAGCTGTGTAAGGGTAATATTGATTCGGGTTCCTAGATAAAATCTCTACAACTTGGGGAGGAGCGAGCTCTCACCTATGGGCATGTTACAGGACACTTAAAAACGGGGGGTGGGCCAGAATTTTGATTGATTGACATCTGATGAAGGCCGTGATGGCCGAAATGCATTATGCTGTGATATTTCAGTAAAAGCTTCCACTTGAATTTCCCCTGTGTGGCTTCTGCTTCTTCAGCAAGGAGGGGTTGTTTTAGATATTGCACGCGTCAACCAGAGACGCGCCTACAGAAACTCCTCTGCACAAGTCAGCCTGAGAATCAAAGGTTTTGCATCTGAGAAGGTGTTTTTGGGCGTCGGAGGTATCGGAAGAGCTCAGGCCCAACTCTCATGACAAGGCAAGCAAGGGCGACTGCAGTGTAATCCATGACTCTACGGAGGGTCGGGTACATTGCTTTCCCTGCCCCTGCCCGGTGGACTCTTGGCATGGGGGTTGGCAGCGTTTAAAGGGACTCGAGGAAGCCCTGGGATTGAACACCCATCAAAATTTTAATATCGCCGTCATCCCCAATTGTCCTGAACAATACCTAACAACACACTCACCAAGTACAAAGAACTCTGGGACTTGCAGTGTTGATTGAGCAGCGACAGAGTGCACAAGCACATGACTTGGGGAGGAGCAAGCTCTCACCTATGTGCATGTTGAAGGACATTTAAAAACGGGGGGTGGGCCAGAATTTGGATTGATTGCCATCTGATGAAGGCCGTGATGGCCGAAATGCATTATGCCGTGATATTTCAGTAAAAGCTTCCACTTGAATTTCCACTGTGCGGCTTCTGCTTCTTCAGCTAGGAGGAGTTGTTTTGTATATTGCACGCGTTAACCAGAGACGCGTTTACAGAAGCCCCGCTACACAAGTCGGCCTGAGCATCACTGGTTTCGCATCTGAGAAGGTGTTTTTGGGCGTCTGAGGTATCGGAAGAGCTCAGGCCCACCTCACATGACAAGGCAAGCAAGGGAGGCTGCAGTGCAGTCTGTGACTCTATGGAAGGTGGGGCACATTGCTTTCCCTGCCCCTGCCCGGTGTACTCTAGGCATGGAGGTTAGCAGCATTTAAGGGGACTCGAGGAAGCACTGGGATTGAACACCCATGAAGATTTTAATATCGCCGTCATCCCCCATTGTCCTGCACAATACCTAACAACACACAGCAATTGCCGAATCCCCGTGGAATACTCACCTAGTACAAGGAAATCTGGGACTTGCAGTTTTGATTGAGCAGCGACGGAGTGCACAAGCACATGACTTGGGGAGGAGCGAGCTCTCACCTATGGGCATGTTGCAGGACAGTTCTAAACGGGGGGTGGGCCAGAATTTTGATTGATTGGCATCTGATGAAGGCCGTGATAGCCGAAATGCATTATGCCGTGATATTTCAGTAAACAATTCCACTTGAATTTTCCCTGTGTGGCTTCTGCTTCTTCAGCCAGGAGGAGTTGTTTTGGATATTGCACCCGTCAACCAGAGACGCATCTACAGAAGCCCCGCTCCACATGTCGGCCTGAGACATCACTGGTTTCGCATATGAGAAGGTGTTTTTAGGGGCGTCCGAGGTATCGGAAGAGCTCAGGCCCACCTCACATGACAAGGCAAGCAAGGGCGGGCTGCAGTGCAGTCCGTGACTCTACGGAGGGTGGGGTACATTGCTTTCTCTGCCCCTGACTGGTGGACTCTTGGCATGGAGGTTGGCAGCATTTAAGGGGACTCAAGGAAGCCCTGGGATTGAACACCCATCAAGATTTTAATATCACCGTCATCCCCCATTGTCCTGGACAATACCTAAAAACACACAGCAATTACCGAATCCCGGTGGAATACTCACCTAGTACTAAGAACTCAGGGACTTGCATTTTTGATTGAGCAGCGACGGAGTGCACAAGCACATGACTTGGGGAGGAGCGAGCTCTCACCTATGCTTCCACTTGAATTTCCCCTGTGTGACTTCTGCTTCTTCAGCTAGGAGGAGTTGTGTATATATATATATATATATATTACCTACTGGCAATAGCCAGTAGGTATATATAGTTAGGATTTTTTTCCTATGGGATTTTTGAAAATTCTATGTCGAATAACTTTGGCGTTTGAGGACAGAATTGGCTGAAATTTTCAGGAAAATGGAACATTTTGTTTCTGAGGAGCCCCTGAAAATTTGGGGGGGTTTCGTCAAGGGGCGGGCCGAGAAAAAAGGGGGGTCCCAAAACGTGTTTTTCCCATGCAATTTTCCATAGGGCGGTTGGCCTCACTTTTAGCCTGAACGGCTGAATGGATTTACACCAAACTTGGCAAAATTGTAGGGACTGGTAGCCCGATGTGCCTTTGCTATGTCTCAAGATATAGGCTCCAGTGGTTTTTACGAAAATTAACTTTGAAAAATATTTATTGGGCTACATTGGGCTATATATATGTTGGAGCCCAAATGTAGCCCAATGTAGCCCAATGTAGCCCAATGTAGCCCAAAGATGGCCACAAGAGACAAAAAAAACAAATGTAGCCCAAATATCAGCCAGATGTAGCCCAACTATAGCCCAATGACAGAATGTCCCAGAGTGTTCTAAAGAACAACTAGAGTGCTAACAGTCCTACTTATTACAAAGGTATGGCACACCTGAAGCCATCTTGATTGGAATAAAGTGGTAACTCTTAAAACATTTAATTTAAAAAGGAACAAAATGAGGGGGTTCATTTTGCCATAGAAAGTATGATTAGCGAATATATGACGAAATCCCGCATACCATTAGTCCGCAAAAAAAATCCCGCATGTACTATTAGGCCGCAAATTAAAATAACGAAAACTTTTAGAACGAATATGCCTTTAGCATACACTAAACAACTAAACTACCCTAAACCCTAAAACACTACCCCCAGCATGACCCTACACTACACAAACAGTACAACACTACCCTAAACCCTAAAACACTACCCCCAGCATGACCCTACACTACACAAACACTACAACACTACCCTAAACCCTAAAACACTACCCCCAGCATGACCCTACACTACGCACACACTACAACACTACCCAAAACCCTAAAACACTACCCCCAGCATGACCCTACACTACGCAAACACTACAACACTACCCAAAACCCTAAAACACTACACCCCAGCATGACCCTACACTACGCAAACACTACAACACTACCCTAAACCCTAAAACACTACCCCCAGCATGACCCTACACTACGCAAACACTACAACACTACCCAAAACCCTAAAACACTACACCCCAGCATGACCCTACACTACGCAAACACTACAACACTACCCTAAACCCTAAAACACTACCCCTAGCATGACCCTACACTACGCAAACACTACAACACTACCCTAAACCCTAAAACACTACCCCCAGCATGACCCTACACTACGCAAACACTACAACACTACCCAAAACCCTAAAACACTACACCCCAGCATGACCCTACACTACGCAAACACTACAACACTACCCTAAACCCTAAAACACTACCCCCAGCATGACCCTACACTACGCAAACACTACAACACTACCCTAAACCCTAAAACACTACCCCCAGCATGACCCTACACTACGCAAACACTACAACACTACCCTAAACCCTAAAACACTACCCCAGCATGACCCTACACTACGCAAACACTACAACACTACCCTAAACCCTAAAACACTACCCCCAGCATGACCCTACACTACGCAAACACTACAACACTACCCTAAACCCTAAAACACTACCCCCAGCATGACCCTACACTACGCAAACACTACAACACTACCCAAAACCCTAAAACACTACCCCCAGCATGACCCTACACTACGCAAACACTACAACACTACCCAAAACCCTAAAACACTACCCCCAGCATGACCCTACACTACGCAAACACTACAACACTACCCAAAACCCTAAAACACTACCCCCCAGCATGACCCTACACTACGCAAACACTACAACACTACCCAAAACCCTAAAACACTACCCCCAGCATGACCCTACACTACGCAAACACTACAACACTACCCAAAACCCTAAAACACTACACCCCAGCATGACCCTACACTACGCAAACACTACAACACTACCCAAAACCCTAAAACACTACACCCCAGCATGACCCTACACTACGCAAACACTACAACACTACCCAAAACCCTAAAACACTACCCCCAGCATGACCCTACACTACGCAAACACTACAACACTACCCAAAACCCTAAAACACTACCCCCAGCATGACCCTACACTACGCAAACACTACAACACTACCCTAAACCCTAAAATACTACACCCCAGCATGACCCTACACTACGCAAACACTACAACACTACCCAAAACCCTAAAACACTACCCCCAGCATGACCCTACACTACGCAAACACTACAACACTATCCTAAACCCTAAAACACTATGCCCAGCATGACCCTACACTACGCAAACACTACAACACTACCCTAAACCCTAAAACACTAGCCCCAGCATGACCCTAAACTACGCAAACACTACAACACAACCCTAAACCCTAAAACACTACCCCCAGCATGACCCTACACTACGCAAACACTACAACTCTACCCTAAACCCTAAAACACTACCCCCAGCATGACCCTACACTACGCAAACACTACAACACAACCCTAAACCCTAAAACACTACCCCCAGCATGACCCTACACTAAACAACCACCACAACTCTACACTACACTAACACAACACTACACTACACAACACTACACTACACTACACTACACAATCACGAACCCACAAAAAAATTAACACAAACCCACTTACCTCTCTCGTCATCGTGGTTTTCACAACGCAAATGCATTTACCATACATGCCTTTAAAACGTAATTCTTTGTAAAGGCATGCGCGATAAATGCACATGCCTTTTGAAAAAATGCGGGATAATGGTATGCGAGGTCAATGACCTTGCGGGATAATGGTATGCGGACTGAAAGTCTGCGGGATAAAAAATGCGGGAAAATGGCTGCAAACCATGATTAGCAGCAGACTTCCCTGGTGAGCACTAGCTTTACTACAGTGATCTAATGAGCAACTAGAGTGCTAACATTCAGAATTTATGGCAAATGTGTGACACATCTGAATGCCTTCTTGATAGAACCAAAGTAAACAAGCATTGAAAATGCAATAGATCTCTCCCTCGTTTAAGTTAAAGCCATTCTGTTTGTAATGAGGTGGCTTTTTAGCTTTGCTTTTATTAGTGTTTTTAAAACTTTCATGTAAATAACATGCATATGTATGCATATATGTATATGTATGCATGCATTTATATTTATATAGATATGCAGATTATATATGTTTATATATGTATATTACCTACTGGCGATAGCCAGTGGGTATATATAGTTAGGATTTTTTCTCTATGGGATTTCTGAAAATTCTATGTCTAATAACTTTGGCGTTTGTGGACGGAATTGGCTGAAATTTTCAGGAAAATGGCACATTTTGTTTCTGAGCAGCCCCTGAAAATATGGGGGGGTTTCGTCAAGGAGGGGCCGAGAAAAAAGGGGGGTCCCAAAACACGTTTTTCCCATTCATTTTTCCATAGGGCGGTTGGACTCACTTTTAGCTCGAACGGCTGAATAGATTTACATGAAACTTGGCAAAATCGTAGATATGGTTTGCCCGACGTGCCTTTGCTATGTCTCAATATATGTGCTCCAGTGGATTTTGAGAAATTAACGTTTAAAAAAATATATATATCTGTGACAGCGCTCCGGTTAGCGCCCCGATTCGCGTACCTGACGCGTAACGGAACTTCGCGAAGCGAAGCTGATTGGCTCTCCGGTGTCTGTCAACATTCTAAACAGTCCGGAGCGGCCGCCATCTTGTCTCTCGGTACGATCGAGAGACAAGATGTGGTGAAAAACGAAGGGGGAAATGAAGGAAAGGGGGCAAGGTAGACCACTCCTGACCCCCTAGGATTGATGAGGGGGATATTAAAGTGCCCCGCGGGGCAAAAAATAAAATAAACATTTTTTTTGCGATTTTACGCCGTAGAGGCGCGTCCCGGTACGCGAACCGGGCAGCTCACCGGGCAGCTCACCGGGCAGCTAACCGGGCAGCTAACCGGCAGCATAGCTGTCAACATTGTAAACAGTCCGGAGCGGCCGCCATCTTGTCTCTCGGTAGGTTCGAGAGACAAGATGTGGTGAAAAAAGAAGGGGGAAATGAAGGAAAGGGGGCAAGGTAAACCCCTCCTGACCCCCTAGGATTGATGAGGGGGATATTAAAGTCCCCCGTGATTTTTCACGGTAGAGGCGCTTCCCGGTACGCGAACCGGGCAGCTAACCGGCAGCGTAGCGGGAGTCCGCCATCTTGTGTTTTTGGAGCGTCCGGTTCGCGTACCGGGTAGCGTCCCGGTAAGCGTAACAAGGGGAAAACCAAGAGAAACAGTAAAAAAAAAATTAAGGGAATAGATTTCCAGCAAACTTGGCAAAATTGTAGGGACTGTTTGTTTGATGTGCCTTTGCAAGGCCTCAAGATATGTGCACGTGTGGATTTTGTCTAATTAAGGTTAAAAAAAATATATATATCTGTAAGCGTGCTCCGGCACGCTTACGTTACGGGTTTTGTTTGCGCTGCAGAGCCGATACGTCACGGATATGCGACGCGTCATGAGGCGTCTCACGTGGCTACGTGATACGTCACGTAATAAAGAATATATTTTACAGCTATAGATATTAGCTTTTAAAAAACCAATGAAATTCACTGAAAAAACCATAGGTTATAGACCATATATAGTTAGGAATTTGCATTTACAAAACCTTGAAAATTCACTGAAAAAACCATAGGTTAGAGACCATATATAGTTAGCTGGACATTTTATTGACATAAAACCAATGAAATTCCATATATAGTTAGATGCACTAACTATATATCGCGCACCCGCAATCCACTGCTGATGATGTCACATATTACATCATTCATGACATGGTCAGTGACATCACTGATGACATCACTGATGACATCTCAAATGACATCTCAAATGACATCACTGATGACATCATGACACACCAATACCAGTTACTACATACGCACTCACTGATTCCTACGTCTACACACACATTCACTCATTCACCCACCCATACAATCACTCATACATACAGTCACTCATTATTACAACACTATCATATGCACTCATACACCTATGCAGACACTCACACACTGCCACTCATCCATGGAGTTACTCACACACATAGTCAGTCCTGTAAAGAATCAATCACACTTCCATTTCCTCATCTATACAGTTAAACACAGAACACCATACTTCAGTGACATCACTGATGACATCACTGATGACATCTCAAATGACATCACTGATGACATCTCAAATGACATCACTGATGACATCATGACACACCAATACCAGTTACTACATACGCACACGTCTACACACACATTCACTCATTCACCCATACAATCACTCATACATAGTCACTCATTATTACAACACTATCATATGCACTCATACACCTAGTCAGTCCTGTGAAGAATCAATCACACTTCGATTTCCTCATCTATACAGTTAAACACAGAACACCATACTTTTCACACATATACTAACACATACTTACTCTCTTATACAACCACTGATACAAGTACACATTGATATGCACAGAGTCACAAACCTCCCAGTCAGCCACACACACACTCAGTCTTCCATACATCCACTCATTCTTCAATATGTAAAACATATTTAAACTTTACAAAAACACACAGACACTAGATGATGTCATCAGTGATGTCATTTGAGATGTCATCAGTGATGTCATCAGTGCTGTCATTTGAGATGTCATCAGTGATGTCATCAGTGATGTCACTGACCATGTCATGAATGATGTAATATGTGACATCATCAGCAGTGGATTGCGGGTGCGCGATATATAGTTAGTGCAACTAACTATATATGGAATTTCATTGGTTTTATGTCAATAAAATGTCCAGCTAACTATATATGGTCTCTAACCTATGGTTTTTTCAGTGAATTTTCAAGGTTTTGTAAATGCAAATTCCTAACTATATATGGTCTATAACCTATGGTTTTTTCAGTGAATATATATATATATATATTCACTGAAAAAACCATAGGTTATAGACCATATATAGTTAGGAATTAGCATTTAAAAAACCTTATTTTACTCACACAAAACCATTGAAATTCCATATATAGTTAGTTGCACTAACTATATATCGCGCACCCGCAATCCACTGCTGATCATGTCACATATTACATCATTCATGACATGGTCAGTGACATCACTGATGACATCACTGATGACATCTCAAATGACATCACTGATGAGATCACTGATGACGTCATCCAGTGACTGTGTGTTTCTGTAAAGTTTAAATATGTTTTACATATTGAAGAATGAGTAGATGTATAAGTGTCTGGACGAAGGATTTAGTAGGTGCATGACTGAATGTATGAGTGAGTGATTAAATGTGTCTCACTGAGTGCATGGGTTAGTGACTAAACTGTCTTAATTTGTGCATCATTATGTCTGTTGTTCTGTAAACTGCTGCATGTGTTGATCATTAGCTATACGAGAGGCTATATGTGTTATTAATTGGTTGCCCAAGTATTTCTATGGCAGATTGAGTTTGTGTGGGGGTGGCTGGAAGGTGTGTGACTCTATGCATAGATGTGTGAGCAGTTTATTCACTAGGTGTATGAGTTCAAGAGTGCATGTGGAAACAGCTACATGGGCAGTTGACTGTGTGCATGAGTGTATTGATGAGTGAATGGATATCTCAATGCTACATGTCATAGTAAGTACATATGTAAAACACAGTACATGTGAGAGTTGGCATATATAAATAACTGTGCATGAGAGCCACTGAATGAGTGAGTGGTTGTATCGATCATTGTGAACTTGTATCAGGGATTGTATAAGAGAGTAAATATGTGTTAGTATATGTTTCAATAAGTAAGGTGTGTTTAACTGTATAGTTGAAGAAATGGAGGTGAGATTGTTTCTTTGCATGACTGACTGGGTGTGTGAGTAACTCCATGGATGAGTGGCAGTGTGTGAGTGTCTGTATACACTGAGTGTATCTAAGGTTATATTAGAGTCTGAAGAGGTTTATCGTATTAGCACAAGAATGATGTCAAATGAGATGTCATCAGTGATGTCATCAGTGATGTCATTTGAGATGTCATCAGTGATGTCATCAGTGATGTCACTGACCATGTCATGAATGATGTAATATGTGACATGATCAGCAGTGGATTGCGGGTGCGCGATATATAGTTAGTGCAACTAACTATATATGGAATTTCAATGGTTTTGTGTGAGTAAAATAAGGTTTTTTAAATGCTAATTCCTAACTATATATGGTCTATAACCTATGGTTTTTTCAGTGAATTTTCAAGGTTTTGTAAATGCTAATTCCTAACTATATATGGTCTATAACCTATGGTTTTTTCAGTGAATTTCAATGGTTTTTTAATAGCAAATATCATAAGCTGTCGAATGTCAAGTACGTGGTAAGTGAAAACATTTTCGTGTTTATGCACACTGATCTGCTTTGAATGGTGCCCCCCCCCCTCATTTCTATTAGGAGTACTCTCTCTTTGCAGATAGTGAAAGGTAGTTAACGCAGGCCTTTGCCCCCGTTGTAATCCGTCGTGCCTGCTTCTCTCTCCATTTGATTGATTGTTATCCAAGTATTTACTGTTTTAGAATTAGTTCTCTTTGGTTCATTCTCTATTTACAAACAAACACAGAGTCGCAATACTCTGTTTAGTCTTTGCAGATAACGAAAAATCGTGTAAAAAAAAAGAAAAGGAATCGAGCAAAATCAGTAGGCCACTAATGGGATCTCTTTTTGACCTCGCTAAAATAGAAACATTAGGAACAACCCCTCATGACAAATACAAAACTAGTGAGATGAACTGAACTCCACACAATGATGGCTGCAAAACAGCTCGGCTCCGCCACCCACCCCGCCCAAAATAACGATAAAGAGCGGCTGCCATGATTGGTTGCGGAATGGCCACAACGGAGCTACGAAATGGTGGTGCTCTCATGCTAACCCCAGCTTCAGTCTGAAACATCCAGAAACACTGTAGACTACCAATTCGATCAGTTCCGGTAGCGCCCCAATGTAACCCGGTAGAGAAGAACTAGCCCTCCCCTCTTTGACTGATGGTTCTTGTTGCCTGTCCCTTCTATTGTCATTTAACAAAACTATTTAGCCTGCTGAAAGGGGTTGTGTTTCGACCGCTGGTTGGTGGAGACATTTTGACTATATTCTGGACCTGCGTTGTCGCGTAATGCGTCATATGACGCGCCGCGTTAGCGCATCCGTAAGTCATCCGGGGCGCGCAGCGCGTAACGTAAGCATAACAAGTCATGTGACTTGTTAATAAAACTTTTCATTGGTTCATTTTACTTTTCTTATTCTAATGATGAAAGCCTTGGTCATATCACCTAAAAATTACGCTTTTAATTACTTCCGAACATTATTTTTTCTTAAATATATGTTATAATGTTCCAGGCTAATGTACTTTCCCGGAAATTTTACAACTGTCCTGCAAGTAAAATATATTCTTTTTTCGAGAAAAAGAGCGTTTCTTCGTCCCATGACGGAGCCGTTGAGCAAAAGAGGGTCGACCTGCTGTCTTAGTCGCCGATACGCCTGAATATGAGATTCTTATCGATCACTTTATGTTGCAGGAATAGAAAACACAACAGCCCTTGACCATTTATCTTTACTGCGTTCCTTCGTATTATACCTTTTACCCTTCATGTAATTGGTCTGCTTTATTTCACTTGCCTTTTAATGATTCTAAAACAGTGACTATTATTAAAAACTTTACCAATGTATATACTACTACCATGTTTTCTTTTAAAAACCTTTATTGTGAAAATTTCATTATACAAATACGAGCCTATAACCACGTGGGCCTGCCACGGAGCAAACTGTAATCGTATATGATGAATAGACATTTACACTGTAGAGGAACGTAACGGGCGGGCCATTAGGTTGCAAGAACTAAGGTGTCTAACAGTTACGGAATCGGTGGACGTACATTTTATAATTAAAATACGACAGGGCCAGTTACAATAAAATTATCTAGATATACATTTGCGGGCAAGTACCATGGGTGACGTTAATTCGAACTTTCAACAGTACAGTAATCAATAACACATCAGAACTTAATATCAATAGGGATGTCGAAATATTCAATCAATTCTCGTCCCCGCCCGCCATGTGCTTCAAAACTGCATACGTATCTCGTGATTTCAAGGTTCTGCAACCAGTACACAACAAGGAGTTACGAGTCCCATTTATTCCGGCGCCATTTTGGGCGAGGACGGGCAGGTCCAGGATATAGTCAAAATGTCTCTACCAACCATCGACTATGATGATGTTCATATGCTGTATTTATTAGAGTAACACTCATCTGTCCACATGAAATTAATTTACCACAATCTAAACATGTCATTTTAATCTTTCCAAAGTTCTTCTAAATATTTGGGACCGTTTCCCTTGCCTCTGAAGCTCTCAGTGCCACTTCTTTGATGAATGTACTAGCAGGTCAGGGGTTCTCCTCCAAATCTCTCTTTTATGCAGCACTATAATTAATTGGTGCCACCTCTCCATATGACGATGCATGGTATAGTTACCACAACTATATATTTTTTCGGTTCCTCTGGAGAGTTCATCGTGGCAGATGAAGCGTGTAACGTACCGGGCATTTACCTTTTTTTGCATGTACAGGAAAGGAAAAAAAAATCGAGCGTCCGAGTTCTAAGGTGTCCCAGGGCCATTTTAGTGGACCAGGCCCAAATCCAAAGAACAGGCCGCCATTTTGAGAGTCCTCTTGCAGCCGCCTGTCGCTGTAGCATCAAGAGCAGCCGAAACTCAGCTGAATGGCAACTGAAACGGTAAATGGGCGCCCCACTACATTTCAGCATTGTAGGATGACCACACCAGTACAGCAACTTGCTAGATATCACCTCGGTGCCATCCGGATCTCGGCGCCCCACTGCAGATGAAGTGCCTCTCAACTATGAAACCACCACGGTGACATCCGGATCTTGGCGCGTTGTGCTGCCTTCGGCCTATTCGCACATCGGTCCGCTACTGACGCCATCTCAAAGGCTAATGGGGTGACCCACGCCGAGTTTCAGCATTGTAGGATGACCACACCAACTTGCTAGACATCACCTCGGTGCCATCCGAATCTTGGCATCTCAACGCCTAGTGGTATCTTCCATACAGAAAATATTGTTACGCTGCCTTTGGCCCCATTCGCACATCAGTCCGCAACTTAGACATCACCTCGGTGCCATCCGGATCTTGGCATCTCAGCGCCTTGTGGTGTCAGTCAGAAAATATTGTTGCGCTGCCTTTGGCCCCATTCGCACATCAGTCCGCTACTGACACCATCTCACAGGCCAATAGGGCGCCCCACGCCGACTTTTACCATTGTACGATGGCCACACCAGTGGCACAACTTGCTAGACATCACCTCGGTGCCATCCGAATCTTGGCATCTCAACGCCTAGTGGTATCTTCCATACAGAAAATCTTGTTACGCTACCTTTGGCCCCATTCGCACATCGGTCCGCAACTTAGACATCACCTCGGTGCCATCCGGATCTTGGCATCTCAGCGCCTTGTGGTGTATTCTCTTCAGAAAATATTGTTGAGCTGCCTTTGGCCCCATTCGCACATCGGTCCGCAACTTAGACATCACCTCGGTGCCATCCGGATCTTGGCATCTCAGCGCCTTGTGGGGTCTTCTACTCCGAAAATATTGTAGAAAATATTGTTGCGCTGCCTTTGGCCCCATTCGCACATCGGTCCGCAACTTAGACATCACCTCGGTGCCATCCGGATCTTGGCATCTCAGCGCCTTGTGGTGTCTTCTACTCCGAAAATATTGTAGAAAATATTGTTGCGCTGCCTTTGGCCCCATTCACACATCAGTCCGCTACTGACACCATCTCACAGGCCAACAGGGCGCCCCACGCCGACTTTTACCATTGTACGATGGCCACACCAGTGCCACAACTTGCTAGACACCACCTCGGTGCCATCCGGATCTTGGCATCTCAGCGCCTTTTGGTGTCTTCAAATCAGAAAATATTGTTGCGCTGCCTTTGGCCCCATTCGCACATCGGTCCGCTACTGACGCCATCTCACAGGCCAACGGGGCGCCCCACGCCGACTTTCAACATTGTAGGATGGCCACAGAAGTGCGACAACTTACTAGACACCACCTCGGTGCCATCCGGATCTTGGCGCGTTGTGCTGCCTTCGGCCTATTCGCACATCGGTCCGCTACTGACGCAAACTCACAGGCCAACGGGGCGCCCCACGCCGACTTTCAGCATTGTAGGATGGCCACACCAGTGCGGCAACTTGCTACACACCACCTCGGTGCCATCCGGATCTTGGCATCTCAGCGCCTAGTGGTGTCTTCTATTCCGAAAATATTGTTGCGCTGCCTTCGGCCCCATTCACACATCGGTCCGCTACTGACGCCATCTCACAGTCCAACGGGGCGCCCCACGCCGACTTTCAGCATTGTAGGATGGCCACACCAGTGCGGCAACTTACTAGACACCACCTCGGTGCCATCCGGATCTTGGCGCGTTGTGCTGCCTTCGGCCTATTCGCACATCGGTCCGCTACTGACGCAAACTCACAGGCCAACGGGGCGCCCCACGCCGACTTTCAGCATTGTTGGATGGCCACACCAGTGCGGCAACTTACTAGACACCACCTCGGTGCCATCCGGATCTTGGCGCGTTGTGCTGCCTTCGGCCTATTCGCACATCGGTCCGCTACTGACGCAAACTCACAGGCCAACGGGGCGCCCCACGCCGACTTTCAGCATTGTAGGATGGCCACACCAGTGCTGCAAATTGCTGGACACCACCTCGGTGCCATCCGGATCTTGGCGCGTTTTGTTGCCTTCGGCCTATTCGCACATCGGTCCGCTACTGACGCCACCTCACAGGCCAACGGGGCGCCCCACGCCAACTTTCAGCATTGTAGGATGGCCACACCAGTGCGGCAACTTGCTAGACACCACCTCGGTGCCATCCGGATCTTGGCGCGTTCTGCTGCCTTCGGCCTATTCGCACATCGGTCCGCTACTGACGCCGCCTCACGTGCCAACGTATTTTCTCCGCATTTTACACCCTATGCCGCATAACAGGTCATGTGACTTGTTTATAAAACTTTTCATTGGTTCATTTTACTTTTGGTTTCCTAATGATGGAAGGCTTGATCATGTGACCTAAAAACAACACTTTTCATTGGATGAAAACTTTTTTTTTTCCCAAACGATGAAAGCCCCACCTTGTTTCTGGATGTTTCAGACTGAAGCTGGCGTCAGCATGAGAGCACCACCATCTCGTAGCTCAGTCGTGCTCCCCACCAGAAGCCTGCAGGAGTCGGAGCCCCCAAAACTTTTGATGAATTCTCAAGGCGGAGGGGACGCTTTCGAGAATGGGGTCCAAGACCTAGCAGACAAGCGTCCGATTTCCAAGGTGTCCCAGGGCCATTTCAGTGGACCAGGCCCAAAAAGGAAACAGCCTGCCGCCATTTTGAGAGTCCTGTGACAGCCGTCTATCGCTGCACCGCAAGAGTGGGCGCAACTCAGCTGAATTGCGGCTTTTGACACAGTGGATCAAAAACGGACGGAATGGCAACTGAAACGGTAAAGGGGCGCCCCACTACAACAGATGACACTCCACCTGGAGAGGCCCGTTCACGCCGCCTCCCCCGGGGCGCCCCACGCCGTTATTCGGAGCAGCATTGTAGGATACCAAAACCAGTGCGGCAACTTACTGGACATCACCTTGGTGCCATCGTTCTGCTGCCTTGGAACTATTCGCGCAACAGTTTGCTACTGATGACCCACCCCCCGCGACGCCCCATGCCGTTATTTGCTGGGTGGCAACTTACTAGACATCACTTTCGTGTCATCTAGATTTCAGCGCGTTCTGCTGCCTTGGAACTATTCGCACAACAGTTTGCTACTGATGACCCACCCCCCGCGACGCCCCACGCCGGAAATCTGGACGTTGTGCTGCGTTGGGACTATTCGCACAGCCGACCGCTACTTCGTTGTTTTTCCCTAAAAATGTTTATATGTTATTACTATTTTTGTTTTCTTGTATATATTTATAAATTATTAAAGTTTTATAATCTTACTACTTTGTCGGAGTGCTATATATTTTTAATGTGACACATAATTGTAAAAACTTTGATGTACAAAGAGTCATCCCTGGAATCTTCCGCTTCAGGCTCGGTCCCCTCCCCAATCACAATACAGGATGGTTTTCAGATAATAGCAACGCTTCTGCTGTGACGGATCTCATCGAGTGTGGGCCTTGATCTACTATAACTCCTTTGAAGAGGGGTGATTCTTTACAGCTGTGGCCATAAACTACATCTGCAGGGCTAGCTGATACCCTAGGACCAGCCTGGACAATCGGACACAGAGGAAAAGGAGTGTCAGAGGGTGCGGTAGTGAATAGGGCGAAAGGGAGGTGTCGGGCGGGCACAGGGTGTGATTCTCAGGGAAGAGCAGCGCAGATGGGGGGAGGTTTATTACCCATGCATAAGACAGAGAGCGGGGGTGACCACTGCCTGGGGGAGATGCTTGCGAGGGTGGGGAGCCATGCTAAGGATCGACAGCGTGCACAGAGTGGGTCTGGTCAAGGCATCTAAAATGGCTGCCGTGCACGACAAAAGTGTGGCATTTGAAAAAAGACAAGATGGCGCAGACAATGTTTTTCAACACTTCCTGATTTCCTTCGAATCGAACGTTAACAGACGTTGGGGCATATTACCAAAGTTAAGCGATATTTATCCCTAACGATGCTTAGCAACGATTTTTTTACCGTCAGAAATTATCGCAGATAAACCTTGCTATTATCAAGGTTTATCGGAAATACGATAAAAAACGACCGCAATGCATTAATATCGCTGAAAACTCAGCGATATTCATGCATTACCGAGCTAATGCTCTTAGCCATGTTATCCACCTCCCATTGGATAACATGGCTAAGAACTGCTCAGGGCAGGTGGTAGCTTTTGGAGATATTCGCGCTTATCTCGAATATTTCCAAAAGTTGATAATAGGAGATAGCGATGTTAGCGACTGTTTCCAGTCGCTAACATCTTGACATGCCCACTTTGCATGTCATTAGTGATAAATATCACTCACATGCAGGGAGGTTTATTACCCATGCATAAGACAGAGAGCGGGGGTGACCACTGCCTGGGGGAGATGCTTGCGAGGGTGGGGAGCCATGCTAAGGATCGACAGCGTGCACAGAGTGGGTCTGGTCAAGGCATCTAAAATGGCTGCCGTGCACGACAAAAGTGTGGCATTTGAAAAAAGACAAGATGGCGCAGACAATGTTTTTCAACACTTCCTGATTTCCTTCGAATCGAACGTTAACAGACGTTGGGGCATATTACCAAAGTTAAGCGATATTTATCCCTAACGATGCTTAGCAACGATTTTTTTACCGTCAGAAATTATCGCAGATAAACCTTGCTATTATCAAGGTTTATCGGAAATACGATAAAAAACGACCGCAATGCATTAATATCGCTGAAAACTCAGCGATATTCATGCATTACCGAGCTAATGCTCTTAGCCATGTTATCCACCTCCCATTGGATAACATGGCTAAGAACTGCTCAGGGCAGGTGGTAGCTTTTGGAGATATTCGCGCTTATCTCGAATATTTCCAAAAGTTGATAATAGGAGATAGCGATGTTAGCGACTGTTTCCAGTCGCTAACATCTTGGCATGCCCACTTTGCATGTCATTAGTGATAAATATCACTCACATGCAAAGTGGGGCCCAAGATGGTCGCTATATTCTACTAGCCGTCGCTAACTGGTGTTAGCAACAGCTAGGTAATACACATATAATTTTATCTCCGCGAAGCGGAGCGCTGTTACAGATATATATCTTGTTTCTGAACGTTAATTTCTCAAAATGCACTGAAGCACATATATTGAGACCTAGCAAAGGCACATCGGGCTACCAGTCCCTACAATTTTGCCAAGTTTCGTGCAAATCCATTCAGCTGTTCGATCCTACCGAGAGACAAGATGGCGGCCGCTACGGACTGTTTGGAATGTTTACAGACACCGGAGAGCCAATCAGCTTCGCTTCGCAAAGCTCCGTAACGCGAAAAGTACGCGAAGCGGTGCGCTGTTACAGATATATATCTTTTTTTGAACGTTAATTTCTCAAAATCCACTGGAGCACATATATTGAGATCTAGCAAAGGCACATCGGGCTACCAGTCCCTACAATTTTGCCAAGTTTCGTGCAAATCCATTCAGCTGTTCGATTATTATTATTTTTATTTTTTTTTGCCCCGCGGGGCCCTTTTAAAACCTCCACATCAAACCTAGGGGGTGAGCGACAATGTACTATGCCCCCTTATGGTCATTTGCCCCTTCGCTTTGGCCTCCTCTTGTCTCCCGATCCTACCGAGAGACAAGATGGCGGCCGCTACGGACTGTTTGGAATGTTGACAGACGCCGGAGAACCAATCAGCTTCGCTTCACAAAGCTCCGTTGCGCGAAAAGTACGCGTCCTGGGGCGCTGCCCGGTCCGCTGTTACAGATATATATCTTTTTTTAAACGTTAATTTCTCAAAATCCACTGGAGCACATATATTGAGACCTACAAAAGGCACATCGGGCTACCAGTCCCTACAATTTTGCCAAGTTTCGTGCAAATCCATTCAGCCGTTCGGGCTAAAAGTGAGGCCAACCGCCCTATGGAAATTAACATGGGAAAAACGCGTTTTGGGACCCCCCTTTTTTCTCAGCCCCCCCTTGACGAACCCCCCCAAAATTTTCAGGGGCTGCTCAGAAACAAAATGTGCCATTTTCCTGAAAATTTCAGCCAATTCCGTCCACAAACGCCAAAGTTATTAGACATAGAATTTTCAAAAATCCCATAGGGAAAAAATCCTAACTATATATACCTACTGGCGACCGCCAGTAGGTAATATATATATATAGTACCAGTCCAAACTTTCATTGCAAAGAAGGCGCTGACACCGTGAATCAATCCAAAGTAAGATTCCTTTATTCCGCTTTACAGCCCAAACGCGTTTCGGCGGTTTCCAACCGCCTTGCTCACTACATCTGGTTTCCACCTCAATCAGTGTTATGTACTTAGATATTTTGATAGGTTACAACTGGTTCAGGTTGTCATGACAACCCTGGCATGACACTTCAAACAACATAGAAGAGTTCTGTGTGCAATTAACCTCCATGCAAACTCCACTACTATGGATTGCCTTTTACGCATTGTACATGGTTTAGACCAAATGTTTCATTCACATTCGCCCACTCAGCGATAAGCGATATTTGATTAAAATACAACTCATGTTCACAAATTATATCAAATTTGAATTTAAAAACAATGTGAAATAATGTGAAATAATGGCAATTCACAACAATATCTCTGTCAGCGTAAACGCCCTATGTTTGCGGTTTCGCTAATCTCACAACCCTGGTTTAGTGAGTTAGATCCTCTCCCAGTGGACGCAGCGATCACCCTATCCCATGAATATGTTGTGTTTAGCATGACAATGAGTTTTGCCATGTAAAATGGGTGATATATACCACACCGTGTGTGGCGGTGACGCTAATCTCTTAAACCAAGTTGATGTGAGTTTAATATTCTCATAGTGGAAGTAGCTATCACTCTGTCCCATGTTTGTGGTCTATTTTGCATAACAATGGGTGTTGCAATCTACATAGGGTGCTGTCAACCACGACGTTTGTTTGTGTTGTGAATTGCTATGTGTTATAAAGTGTTTGAAAGCAAAGTATGTGCTTTGTGTAAAGTGACAAATAAGATTTCTAAAATTAAAGTAGGTGAGTTTCAGATGTTTATGAAGTAGTTAAAGAAAACCGGGCCATGCCGCTCTGGACTAGAGGTGCACATTAAGCGCCTCATCCGCGTTTAACCCATTAGGAATCTTTGAGAAAAGCAGGATTATGTATCTTGACTCAAGGCGTCTCAATGCCAGTTGCCAATTCCCACCCCTGATGTTCATGGGTATGCTGTCAATCACAAAATACGTCAAATCCTGTGAGTTCCCCGCGTGGTGCATGTTCATGTATCTGGCCACAGGGTATGCCTGGTCGTCGTTGGCGATTGCCTTAAGGTGTTGCAGTATTCTCACATGTGCCTGATGGATGGTGCTGCCCACATATCTTTTTCCACAAGTGCATACAAGCACGTTGACTGCGTATTCAGTCTTGCATGAGAAGCTCCCTCTGATTGTGTAAGGTGTTTGTCTGAAAGGTAGCTAGACAGAGTTGATGTTAATCCCATGCTTGCAGGCTTTGCATTTGGTGCACTTTCTAAATCCCTTTTGGGCCTGAAGCCAAGTGGTTCCTTTAGTGTTTGTTGAGGCGTTACAAACTAGCTGGCTCCTCATAGATTTGGCCTTTCTAAAGGTGACTGAAGGTGATTTGTCAGAGGCCAGTGCCTGTTTAGATTCTTACGCAGGTTGGCATGGTACGTGTTATAGCCTGTAAAGAGCTCGGGGTGTTTTGTGTGGTTTTGTCCTTGGTGTTAATTTGACTATTCTGTTCTGGAAACAGAAGATCTTTCCTGTTCTTTTCCCCACATTTTCTCTCTGCTTTGTCCAGTGTCCCCTTGCTATAACCCCTATTTCTTAATCTCGAAAAGAGGTTTACCTTCGCATCTTTTAGATCTTTCTTTGTGCTATAATTTTGTGTCATTCTGAGGCACTCTACATATGGTATCGACTCCTTGAGTTTAGTTGGGTGAAAACTCTGGGCATGTAGTATTGCATTCCCCGCTGTGGGCTTCCTGTATGTCCGTGTCTGAATTTTATTGTCTGCTATGAAGAGTTCTAAGTCTAGAAATTGAATTGATGTGGTACTTGTGATGCATGTGACACTAGGGTTCAAGCAGTTCTCATTAATCTCTGATGCAAAGGTTTTCGCACTCTCACTTGACCCTTTCCATAGTATAAAAATATAATCTATGAACCTTTTGTATACTACCACATTGTCTGTTATTTGCCGTTGATGTTTAACCCCCAATACCTGCTCCTCCCACCAGCCCATATGCAAATTAGCATAGCTGGGGGAGAAGCAAGTACCCATGGCTGAACCTTGTGTTTGTTTATAATGTATCAAACAATCAAATGAGAAGGGATCACTTGTCCTGCTTTAACTTAGGTTTGCAGGTAACGTACTTCTGTCCCAATTAAAAAACCCTCATGCACGTGTCTGATGTTTTGCGAAAGCGGTATATCTTGATTCTCCGCTTTTTAGACCCGTGTGTGCATAATAATTGGGTTAGTCCGGTTCTGAACCGGGCCCCCCGATGGCAGAGTCAGCACAGTACTGACAGGACCGCAGGAGGCTCCTAAGACCATTGAGGGCTCCGTGGACATCAAGCCGCAGGATATCATAAGGTACCTACGGGACCGCTAACAGAGAAGGACTAATATATCCTTCCCCAAACCACTACACCTGAACATACAATTCTGTTCAACGATCATAACTAGCACAGAGACGCCTTTGGTCTATATACACTTCACCTGGTCCTGCAGAAAGCCCACTCAACCAAAAACGGCAAATCAGGGCTGAAACATGTCGACCTTTTAGAACAATGAATATCAGTGTGTGAGATACCTCAACTATCTCAGTACACACACATTTAATTTTAAACCAAGTCTCGAACCACTGATTTATTAAAGTTGGAAATACAGGGTACACAAGCCTTTTTTACTTCTTTCACAACACTCCACTTCCCTATCACTAATCACTACTGCTGTAACCAAGGGTTACCCTCCTGGTGGAGGTTGCATAACCACTAACCCAATGATTATGCACACACGGGTCTAAAAAGCGGAGAATCAAGATATACCGCTTTCGCAAAACATCATTCAAGTGCATTAGGGTTTTTTAATTGGGACAGAAGTACGTTACCTACAAACCCAAGTTAAAGCAGGACAAGTGATCCCTTCTCATTTGATTGTTTGATATTGTATACAAGGAAGCTGAACGGATCACGCTTTCCTTCTCCCTCCACAACTGATTAAGAAAAGCGTTTATAATGTAGCCTGTTGAAAATAAATGTGTTATTCTTAAGACACCATTTGGTCATCTCTAACAACATACAGATGTGTTGGTGTAAGGATATCGGTCTTCTGCCTAAATAGTGTTGCAGAGCCCTTCGTCCATCATTATGCCTGATACTGGTGTACAAATTGCACATCAAGTGTCATGAACAAATATTCTTCACTCCAATCAAAATCATACATTTTGCTCAAAAATTCCCCAGTGTCTCTTATGAAGGCTGGTAATTCACGCACTAGTGGTTGTAGGAAGTGGTCAATGAAAATACTCGTATTTTCGAATAAGCTCCCTATGGCCGAAATTATTGGTCTCCCTGGAGTATAGTTGAGGGGCTCTGGGATAGTCATTTTTAAGAAAGTCAGATTCTGACTTGCTGATGAGCCCCATTCCTTTCCAGCGATATAGTTCATTGTGATATTTCTCTTGGATCCCCACAATATGTGTTGGGCTGATTCGATTGTAGCATTCCTGGTCCTGTAGTTGTGAGAGTGCCTCGCTGTTGTACATGGTGAGTGGCCACAGGACTATTTTGTCACCTTTGTCTGACCACCTCACCACGATGTCTGGTCGTGCTTGAATTTTTGAAATTAGGTTTTTGTACTTAATACTTTGGTTATGGTTGTGAGTGGTAAACTCCCTGGTCCTCAGGAGTGACAGTGTTTAAGTCTTTAATTACATTGTCAGCGAAAATATACAAGCCATCTTTTGGTAACATAGGCATGAATACCGATTTAGGCTTGAATGGTGTGCGTATGGTTTGGTATATGTCCAATTCCGATCTAGCCGCTGCCTTACTCATAGAGATTTGGCTTATTAGATCCTCTTGTTCCAAAGCTGTTATGTATCTGAGTAACCCCATGTCAGCTGTGGTCAATGCCCCAAATTGTTCCATACCTGATGGTGTTTCTATACTCCTTTTGTTCGTGTTGATAAAATATTTTTGCAATTTCAGTTTGGGCACAAATTGGAACAGGTCGATCCTTGTTTGTGCGTAGTCAAAGTTAGTTTGTGTGCAATATGTAAGTCCAAGCGATAAAATTTCTCTTTCTTTTGTCGTTAACTCCATGTTGGTCAGATTGATTACTGTTTTGTCAAAGTCATTGCTTTAGTTTACGGCGTTTTTTTTGTCTGTATTGTCCCTTTGTTTGTTTTTGTACTGTTTTTCCCCAGCGTCTGTTTTTTCTGTGTCTGCTTTTTGTTTTTGATTCTGTTGTTTTCCTTTTACCCACTCCTGGCATGGTGGTCGTGGGCGCTGGGTTGTCATATGCTCCATGCGTAAAAAAGCAAACTCCTGCACTGGGGTGGGCACTGGGCCTTTCTTGTTGCCACTTGCATTGCTTTCTACGTCTGATTCTAACTCAGAGCTCCATTCTGTTTCGCTCTGTTCCACATTTATAGTTGGATTGCTCGCCGTTGCTGACAATTGTTGGTGTGTTATGTTGTCAAATTTCTTTGAAAAGTATATATTCTTCCATTTAGGTAATCATTTCTGTCTCTTTGAAATGTTATCGCTTTTCTCTCTTTTATTCTATCTTCATATTTTGTTACCTTTGTTGGAATTTCTTTCATGGTTTTTTGTATATCTTCCTGGTTTTCTCGTGATTCTAGTTCCATGCAAATTTCCGCTATTCTCTGTAAGATTTTTCGCTGTCACTGGCCGCATATTTGATTAGGATATTCAACATATTTTGCGATGACTGCGCGCTGTTGTCTGCCCAGTCTTGTAACATTGCCGGGTCTTCGTTTTCATATGTGGGGGCTACAGGATCCTGAGTCCTCTAGGCACTCGCCTCACATCCAGATACCTTTTCAGAGATTTGCACTCCCACCATTTGGAGACTTTCCTTTTGCGCAGTTTCTCTAGTTCCATCGTTAATTTTTTCACATCATCCTGTGCAGGCTCAGAATTCTGGGTTGTTGATCTAGTTGCGGCTGAAGCGGTTGTGTCTGCATCATTAAAAATGTCCAGAGCGGCCTCTTCCCGTTCTTTAACCCACTCCTCGGTCATATGTCAAATGTTTGATATATATATATATATATATACAAACATCAGGATGAGGTCGAAACAAAAATAGATGTATATAAATATATTAGAAAGCTAAAATTAAAAAAATTCTTCTAAAAAAAAAAGAAATTGTAAAATCAGTGAAGAAACATCAACTCTAAGCAATTCCGATATCGATCAAGAACAATTTACAGTAGGTGATGTATCAGGTTTACGAACAGCTTATGAATTGGCCAAAGAACTTGAAGAAACTGAACAGACTGACACTCAAGTAATATCTGAATTGGGCATATCAACTAATGCTAGTTCTAAAACAAACTTCAAAAGCAAATCTCGATTTTGTTCTGTCCTATACCCTGGCAACCGCATTGATACATACCATGATCTAGTCACAACAGAATTGGAAGCAATGAACAATACACTGACAAAAAAAGAAAACGTAACTAAAAGGAACGCCTAGCCTTGAAAGCACTTGAAATTAATCCTTTAATTGAAATAAAGCCGGCCGACAAAGGGGGGAACATAGTCATCTTGAACAAAACAGACTATGTAGATGAAGCTAACCGCCAATTAAACAATGTCATGAACTACAAACAACTACAACAAAATCCAACTGTAGATATAATGATCAAACTACACAAATTGATTCAAGAATGACAAGAAAAAGGTCTATTAAGTAAGGAGGAATCAGAATATCTCACTGTGAAACATCCAATCACCCCTACCATTTACTTCTTGCCAGAAATTCACAAAACATTAATCAATCCACCAGCCAGACCAATAATATCCAGTTGTGGCTCTCTTTGTGAAACTGTAGCACTCTATGTGGATCATTTTTTGGCACCAATTGTTCACACTCTTAATTCATTTATCAAAGACACCGGAGACTTCTTAAGGACTATAATGGAGACTGAATGGCATTCTGAATACTGGCTCGTTACCATCGATGCAGTCTCATTGTATACTTCTATACAACACGATATAGGCATAACAGCGATTAAATATTTTCTGAAACAAAGACCTATATCTGATTTGAGACACACCAACATGCTTTTATCTATGATAACCTTTTGTCTAACGAACAAAATCTTTCTTTTCAACAAGAAGTATTATCAACAAACTTGCGGTTGTGCCATGGGCGTTTCCTTCTCTCCAAGCTATGCCAATCTCACCATGGGTTGGTGGGAGAAAAACATAGCTTGGAGAGAGGAAAATGACATTTACACCACGGATGTGGTGTTGTGGCTCAGGTTCATAGATGATCTGTTCCTCATCTGGAAGGGTCCAAAATTGAAACTGATTGAGTACTTAACCATACTCAATCAAAATGAGGTGGGTTTGAAATTTACATCCAACATTCAGAAAGCAGAAATTAATTTTTTGGATACTAAGGTCTATGTCCAAAACAATAAATTGGAGACAACAGTCTTTAGAAAGAAAACGTCAACAAACAGTGTCCTGTAGTTTACTAGCTTCCACCCTACGTCACTCAAATAAAGCATCCCATATGGCGAGTTTCTACGCATGAAACGCAATTGCTCTGAACCATTGGAAATGGAGAAAAAGTTCAAGGAAACGAAAGACCGGTTTGCCAATCGTGGATACAAACACAGATATACTACAAGGGGAACAAAGAGCAAGGGCAAAAACAAGACCTGAAACACTCATACCAAAAGACAAAAATCTGAGAACAGATGAAGAAAAACCACGGTTAGTTCTTACTTACTCAAAGGAGAGTTTCAAAATACGACAAATTTTAACAAAATATTGGAGTGTTCTAAAAAAGGACACAGAAATAGGATCATTGATAGGAGAGAGACCATTGATCACATTTCATAAAGCCCCTTCAATTCAGGACACATTGGTAAACAGTCATTTCAGAAAAGACAAACGCTTAACTTGGTTGGAAAAAAGACAACTTGGGTTCACCAAATGCCAAACATGCAAGGCATGTAAAATTGGTCAAAATCTGAAGAATTTGAAAGATCCTAAAGGAAGAACCTTTGAAATAAAAGACAAAATAACATGCGACTCACAGTTTGTGGTTTACCAACTCCAATGTTTCTGCGGTCAAAAATACATTGGTTCTACAATATGTCCTTTGAAAAAAAGAATACTTGAACATATTCGAGCAATTGAAAACAATGACAATAGCTATGCGATTGCTAAACACCTGAAAAGCCACCCAGGAAAAACTTGGAAAGACATAAAATATGCAGGGATTGCTATGATAAAAGAAAGTGAACGTGGTGGGGACAGAAACAAAAAACTAAGACGACTTGAATCGAAGCTAATAATAAAATTCAAAACCCGCAGTCCGTGGGGGATGAACGCGGATGAGGAACTGTACGTACCCCTCTAAGACTGCAAAGATCTATTAACAATTGACAATTTATCACATTATGTTTGACTGAAACAAATATACAGCTTTCTGTTGCAACCTCAATTGGGAGTCATAGCAAATAGGCTAATTATGACTTTCAATATGATGTAAATAAGATCTACAAACTTGTTAAATGAACTTTTACTAAAAGTAACTGTCATCCAGGGCCGGCATAGACCAGGAGATTGACATGGCCGAATCAAGTGGACTATTTACAGGCACTCAGCCAAGAGTCTCTAATGACACCCAGTACACGGAGATAATTACATGGGTGAACGCAGTGTATAGTGGCACTTAGCCCTATATCTTTGCAATGAATTTATTTAACTATAATAAATACTGTCCTACTTTGACTCGAAAATGTCGATCACCGGTCTGATAACGGCAAAGGATGAACCCAATAAATGGGAATGTATGATAAAACTACCAAACCCATAATGCAACGTAACACTGCCATATGGAATCTATGGTATACATAAATGAAACAGACAAGGGACAAATGTTTGTTAACCATGAACAGGGACATTTACTGTCCGAAACGCGTAGGTGGGGAATACCTAAATGAAATAAAAACGTAAAAAACCATTGGAGTGGTGTGCGGCGATCTTCTTCTTTGAAGGGTTATTGCTTCGAAACAATTTTCAAGGCTGTCCTAACCTTGCCGCCAGCACCAGCTATTAGCTGCTCCCCCCGCTTGGGACATTTGCTCGTGAAATATATATATATATTTAGTTATCATTTTTGGATGTGCTGGTGGCCATTGACTGTCTGCTTTTTTTGTGATTTTGTGACATATCCGCAATATGGTCAGTCAGAGTCTGCTTTTGTAGACAATTGCAATGGCTACTCCTGGGTGTTCGGGGTGGTCCTTGCAGGTGAATTCGTAGCCGTCGTGGATGATGATGATAGCGTTGTCTATTCCAGAGCAGTGTTGGTCCACGTTTATGTGAAGAAGGGGATGTCTAAAGAGGTGGCATCGAGTTGGTCCCAGATTTCTGTGGCATGTTTTTGGAGGGACAACACCTAAAGAAGGATGCAGTTGAGCCACTAAGCTGTGTTGTTGGATGGATGGGTGGCAATAGGCGCTGGTGTATTGATGTGGCAGAAGGTGAATTCAACAGTGTTGCTAGATGACAGGTGGTGTGGTGTCCAGGGGTGTTAGTGTCGTAGCAGTGGAGTGTCCAAGAGGAAGGGTCCTTGGTGCTGGCTTCAGTCCTAGGGGGGGATGAATGCTGACGGGCTTGCCTTTGGCACACCCATGGAACACCTGCTGCCCATGGCGGCGCAACGGTCACCTTTAAGTAGTGCTACGGGGGACTGGACAGCTGGGAGGTGGGAAACACGGGAGAGGACACTGGAGGGGGTGGGGATGTGGGTGGGAGCGGGCATTGTAAATATGTTTTTAAATAATTCTTATCTCGAGGCCGGGTCCTGCATCTTCTGTGCTCCTGAGTGTGCTTCCAGAAACAGGGAGCAGGCAGCCAGTATCCCTCTCCTAAGCCAACAACAATGCTGCAATACAGCATTGCGATTGTTGTTGAGCACCATGGCAAAGGGCGTTTAGCCAGGGGCTGGAGGGGTGGGCATGTAATCCATGCAGGCAGTAATGCAGCCTGCAGTGCAAATAGGGAAGTGTGCATGACTGCTTTGGGTGGCCTGAGAGGGCCAAGCAAACAGGCATTGGGCACTTGAGTGGGCATACCACTTCGCTCTTGCCCTGCTCCATGAGTAGAGCAGCCACACCCACCCTCCCACATGCAAAGGAAATATAGCATGAGTACATCAGAAACTTGTCATCATGGTATGTTTCCTTTTCTTGTACTGCTTGAAAGCAGTGGGGTGAAGCTCTTCTCCAACAGCGAAGGATCCACCACAGGGGGTACGTCACTGACAGGTGCTAGGCCTGGGCCCGATTCGAACCGGGCATCCTCAGCTACATGTCCCACCTTCTTCTCATCTGGACTTTGACACTGTGGCACAATCTTCTGCACTCTCTCCAACAGCCGGAAGGAGCCTCAGCCAGGTAGGATTTCACAACCCTGGGTATAACAGCCACTGCCAAGTCCATAGGGGAACCTCCTGATGCAGATGATGCAAGAGGGCCCCATTAGGTGTGAAGTTGCAGCAATTCCGCCACACAATTTCTAAGCAGCTCAGTGGCCTCACCCTCCACAGCGTCCGGCAAGTGCAACATACTCTGGCCTGTGTTGCAGAGAGTCACGGGCCACCATTGGTAATCTCCTCTGTGCACCCCAGTGTAGTGGTGGCGTGTGGTATGAAATGCAGTCCTCCCTATGTTGGTGTGTAGTAGCACCCTATCAATCACAGCTCCAAGGGGCACCAGGCAGTCTTCTCCCACAGGTCAGCAATGTGTCTTCATCAGATCTGGCAGACTTCACCACCAGGTAAGGGTGATTGCTGATGCCTCAATGTCTAACGCCATGGCCCAGCAACTCCAAAGCACCTCTGCAGCCTACTCTAGGTCCATGCGCAGGCCCAGCGAGGCCTCCGGGCCCCGGGGACTATCTGGCCTTTCAAGGTTTTAGATGCTATGGTGTTGCAAGGAGTGCACAATAATATGTAATGCATCACTGGTTTTGCCCAGCGTTGGACCTTTTTCCATGATTGTAGCCGTGAATTTCCTCTTCCCCTGGGACTTAGGCTGGTGATCCTGGGCTTCGGGGGGGTTGTTGATCTGTGCTGCACTCGGTCCTGGCTGGTCCATTCTGCATTCCATTAGTATTGTTTCCTATTTTTCATTGGAGGTGGACTTATGGGTTATTTTTGCCTCTAGAGGCAAAAAAATTCACATTGGGCTGACTACCGTGAGATTTTTTTGCCGCTAATGGGCCTTTCGTCAGTTTTCACCTGCTAACATCAGAATTTGTATAGTCTTCACACTAGTGATAGCAGCAGTTTTCACCTCGGCTACCTGAAACTATCTCCATGTAGCAACGTATTGTAAATACATCGCTAACAGGTTGATAGTTTTTGGTGATAGGCAGTGTTAAGAAAACTGCTGCTAACTATTGGTAGCATTAGTTAGCGGCTGTTCTTGTACAAATACCCATACATTTTTGTGTTTTGGTTTGTGTTTGCTATATTGAAGTAAGTGTATTTGAGTTATATAGCTAGGCTAACTGCATATTTAAAACTGCAGGATAACATAAAAACTGTTTTTGTATTATGTGTAAGTTAGAAGTAAAGTAGTTGGTATGTTGGCTAGAATACAAATATAAATATACTTTTTTTTACAGAACAATATCTACATAACTATAACAGTTAGAATGCCTACAAAAGCTTGGAGGAAAAAGCAGCAACACAAGCAACCACAGTATCTATGCAGAACCAAGACACAAAGGGGGCAAAATGTAGAAGAAGTGGTGAAAGAAAAAAGATCTTCTAGTCGGAGAACAAAGTAATTTCTTTAAAATGTACATAGCCATTTAGAAAGATTACAAAATAATGAAAATAAAAACCAAACTATGAGAAAG
Source organism: Lissotriton helveticus (assembly GCF_964261635.1). Taxonomy (NCBI): domain Eukaryota; kingdom Metazoa; phylum Chordata; class Amphibia; order Caudata; family Salamandridae; genus Lissotriton; species Lissotriton helveticus. Next base: position 658,715,106 of record NC_136068.1, on the reverse strand, counting down.
AATAAGAGTGGTTAAATTGTATGGTGCAAGAACAGGAAATAATGTAACAAAGGTGGACACACCTTAACCAGGAGACTAAATCAGTTTAAGGAAATAAGAACCATGATGTTTTGTATTAGAGTGGTTGTAAATCTACTGAGAAATATGAAGACGTTCAGAAGAAGGAGAGAGGCATTGAAGCAGAAAGAAAGATTTGAGGGAGTAGTTGATAAGGCCTTTGCTTTGAAGAGAAAGCTTTTCATTTGGATTATAAATTGAATGAGGACTTGTCAAAATGGTGTTGTGCATGAGGAGATACAACCAGAAGAAAAGATTAGTGAATGGAAGTAACTTTTGTACAGTTTTTAGTGGAGAATGGATACATACTTCTAGCTACCTCCAGGATAGCACATTATTTCATGATATTGATAAAAGAGGACAATGTTATGAAATGAAGAATGGCACTCCTATAGGAAAAGAGGTGATAGTACCTAGAAATGTAACACATGTTATTGCAGAAGAGACACAATCAGACCCCTTTATACAAATGGAATTGTAGTACTGTTTGTAGTATTTGACAGCGATCCATTGATATATTAGGAATATTTCTATGTCGTTCCAAGGTGAAGTTTCAAACACAAAATACAAACTTTACAAGGAATGGATCCTTCCAAGGTTATAAAGCATACAAATTTACACGGACATTCTCTAGCTTGTTTATCAAAGAAAGTGTGCCAAAGCACCTTTTATCATTTCAGGATGATAGCTGTATTCCACTCAACAATGCAAACTTTTGTTAGGAGGCTGTACTGTGTGAAAACTCCTGCTTTAGGTTTACGATAATTGAATAGGGCGCTTTTGCATGGTAATGTGGCAGAGGTGGAAAAAGTTTGTGACAATGTCCAATTTCGTTTCTTTGGTCCTAGGTCCCCGGACGCTAGGGAATATGAAGAGTCGATAACAGGAGGAGCTGCATAACAGGACACAGGTACTACAGTTAATAGTTTTGAAGATGTGATTACAAGATTTAAGACAGAGTGCTCAGAAAAAACAGAGTATGTTTTTGTATGTTGTCAACGCACTCACTACAAGATTCAAAGACGGACCGTTGACTTGTATTTCAAAAGTGTAAAAGGAAATAGTGATAACTGGCAAAAGTTTGGACAGTGGGGGAAAACAGGGAAAGTCAAAGGGTACAGAGCACCTCAAGCAGAATGTCATGACAAAAAACTGCTGTACAAGGAGCTGCTTCAGATTTAACAGGACAAGTCCTGCCATTAGCATGAATTAGAGTGATTGCTATGGCCTGGCTATGTATAGTTGATGTGGGCACATAAATCAATTATAACAATCTAATAGGGAGAAAGTCCTTTGTACATTAGGCCCATTGTTTTGTTATTTTGCAGAAATAAACGCATGTGCTGGGTTTATTTCTGCAGAAACAAAATGCTGGGAATTTGGCAAAATATTGCAGCCGTCCAGATTCAGCCTTGAAAAATTGCTTCCATCACATTAGCAAAAGCAATTTATTTGAAGAGATCTCCAGCAACATGGTGGCATGAAGGGCACTCCTCTACCGGAGGGAGGAGGTGGGTGGGTCAGCTACCTGTGCAATCCCAAATCACCCCCTTCTTTTGTTGAAAGTATAAAAAACATACATATGTGTACAGGCCATTCATTAATTTTATTATCCCTCTCATGCTTGATTTTTAATCATTATGATCTGAGGCACCATTTCAAATCAGGTAAGAGGCTAAGTAAATAAAAGCAAATACAAATCAATCTTACTTGTTTCTTTAGTGCGCAGCCTAGATTTTGGAGCGCCGTCAATATTTTTGGGACATTGGTGCTTAGCTGCAAAAGAGATGAAGAAACAAAGTGGTCAGAAGAATTGTCCAAACATTATATGAAACAGTTTTTTTTTCAATAACTTTAGCTTGCAGCATTATTGGTACTTTTATTCTTTATGTTTTGATAACTCTCTTTGCATATATTTTCTTTTTAATTTCAGAAACAGCTACCTCAAGTGTTTTTTGCTTTTGATGAGCACAGATCTTTCTGCCTACATGTTCGGTTTGCTCCTAGTATTTGATGACCAAGACCACCATGAATTCCTAATTTGTGTGTGAAATGTGTCTAGAGTATTACAGATTAGCTGTATAAAGCTACTTTCTGTTAAAGTCATTCAAATGGATGGTACAAATACATTTCCAATCAACCAGCAAATACCTATCTACTTACAGTGGTAGACTACGTTTTGAGATAGAAACGTATGGCTCTTAAGGTAGGTGTAAGGCATGAGAAAAGTTTACTTTTCTTGATACTTTTCAAACTTTGCTTGTGTGCTGGAAAGTACAGCACAAATACAAAGAGGGAAAAGTATTAAAGCATGATTTTCTTCTGGAACAATCCCTTTCCAGTACAAAACAAATGCTTCAAGGAACACACACACATTTTCACTATGGTGCTGGAAAGATCTAGCACTGTTTTTGCCTTTCCCATTGCTGCAACAAAGGTCAGCAGCTTTAGGTGCTGCTCTGTATTTTGTCAACATTTAGTAAATCTGCCTTGAAATGAGGATCTATGTCTGAAACTGCTAGAACACTTCTATACCTTTCTCAAAATTCATTATGTGAGAGAAGATCCTGAATGATTTAGACTGCAGAAAAAGTTTACCATGAGCAGGAAATCAAACAACATCTTAATAATAGGAAGGTGATTAACCCACAAAGCACTTTGTATGCAGTTTTCTCCAAATAATAATCCTGAAAGAGCATTTCTATTCCCACCTATAAACAATGCTGTGATAGATCTAGAGGCTTCTATCTCTTATTGTCGCATGCATTTCTGTACAGTTGGGAATTAGATGGGACCCATTCAGATACATCTCTGTTCTACGGTATGATGATCTGTGACCATGAAAAATAAATCCGCAATGCAAGAATGTTCCTGAGATTTACTCAGCTAAATTTGAGGTTTGCAGGGGATTCTGAGTAGGAAAATGTTGGGGGATTATTGCAAGCCATACCTACCTGGACTCCCCTGGGTATCTAGTTTTCAGAAATTTCTGGGTTTGGTAGGTTTCTCTAGATGGTCCCCGAACCGAGGAACAAAACCCCAGGTCACCCCCCTTGCAAAACCAGGTTGTTTTGTGATAGGTTACTTTGATGTCTCCATAGTAAGCTTTGGGCCCTTCCCTGCTACAGGCACTTTGCCCACCTACACAAGTGAGGTACCATTTTTATTTGGAGACTTTGGGGAATGCCGGGTGCGTGAATGTTTGTCAATGCACGCAGATCCAGAACTTTCCATACCATAAATGTGCAGAAAATTAGATTTTTTTCAGCTAAATTCGAGGTTTGCCGTAGATTCTGGGTAGGAAAAAGTTGGGAGATCCATACAAGCCATACCTCCCTGGACTCCTCCGGGTATCTAGTTTTTACACACGTCTGAGTTTGGTAAGTTTCCCTAAATAGCCACCAAACCTGTGGAAAAAGACCCTGATGGCTGTGGCCCCCCTTGTAAAACCAGGGCGTTTTGTGAGAGGTAATTTTGATGTCTCCACAGTATGTTTTGACCCTTCCCTGCCGTGGGCACTTAGCCCACCCACAAAAGTGCGGTACCATTTTTTGGGGGATACTTTGGGGAATGCAAGTGGGTGAAAATTTGAGGATGCACACAGATTACAGAACGTTCCATCCTAGTAATGTGAGGAACATTTGTTATCTTGTGACATTATTTGAGGTTTGCAAGGGTTTCATAGTAACATAATCTGGTGAGAGTCACACAAGTAAGCCCATCATGGATTCCCCTGGGTGTCTAGTTTGAAGAAATATATAGGTTTGCTAGGTTTCCCTCAGGTGCCGCAACACTAGGGTACAAAGACCACTGCAAGGCACATTTAAAAAAAAGGTTCAATTTTAACCCGTTAACCGCGGCCGTCTTTTCGCGGCAGTGCGGCCGTTTTAAAGAACAGGCAGGGGTGTCTCGGCTGTTGAACGTGCGCAGCACCAGCCAGGTAGTGCTCCGAACGTTCAGCGGCCGACGGCAGCACTTAACGGGTTAAGTAGAAAAATATAATGTGTCCATGTAGTTTTAGGGCCATTTCCTGCCACGGGCATTAGGTCTATCTACACAGGTGAGGTACCATTTTTATTGATAGAATGTGGGGAATAAGGGGGGGCTTTGGAAGTTTGTTGATCCATGCAGATTCTAGAACTCTCCATCACAGAAATATGAGGAAAATGTGTTATTTTGGACAAAGTTTGAGGTTTGCACGGGATTCTAGGTAACAGAACCTGGTGAGAGTCACACAAGTCGACCCATCCTGGATTCCCATGTGGGTCTAGTCTTAAAAAATGTATTGGTTTGATTGGTTTCCCTAGGTGCCGGCAGTGCTAGGGCACAACATCCACAGCCAGGCACATTACAAAAAATGGGTCAGTTTTCACTGGAAAAATGTGATGTGTCTACATTGTGTTTTGGGGTGTTTCTTGTTGCGGGCACTAGGCCTACCCATTCAAGTGAGGTATCACTATTATTGAGAGACATTCGGAAATGCTGGGTGGGTGTACGTTTGTGGATCCATGCAGATTCCAAAACTTTCTATCACAGAAATGTGAGGAAAATGTGTTTTTTCACAAAATTTTAGGTTTGCAAGGAATTTTGAGTAACAGAACCTGCCGAAAGCCACGTACGTCACCCCAACGGTGATTCTCCTGGGTGTCAAGATTTTAAAAATGTAAAGGTTTGCTAGTTTTCTCTAGGTGCCGGCTGAGCTATGGTTCATAATCCGCAGCTAGGCACATTGCAAAAAAGGGTTGGTTTTCTGTGGAAAAATCTGATACGTATATGTTGCATTTTGGACTGTTTCCTGCCAAAGCTCTAGACCTACCCACACAAGTGAGGTACCAATTTTATCGGGAGACTTTGAGAAATTTAGGGTGTGTAGACGTTTGTGGATCCATGCCGATTCAAGAACTTCAGAAATTCAAGAGTGTTTCTTTTTTCAAAGTTTGAGGTTTGCAAGGGATTCTGGGTAACAGAACCTGGTGAGAGTCACACAAGTCACCCCATATTGGATTTCCCTGGGTGGCTAGTTTTAAAAAATATAAAGGTTTGCTCAGTTTCCCTAGGTGCTGGTTGAGTTAGGCTTAAAAATTCACAGCTAGGCACATAGCAAAAAAAGGGTCATTATTCACTGGAAATATGTATTGTATCCACGTTGCATTTTGGGCTGTATCCTGCTGTGGGCACCATGCCTACCCATTCAAGTGAGGTCCCATTTTTATTGAGCGACTTTGGGAAATGTGGGGTGCATGGAATTTTGTGGATCAACACGGAATTCAGAACTTTCCATCACAGAAATGTGAAGAAAATGTGTCATACTTGACAATGTTTGAGGTTTGCAAGGGATTCTGGGTATTAGAACCTGGTGAGAGCCACAAAAGTCAACACATCCTGGGTTCCTCCTAGTGTCTAGTTAAAAAAAAAAAATTATGGTTTGATAGGTGTCCCTAGGTGCCGACAGCGCTAGGGTACATTTTCCACAGAAAAAAGAGCTTGAGAAATTCTAAAACATTTTGGAATTTCAGTTTTTCTGGCAATTTGTGAAGTGACATATCTTGTTTCCGTTGCTTAGATGTTAAAGCTGGAATGCTCAATTTGGCTCCTAAAACCAGCTCTTAGAAAATGAAACAGATTTCATAAAAAGAAAAAGTAGAATTCATAGCCAATTTAAAGGGATGTATGACGTTACAACGCATACTTTTACAACGCATACCTTTACAACGCATATTTTACAACGCAACATCCATTACAACGCATTCCATTACAACGCATTCCATTACAACGAATTTTTAAAAACTACCTTTACAACGCATTCCATTACAACGCATACTACCTTTACAACGCATACCATTACAACGCATAACATTATGTTGCATGTATGGTAAGTATTGGATAGTGTAGGGGTAACAATTACTATTCTAACTCCAGGGGGGTGCAACAGTAGGGTAAGTGTTGGATAGTGTAGGTGTAAAAATTACTATTCTAACTCCAGGGGGGTGCAACAGTAGGGTAAGTGTTGGATAGTGTAGGGGTAAAAATTACTATTCTAAGTCCAGGGGGTGCAACAGTAGGGTAAGTGTTGGATAGTGTAAGGGTACTATGCATTGCAATGTTATGCGTTGTAATGGTATGCGTTGTAATGACATGGGTAGTCGTGGTATGCGTTGTAGTGTCATGCGTTGTAATGGTTGCGTTGTAATGGCATGCGATGTAATGGATGTTGCGTTGTAAAAGTTTTGTTGTAATGGTAGTGCGTTGTAAAAGTTGCGTTGTAAAGGTTGTTTCCCATTTAAAGTAATGCTGGTACACTGCAATGGGATGCCACAGAAGCAAGAATTGATTGGGACATTTATTAATTAATTTTGAACGTTTTATATAGCGCGAACATGACCACCGAGGTATCAGAGCGCTTTACAGATTATGCATCACGAGGTAATAAGCAAACAAAACAGAATAAACAATGCAACATATTCAGTCTTATAGACAAACATTATCGTAAGGGGAAAAAAACTGACACAACAGAATTGGCAGTGTAACAGGTCACAATCTAGAATTGTCCAAGAAACTCGTGAACCAGGTGGTTGGGCCAGACTCAACGGGTATGGACCCAGAACCAAATGAAGGAGCCATGCTAAGGAAGAACTGTCTTCATCAAGAGCCCTTTGACTTTTTTTTTTTACGAAGACATTGGAGGGGTTCACCCTGACTTCCGGTGGAAGGGAGTTCCAGATCCTCTGAGCCATCCCTGCGAAGGTTCCGTTATAGGTCTTTTTTTCTTGAATTTTTGTGTTTTTTAGCTAAAGGGTGCTGGCACTTCTGGAGGCTTTAGAACCACATGAGAGCTCCAGTGTTCAAGCAAGGTACAGTGGGGTCTTGAAGTTGATGGTCTTATGAGCCATGCATGCAATTTTCAACTGTATCTGACCTTCATATGGAAGCCGATTCAGCCCGCGCAAGTCCGGAGAGATGAGGTGGTATTTTTTTGTGCCAGTTAAGAGCCTAGCCACAGAGTTTAGGGAAGCCCTAAGAGGAGCCGTCGTCACTCTAGGCAGGCCGCAAAGTATTGCGCCACCATAGTCCAGCTTTGAGATCACTAAAGCTTGTACTGCAACCTTTAGGTCATGAGCAGGGAGAAAGGGTTTGAGTTTTCTGAGTAGGCTGAGTTGGAAGTTAGCTCCTTTGGTGAGGGAACTGATGTGCTTCTGCATGTTCAGTCTTTTGTCCAGAATGATACCCAGAGAAGATGCTGAGTCTACAAGGTGCGGTCTACAGTTAGGAGCAGTCAGCTGATTCAGTCATTACTCCATGACGGGGATTGGTTGTGGGGGGAAATCATTTACATTCAGGTGATTACTTGTCAACCAGCTTTGTGTTTCCAGCAGGACTGAATTGAGGGACTGGATATCTTCAGCGGAGGCGATCTTCAGGTATAGTTGGGTATCATCCGCGTACATATGATAATGAATGCAGGGTGATTTTAGAAATTCTTTCAGATGTTCCATGCAGAGGTTAAAGAGCGTAGGGGCCAGTGCTTAACCTTGGGGAACCACCAAGGTGACCGGTGCAGGATGTGACAAGGAGTGGTTCATCTTGAAGCTTTGGGATCTGTTGTGAAGGAGCAAAGAGAACCAGTTTAAAACGGGCCCAGTTAGCCCCATCTGATGTTCCAGGAGGTCAATTACGTGATCGTGTTTGACAGTATCAAATGCTTACGAGAGGTCAGGAAGGATCAATAGGCACGCTTCATTGTCATCCAGCATTCTAAGCGTGTCATCCACAATGTGTGTTAGCGCTGACTCCATACTGTGACCTGGGCAAAAACCAGATTGGCATTGGTCCAGGCGCTGGAAGTGGTCGATGTGATGACAGAGTTGGGCAATCACACATTTCTCCAGGAGTTTTGCTAAGGTGGGGATGTTGTTGATTGGGTGAAAGTTAAGTAGGTCCGAGGGATTAGCATTTGGTTTCTTTATGATCGGGGTAACTTGACCTTATTTAAGGCAATCAGGAATAGCACCTAACATCATCCAGAGTGTCAGTAAGTATGATCTCACTTATGGGAACAGTTTGGATGGCAAAGGGTTGTTGCAGTGATTGGAAGGTTTCAACGTCAACAACATTTTGCGTATAGTGGGTTCATCCAAGGTTTGGAACAGACTCCAAGATACATTGTTTTTTGGGAGGAAGGGCTGTGAAGGGTCAGTGTTAGTCAACTTTGAAGGGTGAAAAGTGTTCAGAGGACAACTCGGGAGTAGATCATGGGTCAAGCTTAATTCCCTCTCAATCTTAGTAGACTTATCAGTAAAGAAAACAGCAAATTCTTCCCAGTTCAGGAGTGTTACTTGACCCTGAGAGGAGAGGTTAGGATTATTGTTAGCCTGGGATTTGATGAGTTCAAACAGTTTTTGGACCTTTTTTTGCTTGATCTAGTCGAGTTCTGAAGAATGTGGCCTTTGAGCATCTGATGCGTTTATTATATGTGCATCGTAAGGATCTCAAGTGACAGAGATGTTCAAGGGAGGGATGCGATCACCATTTCCTTTCTGCAAATCTTAGATTTCTTTTTTCAGCATTAAGACTATCATTGAGCCACGGTTTGGAGCACTTGGAGGACACTGGTTTAAGCTGAAGTGGTGCTTCTGAGTCAAGTACATTAAGCATTGGGTGGTGATAGTGGGACATCTGGTCATGGACATCCAACATGTTCAAAGGGGGTGGCAAGATGATATCACAGAGTGCCATAAGGTCTTGCGAGTGGATGGTCCTTAAACATATTTTTAACTTTTTTGGGTTCTTAGGTTGGGATCTGCTTGCTCTTAATGATTCAAGGACGAGGAAGGTGATGCATTACAGGTCTGTCCAGTCACATGGAAGGATCGACTCCAGGAGGAGAGAATTGGGCTCACCAATGACCAGATCTAGCGTGGCTCCTTTGTTATGTGTAGGGCTGTCACATAATTGGGTATGGTTAAGGTCAAGTAGGAAGAATTTGAGGCAGTTGACAATCACTTACTTCATTCATATCATTCCAGTAGAGATTGAAGTCTACTAGGAAATTCTGAGTGCCCTGGAAATCCACGTTAGATGAAATAATATCCATGATCTGTTCTGTGAAGGGAAGGTTATGGCGAGGGGGGTGGTATAACGCATGCAATTTGCATGTGTGATTGCTGCCCCCAGTCACTTTGAGGAACTGAAATTTGGATTAGGCCCTGTAAGTAAATGGAAGACACACAGTACCATTTGGAAATTAGCGTGATGTACCTATTCTGTTCAGTATAGGAGTCTGTGCATAAGTGGGTCTTACATATATACATAATTCAGTGTTGTTACTCACTCAATATGAATTTCTGTCTTCTGACGGGTATTATAACCTAACTCGACCAGCGCCATTTTGTGGCCTAGCTTGCTTGTAGCATTAGCCGAATCTAAACCATTAGGGTAGGTAGAAGTCGTTCTCTCAAGAAATAGTATGACAACTGTAACAAACTGCTGCTCCTGCATGTTAGGCCTGTCAAGGTAATGGTGGGGGGAGGCCGGATAAGCACATTCCAGGAGGTGCTGTGCGAACCCTCCTGAGACAGGCAGAAGGGAGTTACCCTCATCGACCTTGCTATAATGAGCTAAGCTACACTGAAGCTTCTTTGTATGCCATATATGGTCGCAGCAACCTGTACCAACTTGTATTTTTCCTTCTTAGGTAACGGTTTCAAAATGTACCAGTATATATGTGATCTCTTGATAATGTGCCAGCAGTATTCTCAGCGGACCTCGAGGGGTTAGGTCGCGAGAAGCTCCTCTGGCAGAGTTGTTGTATAATAAATGATTGTACTTTCCTTCACAGCCAACTGACTGGTTATTGGTAATTGGTATTGGGGGCTATCAGTAAGTATAGCCCTATATGGTAATATTTATTTTTCGGTACTTCAAATTCGATGCATAGATATTCACAAGACTGCAGGAGGTCAGCATGAATGACTTTCACTGTTAGATTATTACGATGTAGGCATGCAATGACTTCCCCTTGACCACTAGTTATATCCAACCTAATGATATTAAAGTTGGGAGGCATTGAAAGGTCCAGGATATGAGCGGCTGAGTCATTTAGCCAAGTTTCCGTCCACATTAAAAAGTCAAGATCTTGGACAAGGATGAGATCGGCAATATCTGCAGGGTGTTTAACAGCTGATCCGCAGTTTAGGAGCGCCCATTTGAGACTAACGGGGATGTCAGTTGATGTGGTAGCGTGGTGGTTACTATTGTGAGGTTGTTCATGTGTAAAGTTCATGTATTTGGCTTAGGTTCCCTGAAGGAATCAGTGGGGATTGATTCAATTAGATGTGAGTTAGAAGGGGTGGAAGGAAGTGGCTGATCATAAGACAGAAGTAGAGATTAAATATCACTCTCCGACAGGGAGGATTTACATCTGGAGGGGCGAGAGGAGTTATTAGGGTGCGGAGCGGAAGCCCAACTATAGGATGTGGTTCGCCTAGGGTAGGGGGGTATGGCACCAGGTACAACCGCAGTAAGGGTGCGAGCGTAGTTTTGTCAAAAAGGGAGCGGCTTAATCTGTAATCAATTGATAGATCCTCAGTGATGTGTGATAGGCTACGAATATAAGCCTTAAATTGTTGAAGGCAGAGTGCAATCTTGTTAAATCGGTCTTCCAATAAGGTTTGTATATGGAGATGTGAGGCTAGGTCCCGGGGACCCAGCGGCTGAGGATAGTTAGTGGACAAAGGCACAATAAGGGCCGGTGGCGAGTGAGTAGGTCCTGAGTCAAGGAATTCTGGGAAATGGAACTGCGTGCTTGGGGGGATGAGTGGGATAGGGGAGAAGGGGACAAACAACAGATGACCCTTACCAGCCGGTTTGGCCAGGACGAGATTGCGGGTAGAGCTGGGGGACAGGATCATGGGTAGAATCTGTCCAGCATTGTGAGCAGCAGAACTAGGGGAGTTAGGGAAGTTAGCGCCAGCTAACCTTGTGGGGGGGGGGCATGTTTGTTGTAATTTGGCAGCAATTAAGTTAGCATTAGTGGAAGCAATCCTGCATTTAGAGACTATCTTGTCCGTTTCATGGAATCCATTTTGTATTTCTGTCAGCCATTTTGTTTGCCATGTGCTACCATTTGCTTGCCATGTGCTCTGTCCTTTCTTTCTGTTAACTGCTCTTGAAATCTGCCTAGAAACTGACTATATTTGGCATCTTCCACCTTCGCACATGCTCAGTTGAGCTTGCTGCTGTTCTTGCAGTAATCCCCAGTCTGTAACTGTCAGGATGTGTTCACCAGAATTAGCAACTGTTAGCTACTCCCACTTGTTGACTGTGCATTTTCTGTATGACCTTATATGTACCTAAAACCAGCATTTTGTACTTGTACCGCCTTCATTTGATCCCCTGTGTGGGTATAAAAGGACCAAGCTCCTTCCATTCAGTGTGCTACTTCATACACTACAGAAGGGTGTTGTGTGAATGTAGTTCCACCTCATGAGGTTTAATAAACTCTATATTTTCTATTCTAGTTTATGTGCCAACTTCTTCCTATTGGTCTGAGGACTCTGTGCAGAGAAGGGCGAATCACTTGCACCGGTACGCCTTGCTGAGGCTCACCCCCACATGCAGATTCTCGTGATGGCTGTGCATTCGCGGCTCATTAGCAGCGGGCAGTGCGTTGGACTTGTTATTCAGAATAGAGATAGCTAGAGGAGGGCCTATCGGAACAGATGTCAGGTTGGCAGCTAGTTGAGAACAGGTGGGAGATATAATTTGTACAGTATGGGGAACCCTAGCATTCACAACATGCAGTGTTGTAGAATTGTCATCCTGAAAAGAGGAAGCTAGAGTGAGGCCAGTCAGAACAGATGTCAGGGTGGCCAAAGGTGGTGAAGAGGCGGGAGATAGAATTTGCACAGTATGGGGAACCCTAGCGTTCACAACATGCAGTGTGGAGGCATCAATGAGTTGGTTCTATCATCAGAATGCCTACCAGAAATGAATTCCAGCTGGTTCCCACTCTGTGCTAGCAATGATATAGCTTCCATGTGTGTATGTAGGTAAGATAAGAAATGAAAACTATGCTCCTGTATATTGTTATCCAGGTTGCATCTTGTTCCTGTATTTCCAAGGTAAACAGGCATTGATTGTCATTGTCACGTGAACTGCATTTTTGTTAAGTTGCAATAGCCCCAGAGAACTTGTCTGACTGCCTTGAAGACAACACACTACATTCCCTTCAAGGCCATTCATTTCAGCCTACAGCACATATAGACAAACAGTAGGAAGGTTTCCATGGGGCCCTAATGCACCCCTCATCCTCTGGCTTTGTCGTAAGAATTGAGAGGCCCCTGCCATTAATTGGGGTGGGTCTAACCCATCAAATCTAAAGGCCCAGGTTCAACTGCACAACCTGCACTATTGATATCCACTCACCTGTGGACAAGGGTATTCACCATAGAACATCTCTTCCTACTTCTCTTATTAAATAACTATTTCACATAGCCACTACTTAACTTTGTAAAGAATACAAGGTCTGATTCACAAAGTTAAACTTACACTCTTGCATATGTTTAAGTTTGTTTCAAATTCCCCAAACTGTATTTTAGTCACACGTTTATGTGTGCAGAGACTCCCCATTCGGAGTGGAGAACACCTCACATAAAAAAGATATGACATAACTATCTTTTTATGTGCTGAGTTCTCTGCCCTGACTGTGGAGCCCTACCACGTGTAAAATTATGAACAAAGTGCATTTTTGTGAACTTCAAATAAGCGTTACCTTTTTGAATCAGGGACAAGTTATATAAACCCTTACATACTACAGTCTATAAATACATTACATCTAAAGCAAAAACAGGAAGCAACTGTGGACCAAAAGCTGTGATGAGGAAGCCAAGTGGGAAGCAGCAAAGCCCTTGAAGAAGGCTCTCATAGTAAAACAGATGCAAATGGCTCAAAAGAAAACTGTCATTAACATTGTGCTGATGATTTATTAAAGAAGAACACACAAGGTATCCGTATGACATCCATGGTTTCAGCTGTGAGGAAACTGATGTGTGGGAAGGGTAGTGGGAATCACTAATTTCGGCCAGTGTGCTTGCATCTGTGTCCTGTGCACATGAGATATTTCTCTGCAATAGGGAACATCATGCAGGCGCAGGAATACAGAATATAAATCAATGTTTTACCCCCTAACAGTTTGTATACCAAGCAAAAATCTGCATATATTTGCCAACTGTGGGGCAGGTGGTATATAGGTGCAGTAGCTTTGGGGAAATATCTGGGTCAGTGGTGGCAGGTGGGTGGCTGGATGGGAGAATGGAGAGCAGGATATGAGTCATCTTGGGGGAGATTTGTCTGCACTGCCCAACCTGTCCTGCCTTCAAATCGGAGCCTTGTCGGCATGAGGTTTCTGTTTGCAGCACTCGGCTGTTCCTGCAGACTGGGAAGGGTGGCATAGGCACAGCATGCAGGGTGTAGATAGTGTTGTGTCAGCCGTGGGCTCTGCCACTGCACGTGACTGTTTCCAGCTTGTTTCAGGAAGTGGGCTCATGGGAGGGAAGACATTGTTGATCCCTGGGCTTTGGCAGTACCTGGGAATGTTGCTGCAGGGGATGGAGGGTGGGGTGCGGGGATCTCTGAGAGAAAGGAGCATGGGTGTTGATGCATCAAAATGCCAGGGACAGCAGAAGTTACACCACACACCCTTTGCTCTTAATGAAATCACAGGAAGTGACATTATATGACCCTTGACCCTGATTATTTCCAGGAAGGCATGCCATGTGATGCTAACATCACAACACATGACATTGTGGAAGTGCCATTATAAGCGGATTATTAGTTTAACAGAATAACAAAGATAAATGTCTATTTTAGATACCACCTATATTCATGGTGCTGATGGCTTGATCTAGCTTTGAAAGTCCTGGGGCGTGATACTTGCCCTACCTTAGAGCGGGCGAGGAAAGTGAGTAATGCAGACCGTTTCCAGCAGGTTTCTCCCTCTGAGAACATTTTGAAAAGTATACGGGAATCCAAGCTTTTTAAAGAACAATTTCCACATAGGTTTGCTTACATGCCGTAGGTGCAGAAAGAGCCCACACAAAATATTCAAATTCTTTCATGGTGGGCAAATCCAAAATATGGTATGGGTGTCCTCTGTAAGTAAAAAATTACCTCCATTGTGCCCAGGCCAGCATTTTGTCATAGATGCCCCATATTCAATGAGTGCCCCCTTATATCAAAAATAACATAAAATATGCCAGTGCTAAAATTATATAATGTATGCCGTCCATACACCATAGATAACCCTTATGTAAAACATGTCCGCAATATGTCAGAACCAGATTTTGTCACCCTTCCATATGTCAGGTTGCCCCCCATGATGCCAAAAGTTCCCTCAGTGTGCTAGTACCAGCATTATGCAACTCATGTACATATGCCAAGCATTTTCTCAAGTATGCTAGTACTTTTCAATGGATGCCCTATGTGCCATTAATTATTTCTAGTACACGCAATCTTGCCATTGGTGCCCTTTATACCAAGAATTACCCGAAAGTGTGCCAGTGGAAGCATTTTGTCCTGGGTGTCACAAAGTAACACAATGTTACGCTTCTTTGCGTTATTTCGCACCAAGAGGGCATTGGAATAGGTTTGACACAAACCCTCATCTATAAACATACAGGAACTTGCACCAAAAACGTATTGCTCCTTGAGGCAGGTTTAACAAGGAGAAATATTTTCATGTCGCCCCGTTTCTCCAACTTTGCATGTGTGCTACACTGTACAGCATACACACAAAGTGTGACAAGCCTTACAGCATAGTTTTGTGCTGGAAGGGACACCTTTCAGTATAAAACCTATGTTTCAGAGAACACACACTCATGCACTTTGGCACAAGGGTTCTGTGTGATGGAGAGTAAAAAGGCACCATATCTTAATAGATAGGGCACCATTTTTCTCTCACCCTTTGACACAAGGCAACGAGCAACTCTGGTGCAGAGCTGCCTTTTGTCAAAGAATAGTAAATCTGGGCCTCAGTCTCACCTAATCTAACTTTACCTGTCAATGACTTTCACTCATTTTCACTCCCACTCACATGCTTACACATACACAGGCACTCTCACACACACTCTCTCCCTTAAGAATACTCTCACTCGCAAGCACTCACGCAACATACATTTAAAACCATTTTGCACTTCCCACAGCTACCACCAAGGGTCCAAAATCTGCACCATTTTTTTTATTAAACTAATAGTGAATAATAGAATATTATTAACTAATAATGGGCAGAAAATAAGGAATGTAAGAATTCTTGCCACTGACTTTGTCATGTCTGAGGCCAGGGGTCACAAAGACAGTGCCAGGAGTCGCAAGTGGCAAGCCATGAGTCGCAGCTCCTACACATGGTGACCCCTAAACGACATCTATTGAGAGGAGGCAGGAGGGAGCATGACTAGCTCCGTACTGTTGCAGTAGATGTGTGGACTTTTTTTGCTATTATTAGCAGGCAGAGACCTGCCACGTCTCTCTTCTCCAGGTGTCTCCGGTCTTATTTTTAACTCACTCTGAGTTTGCAAATCGAGGATTACTTAGTCCCGTATTTGTGGCCCCAGTAATTTCTCAGTCCAACCCACTAGAATACTCATACGGCCCAGAGCAGTGTAGCCCCCCCCCCCCAAGTATATTCCTCCAGTGCACCAGTTGTGAAGGATAGTCAGGTACTTATCCCCACACCCATCCCCAAACACTTGCAGAAATACTGCAGGTTGGCAAAAAAGTATTAAATATGTATTTTCCAAAAATGTAGGTCATCCGTTAAAAAGTAGAAGAATGTTCGTAAAATAAAATTTAAATTTAAACATTCTTACCATATTTCTCAGACATTTAATGAGGTCACCGAGGAGGCCATCGAGGAGGCCACCGAGGAGGACATTGAGGGGGCCACCGTCACCGAGGAGGCTATCGACATCGCCACCACTGAGGAGCTTATTGAGAAGTTCACCAACGGCACCGACGAGGCCACCGACGAGGTCACCGCCACCGCCACTGCCACCAAGTAGACCATCAGCTGGCAGAGAAGACACATCTAGAATAGCAGAGATGAAAGACATAATTAGCGCATTCACAAACAGAAATCCGTTTTAAAAATAACAATGAAGAATGTGTTTCCTTCTGTGGTTTCTTCTTTCTCACCTGTAATTACCACGTCTTATTTGAGATGCCAAAATGACTCAAATGTTCAAATGTATCAGGAGTGAGAATGTGTTTTACATTTGGGGTCTGTGTTGAAGGGGTGTGTCTTCGTCATAAGTGGCTGCTCCGTGGGGCTGCTGTACATGGGTCTGGTTGTTCGATGGATGGATGGGTTTTTATATAGCGCAATATCACCGCCAGGTCTCAAAGCGCTTTGCATTGGGAACCAATCCTGGTTTTTCCCTGTGAGATAGCCCCTACTGGGCACCCCCAAGGTGAAAGCCAGGGATCCCGCCGCGGGGGGCCGTTGTGGAGATTAAGCAAGCTATTGCCCAGAGTTGCAGAGTGTGAACCTGTGATTCAAGTAGGCACCGAAGCGAGAATTATCGAGTCCGTGGACATTTTGGGCTCAAGACCCTGCCGAGCCGGGAATTGAACCCTGGTCCCGGGCTGACCTCTGCTTCCAGGTCTGCCTCCTCTAACCAGTGAGCCACACTTGGGGCCTGAAGACGTGTCCGTCCACCTTGCATGTAAGGCTTCTAAAGCGTGGCCAACGCATGAAAGGTTTTAGGAAGATTTTAGGGCAGGGATTACGAAGGTGGGGGTACAGTTGTATTTGTCACATTGGGCACCGCCATTCCATGTAAGATTATTTTTAATGTAAAGGGGTCTTGAAATTATAATCTGCATTTCACTAAATTTGCTGTTTATTATGCAGCCCACACCATTGGATGATTTAAAAATAATCAAAAATGGAGCATTAAAATGATTAATACTTAGATGGGGCAACTCACAATTGCGTAAAAACAGATAATGTACCATGGGAGAATAAATTAGGAAAACTATCAGGCTTGTCATTTTAGTCGTACTCACGGCTCTTTGGGCGATTGGATTTGTCCTTGAGGCGACGGGCGAGAAAGGCGCCACCTGCTGGGGCTGCTTTGCTTGAGTTATTAATGATAAAGGTGAGGAGAAGGAGGTGGAGCCTTGGCAAAGAAGTGTCCCGAAGTTCTCCAATAGGAGAGCGACAGTACACAGTTATCATTGAAGGACATGCCTCAAGGAAGGTCAAACATACTCGGATCAATGAAATACCTATAGTAGTAATTACATGCCCTGGCACCCCAAACCAAACATGGTGTGTGATGCGTCCCCGAAATGTATAGCACATCCTACATAGGCTAAGGACTAGGGGGCAGGTTTACAATAACTGGCGCATCCCCAGGGATGCGCCAGTTATTGTGCACCGCAGCTCCGCCACCCATGGTGCGCCGCATTTACAATGCGGCGCACCATGGGGCAAAAACGGCAAAGGTGGTGCCGTAAAGGTGGTGCATTGCTGGAGTTGCCTCACAAGAGCGGTGCAGCTCCAGCAAGGCTCGGGGGTGCCCTGTCTGTCCAATGCTGCGTCAAGCCTTATGCCTGCTTCAAGCAGGCGCAGGGTTTTGACGCAGCATTGGCCTAAAAGTGCCTGAGTGAAATCTTGTAGATTTGACTCAGCCACTTTTAGGAGGCGTTCCTGCGCAGGAACGTCCCCCCCTGCGCCGGAACGCCTCCTTATGGCGCAGGGCTTTACAACGTGACGCATCTCCCAGATGCGTCACGTTGTAAATACCCCGTACCATAGTGCATCTTTTGCGCCACCGCTGCGTCACAAAAGTGACGCAACGGTGGCATAAAAGAGGTGCAAGGGGCATGTAAATCTGCCCCGGAGTTTTCCTGTTTATGTTACCTTGTGCTTGACGCTGATATATTGGCATTTGCTCTTCAACTCTAGCCGCCTAATATACTTTAACCACACCTAAGGAAGTTGTAACGAAAATGTTTTCTGTTTTTTACTATGAAGACCCCGCATCAACTATCTTAAGGCTGTCGAAAGAAGATGAAATTACAATCTATCTACGTGTTTATATGGGAGCAATCACATTTGCTCGTTGTGTCTTTTTATCAGTCAATGACAGCTCCCGCTTAATAATGTAACTGGTTGCACGTTCTGCCATATGATTCGCCTTTTTGTCTTCTAATATTTGACTTCCCATTCAAGGCAAACCTACTGTTACTAATTTGCATATTCACTTGTACACCATTACATTTTGCATCAGGCCCCATACGTGTCCTCTCCAGCACTTTTACCATCTGTAAAGGTACCTCAAAAAACTCTTCCTATCGGCTCAACCAGTACCTCATTTTTGGCCTCCATGAGAACCTGGGATGTAGCTACCGAGACACCTCCTCTACAGCAAACCCTCTGAGCTATTCACTGGCTTTTATTTTAAACCTGTTTAGCTGGCCTCAAACATATTTTTGGTGACTGCAAGGAATAGACTGCCAACATGCATCGTGATTTTTATTTGCTTGGACTTGTGGGAAGCCATCTTGCTTAAATGTTTGCTTATGTGTTAAATGAAGCGTATTGTATGTTGTCATGGCGACTCTTGAGTACAATCGGTTTGCTGGAAAGTCCTGAAGCAATCAATGTATTTGTGGATCATAAAAAGACTAATCGTGTAAGTGTGTACTGGCAAACGCCTAAATGAGTGATAGAGAAGTAATGAATCCAGAGTGTATTTTGAAAGTAGATAGATTTAGAATACTATCATCAATTTTGTTGACCAAATTGTTAAAAAAAAAACACTTGAGAATGTTCAGCAAACGTATGCAGTAAAAGAGGGTTTAATTGACAATGCACTTTCACAATCCCCATCCTAACCTCACACCCTCCTGCCACACTCCCCTCTCAGTTGTGATGCTGTAAAGTCCAGAGGGTGTGGAGCATTAAACCCGAAAACTCCAACATGAATAGAAACATATAAGACAAGAAACTAAAGAACTTCCTATTTACTTTTAAAAATAAAGCCATCAAGCAAACATGGTAAATCTTTATATGTTTGTTGGGAAAAACTAAAGAAAGAAGGATTGAATGTATTGATCACAATGAATAGGAATATACGAATCAGTGGCTTAATATGAAACGAAGGAGAAGTAAAAGTAAATCCTAGATGACTCGATGTAATCATCACACTGTATCTACCGGAATAACCCCCCGTGTGAGGTATTGAAAGCTGCTGCTACAACACGGGACACCAGTTCCTCACAGAGTCTAACTTTAAGGCGAAAAGCGCCTGTGTCAGTACAAGTTGCTTCAACGCTCTTGTAGCACTAATACTCTGTGTGTCACAGACGTGACATTTAGTGGCTGGAGGCTATAAGGAAAGTAATGTGTACAAGAAAACTTTAAACAAAACGTGTGTAATTAGGTTAAGCAGGAGGACCGGCTGGCCTTCCAGAAATGGAGACTTTCCCTCAGGAGCGGCCTCAGCACATGAGACCTACAACCTTGTCTCGTGCCCAGAGCAGAGCTATAGTAGCCGCCCCAGACAAAAGGTGCCTCAAATAGTGTCTGTAAGAGTGTGATGTGAATCTAAGGCTTCAAATGATGAGAATGGAATGGTACTATGGTCCTTCTTGTAATACTCGGTTTACTTCCAACAGTGAGTCGATTCTAAGCTGAAGTTGGACCCCTGCAGTTGGTATTCAGCTATAGTGGTGCGTAGACTGCTGCAAGCAGACATTGTATATATTATTCGAACTGGGGGCTTCCTATGACTCACGCTTTCACAGATATTATTGAGTCCTGGAGGTGCGCTGAAGACTTTTATAGGGGTTGTTATTTATTAAAAAGCAGGTCCATTCAAAACCCCATTCTCTCACCCACTCCCTGAGCATAGAAAGGACTCTTACCACGGGTGCAGCTGACTGCCACCAGCAGGAAAGCGAGAGCGATCTTCATGGTGAGAGGTGGCTGGGGCTCGAGATGCAATGTGAGTGCACAAGGTTCAATCTCAGGGTGACTTTGTCAGCCCAGAGCTCCTATCTTTATACTGGAAGCGACCAGTCAGTCTCCTCCCAGCAGATCTGATGTCAGGTCACGTGACAATTGGACCAGTTTGATTCTTGGCCGTGGGATCAATCAATGTTGACTCAACAGGTGACGGTTTCCTTCCACCTTCAATCTCCTGTTCCATCCAAAGGGAGGAGCTAAAAACTGTAATTGGCAGCTCTCTGTTTTTGTTTTAAAGAACAGGACACGTAAGCCTAGGCAGACATTTATATTTACATTAACAAACGATCTCCTTTGCATGTTGTTTAATTTTCTTTATATCATCATTTTAGTGGGAAGGATGCATAGCCATGGTTAACAGGGCTAAACACTGTCAGTGATTGCAAAGTGTTTGCATTTTATGAAGTGCAGAGCCCTGGGATTTGCAATCTAAATGCAGATCTTCAAAAGAGGAGGCAGTGCAGCCAGTGAAGGCCAGACTTGGCCAAACTAAATCCACAAATACATATTTAGGCGTCAGTTCCTAGAATGGTGTAAGTAAGCCCTCATGCAAACGGATTTTCAATCACCTTCAGGAGCCAAGTAAAAACCATTCTAATTGTTGAGTTTCTCTCTCGAATATTTCCCAGTAAAGTAAACCTACTAGTGGTTTTTGCACTCTTTGGGAAGTTGTGTGGTTAGGTTGGTTCATTCCCTTCCACCCTATGTGCTGCAAATCTCTAAATTGCCCTTGCCGGATATTTAACGTCTTCTCCTTTGCCTTTTTGTTTGCACTCCATGCCAAAGTTTAAAATTCTAGAAAGCAATATTGGAAAAGAGAGAGAAAGAGAGACGGAAAGAGGAGGATGAGTTACGGGGGGCGTTCCTTCCCCTCCAATGTGCTGTTCTCCTATAGACCCGGCTTTAGGATCTGCCACAGAAGATTAAGCTTACCTTCTAGTCTTGGCTTTAGAGGGAAGGAGCCTTTTCACTGGACTTTTAGCTTGATATTACAACTATCGAAGCGGGAACTCTAAACAAAGTTTTAATATTCCAAAATTAACAGTGTCATGTCTTTTAACTTCTTGGCAGTGCAGAATACTAAGGGGCAGATTTATGAAGGCCTTGCGCCGCCGGTGCGTCACTTTTTCCCATGTTAAAAATGACGCACCGGCGGCGCAAGGCCTTCATAAATCTGCCCCTAAGTCTGCGACTATAGGGAAGGTGTGACGCGCAAGGACAAGTGTATCACTTTTTTCCTGTGCTTTAGCTAACAGCTCTATTACCCAGTCTTGGAAAAGGCAATACATATTCTTTGAGGTCAACAGTTTCTCGGTGCTTTCAGTGGTGCTCGGTGCACAGGACAATGAGGTAATGCAGAAATGGCAATTCATCATCTCCCATTCATCTCTCTCTACTAAATAAGTGACCACTCTCTCTCTTCTAGTCCCGGGTCAAGCCTCTCAGACCTCTCTGGATCCCAGCTCTGCAGAGGTTTGTGCACCTAGATCTAGTTTCTCAATCTGCATGCCTCTTTTTACCAGTCTGAAATCTCCCCTCATGGTAAGTCACTGTTCACAGTATCTTTGAGCTAAGTAGCTCTGCCCTCTACTGTACCACAGACTTTCCCAGAGTGTCATCTATCTTTTCATTGGTGAGATTCAAACTTGGAAGAAGGCCGTGCCTACATTGATTTTATCAAGATTACTTATCTTAGCATTGCTCTTAATAGTCTCTTTACATAGGAATTTTCCGGGAGTTTATCCAGATAACCTATTTTTTTCCTCATGACTGCATCTCCTTTTGAGTTTTCCTTCATGTCCTTTTGTTTGGCATATGTAGCCAGATAATCTGTTATCGAAGCTTGAGCCTCCTAGTTTGGTCATTTCCCAGGGAGTCCACGGACTGGTACAGCAGCCTAAATGTTGAGTTTTCTTCCCAAACATATGTGCCCCAGCTCGTTGGTGTGTCTTTGTGCTGCAGCTTTTGTAGGTGGCGATTTCGTTCATGCTTGTAAGTTGTGTGTCCTTCTTGGCTCTAGCAATGGAGTCTAGTCATTCTAGTTTTGATGGCTAGCCTGTTTTTCGTATTTAGAGGGGTAGAAGTAGTAATCTTCTTGGCACTGTTTTTATTGAAAACTTTAAAGTGTCATATCTTTGGTTCCCCTTTTTGGAATTCTGTTATTTTGGTCATTAAAATATACTTTTTAAACTGTTTTGGTACTAGTGAATGCTTTACACATTTTCTTAAGTAACACATTTTCTTATTTTACGCCTGTATGCTCTAGCTATCCAGGGTTGATTGAGGATTAAATTACAGAAACCTTTACTGAACCTAGCAAGAATAAGGACATTGTTACTTGTGGTGGACTATCATCCACCCCAACTAATAATCCACTTTTTCATAGTGCTCTTTATGCACACTGCCTTATATTTGGGACCAAAAAATCTAAAGAAATGGTATACATAATAATAAATGTCCTACCATTATGCCTTCCTATACTACTCACAATAAAATGTGTGCAAAAATTATTCCTAGACTTTTGTCTGCAGCAGGAATGAACTAAATATGCAAACAGGGATCATCAATATTGTTCCTCTAAAAACCAATGATCTAGAATGTGGGTTGCCATGGTGTTTGGGCTTCAGGGCCACCGTCGCCAAGGGACACATACTTAAGGCTTCAGCTCCTTTATTTTTTACATGAAATGATCTTAGCATGAATGACATGTGCTTCACGTTACTGTATTTCTTTTTTGCATCATCTTGGATGATATACAATCATATAAAAATCAAGCCTTCCGTTATAGCCCGAATTTTGAGCATGGTTGACCAAAACCATGCCCTAACATAAAGAGCCTTGGTATTAAGATCGACCAAGAGCTCTCAATGACCAGCCAAGTCTCTTCCGTCGTCGGAACTTGTACCAACCTGATTAGACAGTTGCGCAAGCTAGTCCCCTTACTCTCCTTAAACATGCTCCGAACCATCGTCTCGGCAACAATAGTCTCTAGGATCGACTATGGGAACGCACTGTATTTAGGTCTGCCAAAAAATCTGATTAACCGCCTGCAGGTCGTGCTGAACGATGCGGCACGGTTAATTTTCAGACTACCCAGACAGACCCATGCTTCCCCATTACTGCACAGGCTGCATTGGCTCCCTATAAAGCAAAGAGTGGAATTTAAAAGCCTGTGCATTGCCCATAAGGCAATCTATGGGCACGCACCTGCCTATATAAAAGAAAGGCTTGAGGTTTACAATCCCAAGCGAGCATTAAGATCTTCTAACTCCCAACTACTGTCATGTCCACATTTCAAAATGGCAACTAAAGGCGGGAGATCCTTCTCAATTCAAGCCCCACAAATGTGGAACAAACTACCGGAGCCCCTTCGAAAAGAAAACAACCTCCTCCTTTTTAGGAAGTCTTTGAAGACACTCTTATTCAGAGACGCCTTTGGCTCTCTCTGAGTTAGCTTGCTATAATCTGAATTCCTTTACCTACCAAACTCCTGTTGCTGTATCTGTCAGATGCGCCTAGAGACCTGACGGTGATTTGGCGCTATACAAAACCCAGATAACAATAACAATAACAATAAAACAGAATTCCTCTGGTGCAAGCAACAAAGGAGTTTCCGGCCATCATGGGCTGCATGTGATGATCACGTCTTTCGCTCTGGGGAGGTAATGCGTAGGAACAACGCGTTGTCTGCACTTAAGAGATTGATCTGACGCTAAAGGCATACTTAAATGTGTACATTGTATTAGTGATTTGTCTCTGTTCACCTTGTTTTTTGTCTGTGATTGCTATGGCTGTGTCCTGCTAGTTTCATTATTCCCCACACATTCTGTGTCACACAGCAAGGTACACAGTAACACTGCAAATATAACCTGTGTTTGCATGCATTAGCCCATTACCATCAAATATATTGATTTTGTCAATGCAAGTTTGTCGATGATTTCAAATCTTTTGTCCAAGACCTACTTCTGTATTAACTCTGCCACCATTTCCTAATCTCGGTCTTTATGTTGAGGAGTCACATCTGAATTCTCTTGATTCAGGCACACAATTGTAAAAAAATGATTTTCTTTAAGTTCCTCATCCCTCCAGTAAGGCTTCTCGGGGTTGCTTTCTGGCTGCTCTCTCTTGTACATTAACAAGGCCTAGGCCAACAAGTAGTCAAAGTCCATCATTGAGCAGGTGTGAGACATGGAAGAAGATGAGGAGGAACAGGACTCTTAGGACTGAAACATGAATGCTAGGTGTTTTGCAGCATGTGCACTATCATAATGCTTGTGGTGTGTGGTTATGGGTTAAAGTTTTGTACTGTAGGATGAAAAATTCAGAAGCCACATTTTAAAATCTATCCTGTAACTCCGGAACCGATAATAACCAAACCCACTCCTGAGACAATGGATTCAGCATGATCATCTCTCATATCAGTAGCTCATATGGAGATGTATAGGTTTGGGAGAGGTGCCTGGGAATGCTTTAAATATATCAACAAGAGGGATACCTTTATCCTCAGCCCATGAGCCCCGCCCTTCCACGTGAACCAACTCCAAACAATGGGGCCCATTATGATAGCGGATAATCTGCCTCCTCCGGGCCGGCGGAAGCCACCGCCGGCCCGGAGGATGCGGATTATCCGCTGCGGACTGAGAAAAGACCCCCCCGCCAGATTAGGATGGCTGGGGCATCTTTTTTCAGTCCGCCGCTTTTCCGCCGCGGTCGCCTTCCGACCGCGGCGGAAAAGCTTTAACATGGCTGGCTGTGCTCCTATGCCTTTCCACGGCGGCATTTCCGCCGTGGAAAGGCATACAGTGTTTACTTTGGGGGCCCGTTGCGGGCCCCCAGGGTTGAAAGGGGGGTGGGGGGTGCACATGGGGGGGTACCTATGGTACCCGCCTGCCTTTGCGTGCATGAAGTGGCAGGCACCACGCGGTGCCTGCAGCTTCGTGCATGCAAAGGTAAACATGCCTTTTTTAACATTGAGGCATGTGCTGCTTCAAGCAGCACCCGCCGCAATGTTAAATATACAGGATGTGACTGCCAGGGTGGCGGTCACATCCTAATTAGCACGGAGGGACCGCCGCTGCCCCTGCGGACGGTCCCTCCTCCTCTGGGGTGGCGGACAGACGCTGGTCCGTCCGCCATCCTAATAGGCCCCAATGTGAGGAGCGGTAACAATATTCTGCCCGGAGCCGAGGAAAATCCCCTTCAGCAATCATTAGCCAATCAAAGTGTCATGGTCCTCTTGGCATCCAATGAGTGAAATGAATGTCCTCCTGATTAGCTGATGCACCTGCGACTTATCAACCTTGGATAAGAATAAGAGACCTATGTTTTCACTCCGCCAATGTCCCCAATTAGCAAATTAAATGTGCCAAAGAATGATATCAGGTTCCCATCTTCTCTTGACATAATCTACATCCTGAAAGTTGTTGACTCACTAGAATCATCAGACGGTAATGTGCACATGGACTGTGGTTCTGGAATCTGGATCACAAGCACTTCAGTTCCCTCATATTTGTTTTTCATAGCAATTAATAAATAGCTCTTTTGCATTTCTTAGAATTAACAGTGATTCAAATTGCCCAGTTTACATGTACTCAATGAATGATTAGGCTTGGGAGAAATGTTGTTTGAGCGTGTGTAATTTCGCATAATTTCACATTATGAATATTATGCAAAATGTCATATTATGTAAAGTCACATAATTGGAATTTTGTTTTGGAAACATAGTATTGCAGGGAGCAACACGAATGAATCAATGTGAGCAGCTGTTGGTCACACCGTGCACAATTGTGCACTATTTATTTCCGAGCGAAATACATTCTCGTGTCCAAAATGGACGAGAGGACGCATTTCATTCATAAACGTACTACAAAATGACGTACGGGCATTTTGAATAATAAGGCCTAACTTCACATACATTTTTATTTAAATGAATTGTGTTACTTTCGCCCAAACTCATTGATGATCAGGCTGGGCTGAAAATATCTAGATTTAAAGAGGTTTCAATGTGACTCCATGTGTCAGCTATAGCCCTTTGACCTGCTGACCTCATATATCGGATGACGCACAGTGGCCTTCCATGGAGATTGGCTGATGGGGTGGCACGCAGAGAGTTGGCCTCGTTTCCGTGCGTCCTCAATCACGGACTTACCGAGGAGGAATGACACTGGAGAAGAGACTTGGATCGCCTAGTATGCCAGTACCCTTGTAAAATTCGATGGTAGGAACTTTCTAGATGTAAGTATAGGACAGAAACCCGGCAGTATGCCCATTGCGCCTTGAAGCCGCAATTTATTCGGAGGAGATGGGCGCATTGGACATGAAGGTATAAATCCTGCAGGCCCATCTTTCATAGGAATCACACTGCAAGAGCACAGGGACTCAGGCTCTGAACCGAGGCCTTTTAATTGATGGACCCCATGGACCAGATTACTCTCTTTTGATTTGCGACTTGTTCTTTTCCCCTTAAATAAAACGGGCTGTTAGTGACAGGCCTCCTTTGACACCGGTTTCCGTATCTCTGACTTTGCCCTGCATCCTCACTTTTAATTTTGTCTGAGAAAGGATGCTATAAACTGATTCTACAGGAATTCGAGAACTTTTGATCACGTTGTTTGCAGTATTTTCAAGGAGTGCCTATTTTGATCGATCACTTACACTCGGGAAGAATTCAAAATTACAACACTTTGCCATGAATCCACTAGATGGCGTTGGCATCGTGAGGATCGCTACTGCAGCATTAAGACGGCAACTCAGAAATGAATAAACGCAAAAGAATAGTTTCCCATTTTTTTATGAGACACTTGTAAAGAATGATGCGATCCATAACAACATTGTAGAAGCCAACACAAGTGGCAAAGTATCCCGCCTTCTCGCATACTGTCAACATGTTTTCCATTATCTGCTTCAACTGTATTCAACACGAAGGGTAGCTTCAGTCAGCTATGGTTTTGTAACAAGCCAGAAGTGTCCCCGTGTTACGATCAAAAGCTAGTGAAGGGCGTGAACAGGGAATGCGCTTCTTAGGCCACGTACAGCACAGGCCTCCATCTTGTAGAGTACTAGCATGAACACGGTCTAGTGTTCAGGAGTGTTGTAACCCACTATACACCCACCCACCACAGACGTCATGGTGTCACATGACGCTGCCAATAAAAGGGGCCGAGCGCACGTGCTCGTGGCCATTCCCACTACCCCTAACTGGTGTCTGTGTGCCTGTTATTGCTGCTTTCTACCATGCGGGCCTAGGGCCCTTCCCAACTCTACAATGGCGACGAGGCCGGTAGTGCAGCCCATGCGTGCCACTACCCACTGCTCATCTACAAGAAAAAGGGGAAGAGAGCTGCCCGCCTAGAGGGCATCCCCTGCAGCGAGGCGCAACGCGCCGAGAAGCCGGTGGGCACGTCGGAGCCCCGCAGTGACCGGGAGCCCCACAGCAAGCCGACCGGAGCCCACCCGCGTCGACCGCCACCAACAAGTGCCACCAAGCAACAGCGGACCGCCCAGAGCCCACCTGCGACGGCCGCGAGGCTGAAACCCCCACCGGAGAGGTGCACGGGCCGGGCGGAGCCCACCCGCCACGACCGCGACAAAGCATCTGGCCCGCCGGCCGAAGGTGAGCCCCAGGGGCGAAGTGCCCACCATGAACTGTGCCAATAAATAAGCAGGACCAGCGGAGCCCACCCGCGGCCTGCCCGAGTCGTCCCCTGCCCCCGCCGCGTGTGTGCTTAGAAGCGGCGGGGCACAGAGACTGAAGACGGCGTGGACAAAAGTGCGGCCGGACCCGCAATCACCGAAAACCACAAGGGGGAGGGAGCGGAGTAGCTAACCGCCTCCCGACCCCCCTCGCAACGTGATCCGGGCCAGCGGAGCCCACCCGCAGCCCGCCGGTAGCCCCCCCAAAGGAAGACTCTGCAGCGCCGGCGGAGCCCACCCGCGGCCTGCTGGCGGCACCCACAACAAAGGAAAAGAACTGCAGAGCCAACGGAGCCTACCCGCGGCCTGCGACGTCCGTTGCAGGTCTCCGCCGCGCAGCGTGTGCAAGTAGGAGCTGCTGCGGCGGGAGACCGGAGAGTGGAGCCTGCAGCAGCTATTAAATAGGCAGAGCCGGCGGAGCCTACCCGCGGCCTGCCTCAAGCGCCCCCGCCCCGTGAAGAGTGACCGGAGCGACGCGCTTCCCCCCCCCTCACCTGAGGGAAGCATCTACACCTCAATGTCCCCACAAGCGGGTGCTCACCCCGCACAGTGACACACCGCACTGCCGCAAACACCAGCCCCTCTCCCAAGCCCCGGAGGGCAGCAGGACAGCTTCGGAACAGAGCCAGTAAGCTCCGAGGGCAATGTCGACTTTTCCCCGCCCCGCGCAGCGTGTGCAATGAGGAGCTGCGGGGGTGGGCTGTGAGCGAAAAGTGGAGCTGAACGCTGCGGGCGCTGACCCAAATATGCCCCCACCTGCCAGAATAATGGAACGCCTATAAGCGGCCAGCACTGCTGAAAGCAACCATAACTGTGCCCAGGGACACTGGCTGCCACGCACAGACCCTCCTGCCTCCCAGGTACAATGACACTCCTTCAAGCGGCCATGCCCTCCTGCCCCCAAAGGTAAACGAATACAGGAACCGGACTCACCTGAAAGATAGCTTTAAGTCCTGTTCCCAGCAACTCCAGCCCCCTGTGCACTGAGAGAAAGACAGTAGAGTGCACGTCAGGGGAAGACAAGAGACACAAGACAGGCTGTTACAAGAATCCAGCACCACTGCCACCCAGTGGCCAAAAGCAAAAGTGCACCTGCATCCATAAGGACAAAACAAGCATTGCACAACGCAAGCCCAATCAGCAGCAGCAAAGGGGCAACAGACTGAGTGACGCCCCAACGAAAGCATCCAACCTCACGCAGGAAGTAAGTGCGCAACAGCGCAAGTGACACCCACACACACCAGCAAGGAGTCGGCGGCTGCCACTTCCAACGCGACGTGGGAAGAGGCGCGAACGTCTCACTTAACATCCAAGCACTGACTGACGTCTGGAGGAAACGACTGCCAAGCACTGGAAGAACGTCCAGGGAAACGACTGCCGCGATCAAAGGACGGAGAGAGCAGCGACGCCTTGTGGCCACAGGCGCTCACCGCAGCATCAACTACTCCCGCCAACAGTCCAAAGCATCAAGTACCTGACGACAGCCAAAGCAGCAAGTACCCAACGTCACGCAACAGGCGTCCCAGAACCCTGAACAGTAAGTGCGCAAACAACGCGCCATGTGGCGACGCACAGCCACCGCAAGCAGAAAGAAGACCGCAGGCAGCGCCATCGCGCAGAACAATCATCACGCACGACCACACGACGTGGCGCCTCCCAGGAGCCGATCCGCAGAATGGTCGCCCATCAAGTGCTGATCCACAACGGGTCCCCCAGGAACTGTTGTAGCGCAAAGTCCGACAGGACGACCGAAAGCAACCTGCCAGGCATCGGCAGAAGTGGACCACCAACCGGTCCAGGACGTTCAACCATGAAAAGATCTACGGACGTGGACCCCCGAACGCCACCAACAAGCATCAAGAAATGAAAGCATCAAGAAAAGAAGGTTCGCGACACCAACTCTGGCTGCTGAGGAAGAAGGAGAAAGTGTCCCCGACGGGGACAAGACCAGGGGTACACATGCAGAGTGCGCGCACTGCATGGAGGACCCAGGTCAGGAAAGAAGACACAAGATCGGTCCAAGTGATGTCGCGATGCAGGAGGAAGAAAAGGAGAGATCCGAGTGGCACGTCTGCCACCGTGAAAAGGAAGGAAGAAAAGGAGAGATCCGAGTGGCACGTCTGCCACCGTGAAAAGGAAGGAAGAAAAGAAGGTCCGAGTGGCACGTTTGCCACTGTGAAAAGGAAGGAAGAAAAGTAGAGATCTGAGTGGCACGTCTGCCACCGTGAAAAGGAAGGAAGCATATCCATGTGGCCTGTTGCCACAGTTAAGAGTAGAAGGAGAAGTCAGTGCGAAGCAACGTCCCCACGGTGAACCAACTAAGGAAAGAGAGAGGAGTGCAGGAAGACCACTCACACTCCCGAAGAGAAGGAAGGCGACAAGTGCCAGGACAACGGTGCGAGGAACACGAGGCCGGAAGAACACCAGTGGCAAAGAAGACCAGCTGACAGGCGATGTTTCCGCACACCCAGGATCTGCGGAGAGGAGCAAGCGAGACCGTTTGTGACATCCACCTTTGGGGTCACACGGACACTGGACCCATGCCAGCCGTGGTGACTCAGGGGCAGAGGCCTCCGGGACGCAGTCCCCGCGACGAGAGACGGTCCTCCGACGCCCATCCGAAAGGTCCGGGGAGGGCGAAGACATCGCAAGCAAAGACAGAAACCAACAGCTACCTTGGGACGAGGCTGCGGAATCTGAGGTGAGGCACATGGTCTGCTACATACCCCCACTGACGGCGGCGCAGGAGCAACCTGATGTGGCACATCCAGCCCAGCGCAAATCCGAGAAAGAGGACCTCAAGGATATCCCGTGGCAGGGGAACACCGACGAGAGAGGTCATCCTAGTGAGAGGGATGCCTTGCAACGGATCTGCCTTTTGCCAAGTAGGACACAGACTACAAGTGAAGCTAAGGCCGAGACCGGAAATCATGCATTATTCCCCGGCGAACGACAAGAACTCTAACTGCACCCGTCACCATGGAAGTGAGCAAAAGAAGGACTGTGAGGACAATCTTGTCGCAGAGTCGTCAATAGACTGGTTCCATCGAGCACCCCCAAACCGGTGCCACTGTGAACTGACGTTTCCCCGCAGCAGATTGAACATCATCTGTGATTCCAAGCAGCGGCAGATAAAAGGACTCAGCGGAAGTTGAACACTTTACTGCATCCTGATACAGTTTGTTTTTCCCACAGGTTGATTTCTGTATGTGGGTTTTTGCGATTAAAAAATGGGAGGGATGTAGAGTACTAGCATGAACACGGTCTAGTGTTCAGGAGTGTTGTAACCCACTATACACCCACCCACCACAGACGTCATGGTGTCACATGACGCTGCCAATAAAAGGGGCCGAGCGCACGTGCTCGTGGCCATTCCCACTACCCCTAACTGGTGTCTGTGTGCCTGTCATTGCTGCTTTCTACCATGCGGGCCTAGGGCCCTTCCCAACTCTACACATCTCTCATTCGGCTCTGGACAGATGTCCCATTCTTATGGACTGGCCTCCAGCAACCTGGCAATGCCTGAAGGGCTTGTCTGACCGGTCAGGGTGTGCGCCCGTTTTCTGACTCTTTCGGGCATGTTTTGTGGTATTGTGAGACAGTTTTTACTTTTGATCTCGCTGAAATTGCCACAAGCGTTGCCGACAGCAAGTACAAATGCATACAGTTCACCATACCTTGCAAAACACTTAACCAGCTTGTCTTTACAACTTCAGAACTGGCCTGATCTTCAAATGTCGGCTTCTCTTTACCTCTATGATCGCTAAAGGGGGACACTTTTATTTTGTTGGCCGGGGCCTCTTTTCAGTCCTCGGGAACCTGCGTTTAGTGACGCATCCTCTGCCCGGACAGATGGCTGACCCCTGAGATTCAACAACAAATAAACCAGGGGCACCCTCAGGCAGGAGAGAGTCCATGCTCTCAGATGTGGCTTACTATAGCGGGGGATTGGCACCCAGCCGCCATTGTCCACACCCTCCCTAACCCAAAGGAAGAGGAAATCACTGTAAATGAACTGAGTGTGAGAGGGTAAGATACAGCAACCTGCCTTCGCGTTGCAGCCACCCGAGGAGTGGGCACTTGTAAACAGCTCCAACAGTCGAGTAACAACCAGAGAGGCCCTAGCACTTGTGTCTCACAGTCACAGGGCATTCACGACTTCTATGACAGTGGTTGGGATGTGACTGTTAAACCTTCAAATGTCACATAAAGTGGAGAAGTGTGGCTCAATGGTTAGAGCAGGCAGGCCTCGATGCAGAGCTCTGTCCAGGGACCAGTGTTCGATTCCCGCCTCGGCGGGTCTCGGGCTCATTAATTCCCCTGACCGGATATTCTCGCCTCCGTGCCTATTCTGATCATGGGTCCCACGCTGCAACTCTGGGCAATAGCTTGCTTAGTCTCCACAACGGCCCCCACAACGCGAGGGATGCCTGGTCTGCACAATGGGGGTGCCCAGGAGTGGACACTTCACAGGGAAAGCCAGGAAGGGTTCCCTTGCGGTATTCGTACAAGCACCGGGAAACTCACAGCGGGTAGCTGTGCGCTATACAAGTACAAAAACATTTACATAAAGGTTCCCATAAAGGGCCCCTTTCATATAAACATAGAAAACTGTCCAATATAAATAATATATATTTTTTTCTTTTTAATTTTTTTTTATTAGTTCAGTTCAAAGCCAAGTACAAAATACGATAGAGCCCAAAGGGACATCAAAACATTAAGACTTATTGTACAAATAAACAAAAAAGAAGAGAAAGTAATACAATAAAAAAAGATACAATACCATCATAAATAATCAGACAAATAGTCACTCTAACGGGCCCAAATGATCAATCATTGCCTGCCAAATTTTAGTCCCCCTTTGCATTTTCCTATGGGATTTGATACGATATAGGTTATATTCTAAATAAAAGACATTATAGAACTTTGCCCGTCACATCTCATATACCGGTGCTTCCGGTTTCAGCCACATTGAAGAAATGCATAGGCGAGCTACGGCCATAGCCATAAATAAGAGATATCTATTTTTATAGTATCCTAAAAAAAATCAGTGTCATTAGATAAACCAAACATAATCAAGTCTCTGGAGATTACCACATCGCAGTTTAGAATATGTGACAGAAATTTTTCAATAGATGTAAAGAAAGGTTTTAACACTGAGCAATCAGAAAATATGCACAATATCTGCCATGTCCAATTGACACCTAAAGCATTTCCCATTATAAGCATTGCCCAATTTCAATATTTTAGAAGGTGTATGATAGAGATTAAATAAAGTTTTGTAATGCTGCGATCGTAAATAAATTGGCAGACAAAATGATTTTAGCAGCCGTATTAATAGAATCTTGAAAGGGTACAACAGGAATAACCAATCTAGTACACCATTTAGACTCCTGTAACCCCATATCGTCCTGCTGAGTATTCAACAAATAATTATATAAAGTCCCTATCCGTGACGGCTTTTTTAGAATTTCCATAAATTCATTAGGACATAGAGGTAAGATACTTTGGTGTTTACAAATGAAGTCACGTAGTTGTAAATACTTAAAAAATTTGTGCTGAGAAATAGTATATTTGTCTTTCAATTCATGAAATGTAGCCATTGTACCATCTTTAAACATAGAACCAAGAGACACAATGCCTTTCTTCCCCCATGTACGTATCGTACGATCCCAAAATATTGGAGGAAACAATTCTGTAGAGTCACATGGAGTATAGAAATTAATGCGTCCCAAAAAGATAATTTTCCGAGTTGAGCGCCATCCTTTAAAGGCCGCTAGTACTAATTTGTATCTGGTTCTTTTATAGTAGCTATGTTCTAAAAAATGAAGCAGCATTTGTCGTGATTGAGGACCGAGTAGCAGAGAGAAAATATACGGGCTCTCAAATACGGGTGGAGTCCCCCCAATAACAGAGCATTTAATATTTTGCAAAAGACAAGCCAGATAATATAATGCAAAGTTTGGAACGCCCCACCCACCGCGCAAAAGTGGAAGTGTCATGAATTTAGAGGCCCTACGCGGAGATTTCCAACCCCATAAAAACCTATCAACTATAGATTGCAGTTTCCTCAGTTGTATAGCAGATAACTCCAATGGTACCGACCGGAAATAGGTACAGCACTTTAGGCAAAATAGACATTTTTAGGACATTGCGTCTCCCAACCAGCGACAAGTGTAAACATTCAAGTTTCTCTAGCTGGTTTTTAAACAGATTGCAGTATATCTGTCCAATTCACCATGACCAGCTCTTGAAGCGAGAGTCTGATTTTAATGCCAAGGTATTAAGCCTCGGGAGTAACACAACAGTCATTATAGCAAAGTCCTGTAGAGCAAATGACCTGGGTTTTCAATGTATTAAGTTTGTACCCCGACACATTACCAAACTCTTGTGTTAAATTTTCAATCTCGAGTAGTGCTGACTCGGGTTCAGATGATATAACAGCAACGTCATCAGCATATGCTAGCACACGTATACTGCCGCCAGGCAACAACATAGATTGTATTCGCTGAGATGTCGCCAACATCTGTAGAAGTGGTTCGATATACATAGCGAACAATAACGGCGAACATTGGCAGCCCTGCCGTGTACCCCGAGTAATATTAACAAATGCTGATTCCTGGCCTGACAAACAGATCTTGGCCCTAGGGCGTCTATATATAACTTGTAAGGCATGTATAAATCCGGGTCCGAACCCCATTTTAACCATAATTGCCCATAAAAAAGCCCATGCAACGCGATTAAACGCTTTTTCGGCGTCTAAAAACACCAATCCAACGTTCCCATGCATTACCGCAGCATAATCCAAAACTGCGATAACGCTGTCTATATGGTCACGACCAGGAAGAAAGCCATGTTGTTGATCAGAGACTAGTGCAGGTACGACCTGGATCAGCCGGTTCGCAAGGATTTTAGAATATAATTTCGCATCTACATCGATGAGTGAAATAGGTCGATAAGACCCAGGAAGATGCAGGGGCTTGTCTTTCTTTTTAAATACAATTATGCTTGCATCATCCCACGATGGAGGGGGGTGTCCGGCTTGAGCAGCAATAAATGTTGCCAGCATGTCAGCTTTAATAATAGGAAATAACAAATGATATAACTCTAAAGGAAGTTTGTCAGAGCCAGAAGCCTTCCCAAGAGCCAAGTCCTTAAGTCCAGTCTCAAGCTCTTGCATTGTAATGGGCGCATCTAACTCTTCTTTATATATGGAGTCCAGCTGGGGTAAGTCAAATTTATCAACAAACTGATCAATCGAATCGAGAGAGTGGTCTTCTTGGGTATAAAGTTCCATATAATAATCATGAAATACCTGGAGAATACCCTCAGATGACTCTACTAGACCACCATGGCGATTTTCTATAGACGCTATACGCTGCGCAGTCTGTCGCCCCCGCATTCTTTGGGCTAGGCATCTTCCCACAGTCTCCCCATACTCATATCTCTCCGCGCGGTGAATTTCATATTGGCGTGCTATATCATGGCTCCACACCCCATTAATCTTTGCCTTGCATCTTGCAACTTTATCTTGAGATGTACTACTATCCCGATGCATGCTAATATCCAGTATCAGTTCTCTCTCTGCATTTGTTAATTCAGATAGTAGTTGCTCAGTTATGTTTTTTTGTTTGCGTTGTAGAGTCCAGCCATAACTACATGTTTCCCCACGTAACCCTGCCTTGAAGCAGTCCCATACCATTGCATAATAGGCAGAGCCCCTGTTAAAATAAAAAAACTGCTGGGCCCAATCTAAAACTTGACGCACATAAGTTTCATCCGAAAGGAGTTTCTAATTAAATGTAAATGTCCGTTGCATTCGCTGGATTTTAAGCAAAGGCATGTCTATAACAACCGGGGCATGATCAGATGTAATACGTGGCATTACAGGCATCCGAGCACCAGCCGCTAGATAACTAGGTATACAAATGTAATCTAACCGCACAATTCTTTATGGAAGGAAGAAAAAAAAGTAAAGCTGGGATCTCTTGGATTTGCCAAGGGCCACCCGTCTAACAGCCCATGTTGAAGCAATAATTGCTGTAACTCTCTAAATACCTTCGGCTTCCTACCCACATAGCCACTAAATTTAGGGTCCCAAGTGGTCACCTCACCATGAATATTAAAGTCACCAAGTAAAAATAGCGGTGTACCCCAAAGAGCCAGCTCAACATTCAAAAACTCCAGAACGGCGGTATCGTCAGTATTTGACCCATATACCGTGCATATCGTAGCAACAACATTCCCTATAATCCACTCAACAATTGCCCATCGTCCTAAGCTATCAACTTTAGTCTTTCCTGTTTAACAATCGACTGCCGCCCCAATATGGCCACCCCCCGATTCATAGTGGATTGTTGTGAGGCAGCCAATACTACATACCCAAAATCCATCAAAACCTTCCGGTTCGCCCATGGAATATGAGTCTCCTGGAGACAAATAATATCCAAAAAACATATGGAGGGTCAAAGGGGAAATAGTTTATTGACCTGTCAACTCATGCCCCTAACAACAACTTGAAACACCAAAAAAGAAGACCAGGTCAGAAGTGGTGTACTGTCCTGTATAGTCTGCGGACATCACACGGACACACATTGTGGGAAAGAGAAAAGAGTCTTTACAGTGCTATAAGAGTCCCATCAGACCACCCATTATGGCGGCATTTCATCATATGGGAATTAGTGGTCGTTCCAGGCATTACCAGGTAATGCCTGGAACGACCACTAATTCCCATATGATGAAATGCCGCCATAATGGGTGGTCTGATGGGACTCTTATAGCACTGTAAAGACTCTTTTAAAAACTGTGTACAAAGGACAGAGGGAACTCAGCCTTTGCACATGACTTGGAGAGAAAAACAATCAAATGGGAAAATTATAAGCTAGTTGCTCTACTTGGAAAGAGAGGGCGCCTGAGTGCGCTGGTTTTTCAGGATCATACCTTGGACAGAACGTTTTTGTCGTATCTGTGTTGCCAGATCATTGCTGGTTCTCATGCACTCTGGTAATCGAGTCCCTGCTGCATTTAAACCCTTCATGGCTGGACATGATACAGCGGTCATGCTGGCTACTTAGGAGAAGTAGTTCTCCATGTCCCTGGTGACTGGAGCTCCCGTGGTCGCTACGCTTTGTGTTTTGAAAATGTTTGAGGTTGTAGTTTTTAACTGGTTGGGTGTAGGAAGCTGGACACATTTGCAGATGTCAAATATGGACCTATATTCCTTTTGACATTGAATAAATCTACAAGGTTCCTGCATTTGGGCCACGTCCCCAGAACCCCCGGTCGCGGTGATAGCGTAGTAAGAACCAGGAAACCTTTTAAATACCCGGCATCGCTCTCACGAATCTTCACGTCGAGCCGAACCTCCGGAACCCCCAGTCCCGGTGCCAGCACATCTGAAACAGATAACACAAGCTGGTAGAACAATATTACTATAGCGCACTACATCGTAAAAGATCAAAGATCAGAAAATATTCCTGGCATACAGCAGTTTCCTGAATCCCACACCAGACACGACCTACACCAAATAGTCTGTTGAGCATGTCTAACCTTTGAAACTGAGTTCACAACCTAGAGGATCGTTTAACTCCTGCCCTCAGCTTTACTTATACCTGTAGTACTCACACCATAGAAAATTGCACTATGCCCTCCAGATTCTTTTATTAGCATATGTATGTAATATTTTTTGTATACGTTGTCCTTGGCCCTGAGGAAGGTGACTTTCACCGAAACGTACGTCGGCCTAACATCTACCTGTTGTGGATATAAACTGGTTAATCCCATCAACACCAGCAGAAATGTTACCATCCAGGCTCTTTGAGCTTTCCACTTAGTACACCTTAGAGCTGTCATTTATGTTATATGTTTTGTTATATTTGGTCTCTGTGCTTATGTTGATAGTTTGTCTTTTTACACAAATAGGATTGGTATGATTGACATATTAGTATGCATGTATGAGTGGTGAGAATAGTTATTACTAGGGGGCAAAATTTTAGCACTATATTTTCATTGAGTTTTTGTGAAACAACTATGTTTGTGAAAATTATGAATCTCTTATAGATGACAAAATGATTTGATATGCATAGATGTACTAATGTTCCTTTTAAAGAAATAACTTTATAAAATAAAAAAATTAATAAATAAATTTATATGTTTTGATAACACGGTGAAGTTTCTCTCTTTGGCATCCGCTTCCAAGAACCTTGTAGATTTATTCAATGTCAAAAGGAATATAGGTCCATATTTGAGGTTTTTGTATTTTTTGCTTGGTTTGTCTCTCCCCCCTCTGGACCTAAAATCAACTGGGAGTACTCTCTCTCTCTATATTCCACATTTGCAGATGTCCCACCACTTATTGTCCCTATGTGTACTGCTAACCAGGCTTCAGTTCCAGTGAACTCGAGCACCTTTCTAAGTGCCTGGCAAATAGTACATGTGGTAGCCAGAGCATGGTTACTAAAGAGGCTCCCTATGTGCTTCAGCATGTCTTATGCCACCCAAAGGGACCCCCACAAAACCTACATGAAAACTACCATTGCAAGATGGATGGAAGGGTGTAACCACTTCTGAAAATAACACATTGCACACTGTCTGTGTATAATGCCTGTAAACTGCATGTACTATATGTAAGTCACCCCAACAATAGGTCCTATGAGCCCTAAGGCAGGGTGCATACAGGTTATGTGAAGTCATATCTCAACGAGCAGTTATGCCCCTGTAATGTCTAGTTATATTACTAGATGTTTCTAGTGAACAGGAAAGCCAGATTAAGGTGTGTACCAGGCACTGCTAATTATGAGTTGCCAAGATACCTGCTGGCTTCACTGAAGCCTATGTTGTTTGTTATCAACCACATTGTCTTAATACATTCATACTGATGCCAATAGTAGATTAATAAAAACATGTATGAGGGGGTACATTAGAGGTGCCCCCTAAAACCTTCCAACCTCTTAGTTTGCTGGCTGACTGGTTAATTCCAGCTTGCCACAACACACATGTTTCTGACCCCCTGGAAGTGAGAGCAGTTCTCTCAGAAGCAAGAAACGATGCCTGTTCTGGCAGGAGGTGTTTAGACCTCCTCCTTCTGAATGGCTAGTAAATCTGCTTATCAAGGCAAGAGGTTTCAAAGCCTCTGCTACCTTTTATATGCAGCCACAGATCCCCCCTCAGACCTGAGAGATGCCACCTCCTGCACTGAGACCCATTTTCACCACAACAGGTAGGAAATTAGCTATGCTAGGAGGTGTGATGCACTATCAGGCCGGTCACACCCTTATTGTGAGCTGCCTGATGTGCCCCATGAAATAAGTATTCCACCATCTTGATGGTGGTGGAATGAGAAACTCTGGAGCAGGACTATGCCCACTCCCCACAGGAAGTGGTCCTATAGGTGGCATAATGACTCCAGGGGCAAGTACCCTTCACTCCTCTGAATGACTCTAAATACAGTATTTTGGAGGCCCCTTGACACCAGGACCTTGGATTCATCTGATTGAAGAAATAGTAGGGCAAAGAAGAGCCACTGAAGTGAGAACTGCGGACTTTTGGTGGACTTTGGTGCCTAACCCTGCCTGCCTACCTGCTCCTGTCCCGATAATTGCAACAACCTGACTCACCCTGCATTTGTTCTTCCTCCAGCAGCCTCGAAGGGCCTCCAGCACTTTGTTGAGCTGCAGGAAACAATTGCAATATCTGGTTAACCGTTCTGCTGTTCAATGAGTTCACTGACACAGTAGCTGCCCAGATAGAGGTCATCGTGCTCCAAAAAGATAGGTCCATCTCCCCACCAAGTGACAAGGTGCTAGGAAAAACCGGAGGCGCCCTGCAGCAATGCCTGGGGTTCCGGCCCCTTGCAGCAACCAAAGCTCTTTTGAGTCCAATCCGGACACAAACAGTGCAAAGACTGAACAGCCAATGAGGGACATCAGCATCACAGAGGCAACACCACGAGAAGCCCAGTTTTCCTGTTTTCTATCCCTATGCAGGTCTAACCAAGAATAGTGGATGCCTTTCTTAAAAGGGCACCAGTCAACTTACACCCTCTGATCTGAGCTCCAGTCCCCGGAACCATGACAACCGACCGTGCTCCCCTGCTTCCTAGACCCAACAAACTGAGCCCTCCATTGGGAGCTCCCTGACTTGTCCTCAAGTCCCCCTCTGCAGCCTGTTTCTATGTGCCCCCTTCTTTCTTACAGTGTAGTGCGCAAGGCTACCAACCCATCCAGAACTTCTGCACCCGAGTACGGCGGGTAAACTTGAAATGCTGGTGGTACATTGGACCTTGGCCCTTACACCATTAAGACTTAAAGGGGACCCCTGAGAATCGTTTCCAAATACCTGTATGCTGTATATGTTTCTTTCTCCATAGGAAATCATTACCACATAAAAACACATTTGAGTGACATTTCTACCTGCAAAAATAGATAAACTGAAAAATACTTACCTAATAATCAAGTTCTTGGTGTTAAAATAAATATAAAAATACCTGCTTTCTAAATTGATCTAGAGTTCCTTCTTGAGTGTGTGTCTCATTTTTTACTCTGTGTGCTCTGTGTCAGCTTGTGACAGTCTGCTCACTTTGAACTCTAGGTGGCAGTGCAAGATCTCGAGGAGAGAGGAGCGAGTGAGGAGCAGGCGAGCTGTCACTGCCTCTGCCGGAGAACGCCCGAGGGGCCCCCCGTGGATCTAGGATTGCCGCCAATCGGCAAATCGCGTTAGAGACCCGGTTTTCACGTGGCCTGCACCCTGAGGTCCGCGACTGTTGACTGCTGCCTCTGCCCCTGTCACAACAGAGGCAGCCTGCGGTAAGGAGCGAGCAGCCAGTGAGGAGCCTGCGTCTACACCCGGGTGGGGCAAGAGCAGGGTCTGGAGCGCGGCCTCTGCTATCTGAGACTGCAGAGTGTTGTGCCCGGGTGCGCCGCGGAAAGCGACTCAACTAGGTTGGGTGCGGCTGCGGTGCCCCAGTGTGCCCTGCTCCTGATCGCCCTGTTATCTCTCTTCAGCCTCCAACTCAGTCTTCCCATTCAGCCCCCACCTTAAACCTGCACTCACCAGTGGGACATGTAGTCTGGACGAGTGGAGTAGTTGAGCCCTTTTAAACCACACAACTGTCTTATCCCATAACGAAAGTGTGGAGAGTCATCCCGAATCATCCTAAGTTTCACCTGGATAGAGAGAGAATAGCCTTGAGTATCCTTGACCTGGCCGTGCACATTTGCAAAGGAGGGGAAGGACCCCTTTGTAGTTAGTAGTCTGTCACCCATTGGACACAGAACAAAACCGGTGACTGGGGGCCGAGTTGGAAGAGCAGAGGGGTTGTGTAGCGGGGTTGAGTAGGGTCCAGCACAGGTTAGTGCACTCCTGATCCCCCGTTCTTGGTACCCTACACTCAAAAACCATCAACCAAAAACAGAGCGGAGGCTGGCTGTAGACTACTGAGGCCAAATCTCTCAATTTATAAGAGCCACAGGAGTTGCTTTACTCCATACGGAAGCTAAAAACTTTAAAGAAGGAAACCTTGCAACATTAAGCTACAATTACATCACAATGCGGTCCGGAAGGCTAAAGAAAGAAACAACAAAAACCCGCACGAAGCTGAACAAAGATCTTAAAGAGTCACCTGGGGAATCAGAGTTGGTGCAATCCCCTCCCCAGGCACCATTACCGCCCCCTCTACAGAAACACGATTATAAAACTAGCACCTCAGGCCAAACAACCACGATGGAAATAATAACCTCCAGCCCCCCTCACCCAACATCATAATATGCAGGATGAAATAAGTAATGATACAAAAAAGAGGACCCTCAGAGATTATTTTACGAAAAATGGATCAAAAGCCCAAACTCTTACGAACCCCAATGAAATATCGTCTGTATTAGTTGAGCCCCCACCAAATTCTTCCCAACACCGACCTAGTTCAGATTATATTGCAGACCTTGATCCACGAACAGCTCCACAATCAGGTCACTGTCACATCTCCAGACAGTTGTTCCACAAGGGACGTACTCCGTACGTCAGAAAAAAAGGGGCCACGATCAGTCATCCAGTCTAGAGACATGTCTCCTACTTTACAACAAGCGCTTCAACTAAGCAAGGATCAATGTTCATCATCAATACCAATTTCAAGCGACGACGACTCCCCTCTCAACACCAGATTACCCCTGCAGCATGAAACCAATCCTCACATAGATAACTCGGTCTCCTCTGGAAACAAAATAAATTCTACCCCCCAAGCAGCGCAATGGACCACAACTACTCCGGGTATTATCAAACCATTAATGCCAACAACACCACCCGTCTTGGTCCACCAGGAAACTCATGAAACCAACCAAGGGGAACAAAATGATCACTCTCTGTTGGACTTATCCTTTTTCAAAACAGAATCAAATAAAACAAAAGTGGAGACTAAAGGTCACAACCCCGTAGCGTTTGAATTCACCGCCGTCTGGCCTCAGCTTTTACAAACTTTACATTCCACAGTATTGGCTTTAAATTATCACTCAGATAAACTTGATCTACAAGTTGACCTTTTAAACACACTAGCAGTATACACGGCAGGGATTGACAATAAATTGGAAAGCTTGAACGCCTTAATTACAAAAGCACAATCCAAAGTCAACCTGACCCAAGCGATATGCTGCTGCTCACCAATCATTGATAGCCAGTCAACGCTTTCCCAGTTCCTTGCCCTGTCTTGACAGAAATAAGAAAATTACCATCAGGTTTGCAAGATACACCATATCACTCATGCCTGCTCACAAATAACGTAACTATTTTGAAAGTTAACAATCAAAGCATAAACCATAATAAAATCAGCGGCGGCAACAAGATTTTACCAGCAAAAACTAATATTCAACTGAAAAACGTTACAGTACCAGTATTGTTTTCAGAGAATCAAGTGGCTCCCAAGGAGTTCGGTATCTTTCAAACCACCAAATTAAGCAATAAAAATAACATCACCTTAAAAACAGAAACACTGCTTAAGTCTGAGACAAGGCAACATATTGACACTCGAGACGTAGACTCGAGGTCAAGACCAGTGAATAAACCCCCTCAAAACCAACATTTAAGCAAAAGGGAAAGGAAGAGACTAAGGAAAAA
Organism: Lissotriton helveticus; assembly: GCF_964261635.1. NCBI lineage: Eukaryota > Metazoa > Chordata > Amphibia > Caudata > Salamandridae > Lissotriton > Lissotriton helveticus. The sequence goes on along the minus strand of NC_136068.1, from coordinate 658,672,232 downwards.
ACGCAATAAACGTGACACAGTGACTGAAAACACGACTAATGTACCCCCCTACTCCGAAAAGGACAACACACGACGTGGCTCAATCAATTCCGCGAGTTCTGATAGCATCTTTTTACTATAACAAAATTCATCATCGCAAGTACCCAGAGAGTCAACTAGTAGGATGTTATCATCTCCCGCCAACAGTAAAAATCATAAGGATACATCCGTGGGCAGGGGCGAGGTCTTAGTAAAGTCCCCATACCAATTGACCCTAGATGAGTCAGGAGGAGCCATCAAGTCGGAAACATGCCCCATATGGTTAAAATCAGACCTGAAGACCCGATAGCTTCAACAAATATGGTAAATTCATCAAGGGATAACAAAAACTGGGAAAAGATAGACCAGCATGAGGACGAGTATAGGTTAAGACACAAAGAGAATTTTCAAATAACACTATTCAAGAACCGGGACATAATACAAACGGGGAAACATTCCCACAAGATTGAGGACTACCAACCTCAAGAAGAACAAGTGGTAAACAAGCAACAATTACATCAAACCCAAAGAAGAATTCATTTACCCTAGACAATAGACTCATAAGACCCCTGGCCAGATCTCGACAACAACAAATCCAAAAACGAAATTGTTATTTATCCCTGAATATCACACCCAAGGACCACATGAAATCCTGAACAGAGGAAACATTCTGAAATGTTTTAAAAACATCCCTGAACTGTGCCATATTGAATCCAACGATATAACTTCAATTGAATTCAAACCCATCGGAAGTAATCAACTCACCGAACCAACGTTAATCACCTTTCCAACCGTCGTTATCAAGGAGCAGGTTCTAACAATGTCTGATTTACTTAAAACACAGGGAATTAAAGCAGTTCAACAAGCAGAACCACGGTATCCATTGGTTCTCGCAAAATCCCCGGCCTTATTTGATCAACCAGGACTTTCATCACTCTTTCAATATTAATATCCACCAAAGGGCGATCCCCAGGAAGGGCCATATGCCCTGAAACAGAGGAGGAGAAAAAAATCACAGCGTCTGATTGGGCTTGGCTGCCAGCGGCCTTGGACGGGGAAACCAAAATTGAATCGACACTCAACCCGGTCTTTCACTATGCTCTTGGAATATTAACGGCCTCACTACGAAACTTCAATCTACCGATGTGATAACATTCTTAAAAAACCACAAGGTCATACTATTGCAGGAAACATGGTCCCTGGTCAGTCTTCCAATAGAAGGATACCTGGAATATAGAGTCCCTGCTCAGAGGTCACATAAACCTGGCCCACCCAGCGGCGGTCTTTCAATCTACATCTCAGTTAAGATAAATGTTAATATTGCCCAATGACATTTAAGGCAGACTGGATCTCTGGTATAAGGATAGATAACCCCAAACAGACTGACCAACTGATCTTGATCAACGTTTATATTTCACCAAGTATTAGGGAGAAAATACCGAAGTTTAACCATTTAATCCAGACCCTGTTTAACCTAGAAAGTAAGTACAAAAGACCAGCCTGCCTATTATCCGGTGTTTATAATACAAACCTCTTTCAAGAACTTCCTGAAGAATATGTTGCACCATGGCCAAACATTCTAGAACAAACAAAATCCACCAACACCAAATATAGCAAACTTGGCGAATACATGGTGCTACAACTCGGTGCTCTGGGCTACACAATCCTGAATGGACGTTTCCCTAAGGACAATCCAACGAATTGGACAAGATCAAATGGTCATATTCACTCCTTCCTAGATTACACCATCTGTAACAAGGACATCCTCCCCCTGATCGAGAATTATGCCATAGTCGCTCGAGGAGACAGTAATCACCGTCCTCAAGTGATCACCGTGTAATTTCACTTAGCACATCACGCCACAACAAGCCAAACCTCAGGAGGGGATTACACCGAAAAGCTCAAAAGGCTGAAATGGTCAGATCCAATTATACCAGCAATAATGGGTAAATGTAGAGTCATGCAAGACCTAAGGAGCACCAATGAACCATCGCCAATTATAGCATGGGACAACTTTCCCCGGGAACTGCTCAAAAACTTTTGACGCACTTCAAGAAAAAACTAAAAATACAACCTAGCAATAGCAACAGATGAAATTAAGAAAATATAATCAATACGTAACAGTACGCTAAGACAAGCTCGTAGGCACCCAGGGGAAGATCAGATATTCAATAAATATAAGGTAGCCCAGAAAGCACTTTGACAAGCAATATCCCTCGAAAAAAACAAATGTTCCAAACAGTTTTGGCTAAAACTGACACAAGCAAGAAGAAGTAATAACCCAAAAGCTTTCTGGTCACTCATCAATTTCAAAACACACAAGCAGGGAGGACAAAGAAGCGCCAATATCTCCAAAGCCGAATGGGTATTCTATTTAACAACCCATTTCTAGGGACAAGAAAAAGAAGCTGGTCCACCGGTAAAGTCCTCGGTATTGGCCCAACAACACAACTACTGCCAACCATTATGCACAATGGATGCAGATTCACTAAAGAAAAAAGCTGAATCAAACATAAGGACGCCACCAGCAACTAATATTAAAACCTCGCTCCAGCCCCCAGAACCATTCCAACATGTTCTTACAAAGTTTGGAACCACCATGGATAAAACTGTTCGAATCTTAACTGAGGGTTGCGCAGATGGAGCCGAACGGCC